>NW_028227273.1:51189203-51789203 GCF_978045245.1 Mus caroli
AAGATACTGCTGAGCATCCTAGTGTACACAGGATAGAGCCTCTAAAGCAAGCAATGATTCATTCTCTCTAAACTGTCAAGAGTCCTAGGTTAATGAAATAGTGAATATGAATAAAGAAAACTGAGTTAATGCTATACTGATTATAAGTAGTGATTTTTGAGAGTTGATGCAGATCCATCTGTGTACACACACATACACACATACACACACACACACACTCACACATACACACACACTCACACACACACACACTCACACACACTCACACACACACACTCACACACACACACTCACACACATACACACACTCACACACACACATACATACACATACACGCACACACACATACTCACACACACACACTCACACATACACACACACTCACACACACACACACTCACACACACTCACACACACACACTCACACACACACACACTCACACACACACACATACACACACATACACACACACTCACACACACACTCACACACAAACACACTCACACACACATACACACACATACACACACACTCTCACACACACACATACACACACTCACACATACACACACACTCACACACACACATACACACACACTCTCACACACACACATACACACACTCACACACACACACACACAGATTTCACTCATCTCCTGCATTCCTCATCTGACTCTTTTCCTCAGCTCCATTTTTGACTCTACTTCTCTCTTACCTATTGACTTCCCTTTCCTCTACCATCCACTTATTTTTTTTTAAATAATAGAGGGCCATAGGAAGTGTCAGGAAAGGATCTGATTGTCCATTGTCTAGAGATGTGGAAAAATCCCTTCCATTATCACAATCCCAGCAGGCAATGTGGAGACCATGCCAAAAAGCTTTTGTCATGAGCCGGGAACCCAACTCAGTGGTAAAGCAACTCAAACTTAAGGATGGGCTTTTAAAATCATTGTCACTTCTTAGCTATATGATTTTTAGTTAGTCATTCAATTTTGTTGTCACCTTTAAAATAGAGCTAAGGACAAAGGCTTACACTTAGGACAGAGGAGGCAAGGATTTCTTTTTTTTTATGATTTAAATTTTTTTTTATTTCTGGGTATATGTGTATGTGCATGTGTGTGCAGGTACCTGCCAAGGCCAGTAGAGGGCACTGTAGCCTGTGGAGCTGGAGTCATAGGTAGTAGTAGAGAGCTACCTGACTTGGCTGCTGGGATATGAGCTTAGGTTCTCTGTTAGAGCAGAGAGTGCTTCTATAATCACTGAACCATCTGCACAGCTCCAGATATAAAGTTTTGTCAAGGTAATGCATGCAGGAAGGCAGTATATAGGAAGGTAGGGCAAACTCCACCCCTTCCTAGCTGCTTGTCCCGCATCAAGCCCTGTGTCTTCTCAGCTGTGTTCCTCTTTATCTGTGTGGTCCTCACTGAAGGGGAGTGAGTGACTGCATACATCTTCAGTGGCTTGAACCTATTTACATCAGTGTGACTACTTAACGCGTGCTTCCTGCTATGGAAATGATCAAACTGTGAGCGGAAGCTAAATGATCTTGTGTTGAAGATACACATCCTTACTCATTCCACATCGACATTGCCTACCTCTTCCTCCCATCATGCATTCCACTGTCAATGTAGGAATACAAAAGGGTTGTCTAAGAACTGACACCTACTGCCGAAGGCATAGGAAGGGAGGTGGTCTACTGCAGAGCCTCGAAGACCTGCCCACCTCAGCTTTGTGAGAAAGACAACATCTCAACTCAGCTGTTACAGTCATTGACAATGTGGAAGCTGACCAGGTGGGGCTGTGCTTCATGAAAGTTTTTATAGAGATGGCTGACTAGATCTGGTTCTTGAATCCCCATTTGCCAACCACCAGTGCAACCGAAATCAAACCATTTCCCAGACTTTGGTTACAGAGTTAATGATAGTGTGTTTTAGTGTAGACACTCCCCCAACTTCCCAGCAGTCCCACGGTCAGTTCTTAGGAATCAAGTGTTCAGCATGGGCCAATACTACATTCAGGAATCTGATTTTTTTTTTAAAGAAGTGGATCTAGTCAGTGACAGCTTGGGACAAACACCGTGTAGTCTCCCAAGTATTACCTGAAGGCTCCGAGACCATGAGAAAAGACAATGAGCGGGTATTTTTCTCCAGTCCTCAAAGGAGAATTCCAGCTTGCAGGAGTTGTCAGAGAACCTAGGCAACAGTGGACAGTAAATCAGGGTTTTCTCTGGCTTGAATGCTGCTAGGTAATTTACATCTCCTGACCACAGATCCCCAAACTGTAGAGCTTTAACTATGATTTTACAGATTAGGATATTTTAAAAGCCAGATACTAGAGACTCACCAACCAGGGACTTCCATCTGCCTTTTACCCATGAGCTCATCATTTACCAGTCGTCACTGCCACTGAACTTACAGAGGTGGGGCGGGATTTTCCTACTTATACGTATATTCTGGGAGAACACTAATTACTATTCTTTTGAGGTTTTTGAAATAACATTGAACATTTCATTTTAAAACTAACCATACAGTAAGCTTAGACCATTGTACTGAGAACCAGGACCTGAGAACCAGAGACTCGTCTCATGATACATCATGGTCCAGCAAAAGATGGAGGGACCAGGGCTCCACACACCAGAGGGAGCTTTTCATGAGACTTGCATGGGTGGTTATTCGCCTCAGGCATGATCCTCAGACTCTTCCAGTGTCAAATTGATTCCTTCTCTATAAAAGGGAGGGAGTGATAATGATCTTGGATAGTTTCAGTGAAACTCGTATCGATCTAGGCTTTATATACATAGTGCTTCGTCAGTTGCATAGGAAACAGCTAAAAGTTGGAAAACTTCGCCTCCCTTCATTCACGTCTCAGTTGTTTCTGTCTTCATTATTATGATGGATCATTTGTATGCTGTTTTCTCATCACAAACAGAAACGAGGTCATGAAGACTGGCCGTGATGGGTGCTATGGAAGTGACTTATAAATTATTCTATACTACACTACTATTTTCTATTTTGGAGATATTTTCCCAGTTTAAAGCAATTTTCAGTGCAAACCCTAAGATAAGCTTAAAATGAATTCCTGAAGCTGACAGTGCTGAAGGATAAATTTGAAGGTGTAATTAGCATAGGCTGAAATTCACACCTGACCTGGCAGATGTTAGGAACGGAAAGTCTCCCTTGGTAATAATGCAGACATGGTAAATGATGATGGCTGAAGACTGGAGGAGAGAGGTGAATCCTTTGAGATGGAGGATGGGAACAAGGCAAGGTCTCTCCTTATGATGAGTGAAAGTTAGCTGCCAGGCTTGGCATCTATTGTCATTTTCCTCTAACACAAAATGTATGGTGCAATCAATGGTCCCACCAGACAATCTGACACTCTGACCACTGTAGCAGAATTCTCCCCTAATTAACCGTATAATAAAGATGGCAAGAAGCCAATCCCTGGGTGAGGAAGAGGAGAGCCTTCTGGGTCCTAGAGAGGAAGAGGGAGTGCAGGAGGAGGGCACTTCCTTTTGGATGGAGGGGGCATTTTGTGGCTTCTACATTTTGTGGCTGGAACAGGGAACCGAGGGTCAGGCATAAGATGTTAAGGCAAGTCTGACACCCCCATCCCATCCCATTAAACTCTGAGTGTGTAATGATAAAGTACCTTTGCTTCCCTCAGTGTTGCCTAATTCCTTAAGAAATCCTGTCTTTCTGGTTAGGGAGATCACTCACTTGGAAAGTGTTTGCCTTGCATGTGGTGGTATAAAAACACCAGGCACACACCTGTGAGCCCAGTCCTGGGGAGTCTGAGCCAGGAGGCTCCCTGGGGCTTGCTGATAAGTTAGCCTAGCCTAGGCTACTGACAGACCCTGCCTCATAGGAGGGTAGGTTGACTATGTTTCTGAGAAATCACACCTCAGGTTGTCTTCTGGACTCCACATGAATGTACACTCGTGTGCGTAAGAACACACCCATTCACAGTCTTAAAAAAAAAAAGAAAAAGATAAGAAAATAAAAGAAATCCCACCCTTACCATCTTAGAAAACCTACCTCAGTCTTACTACTTGTAACTCTTGTCTCTAACATATCTACATATGCAAATCTACATATGCAACCATAGATAAATGTGCATATAACTTCACACCAGGACCAAGAGAAATCTTACCATATAAGAGGTGTAAAATATTGCCTACAATACTGGGTGTTCCAAGAAATATACTAAGACCCAAAAAATATTCTTTGTTTGGGATCCAAACAGTGTCAAGGCGACCTTGATCTTGAGCTGGGTAGTACAAACGCACGAAGACGCTCTGTTGGGAAAAACAATGAACAGACTTCAGTCAAATGGAGTCCAGTAAGTGCAATGCTTTCAATATTTTATTACCAGGGCCCAGATCCCTGTCTTTCCCTTAAAGGTCTAGGGAAGTGTTCAAGCTGCTGGGTGACTGGATTTAACCACAAAAGAGAACGCTCTGAGTAGAAAAAAAATCTGAGAAAAAAAATAAAATTCAGTGGTAAATTAATCAGGAGACAATAGACAACGGAGGAATGGCACAGTAGCAAAAGCTGTTGCAACAGGGATGGCCGGTTAGTCATTCTCAGGAGACTGCAGGGTCACGCTACCACCTGTGCTAGAAAGCAAGGGCAAGCCCTTG
This sequence comes from Mus caroli, assembly GCF_978045245.1. NCBI lineage: Eukaryota > Metazoa > Chordata > Mammalia > Rodentia > Muridae > Mus > Mus caroli. The sequence continues at coordinate 51,193,848 of NW_028227273.1, forward strand.
GGATTGAAGGAGAATTAGGGCCTTACCTCATTCCCATAACCGAACATCAGGTCTGTACAACCGACGGGGTACGATCCATTTCCTTTGGGGATTTTACTATGGCCAGAGCCGGCAGCAGACATCACCGATTGGAGCTTGTGAAACATTACTGAAAAATAGGTTCATGTAATTTCACGTAAACACAGGGCAGTAGCCAGTCCACCTAAGAGTAGGTGCTAGGAATTCCAAGGCAATGACGTACTGCTCACAGTTTCTGACCTCTTGTGTGTGTAAGAGTGTGTTTCCATTTCTGCATGTGACTGGAGGTCAAAGGTCTAGTCTATGCTTTCTGTCTTCTTCAGTTGCTCTCCACCTCATTTTTTTGGTGACAGAATCTCACTGAAGCTCATTGCTGGGTGACAGGCCAATGAACATCATGGATTAGACTCTTTGTGCCTTCCCAATACAGGGGTTATAGACAGACACCCAGTTTTACATGGGTGCTGTCTATCTGAACTCTCATCTTCATACAGCACATAACTGACCAAGCCATTTCCCCAGCACCCTCTCTTTTCTCACCCCACACAAAGGCCTGCTTTGTAGAAAGCATATATGGGGCTTTGGGGAATAAAACAATGGAGGCGGGCATACATCTTCTGACAAGATGCTTGGGATTTCACCAAAGAGGCTTGTCTCCAAATTCTATTGCTATACAAGGTGTATGGAACATGACTTACATTTGTTTATTTTCTGTGTTGAATATGAACTTCATCTCACACTTCTGATTAGTGTTTAGACTGTGTGTGTGTGTGTGTGTGTGTATGTGTGTGCTTGTGTTATGAGACAGGGTTTCTCTGTGTAGCCCTGGTTGTCCTGAAACTTACTCTGTAGACCAGGCCAGCATGCTTACACTTCTTGTGCATTTGGACCTGACATCTTTACACAGCATTATCAAAGCCAATGGTCTAAGATGACTCTAAACGACCATCTCCCAACCCCCCTCCTCTCACTCTCTAACTGTCCAGTCCTACCCCAAATCCCAGAATCCTTTATCTTATGAATTCCAGGCTAGAACCCTGGGAGGCAAACAAGTCTCTATAATTTGTTCTTAATTTGGAATAATCCGGATCCCAGACCCTGGTAGAATCAAAACTCTTAAAGCTTATAATTAGCCAATCAGATTTATGTATCAATAAAATCACAATGTATAAGATGCTAATACAATAATTTCAGAGCCAATTGATAACGATAAAAGCTTTATCCCAATTTTTCTAACCTTATGATACCATAACTACCCATGGCTGGTTCATGCCATGCTGGTTCATGTCTGCCTCCATTCTCCTCCCACCTCCCATCTGCTACGTTCTCTGTCTCTGCCACTCTTAGCTCTGCCTCCCTTTTCCCTGTCCAATTACAGGCCTTCTGCTGCTCTACTGTAATTGGACAGGGAAAATCCTACAACACAGACATAATCATTTCTTCTTCAGAATCAGGAATTCCGTATGTGTTGACTATTTCACAATGGCGAGAATGATGACAGCTACTGTTCAGGTGCTGGCCCTCCTAGTGTAAACACAGCCTTTGACACACCAGGTTCAGATCGATTTGTGGGAAGGTGGGGAGCTAAGCTGAAACACCACCAACTTCCTTTGTCCTTCATTCAAACCCATGCATGTGTTCTTTGACCTATCTACTCCTGTTTGAAGCCCAAACCCTTCCATATCTCTGCAACGGCCCTCCTTTCTAGATCTCAGGCAAGCCATCACTTACGTTTAGATGTTAGGTTCAAATAACAATAAATCCAGATTCCTACTTTTCCTGATACACTGAGCTGGGCCTCCAACGTCCACTTGACTGAACCCATTACTCTGCAGCACAGGTTTTGCCAAGCTCCCAGAACTATGTGAGGTGTGACACCAGCATCATTATCATGCATCACTGCTCAGCAAGGGTTTGAGTCTTGTCAACATTCTTATTCACATCCTCCACTGATGACTCATACATATGTGAAGTTCCAGCCCGTGACAGACTCTTTCAGTACATATGGCCTCCTACACAAAGATGATCCTTGGGCCAGCAGCATGGCTGTCACCTAGGGATTTGTAAACGCAGACTCCTGGTTTGAATTCAACTGAATCAAAAAGATTCAAAGTAGGCTGATTCAAGATGAAGAAATGCTGTGGCACAGCCCAGATCTCTTGGCCTGCCACATTGGTAAAGCAGTGAGAGGGGGCAGTTTGAAGAATGAAGGTGAAGCAGAGTGGAGCCCGGTATTGGATCCAGGTGATTCTGTTTCAGATACCAACCTATGGTGATATGGCCTAAGCAGTTTAACTCTTCTCTCTGGTGCCCACTGGTGAAGTGGGACATTAAAGCCCTTAACCAGCCTGCAGAGCAGCTGTGTGGGTAAAGGTGGATGAAGTGAGGGTCTTCATTGTGTGCTTAGCACCAACTGTAGTAGGTAACTGGCAGTCAACTGCCATGACTTCCTTCTTTCTCCAGAGCTGGTGAAGTCTTGCTACCCAGGGGCTGGCGAGTCCTTAAAAGGATTTAGCAGATCTACACCACGACTTCCACACTTCTCCAGGGACAATTCAAAATTCACAACATTTCCTCAAAGGTGTGGATTTTTTGTTTTTGATTTTTTTGCCTCCTTTTGGTGAACATTCCAGGCTTTTTTTTTTTTAATTACAGAAGGTTCTTGTGCTCTCGTTTCAGGTTATCTGTGGAGTCAGCCTTGATGTAACTGAGAGTAACAGGATAGACACCACTTTCTGTCTTTCCTTCTGTAGTTGGCATCCAGTGAGCAGCTGTGTCCCCACACATAGGCAGTGAGGTCAGGGCTAGACCAGGGGGAGAACTTTGGCTCTCACAGCTCAGGGAGGAGCCCCAGAGAACTCTTAGCTACCTTGGAGACCCTAACCTATCAGCAGAGTTCCAGAACATCCACAAATGGATCTCCCCTCCTATGAGATCGTAATTCCACAGAAACCAAGGGAACCTCTTCTAACTACCTGTGGCTCTCCAACTTCTCTACTTTAGGAACGTGTTCACCTGGAATTTAGGAGTCACAGGTACCACTCTGGGTACAGAAAAGGAGGAGCATCTTGCAATTTGCACATCACATGAATCTGCATCTCCATCTATCCATCTATCTGAAAACATCATAAGGAAAAAGAGGCGGATCAGACCAACTATAGCTTGGTCTGTGCTATAGTTTGTGGCCCAGAGTTCATCTCTTCTCAATCCTCTTCAACTTTATGTGAATAGGAACTTTGAACCCTGTAGGACGCTACTTGGTATATCTAGGAAATACAGCTATTCAGGTTACAATTTATTTAATTTGTGAGTGTGCGGGTTTGTGTTATAAGCGCACGTGTGTCAAATATTCCTGAGTCTTGAGATATATACATTCTAGAAGAAAAACACGTTCTTTTTTAATACTTTTATGGTCCTTCCTCAGCATGCGAAGTATCTCATACTTGTAAGTCTTTTCGGGCCCAGCAGCACATGCCTTTAATACCAGTGCTAGTGAATAGGAGACAACAGGATAAATAATTCAAGGCCACCCTTTGCTACATTGTGACTTAGAGGTCAGCCAGGGCTACATGAGGTTGTCTCAAACAACCGAAAGAAGGGTATGGGGAGAGCGCTTGCTGCATGAACATGGAGACCTGAGTTTAAATCTGCTGCATCACATAAAATCTTAGGCATGGCTGCACAGAGATGAAACCTCCGGTCCTTTCATGTGTAGACAGAAGGGCTTCTCAGGCTTGCTGGCTGTCAGCCTATTTCAAGTTCAGTGAGAGACCTTGTCTCAAGGGAATATGGTAGAAAGTAATAGAATGGGACACTGGACACTTTTCTCTGCCTTCCACCTCTATATACAAGCATGGACACTCACAGAGACACGTGCACTTATAACACACACCCACACACTCACAAATTAAATAAATTATACCCTGAATAGCTATATTTTTCTATTATTCATTTAATAGATTATAAAGAACAATTATCTATTGTTTTAAACTATTAATTATAACTTTTAAAATATTCACATGTCCACTTCTGAACAGCTAGACTGAGTATAGCATGGGATTAACACAAGACCAAGGGAGTGTTTAAACAACCCAGTGATGTTTAAAAATCAGAGGGTAAAAAAACACATGCCTTTAAAATTTCACCCTGCACCAATAAGAGTCAATAATATAAAATGTACGGTGGAAGATAATGGACCCATTGTGTGACCTGTTGCCAACCCCTGATGATACAGTTTAGAAAGATGAACTTCTATCACAGGGCTCCCAATGGAGAAGCTAGAGAAAGTACCCAAGGAGCTAAAGGGATCTGCAACCCTATTGTTGGAACAACATGATGTACTAACCAGAACCCCGGAGCTCTTGTCTCTAGCTGCATATGTATCGAAAGATGGCCTAGTCGGCCATCACTGGAAAGAGAGGCCCATTGGACTTGCAAACTTTATATGCCCCAATATAGGGGAATGCCAGGGCCAAAAGAATGGGAATGGGTGGGTAGGGAAGTGGGGGGCGCTATGGGGGACTTTTGGGATAGCATTGGAAATGTAACTGAGGAAAATATGTAATAAAAATATTAAAAACTAAAAAAAAAAGAAAAAAAATAAATAAAATAAAATTGTTAACAAGGATAAAAAAAGAAGCAACAAAAAACAAACAAACAAAAAAAAGATGAACTTCTTCATTTCAAGTAGGTCACAGGTTCTCTGAGGACAAGGTCCAGCACCTTAGTCACCACCGTATCCATGGCGCTTTCCCTTCCTGGGAAGTATTGAGGGATGAATTGACCTCTGAAATAGTCTTCAATTACCTGTGTAAATATCAGCATAAGGCCCAGCCCTTTCCTATTGATTAGTCCATTTCCTCAAATATAAAGTAGGGCAAAGGTTATGTTAATGACGATGAGTTACGCAAGCCCTTTTGGAGATGCTGTGGTAAAGAGTTACTCAACAAACCCAGCAAGTAGATCTGGAGTGACTACACATCTATCCTCGTGTGCAGATCTGTGGGTGTAGACAGTGTGAGATCATCCTCAAGTTACCTGCTGTGCTCTCCAAAGGACACAGACTGAGACTCATGTGGGTCATCGTTCTTTAAGATGAACAGGTAGGTATTCACAATGCTCCAGAAGGAATGTCCTTGCAACATAGGCCCTTCTTGGTGTCATGAGATGTCCCTCCCCGACACTGGCTACTCATCCTTGTATTGTCTAAATCATCATCCCCTTATCTCTTCTCCTTAACACAACTGAAGAGAGAAAGTAGCCATGGTCATTCTCTTCTGGAGGTCCAGGCATCTACGTGCCTCTGCTTCTCCTCATTCTCAGGCAGAAAGGGCCATGTCCCTTTGGACCTCTAGAGTCCAGACTGTCATCTTCTTGCAAGCCTCTTCACCTCCGCAGGACCAGGTTTGTTTGTCAAGACACAAGACCAATCCTACCTTCATGGAACAGCGATGAAGCTGTCTTGTAAACCCCAAGGCAAGTATGCTCCCGTACCTGGCAAGAGTTAAACTAGGGTCATGAAGGAGGTGTTTGAAGGCATTTTTCCATGGTCACAGCAAGCTGACAGGACATGTGTTACAATGCCCATGCTGCAGACTTGATATTGAAGAAAAAAAAAACACATTCCTCTTTTGGAGTTGTAAAGATTCCCTGAATATATATGCTCCTGTGTGTATGTGCATGCGAGTGAGTGAGCATGTGTGAGTGTGTGTGCTTGTGCGTGTGGGTGTTGTAAATACTTGTTATTGCGAGCATGAACATTTAGGTGTACATGCATATGTGTGAACATGACCATAGGAGCCAGAGTCCAATGACTCTTTGATCATCCCCCATCTTTGCTTTTTTGAGGCAGGATCTCTCACCAAAGCTGAAGCACATTATGTCATTTATAATGGTTTTCCAATAATCTTCAGGGATCCTCCCGTTTCTACACCCCTCCCTCCATAACAAAGAAATCTTCTCACATCAATGGTGGCGATCCAAACTCATGACCTCATGCTTGCACAGTGGATACTTCCATCACCTGGGCCATCCCCCAAGTCCCTGCATTCTCACATATCAAAACATGCAACATCTTGAAGTTGCTCAGAAAGTAATGCCTCTTACCTGACGGCCTGAAATCAAAAGAAGATGTGTCTTGCCAGTGAAAAGGATGAATCCATGGGAGGCAGCAGAGGAGGCAGAAAAACGCCTGCAGTTTGAGTGGTACCATCTTAGGAGCTGAGCAGTAGCTTCAGTTTGATGTTCTTCAGAGCAGATAATTAAAAGAAAAGAAATGCAATGAACATACTGAAGAGAACCTAAGTGCCTGCCAATCCGTGAGCCTGAGGTCCCATTAATGTTTGTTAACAGTGAAACATGTATTGCTTATTCAGAGAAAGCTGGCAGAATCCTTGATGCTAATGGGTGGCAGAACATGGGAATAACATTTCAAGACAGCTAAATATGATTTTCTCTATTTTTAACAAGAGTCTTTTGGTTATAAGGAAAACATGGAGTTATTATAATGACAACAAATGAGTCCTTGTCATCATCATTGTACCCAAAGGCATATCTCACACAGATAGCTAACAGCAATTAGTGGGTGCTGGATAATGTTTCTGTAACATTTTCTCTTCCTTAAGTGGTGCTACTGGGTGTTGCCTGTGTGTCTCTGTTAAGTTTCTGAAAAGCAGAGCACAGGTCTGAAGGCATCTGGTCCTGGAGAAATAGTTCCTATGTCAATGGATTAATGAGACAATAGGGTATCAGAACTGAGATAGGAAGAAGTGGCATTGCAGTTAAGAGTCTTATGCAAGCATCTTCTTAACAAAAGGTACTCGTGTTTGTGCATGGACTTTCCCCCCTTCAGTGTAAGTCTCTCCATGCAAGGGACACAGTTCACTTAGTAGAGTGCTTGGTTAGCATTCCTGAAGCCCTGGGTTCAATCCCAAGCACTCCATAAAGTAGACTTTCTGGCACATGCCAGCGAGCCTAGTATCTGGGAGTTGGAAGCAGGAGAAGTTCAAGGTCATCCTCAGCTAGTTCAACACCAGCCTGGATGGCATGATACTTTGTCTCAAACATTTTTAAATAAATAAATAGAAACAAAGTATCACCCTTTGACTTGGAGAGGAGTTGATAGAAATGGCCCAAGCCACCATTGCCTCTCATTTGAATTTTGACAATAACTATCTCTGGTGTTGTCCTAGCCCCAAAGTCTAAATCCAATATAATTTCAGACGTTAGTATTACTCCTCAGACCCCAAACCTCATCTGCTGTCGTAGGGCAAAGTAGCATACAAGGCTGTCCCTGGTCTGTACTCAATGGGCTTGAAACCTTACATCTGTCCTCTCTAATTGTGTAACTGCTCTCTCCCTACCACCTGGCAAACATACCTGGTATCCTGACCTTCCCACCTCCCAACCCCACCCCACCTCACCTCTGAAGTCTGCGCATACTCCCTTCCACAGCAAGGCTCTTTGCCTTGACACCAGAATGACTCTCAGGTTTTTGCCCCTATGTCATCTCTACAATGAGTTGTTCTTGATTTCTCCATTTACAATGGGACTCTAAGCTGTTTCCCCACAACCATTACAGGTCCAAAACCCCCATGTACACTTGTCCAATATGTGTTACCAATTGATATACTCTGTGGTTTATTAGTTTACTATTCGTGCTGTAGAAATTCGGTCCTAGAAATGTGAAAACTCTAACTCTCTCCCACATACTGTCTTCCAGAGGTAGTACCTGGTATACAGTCAGCACTAAATAAATGCCTGCTTAAACAAATTATGGATCCTAGCAGCTTTGGATACAGGTTTCTAACACACACCGAAACAAATCTCACAATCCATATGAGTGACCCTAAGGAGGCACTAACTAGACAGCTAACTAACTAGATAATTAACCCATAGGGATAGTATAAATATGTATCATGGATAGCCATCACTCTTGGATGCCCCTTATGCACTCTGTTCCCTTTCATGGCTGGAATGCAGTCTTGACACTAATTCTTGGTTGACAGAAATCTCAAAAGAAGTGGCTCCAGACACTTGAGACAGTCTTCTCCCTCCCTTCCCTTTCCCAATACAAAACTCAAAAGCCAGGTGACGGCAGTGGGTCTCCAGCCTAAGGAGTCTAGATCCCTAGTCGCTAGGCAGAAAAAAGCCTCTCCAATGTGCACAGCCTCACACGAATAAGAAATACATTTTTTTTGTTGCTTTGGTTGCATGAAAGTGTGGACACTTCCAAAATGTTATTGCCTCTTTGAAGCGTTGAATATCAGGTCCCAGCCATTTAATTCAAGAGCAAATGTCAAGTATGTACTATAGAGTCTCTCCATGATGGGAGCAAATGGGAATCCTGAAGAGCCTGATACTATCATTGACCTAAAACAGCTTATATATGGGACTCAAAAGCAAGATGAGCAGATACGATATAGGAAGGAAACCACTCAGAGATATTTTTAAAACCTTAAATGACATGGAACTAATACACAGAGCAAAAGGAATTCAGAAAGACTCCAGAAGACACGGGTTGTAGTAAGATTGGATCTGGCCAACCAAAACAAACAAACAAAAAAACCATGTAGATTCCAATCAGCTGGGAAATTGTCACTGGAGTATCTTACAGAAGGATGTGTTTGTCTATTCAACTGGTTTCTTCTCCGTGTCAGGAAAAGAGAGGAAAAAAGAAAATAGATCATACTGAGATCTGTGGGGGTGGGGAGGCTGTGATAAGAAAAGCTACTCTAGGCAAAGGTTTGCCTCACACAGTACCTCCATCTTCATCACACCTTCCCACCAACAACCAAAAGAAGCACTATTAGAGATGATAGCAAGTGCCGCTCTATATTTCTCAGGTCCTCAGGCCGGGTGGGGGTGTTCTGTTCTCCAGGGCCTTAGCTGCTCACATTGGAGTGGAGGAGAAGAAAGACACAAAGCCACAGAGGTTCTTGGGAGCCCTTCCTGGGCCCTCTGTCTTCCTAAGACTGCCTTGTCTTCTGACTCCAGCAACCCACCGGCCCAGTGTTTGGAAACTGTTGCAAATGGACAGTAGTATCATTTGTTTATTATGGAGTTTCCTCCTTCCCCTATCCCAACCGACCTCTAATTTTAACCTCAAAGCACAAATCCTCTCAATCAAGCATGGCTAGCTCACTCATATTATTCTATGTACTTTTCCTCAGGTGTTCATTTACCTCCTTTGGAGGCGGGAAATTTTCCAACTGGCAATAATAGCACCGTGGATAAACTAAATTGGTTACAGTGTTGCCACTGTGGGAAGATGCCTTCAGTCAGTTTGCACGAATACCTCTGTATCAAGGCTGGGGAGGTTCAGTCAGCAGATGAACTGCCCACCTGCAAGCATGAGGTGGTGAGTTTGGAGCCAAAGCCCCTGCCTAAAAGCCTGATGATTGTGTTGGTTGCTTTTTGTTTGGTTGGTTTTTGGTATTAAGGTGACACAAACCTAGACACAGCTGGGAAGAGGGACTCTTAACTGAGAAAATGCCTCCTAACACTGACCTGGAGTGCTGCTTTGATTAATGATATCTTGGGTGAGGGCAGGATTCAGCCTATTGTGAGTTGTGGCACCCAGGAAGAGGATGTACAAGAAAGCAGAAGCCATGAGAAACAAGCAAGCCAGTAGCCATGAGAAACAAGCCCCCACTCCATGGCTTCTGCTTCAGGTCTGTCTTAAGTTCCTGCCTGGGCTTCCCCTGATGGACTGTGGACTGGGGTGTGTAAGCCTGCTAAACACTTTCCTACCCAGGGTGTTTTCATCGTATTTAGAAATAAAACCCTAACTCAGACAGTCACGGACCTTGTGCCTGTTGCACTGGAAAGATGGAGCCAAGACAGGAAGTGGATTTCTAGAGCTGGCTGACCAGTCAGCCTAGCCCAACAGTGAATGCTGGGCTTGTGGAAAGCTGTCTCAAGGGGAAAAATGTTGGCAACGGTAGTAGTAAACACCTCAGGTCTACTTCTGACTTCCACACACATGTGTACAAACACCTACAAGCATGTACACACACACACACACTCACACACACACACACACACACACACACACTTTAATCTTAGCCTAGACACTTGAAGTTATTACACTAAAGAAATTTTCTCCAAAGGAAAGAATCTCCTGCCCCTGGGGAGAGAAATTTTAGAGATATTTTTTGAGACTGTGCCTTGTATTGCTCCTTAGCCTCCTGAGTTCTAGGTTTGCAGGGTTGTGAATGGCAAAGAGGAATTTAATGTCCCATAAATCAGACCCTACCCAGTAATCCACTCTGACTGCCCCAGCGACCCTGGCTGCCGCTCTTCAGACAGGAGTGAAGGGGTAGCTGTCTACTCTCCACACTGTTCTTGGGGGGCTCAGACGCTCCCTTGACACCCCGGCTGCAGCTTTAGTGCGTGTGTGGGAGTGGCGAAGCTACACTTCGGAAAGCATGCCGCTGGAGGCAGGGACAAGACTGCAGAGCAGGCAGGTCTGTTCTTGGCATGCTGCTCTTGTTACAGTTGAAAGGAACAAGGGACGGCTGTTCTGTTACAAAGCACAGGATTCCCTGATGGGGACACACAGAGGTGATGGTGAGGCAGCCCTGAAATCCTGTTGGGGCTAACCTCAGCTTCTTTCTGAAACTGGCCTGTGCTCTTTTGTCAAAGGGCTAAAGAAATGAGAATGCCTTGACGCAGTTTTTACTTTTGCCCCCTTTTTTGGGGGGGCGGGGTGAGGAGGGGATAAGAAAGAGTCTCATGTAGACTAGGCTGGCCTGGAAGTCTACTGTGTGACAAAAGATAACCTTGGACTCCTGACTTTGCCTTCTGAGTGCTAGGATTACAGGTGTCACAGACCCCCCCCCCCATCCACCCAAGAAGGGCCTCAGATGGCTCAGTGGGTAAAATCTTGCTGTGCAAGTGTGGGAATCTGAGTTCAAATCCCCACAAGCTGGACTTGATACTGTGTGAGAGTAACCTCAGCCCTCTTACAACCTAATTGGGGCAGACATGGACGTCCCTGGAAGCTTGAAGGCCAGCCCGCCTAGTAAAGAAAGGCATAGGTGAACAAGAGGCCCCTTCTCAAGCCAAATGGAAGGTGAGGAGCCACACCCAAGATTGCCCTCTGACCTCCACACACCCATGTCCACATAAGCACACCTATAAATGAACACACACACACACACACACACACACACACACGATTTAAAAACAAGACAAAACTTCAACAAGAGCCCTAAAGATCGAGAAGAGACTTGATGAAGCCTGTCCCCTGCTTCTGCAAAGGTAAACAAGTGCTCTGGTTAACACAGCACAGGTGTCTGAGTAGAGACACACTCAGCTTTCTGGTATTCCCGACCTGTTGGTTCCTGTTTGTTATGTTTTCCTTTTAGAGCGGAGCTCCACGGGCAATGAAGTATTTTGCCTTCCATTTAGACTTCTGAAATCACAAATTTGAGTGGTTATGAAAGTTAAAAAATGTAATATGAGATATAAATGACTCTCCTCTACACAATACCCACTGTGCACAGCACTGCCTGCCCTCACAAGTCACGTGGTCTCTGTTTCTTACATCACAAGGTCACAGGCACTGATGCCTTCTGCCTGGGTCACATGAGTGGCAGGCTTTAGAGCCAGAGAAATAAGCCTACAACTCTGGTTCAAATGTTAAAAATAATACTAATGTGGCATGATCTTGTTTCTACTTAAAATATATAGTTTCTACATAAATAGGGAGGAAACAAGCCAGATAAACAGAATCCCAGATTGTCTTCAGTAATCTCTTTTAAGGGATAGGATAATGGCTGGCTTTCTTTTTCTTTCAACGTGTACTTTGTATTCCCTGACTGCTGGCAAGTGGTAACAAGCAAATAAGAGTGTCCCTGGGAAGTAAAACTGTCCCCATCTGAAACAACAGGCAATATCAGGAACAAAACCAAGACAGGCAACGGTACCAAGCTGTCATGGGAAAGGAGATGAAAATACACAGTGGGAAAAGAAAAGGGTTGAAAACTATCAGGAAAATAACAGGCTGTGCACACGCTTACCATGGCCAACACTCAGGAGGCTGAGGCAGGAAGCCTGCCACAAGTTCAAGACTATTTAGTGAGTTCCAAACTAGCCTACACTACAGAATGATATCTTACATAAATGACAAAGACAACCAATAACATGCAGGCAGAGCGGCACATACCCGTCATTCCAACATCTGGGAGGTAAATTCAGGAAGATTGGAAGTTCAAGGTTAAGTTCTCAAGAGCAGCCTGTGCTATATGAGAGACAGTCTTTACAACGACAACATACAAACTCAGAGCAGGGGAAGGAAAGGTAAACTGTAAGCCCTTTTGCTAAGCACGCATATGGTTTTAGCTGACGTTCTAAGGAAGATTTTGGGTTAGTTTGGTTTTAGGTTCACAAAGATGCATGACTTCATCAATGAAGCATCCACCGTGTAACGTGTGCGTTTCACACTTACTTCCAACATACTACCCAGATCCTCTTCCTAACTTCTCTAGTCAGAGCCCCTGCCTTACTGCCCACAGTGCGCAGTGGAGCGTGTTCTCCACCGATTCTTCTCTCATGGTGTGCGCATCTCTTCAAGATGGTGCATATCACCCATCTCACGAACTCAGCACCCTCGACCTGTGATGCTCTGAGTACTAATTATAGTGCTGGCTTCTACAGTTACGCTAAACCCAATGGAAGGAAACAAAAACGGCAAGAAACTGTTGGATTTGTTTCGAGCGCACTGGGAAGCAAGGCCTTTTCAACTACTGGGTGTAGCACACGTGTCTGCTGAGCTAACACAGGAATGACTTCTGCCCCGCAGAATCGTGTCCGTGCCGTTAGTCCATCAGTGTGTGCACACGCACGGGCCTTAGGGGATACAGGATGGAGAATAGAGGGGTAGCCTTCTCAGCCTCTGCTCCGGGCACACCTTGCTCCAGACTCAGTCTGTATCATAGGGAGCTCAAGGCAGCCTTCCAGTCTCACTAGCTTAGTTCTTCCTGTCTAACAATGCTCACACCCTTCTTTCCATGTGACTTCCCATCCCTTGCAAATGAAAATATTATCCTCTAAGGAACAGGAGATATCAGAGCCATAGTTCTCATGTGACCCTCCCTTCCCAGTCTTCTTCCGTAGCAGACTTCCTGTCTCATCGCTCCTCTCTCATCAGCCCTGTGCCGGATGTCCGGGGATATTGAGCTGTCTGTCATTAACTGCAGCTTCGCCAGGGCCTCTACAGCCCTTCCAAGCCAGTCTCAGTCCGTGCTTTTACTTTGCATTGATTTCTGCTGCTTCAGCACATTTAAATCAAGCAGAGGCTACAGCTCTGCGGAAAGGTACTTGGCTGTGTATCTGCACGGCTTTGGGTTTCAGCTCCGCTATCATGAAATCTTTTCTGGTCTACTAGCCTGCTCAAGGCTAGTAAGCTTCATGTTTTAAAATATCATGATATTCTATGTACCTAGGGGGCAGTTGGGGGTTTGGGGAGACAACACATTCCTCTGGCTTCTGATTCATTTGTCTGTCTTGTTTTGTCTGACAGCTGTTTTCTTGTTCAAGGGACTATATCCTAAGGAGCTGCCCAATCCTTTTGAAAAGATTACACATTTTAAATAAGCTTGACCCCAATTTTCCAGATTCCACAGATGAAACAGAACTTCCTGCCTTTCTGAACAAAGTACTGGTATAAACGTCCAGATGTCCTTGACTTCCCTAGGCTGATTCTAAGGGTCACTAAACTGTGTGGGAGACAACCACAGACCCCAAGGCTTTTTTTTTAAGGGGATCGCAGTAGAACCCTTCCTAGGAGACTGTAATGTTCAAAGTCTCTTCAAGCTCAGCATGCCGATAAGAATTGGCTAAAAATAAGTTTATACTTCAGAAGTAGAAACTTAAGTCAGGTGGTCACTTTAGACATTGTCTTAGAACTAGAGACTACAAAAAAGGTCTGTTTTCATTTTGCAACCTGTTCTCTGAGAGAGATGAAACTAGGCACATGGCAGCGACTGGTAAATCAAAGCCAAGGCACAGCATCTGAGACTTCGAAATAGGAAAATTTGCAAAATAAAGTCAGCCATGCTAGTAAGCTTATGTAGTACATTTTTAAAAAGCAATTTGGGGGGCTGTTGTTATGACTCAGTCGATAAGAGTACACACCACACACACACACGTAAACACATATACACATACACACACATACCACACACACATACACATACATATACACAAGTACAACATACATACATACACACACACACACACACACCCTTCCCTATCTTTCTCTCTTGCCTTCCCTCCTTCTCCTCTCCTTTTCTCCTTCTCCTGTCTTCCCCCCACTTCTCCCACTAACAAAAATGTCAATTTTCAAGCCTTAAGGTGTTCCTTTCTTCCATTGACCTTTTAATTAAATTTGTAGGATTAATGTAACATCTCAAAGATGGGAGGGGGACTTTGATTCTATAATTTCAGCTGAGTGTGGGGACTTCCACAAGCCCAGCACTGGAGAGGCTGGGGGAGGAAGGACTTTAGTTCAAGGTTTGCTTGCAGTATAAAGCAAGATTCTGATCTAAAAAGCATCAACAAAAGTTTAACTAATCCAATAAACAAGAATCTCAGAACAGTAAGATGTATGTTCAATCCTACAAAAGCCAGCACACATGGGAACATATGTGCACCCACAACCAGGACGTACTATGAACAGTTTAACACATTTTAACACATTTTAAAGATAGTTCTTAGAAACTGTTGTTTAACACATTTTAAAGATAGTTCTTAGAAACTGTCATAAATATCATAGGCCAGTTTCAATTGAAAACTATAAAACTGTCATGTACAAGTTACTATTGAGAAAGCAGTACAAGGCCAGGCTCTCTCTGCCTTGAAAGTTCCTGCTTCGCCCCTGACTTCCTCTACCTTTCTCTAATGCCCACACTTAAATCTCTATTAAAGCAATTCCTTTACAGCGGGAAGGTCCCAGCACTCAGGAGGCAGAGCCCTCTGTGAGTTCGAGGCCAGCCTGGTCTACAGAGGAAGTTATAGGATAGCCAAGGCTACATAAAGGAATCTTGATTTGAAAACCAAAACAAACCAAAACAAGAAATAAATAATAACAAACAAGCAAAAGCAAAAACCCTTTCCTTTATAAGTAATGCTTTTATCAATTCTTTAAGAATTTCATTCCATGTGTTCTGATCATCCACACATCCACACTTCTCCACCACCTCTATCTCTATCTCCCTCGCCCTCTCACTTTCATCAAGTCCATAAATCTGTTTCTTAATGACCTCCAACTTTGTTTTAAAAACTAAAACAGGATAATGAACTCATCTGTGTTTTTCCAGTTATGGATCATTTTTATAATAAAATATGTTGCTTTGATCACAAGCATTAATTTTAAAAGGATTCGAACGTTTATGACTAGCGAATGTTTATCTTTAACTGAAAGTTATAGCAGCAGAGGATTAAGAGACTAATCTCTGATTTCAGACAAAACAGTGTATGTAATAGAAGAGGAGGAAGGAGAAGAGGAGGAGGAGAAGGAAGAGGCCGAAGAAGAGGAGGAGGAGGAAGAAGAGGAGGAAGCAGCTGCTTCTATGATGGTGAGCCAGGAAGTCAGATGTGAGACAAAAAGGAGAAGGTGGAAGCTTCAAAAGCCCATCCCTTGTGATCCACTCCTTCCAGCTGTGCCCCCAAATGCCCCAAGGCCTAGGCTGTGCCCCCCAAATGCCCCCAAGGCCTTCCAAAATAGTAACATCGACTGGGGTGCTTCAAAAGATGGAGGACATTTCACATCCAATCGGAATGTACCCTGAACCACTAAATGGCAAAATGCTATGACAGCCACAGAAAACTAATATGGAGCTTGTAATGTTGCCGGACTTGATGTATGAACAGGTAATAGCCAGACTTAGTTTGGCCTAATAAGATGATTTTAAATATCTCAAAAATTGATCCAATACTGGGCTGACCAGTCAAGGAAGGTGAAAGTCTTCTCCTTTGGATGTGATGACGTAAACAGCTCATTCAGCAATCACCAGGCTCATTCTGTGTTCCTCAAAGACACTTGGAAATATCAAGAGATGTCTTTGATCATCCTGTTAGGGGGTTTCTGCCAACATAAAATGGGCAGAGGCCCAGCATGCTCTTAAATATCTTCAATACACAGACTGGCCCCCACTAGCTAGTGATACCCCAAAACATTAGTGGTTCTGAGGTTAGGAAACCTAAAACAACTGCATGCTTTCTCAATGAGGAAAAACTAGTGCTGCAGAGGCCACTCGACCAGTGGGGTACTTGTCTTACAAACACAAGGACTGGAGTTTGATCTCTGGGAATTATGTAAAGGGTGGGGTGCCCTGGCACACATTTGTAATCCCAAACCACAGAGGGAAGAGACAAGAAGATGCTCAGGAACCCACAAGCACCCAGCTGAGCCTACCTCAATGAGCGCTAAGCTAATGTGAGGCCTGTCTCGAAACACAAGATGTATGGTTCCTACCGAATGGCTCCTGAGCTTGTCCTCTGCTCTCTACTTGCTTGTATGCTGATGTACTAGTGTCTCTAATGCTGGCATTTAGTTTAGACTCTGCCCCACAGTTACCAGGCAACAGCCAGGTGTGCCTGACTCATTATAAAAGGGGCTGCTTGCCTCCTCCTCTTGCTCTCTTGCTCTCTTCTCTTCTCCTCTTGTTCTTGCTCCCTTACCCTCTTCCCCCTCTTTCACCATCATCCCCTCTCTCCACATGATCATGGCTGGGTTCTACTCTACTCTCTTCTTTCTCTCTCTGTCTCTCTGTGTCTCTGTGTCTCTGTCTGTCTCTCTCTGTGTGTCTATCTGTCTGTCTTCCTCTATCTCTACTCCTTCAACTCCCTTCCCCATGCCCTAAATAAACTCTACACTATACTGTGACTGGTACCTCAGGGGGAAGGGATGCCTCAGCATGGACCCACAAAGGCACCCTCTTCCCCCACACCATACCACACCTCCACCAAACATATCCCTTGTTCTTTCTTCTCTTTTTATAAAACACAACACCTCACACCTCACACACACATTACGTACACATACACACAACAGGAAGAAGTGAGACACTCCCTATTGTCCAGATACATGGACAAAGAAAAAGGAAAACCTGTGTTTGGTTCTTTTATAATGGCTTGGAGTTGTATACTGTTAAGTGGTCTCCTTCTAGTAATCCTAAAACAAGGATAGATTGAGGCTGGGATTGGACTTTCTTGTCCCACCTTTATCAAACACTTTGTGTGCCTTTTTTTTCCCCACCAAACAATTCCTACTCAACATTTGCTGTTATCAAAACTAAGCGTTGTTTAACTCCAAATGACAGTTAAGGTAGCTCATATACTCTGAACTTAATCTCACATTGTCTCAGAGGTGTAAAAAACTTCTGCAGAAATGGCTAAGCATGCTTTGGGGACAGTTCATATGACTCTTGGGTAATCCTTTCACAACTTCAGAACAGAAGCAGGGTTAAGAACAGGAAACTAAAATGCAGTTCTACTTGTGGGAAAACCTGCATTCAGGGGTTAGAGATGGCTTAGCAGTTAAGAGCACTTGCAAAGGACTCAGGTTGACTCTCAGCATCCATGTGGGAGCTCAGGACTGTCTATACCCCCATTCCTCAGTGACCTGGTGCAATCTTCAAAATTTCAAGGCACCAGGCATGCCTATGGGGCACAGACATACATGCAGGCAAAAACCCCATACACAAAAAATAAAATTATAAATTTAAAAAAAAAAAAGAACCCTGCATTCAGTATACAAATGTCCAGGTTTTGTTGACACCTCCACAGGAAAATCACAGAACAATATAGTACCAACTTTAGTCTGTCCTTCCATGCTTACAGTCTGGCTCCCATTGGGGGTTATCCTAAGTAGCATCAGAATTCCTTAAACACATGACAGTTGACCAAGAAGAAAGCTACTAAGTGATTAACAGGTGGGTAGCATACACTGTGTGGACATACTGAAGGAGAGGCAGTTCATATTCTGAGCAGGCGGCCATGGAGTAGAGCGGGAGGATATCGTGGTATTTCTTTATGCAGCCCAGCATGGTTCATAGCTTGCAACTCATGAATTGTTCATTTGGAGAATTGTCCACTTAATAATTCCTGGCCACGGGTCTGGGAGCAGTAGGGCTACTAATGGAGGTCATAAAGGGAAGGCAGTTCTGAGATCTCTTAACAGAGCCTTAAAATACTCAAATGTACTGATGCATACCTGCTGGATGAGGTTAAAAAAAAGTGATAACTCTCGGGACTTAGAGATACAGCCTTCTGATGGCTTAGATGTGAGGCTAAGTGCCCAGAGAAAGGAAGAAAATGGTGAGAACATCTTTATGACAGTTGGCAGGAATGGAAATTGACAGTACTATGCAGCAGCCTCTAGGTATTTTATACAAATGACCTCATCTTGTCTGCAGAGCTCAGTGGATAAAAGAAAACAGAGCCATGTTGGGGGTTGGGGGAGTGATGTTAGGATGGGGTTAAATGACATGCTCAATGTCACAGAGATAGGAAACAGCTAA
Organism: Mus caroli; assembly: GCF_978045245.1. Lineage (NCBI taxonomy): Eukaryota > Metazoa > Chordata > Mammalia > Rodentia > Muridae > Mus > Mus caroli. The sequence goes on from NW_028227273.1 coordinate 51,212,393, forward strand.
CCCAACACCTGAAGTTAGGCCCTGACTCTGAAACGGGACTTCTTAAGCTTATCATACCCAGAACTCATGGGTGCAGGGGTAGCCTGGCCTTATAGGATGCTTGTAGCAGCACCTCTGACCTCTACCAACTAGATGCCAAAAGCCTACCCCACTGTAGCAGCCAGGTATGTGTTTGTACATTGTCAAATATCCCAAGGGGAAGAAAGAATCATTGTCAGCTGAAAGCTACTATATACTGCTTAGTTCTGCTAAGGACTCAAGAACAATCTAACTGGGAAATAAGCCCTAAAAATGAGACAAAAAATATAAGGAATTGGCAGAAGTAAGCCAATCCAGTATAACCTAAAGACATCCCAGGCTGCATTATAATAACATCTTAGAGGGAGGAAAGCCACCCTAAATTGTACCTTGTACTTGCTGGATCATATCGCACTACACTGGGGACACTTTAAGTATGTTAACCAATGAAGTTTGTGCAGAGATATAATATCCTAAGAGCAATCTGAATGATGCAGGGTCAGGACAGCAAGCCAACAGAGAAGCTGCAAAAGGATGATGGAAAACCCAGGTGCTTCGTGACAGATACAGTTCTGTGCAGAAGGTCTTAGCCGTTTGCTAGGTGGACCTAGACTACAGGAATCTATTAATGGAGCCTTTCAATAGCTAACAAAGCACAGGGCTGTGCTCTACCAATGGGCAATGTTGCACTACATGAGGCAAGCTAGACTGGACAGCCCTTACCCCATAAAGTCAAAATTAGAAGTCCACGGGTAACTTGCAGGAGGAAAATGGACCACTATCATTCCAGTCCAGGAGATTGCTCCTGTGTAGGAATGGGAGCCGAATGTCACTACATCTTTTGATTGTTTTCAAGAAAAAAACTAGAGGACTAATTTGCCTGTAATAGTCATTGATTTTGGAAAGATAACCAAGAAAGGGAATATTTCATGTGAGTCAGCACATCAATATATTATGTGAGGCTACCCAAACAGGTCTGTAGCCCTTAGGAGTGAGGTGATGGCTCAGAGGTAAAGTTTATGCAGCACAAGTGTGAGGACCCGACTACAGAACAGGATGTGACGTCTGAACGCTGGAAGGTGGAAGTGGGCGGGCTTTGGAGACGGCCCAGCTGGCCAATCTAGCTATGTAAGGGAGCTGAGAGTTGAATGAGAGACCCTGGTTCCCAAAAAAATAAGGTAGGTGTGACAGCTGAACACAGACAGCATTGACTTCTGTCTTCTACATGTGCATGTGCATGACACATATACCACACACACACACACACACACACACACACACACACACACACCAAAACAGAAGGCTTATGAACAAAGGGGAGACTGTAACCTTTTCTTTAATGATATGGAAATATGGTGGCTATGTTCCAGGACCATTGTCACATCTAGTCATCAGTATTAATCAACAGACTGGCTAGTTCAGAATCAAACAGACATTGACAGCATCTAGCATCTAGCTGTAACCCACAAGCTGTCATGAGAGCTGAAATTTCCATAGCACGCAATGCAAATAAGGAAGGGGCCCCTCTTCTGAACTAAGAGATCTCATTCTTGTAAGTTGCACTTCAAAGTAAATGAGGAAGGAGAAGTGGTGTTGCATCATGAGGCAGTGAGTTGTCTGGTCATGGGAAGGTCCTGTAAACAACTTCAAAGCCCTCATCTCTAACTTAGTCAGCAACCAACCAGAGAAGTTGCAGAGCCTCCTAGAGGGGCATAATCCTTCACTAAGGGAAAGCTATTCAGTGCTTGACAGGGCCCTCCCCGGGAATTCTGCTGCCCCATGGAGATTTCCATTCAACAGAACTGTGTGCTCTTGAAATCTGCAAGAGCCCTATCCAGGACAAAGACCAGCCTGTCCTCTGAAAAGCTTTCCAACATTTCTTTCCAAGTCCTAGTTTCAAATATTACATTTTTGTTTTTGACTTGAGCGTGATTAGCTCTTAAGGTTAAATTTGCTCTTGTTTTAACCTTCCTATCATTACATTTTATTGTGGTTCTCCTAATAGTTTCTGATATTCTAAAGAGGGTAAAATGGAATGTGTTCTGTTGTGTTGTGTTTGGGGGGGGTGCGCACAGGTGTGCACAGGTGAGTCTGTGATTACAAATGTATAATACACTTTTGCATATTTAGGTAGGGGGCCAGAAGCCAACTTGTCATATTGTTTCTAGAGTGCTGACCCCCTGTTGTGGTGGGTGTGGTAGTTTTATCTTTTTGTTTTTCAGACAGGGTTCTCACTGGGACCTGGAACTCAACTACACAGGCCTGATCAGCTAACCAATGAGCTCACAGATCTGCCTTTCCAATACTGGGGTTATAAGTAAGGGGCCACCATGCCCAGATATTTCATGTGCATTCTGAGGCTTGAACTCAAGTTCTCACCCCCACAAGGCAAGTTCTTTACCAACTAAGCCCTTTCCTCACCCTAAGAATATTTTAGTGTCAAAATTAAATTCATTGAACAGAATGAAAAGGATACTGGGGTTTTATTAGATCAAAACCAAGCACACAGAATTAAAATTACACAGTACTAGTAAATAGTATTAGTAGTAAGATCTTGCATACCCTCAGAAGAACATTCATAATACGTTTTAAAAGCTCAATCATCAGCTTGCTTTTTTTGTTCTTTATTTTACAGAAGGCCAGAGGTAGCCATGGTAGATCCATTTTGTAGGTGGGAAATTTGAGACAGAGAAACATTAAGTAACTTTTCACTCTTCCTTCAAAAACTACCCTGTGCCTGTCACTTCCACACTCTAGAGGAGACTAGCATAGCCAGTCTAGAGCTGCATCCTCTCCTGCTCCCTCCATGATAGGCACTCTCCACACTGCACCCAGAACAATGTCTCACTAAGCAGAAGTCTGTGCTGCCACATCTCTGCGTAGAATACATTCAGCTTCTGGCTATCCTATTTGGAATGAAATCCACATTGTTGGATTTGGCCAATGAGACTCTGGGTGACCTGATCCCTGCCTCCTTTCTCCCTCCTCATTGCACTCAGCCCTCCTCTGCCTTACTCACTTCAGACACTCTGGCCTTCCCTTCCTTCTGCACCGTGCACTTGATCCCCACACACCCAGAAACCAGGCTCCCCTGTGTTTTAAATCATGTTTTTATGTTTCATTGGTCCCATCTCAGGAACTAAATTTTTTCTTCAGAAAAACATCTCAAAACTCAATCCAAAGGGCTGAATAGATGGCTACATAGTTAGGAGTCCTCATTCTTTTTGTAGAGGATCAGAGTTTAATTTCCAGTGCCCACTCAGTAGCTCACACCCATCATTAAGTCTGGTTCCAGGGAACCTTCAAGAGTACCAGGCACACACAAGATGCACAGACATGCATGCAGACACGTATTCATACACAGCAGAAATGAATAAATCTAAAGATGGAGGGGTGAACCTAAGAAGTTGGGCTCCTGCTCTCTGCCCAAGTCTACACTTTTAAGCCCGTTTCCACAGCACTAAACCATAGCCATTTGTCTTGTCTTCAAAACTTTTATTACTGTCTGACTCATCCTGATCTGTCCTTGTTGTTTTTGTTTTTGTTTTTTTTTTCCTTATCTATTGACTGCAGAATTCTTTGACATTAGAAAGTATATCTAACTTACTGCTCCCCATTCATGCCCTGCTACACAGCAGCATCTATCCATCTGTGTGTCTGTCTGTGTGTCTGTCTGTCTGTCTGTCTATCTGTCTGTCTGTCTGTCTATACTATCTGCCTATTATCTGTTTCAGAGTTCAGGATTGAACCAGGCTTTCTTTGCACATACTACTCAAGTTCTCTGCCACTGAGCTATACCCCAGTCCTCAGTTATTTTTATTGAGACATGACCTTTTTGTATAATTCAAATTGGCCTTAAACTCACTATATAGTCCACTCTGGCCTTGAACATGGGAGATCCCCCATTTTCAGTCTCCCCAGCACGGCAGATATAGGCTTGAACCACCAACCACCACATCTGGCAACAAAGGTTTTGACACGATGAATGAAGGAATGAACACAGCTTTTGCTAGGAACCAGCTACAAATTAATTCAGTGAATATTCTTATAGTAACTTCTCTCCTCAGCTACTAAGTTCACTTAAAAACAAAAGCTCTACAAGTTTATGTGAGTCTGTTCTGTTACTATAAGTCACTATATAATATAGAATATAATACATAATATACAAAATACAGAATATGATAGATGATAACTATAATAAGAGATATATGATAATGATGTCTGATATATAATAATATATAATATATTTGTATTTACTAGTTATTATTATATCAATATATTAATATATATTTAATTATATTTATTAGTATAAATAATTATATTTAATTGTATTTAATACAATTATATCATATGTCATATAACATATATCATATTATACATTAAATATTGGATATTTTGTTTATATATAACATAATATATTATTAATAATATGTCATGTTAATATAGAATATATTATCATGCTATATATTCTATATTGTGTTATGCATATTATATAATTATAATAAATATTATATTTATATAATAGCATATATAGCATATTATTAATATAACATTACATATGTTATAATTATATATTATATATTGTATTATGATGTTATTTTTTTTTCATAAAATTTATCACAGTAGTGGGGATTGCAAGCCATAGGTAGCTGACACTTGATTGAGAAAAAGAAGTAGGAACCAGGCTGGGCATGGTGGCACACGCCTTTAATCCCAGCACTGGGCAGAGGCAGGTGGATTTCTGAGTTCAAGGCCAGCCTGGTCTACAAAATGAGTTCCAGGGCAGCCAGGGCTAAACAGAAAAACCCTGTCTCGAAAAACCAAAAAAGAAGAAGAAGAAGAAGAAGAAGAAGAAGAAGAAGAAGAAGAAGAAGAAGAAGAAGAAGAAGAAGAAGAAGGAACCTTCCTCCTTCCCATGCCAGCAGACCACAGAGCTTCCTCAAAATTCTGGAGCAACATAATTTAAAACCAAATGTTCCCTCATTCAATTTCTTTTTATCCAATACTTCCTCATCTAGGCTTTATATGATAGAAATGGCTCTGTACTTTTTAGGGTCAGTGGGTCAGTCAGGCTCGGCTTGTAATCATGAATCATGAAAAGCTGGCAAGCTTAAGATATAGAGCTGGGGGTGGGGGCTGCTTAAGAGATGGCACTATGATTAAGAGCACTGGATGCTCTTCTAGAGGACCTAGGTTCAATTCCCAGCACCCACATGACAGTTCACAACCCTCCGTAACCTTAGTTTGTAGGCTGTTGGCTAGCACTGCAGGCTTCATCCCTGGTGCCTCGTAGAGCAGCTAGAGTGAGTGCCTCAGACCTGGGATCCCACAATCCAGGAGATAAAGGCAGCTCAAGGTCCTTCTCAGCTGTACAGCAAATCCCTCAGAAGAACAAAGAAATAAGAACAGGAAGGTCCCCCTTGAAGGAGTCCTTCCCAAGGACCCCCATTCTAAGTTCCCCACTAGCCCTTTTCTTAATGCAGTATGCTGAGGCCATCTCAAAGAGATGCTAAGTTGTTTGTTTACAAACAGAGTGGGGGAGGGGCGGTTAGTTAGATTCCCTAGGTGTTCTTTATGACTAGTGAACAGACACTCCCTGGCTGTGAGGGAATCCTGGACCAGCCCTTCACACCTCACACACGGGAATCCTCAATTGCTCAGTGAGTACCTGAGGCTCATTAAAGTCCCTCCTCGCAAGCTCTCAGAGGCTCAGAATGTTGAGCCTTCAGCTTCAGGGTCACTGAGGTCAGCGCCAGCCTGGAATGCCAGCCCATGATATCAGTTCAAGGATGGTAACAGTATACGGTAGGGACAGGTTCTGCATACAAATGCCTGAGGAAGGGAAACAACCCCCAACTCCCCATGGCAAGGAGATGAAGCTGCCATTCTTAGAACTCTCCATCTGGTAAGCTGTCTCTTTCATAAGGTTACTAGGGTCCCTTCAGTAAGAAAAACCTGCCTGGGTGCTGACAGTTCTCCAGTACCCTCCAGACCTTCTCTTTGTTTTGACAGTGTGACTCCAAAATTTGTTTACCAGCCTTCTTGCTTCAGGGAACACACACACACACACACACACACACACACACACGCACACACACACACACACACACGCACACACGCACACACGCGCGCTACTGCTCATACACCAGTCTCCTAGCTCAGCAATTTTATTTGGGTCAAATGTAATCCCAAATCAGATTGCGTGCCTTTTAGAGGTGACAGCACCATGCGAGGAAGAGCCTGCCTGCCTCCTTCCCTCCCTCCCTTCCTAATTTCCTTCCTTCCCAAGACCCTGAAGTGATTCCCATGGGATAGAATGGAAGCCCCAAGAGAGGACCATGTTCTTTTTTTAAAATTTTTTTAAAATTTTAATTTTTATTTATCTATTTATTTAGCTTACTTTGCTTTGTAAAAATCCATCCTTAAAGGTGGAGTACATCATTTCATCTGGCCAGCAGCCGGATGCCCCAAGAAAGAGCAGCATTGCTTTATTTGTATAATTCAGTTCACAAACTTCTTAGATCTGGGATATTCCTTGTAAGGAAACGTGTGCGCGCACGTCCCAGGATGAGATCTAAGAACAACACATTTCCCTGCTGCACTGGGTTCAGCTTCCGCCCCCTCAATTCTGAATTCTTAGGGTGGCTTTCTCAGAAGCAACCCCTCCCCTCCACGCAACAATCCTGGAGCCAGTTTCTGGGGAGCTCCGAGGTGAGTCCTGAGCCAAACACTTGAACGTTGTGGTTCCAGCCCACCCTCCTTGAGGACCACACTCCCATGTCCCCGCAGTAGCCCAGTGTCACCACCACAAGCCCTTCCCTGCCCTTGGGCTCCTTACCTGGTCACTGCGCTGACTCCCGGGTATCCGGAACCCTGGGCACAGCAATGCCACCAGAGCGAGTCAGATCCTAGCACGGCAGGCTTCCAGATAGTCGTTTTTCCCCCGGGGATAGAGTAACTCAGAGGTGGGTTGAGCATACAGCCTCCTCGTAAAATCTACCTTTAGGCTCGACCCTCCCCTCCTCCGGTTGCTGTGCAAGAGGGACAGGGGAGGAGCGTGTGGCCCAGCCTCCTGACAGCTCCAAGCTGCTGCGACTCAGGCTCACACAACACTAGCTCCAGGGACAGCCACCACTTGGACCTCTTCGAGCGCCCATGCGTGGATCCTGTCTGTGCCTGGGGGCGGGGAGGGTGATGATGGGCTCCTAGTTTCCTAGTCTGACACCCGATTCTCACCAGGTTCGCGACGAGCTGTGCCTATCCCCAAGCCTATCTTTCTAGCCCCGTTCTGTTCTCCATATCCGCAAAGTTCACGGAATCACTGAACACTGGTCGAGAATCTCAAAGGTTCCGCGCAGCTCGGATTTTGCTACTTTGTGCCCAGAATCCCGCTTCACCTCTTGAGGAGATTACGCTCCAGACTAGAAGGCCTGCCCCTACCCAGCTTTCTTCCTTTGCTGATTACGAGGAACAGAGTAATTGAGGAGTCCGTCTCACAGCTCAGTCTGACTAGGTTATTAATGCTTGCTGTAAAAACATTTCCATGCAAATACAAACATCCTCTCCAAGGGCGTGGGGGTGGGGATGGAAATGAGAAAGGTTCTCTATAGGAGCAGAAATTTGGAAGGTTCTTGAGGGCTCCTTCTCAGGGGTATAAAAAGTATAAACAACGAGTGCGGGTGCGGGGCGGGGGGTGGGGGCGGGGCGGGGGATTGGAGATTCTAAGGACTGAAGAACACAAGAGAGATTTGGATTGCCAGGATGTATGCAAAAGTGCAGAGAGCTTCAGGATTGCGGCTTTAATGAGTCATCGCTCTCACCCACGGTACTGTGGTGCTGTGTGGGAGTGCCGCAGTTGCTCCTTCCTGCTCCTATGAGTAACCCTTCATCCATACTTATGTTAGGAGTCCCAGTACTGACGAACTCACTGGTTCACCAAGCTAGACATTGGGGAAATTGTTCTATGGGTCAGTCTGGGTTCGCTTTCTGGGGTGCATTAACATGTGTGTTGTAGCTCCCCCGCAAAAAAGGTTTTCTCCTCAAACCCATCTTCCAATCATTTTTTAAAAACATCTTCATCTAAAGCTGCTTAGACACTTTAGAGAAATTAGGTTGAAATTTATATGTTGTATTACAGTATTCACTTTTGATTATTTTGGATTAGGTTAAGTTCTCACTTAGTCTTTATGAGTTTACAACTATAATTTTCTGCAGGAGTGAGGGTGGAGAGAGAGTTAAGTATGGAGTAGACATGAAGGTATGGAAAGGACCTCAAAGCTGGAACAAGACATCACAAAACCAAATTCTCAGCACCGAGGAGATTCATTTGCCCTAGAGAGAGACAAGTGTGTGTGTGTGTGTGTGTGTGTGTGTGTGTGTGTGTGTGTGTGTGTGTGTGTAGAGAGAGAGAGAGAGAGGACAAGGAAGAAGGGAAGAGAAATAAGGAAGACTGGGGAAGAAGGGATCAAGGGAGAGTAAGAAGGAGACCTTGGTGTCTAGCTTTAGAAATGTAATCTAACAGTTTAGCAAGGCAGCAGGAATAGAGGAGAAGGGCTCTGGCAAACCAAGCCAGGTTTGTCATGTTCAGGTCTACTAGAGCCCCTTTGGATACAAACACAATAACTGAGAACTAAATATAGGATATTTATAGAGGCCTGAAAATACTGATCAGTGGTAGGGCACTTGCCTAGTACACATGAGGTCCTAAAGAACCAACCAGCCTCCATTTTAGTAAAGACAATCTAGGTTCGTTCCTGTTTATGATTAAACCTCTGTTTCTCAAAGACTGGGCTGTGCCCCACCTGTAACAGTGAAACTGAAACAGGAGCCACATTGTTATACATTGTTATTAAGTCTCCATTCCCTACAAGAAGTGTCTGTTCCCTAGGACCAGTGTATCTTGCAAACCATGTTTTTCTGTGTACACTGAACTTGCAATCCCATGATGTTTGCCTTGCTAAACTCCTGAACCTGTGACTATTTTTTGTTGTTGTTGTTCTTTTTTTTTTTTTTTTTTTTTTGGTTTTTGGTTTTTGGTTTTTGGTTTTTGGTTTTTGGTTTTTGGTTTTTGGTTTTTGGTTTTTGGTTTTTGGTTTTTGGTTTTTGGTTTTTGGTTTTTGGTTTTTGGAGACAGGGTTTCTCTGTATAGCCCTGGCTGTCCTGGAACTCATTTTGTAGACCAGGCTGGCCTCAAAACTCAGAAATCCTCCTGCCTCTGCCTCCCGAGTGCTGGGATTAAAGGCATGCGCCACCACGCCTGGTTTATGACTGCCCTCTTGCCTTATGAAAATATGTCTTCACAGATACTCTGATGACTCTCCTTCCACATGATATATTCTTCCACTTCTTTTTATTGCCTTCTTTTTTGCAGCCCAATATCCTGCCACCTGTTTTCTATCACACTTTACCCCACAGAAACCCTTGAGCCCTGAGTCCGCTGCTCTTCGTCTAGGCACTAATAGCTAATTATCCCCATAATAGCGGTCTCAAAAAGCTGATAAGAATCTGCTCTCTGAAATTCCGATTTTGGGAGAGGCAACTGACTGGCCAGTCTAAATAAAGTTTGCTTAATCAGAGCATTGTGGAAATGCTCTCCACCCCAACCCACCCCCATCAGGTCTAGCGTAACTTTAACTACAGATGGTTCCGTAATGCCTGCTCCAACAATGAACCATGCCTTTGTTTCAAAAAGTTGTTTGTAGCCATCTTGCAATCCTACCTATGTTTCAAAAGGTTAGATGACCACCTACGGCAACCTTGCTATGAGTGCCTGTTAATATGACTAATAGGTTTCTCCGCCAACTCAGTATGCCAGCTCAAGGTGAATCCAGACTATACAGTTTATTGAGAGGCAGCTCCCAGGCTGGTTCTCAGATGTCACAGGAGGAGTTCAGTGGAGTTGAAAAGCTGGGTTAAAGCGAAGGGGTTTCATAGAGCTTAGGTGAGGCGTGAGGACGTGCCAGCTAGGAGCCCATACATGGTCAAAACACTGTACCCCTGGGTGGCCACTATTGTGTGGGTTGCCAGAAACAGAGACAAGGGGTGATGATGTGGTAGCCAGTTTTCTCCATGAAGGAGGAGACTAGGGAAGGTGTGCAGACAGGGATACCTGGCTTGTGGGGGACAGGGAGGTAGAGCAGGTGAGAGTGGTGAGCAGGGGTTTACCTAACAATGGCTCCCTTGTTATGTCTACCTTGCGACTATGTCTTTGTTTCAGGAGAGACTAACTTGTTCTGGTCCTGTAGCCTAGCCTGTTTTGCCCACCAAATCCCATATTTGGAAACTCTCTGAGCTTTAAAAGCCTTGTCTTCCTCGATTCTAAGGCTGACCTCTGGAACCCCACCTTAGGAGGAGGCAGCACCTGTACATTATTCATCATCATCATCATCATCATCATCATCTTGTGTTAATGAATTGCTTACTTTAAGGAGTTTGGCCTCGATGATTTAGACTCTTGGTCTTTCTCCTCCCAGCTTTGGGATCAACGGTCCTAGGTTCAGCCGTCAGTATCACAAAATAACATTTGTGGAGTTTAAACAAAAACCCAAATTCAAAGACACTAACAAGGTTTAGATATGGCTGTAGCTCAAATGGGAGCAAACGAAGAGGGTGAGAAAACCTGAAAGTAATATGGAATCTTTCTGGATTTGTGGGATGCTTTCTGAGTCCCACAGTGATCCGGTGATAGTTAAAGTCCCTTCATAGCGGTGGAGTCCCGCCATGTGGTGATGTGCCTTTCCTAGTGACATCTCCAGTGCAGGGATGAGAACAGAGAGGAAGGTCACCTGTGTTTAGAACCTGGGATGGAGATGAAGAAGAGCCAGCGTCCACTAGCCACAGCAGAGCAACTACCCATATTAAATCACAGCAGTTGACAGGATGCACAAATGATGTAATAGACTCATTTTCCCCAGATCTAATCAAAGTAGAAAAATAAAAATCAGAAGTGGATATTCTTTCGTAAGCCTGTTGTGAGGTCCACAGAAGATTGCTGGGACATGGGTTTAAGCCAACAAAAAGTTCTCAATAGCTGGCTGTCAGCTACACTGGATGTTCAGGATTCCAGGGAAGCCCTGAGCCTTTCTCAGGGTAAGCTTTTAAGCACAAAACCCATACATAGCCTGGGTTGACATACTTCAGCTATAAAAAATAGTTAGCCAGAGGCAGAACTACTGGAGTAAAAAGTAAGGTTAGTACATTTAGAGACTTTCCCAGAATTAGGGACTTGATGGATTATTCGGTCTTTGTTTTCATTTCAGCAGGTGGTACTGTCTGCATGTTGTTTTTAAGACCTGAATGGTAGCTTCCATCCTGGCCTCAGTTGTACTAAGATCTGGAGCCCTGTAGATTCTTAGTGACTGAGTCAAATCATGGACTCATACTGCTTTAAAGAGGTGTAGTTGTTTCTAAGGACCATTAATTTGAATGAATGGATACACAATTGGCCCATAGTTTAAGATACAGGGCTTCACTGGTAATTCATTCAAAATGGGAATTAAAGGCCCAGCCAACACTGATAGCAGAGTAATTACTCCTGATCACTTAGCATGGAAACAACATTTCCCCCCAAAGCTAGATATAGGGGTGTTTGTTTGTTTGTTTGTTTGTTTTGGTTTTTCGAGACAGGGTTTCTCTGTATAGCCCTGGCTGTCCTGGAACTCACTTTGTAGACCAGGCTGACCTCGAACTCAAAAATTCTCCTGCCTCTGCCTCCCGAGTGCTGGTATTAAAGGCTAGACATAGTTTCTTTTATCCCATTGAAATCAGTTTCCCAGAGTTTGCCATATCAAGTTGACCTTTCATTCTCTCTCTCTCTCTCTCTCTCTCTCTCTCTCTCTCTCTCTCTCTCTCTCTCTCTCTCTCCCTCCCTCTCTTCCTGCGTCCCACTTAGATGGCACAGGCTCTGGATAAGAGGTCCAGCCCTTCCCCACCTTCACATAGGGACCAAACCTGACTGCACAGGAGCCAAGCAACAAAACAAGCAAACACTCAGTGCTTGCAGAATGGGACAGATAGTGGTGTGTGTGTGTGTGTGTGTGTGTGTGTGTGTGTGTGTGTGTGTGTAGGGGGTGTTCTCTGGGCAAGTTGGCAGAGAAAAAAGAATTCAGGACTATAGAAGGAATCTCTTATGTCTGCTTGGAGACTTCACCTGTCAAGTAAAGCTGACTGATCATTAGGACCAAGGATTCTGGGACAGAGCAGGGGTTGGGGGGATTTGTCTGAGAACTTGGAGAAGGACAGAAGCATAGACCCTGAACAGAGGTAACCAGAATAGCATAACAGGATGATTAATATGTGAGCTAGTTGAGGAATAACCAAAAGCTTATAGCCAAAGTTTATAGCCAAGGTATTTATAAATACAATTTGAGTCTCAGAGTGGTTATTCTGGGAGGCTGGGGATAAGTGGAAAAGCCCCCACTTTTACACAGGTCCCCACCAGGAGGGGCCACAGGTCTTAAGCCAGAGGGTTCTCATACCAGAGAAAGCCACTTGTCAATATGGAGAAACAGACCTGACAGACATGACCTAACAGAAACACATAGAAAGACATGGGGCTTGGGAGAGAGAGAGAGAGAGAGAGAGAGAGAGAGAGAGAGAGAGAGAGAGAGAGAGAGAAACAAATAATATCCACCATACTTCATATACCCGCCCATACAAGGAGAATTCAGTGATGTTTCCCATTGTTAGAACTTTTAGAGTTTTTTTTTCCAGAACTATGGTCTTTGATGGATTAGGTCTTTGTTTTTGTTTTGATTGGTGGTGTTGTCAACATGCTAAATTTATGGCCCAAATACTACTCTATCATGTGATCAGTTATGCTTAGTTCTGGGGCCCTTTTACAAGCCCAATTTCATGAGACACATATTTAACAATCTGATACAATATACAGATATTTATCCAGATAAATGTAGCTTTTTTTTTAAAGCACAGAGCAGCTGGAGGCAGAGAGGCAGGAGGATCACTGTGAGTCCTAGGCCAGCCTGGTCTACAGAGCTAGTTTCAGGACAGCCAGGGCTACACAGAGAAACCCTGAAACAAACACACAGATCAGATAAACATGGGCTTGCATTCAGCTCAGGAAGTTTCCCTCCAAGGCTTGGGCGAGTTAGACAGTCGTTAAACGCCCAGTTAACTAATCCACAAGCTGAAAATCACAGCCGCTCCTGCATGAGATGGTTTCCTGGAGAATGAAAAGGGATGACCCAGCCGAGGATGAACGTGTACGACTAATCCCAGCAGTTGGACTGTGGACAGAGAAGGATCAAGGGTTCGAGACCAACCCTGGATACAAGGCAAGGCCAGTCTGGGTCATCTGAATGAGACCCTCTGTCTCAGTAAGCAAATAAATACACAGATAAACATAACAGTGTGTATGAAAGCTTTGAACAATATTTGGCAAGCAGAATGAGTGCTTGTTGGATGCTAGCTACTTAGACCTCTGTAAAGTATGCCTGTTCGTAAAGTAGATAGGAGTGCTAATTCCTAGATAAGTGAATGAGAGATTCTGATGCTGTCGGTGGGTTAGGAGAACGTTCACTGGGGGCAGAATGACAGGAGCAGCGAAGAGAATTAACGTGTAAGCAAATGAAACCTGAGGCGCACGAGTTGAAAGGTGAAGCAATTCCAGGGGATGAGAAGTCCAGAAAACTGACTCCTCTGGGTTTCTAAAATAACAACGAGGTATCTCCTAGTCAACATTGTAGCCAGGTCCAAGGTTGGTTATCCAGAATCAGCACTGGCTTTTGCATCTTGCTGATGGTGACTCCACCCCTTTTGTGGATTCCATTTTCTCTATTCACCTATGGGATCCAGAACTGGGAGTGTCAAAACCTATTTGTATGCTTTCTGTAGGAGGTCGTGTGCATAGACTGCAGAACTGTTGTCTGGGGTATAACCTTGAGAACACCCTCTCCGATTCAAAACAGATGTTTCCTGTCAGGTCCAGTCAAGTCCAGGGCTCCTGGGCGTCTCAGTGTTACTGTGACTGAGTCACCTAGCTCCTGCACCTGGCAATGAGGTTATCTGACTGTCTACTTGAGTCATTTGATTGTCTAGTTGTGACTGATTTGATTCTACGTTTAGGATATCATTCATTTACTCTGTCATGCTAATTAAGAGCTCAAAAGCTACGCCCTTGATATTCTCAAACTACTTGTTGGTATAAATTGTACATGCTCGTGGGAAAATGGTATTTATTGCCAAGTCAAGGTAGAGTAACATTTTCTCCTTACTCTGTGTATGTAAACGAATATTATTATAAACATGGAAGCTGTTTGTTGTGTTTGTACTGTACTGTTTTCATTAGCAGTATAACACTGTTGTCCTTCCAAGCCAGTGTAACTACATCTACAATAGCAGCTTTAAAGGCTGTAGATTTCTCCTTTGTTAGTGAAAACTTAGGCAGTTTATTGTGTTTACATTTTTGAAATGGCGCTTCAGTGAACATCCCTGCAGGTGAATCTCCTTGCCCATTTCTAGTTCTTTCTTCATTGTGAATACCTAGGAATGGATTTTATGAGACAGAACGTGTGGGTTTATTACCTTCTATTTCTTTCTCATCCATGGGTGTCCTGATTGAACCCAGAAGAGACTTTGTTACTGTGGAAAAGTTACTTCTCCAAACAAGAGTGTCCTGGGAGATCTATACAGATTCGACTTCCTCATTCTGAAACCCACAATGTTCCCCACTACACACTGGGAGAAATGCAATCCCATGCTGATGCAGCAGGCATGTCCTTGCAGCTTCTGGCCACATTCACCTTCCCCTGGCAGTCTTCCATAGTCAGCTCAGTTCACATTCAGCCCCTCTGGATTTCACACCTTGGGCATCTCCTTTGCTGGTAGGAGTTGGCTTTTTTGTTGTTATTCAGGCGCTGGCTGGAAGCCACTCGCATTCGCTGATGAGTGCTCATAAAGGGACTGTTGATAAAAAGAGGAACAGAATTCAGGGAGCATGACCTTCAGCGCATGGCTCATTGCTCTTCACCAAGCAGCACTGAGAGCTGAGGTCAGCCATGCTGAACCTGAAGGAGCAAGTGCAGAAAGCAATGGCTGGGACTTGGCCAGCATTGCTCTATGTAGAAAACCACCTGACATGTCTTTGACCTTCACAGCCAGGCTGGCCAGCCTCCCAAGGGAATCAGTTTTCTAACCCCATTCTTCATCTCCCCTCCCAAGCCAGCTGGAAGTAGCTGGCATAAGAGTCCACCATGGATGGTATCCAGCTAGGTCAACCTTCATGGGACAGAATGATGAGGGGCCGCTATAATGAGACTTACAACTGATTCCAAAAGGCTGGGTCTCAAAGGACTTTGTGCTCATCTCCGGCCACTTAACACAGTCAGAATTACACTTGATTTTTTTGCGATGTTTCACTTCCTCAACTATATTAAAACCCTCATCAGGAGAGTTCTGACTTTCTTCACATGCATTATGAAAGGTCAGAAATTCTTGTTGCGTGTTTCTCTCAAAGGGACTTCCTAGGGCCAGGGTGGTGGCTCAGTTGGTAAAGTACTTGCTTTACAAACATTAGAATCTGAGTTCAATCTCCTAGGTCCCACTTAACAACAACAACAACAGCAACAACAATCAAAGAAACAAATAGAGCATGGTGATGGGAGAGGATTCCCACACTGAGGAGGCAGAGAGGGTAGATCCCTAAGACTTGCTGCTGAGACTGCACAGCCTGCTTAGTAGCTCAGAGTCAGTGAGAGACCATGTCTCAAAACACAAGGTCAGAAGTATCTGGAGAAACACAGCTGAAGTACAAGACACAAGACACACATAAACACACACACACACACACACACACACACACGCATGCACGCATGGGCACAAAACTAAGGCCTTCCATTGGTTCAGAAGTCATGCTAGAAAAGATAATTGCCTTAATACAGGCGAGTAGAAGTATGAGATAACCAAGATGGTTATCCACAATCCTCTGTAAGCAGGTTGTACGTATCCCACTCAGGTTACACGGCATCCAGTTTAGGTCAAGGGAGAACCATGATTGTATCTCTCCAGATGCTCTCTCTTAGAAAGCACAGTCTTAATTTAAGAAACGTGACCCTATGGATCTCGTAACTTCCTAAGCAAGGTGTCAGAGCATGCAGATCCCGCTTGAGCTGACTGGCACGAGGCTGAAATCCTAGCTCCGGCATAGACCCTTCTCAAGCTGAAGTGAACCAAGGTGATACTACCCAGAAGGCTTTGCAAAAGCTGAAGGATAGATATAGATATAGATGTGAACAAAAGCTTTAGGGACTGCAAAGGGAAGATGAGTTTCAGCTCGTTAGCTCAAGACATGGGAACCTTGGAGGCTCCTTGTGATCAGGGCATTGACAGTGATGCTGCCAAGCTCTGAGTGTGGTCATCTGTCTGACTACCGTGAAGAGGCCATGGAGAGAGAGGTGACCTGAATGTGCCTAAGCCTTCTGGGCCTCAGAGTCTTTGTGTGCAAACTCCCTATATTTCAGGTTTGGAACCAAGGGTAATGAAGCAATCTTTAGGAAAAAAAAAAAAGATGTCTAATACATATGGCATCCATTGAATACTGGCGTTCCCACGTACACATTACATCCCCTTTGTGCAGCTCTAAGGACAGCCTCTCTCACTGATTTGTACATCCTACTATGCAAAGCACTTTTACAAGAGGCAAGTTGGTTTGCAGTCAGAACTATATCATTTTCTAGGCAGAAAGTCTCAACTTCAATAACTGCAAGGGTCTGAAGGAAGACCCCAGTTTTGTAGTTCACAAAAACAAAGGGCATTTCTTTTGCAGAAACAATCAGCATGAGGGGGTAGACTATTTATTTTGAAATAGCGACCCCCAGACTAAGGTGTGCAGGTTCTCTTATAGGGAAGGGAGGGAACACTCTAGAAGGATCAGGTAATCTAAAATTTCATTAGTGGGTCCTAGCGGGTCCCAGGTGGTCAGTGTTCTGCATTCCTGTGTCATGAATGTTTAACCATAGGGTGAGAGAGGTTGCCCAGCACAGGTGGCCCACTCTAAGATAAGATTATTTCCCTGTTTTTGTGGTTATCACCAAGCTGTTCTTTGGAAGGGGGTTTATGGTCCTATTCTGGAATTTATGGTCTGTTCCTGGAGTTGGTGCCTATGACAGTTGCTGGGACTAATGGTCTGTTCCTGGAGCTGGTACCTATGGCCTTCATTTTGAAGTCATGCATAGAGAAAAGTCATCAAGGATGGAAGTTAAAAGATGCTGGAGAATTGTGATCTGTGATGCTGATGGGATGGAATTTTGTGAAGCAGCAGTGGTCACCACTCATCCTTTCTTCTTTCCTTTCTTGCTTTTTTTTTTTGACAAGGTTTTCTGCATCCTGTACCTTAAACTGATAATATAGTCAAAGATGTTCCTGTTCCTCTTGCCTCTACCCGCCAAGCACTCGGATTACAGGAATGCACTGCCATTTCAGGTTTTATCAAGACTGGATCATAAATCAAGACTGGAGCTACAAGCACACCAGACAAGCACTCTTTTCAGCTGAGTCATATCCCCAGCTCCAGGGTATAGATTTTTGGCATCCATATACTGCCAATCACGGCATCATACTGAAAACACTGGAAAATATCCATCACAGAATCTGTTTATCCTCAGCATATTATGCTACTTGTAATAAACAAATATTTTATGGTTATCATGATTATTCTTATTTTAATTTTATGTGGCCTTGTGCATCATTTATGTCAATTTTCTTTTCATCTTGTTATTTCAATATATGACATTATGTTGACGCTTTTGGGGGTCAATTTTTAAATGTGGTGTAAGAAGCTCACTGTTGAAAGAAATCCTGGGGCCTCTCCCTTTTGTTGACCTTGCTCTCTGGCCAGCTGATGATTGGGGAGAGGTTTGACATTAGAAATGTTTTTATCAGGGGAAATAAACACGTAGGAGGTGGCAGGGCCCCCGGATGCCTGCAGTTTGCTGATGGAAGCTCTCACACGTTCTTTCCACTGCCTCGCTCTTATCATAGTTCCTCTGTACCTTATCAGGATGACCTCTGCCCATGAACCCTGTGAACTGCAGAACGGCTTTCAGTAAGTGTTTCTTCAGAGAAGTCAAGCTGAACTGGAGCTATGGGAAGCTTGGGGAGAGCAGAAGATCCTTCCAGTTCCTGGAGGTTGGAAATCAGCTTCTCAAACGCATTATTTTCATATTGTAATAGACACCCATTAAACACTGCTGTCTTTGACATAATGAATCCTATTCCTTCCAACTATGCTCTTCTCCCTTGGTTTTGGTAAAGTTATATACTCCCTGGCAATGGTCTATCTATCTTGATCATTCTTTCTCTGCTATCAGACTTCCAAGAAGGGAGATCCTCAGGCTGGGGCTACAACCTCCTCTGTACAATGATCAGTCTTAGTTTATCTTATGTATTCTTTATACATAAGAATAAAGAATAAGATTCTCTCTTCCCCCGACTACGCATGTCTGAACCATTGACAGATGACATCATATTCATTCTAAATATGTCTAGTTTCAGTACTTCATCATTTCCCATGACCCCCATGACCCTTGCTCACCAGATCACAGTCCTTTCTTGTCTAGACTTCTGAAGCAGATGTCTCCAGTGTTTGTGCTTGCTGTCTCCATTCTCATTAGCAGCCAATGTCATCTTTGAAGGAAAGACAGGTTGCATCATCTCATCTTACCCAGTATGTGAAAATCTTTCAGTGGCTATTCTTTGTATTAGGAGTTAAAAGAAAAAAAAATCCAAATTCCTGACAAGGTTCCAGAACACGTTGAGCAGTTACTTACACTACTACACTTCTGCTCACTCCATGCTCCACAAACAGCTGTATCCTCTTCCTCTTTACTTTTTACACAAGTCCTTCTCGGGGTGGACCACCCTCCCCAGGTCCTCAGCCACCTTAGTTCTTCCCCTTTGCCACATTTCACATGTGTATTAGCCAAAGCTCTTCCAGGGATCAGAATTGATGCAGTGCGGAAGAAGTGATTCATTGGCTGGCTCCAATGGTCAGGGACCATTTTGCAATGGCTGCTTGTCCGCTGCAGAGCTAGGGAAATCACTAGGTGTTCAGTCCACGATCCTGGAAGCTGCTGGACAAGAGAGACAGTGACACAGTCCTGACGGGAGGACGAAGGCTTGGGAATCCTCTGGAGAGTCATTGGTGTGAGTCTGTCTTCAAATGCTGATGACTCTGGAGACCGATACCCAGAGAGGCGACAGACACATGCACTAGACACAGGTGGGATACGTGTGAGCTTCCCTCCTGCTTTTCAATCCCTCCAAGGCTCTAGCCTATTTGATAACTCCATTCTTGACAATAGTCTCAGCTGTTCTTTTTGCTGACTGACCCACATGGCTTGCATGGCAGAAACAGATTCTGGAGACTGCCAGGCTATGTGAATTGGCAAGTTTCAGAGTCAGTAGAGACCTTGTCTCAAATGAATAAGGCAGAGACACAAGGAACATGAACACACACACACACACACACACACACACACACTCATGCACAGACACACACTATAAATCCACCACTGAATACATCTATTGATCCTATAACAGTCATCATAATCTAGCCATTTTCTAAGATCTTTAATTAATTGATTGATTGATTGATTAATATCCTAAATGCTGCCCCCTCCTTGTCTCTCTCTCACAGAGTCCCTCCTTTTATGCTCCCTCCCCTTTACCTCTGAGCATACGTGGGTTGGATGAAGGCCCCCAGCACATATGTAGCAGATGGCTGCCTTATCCTTCCACCCTGGCCCATCATGTTTCTACAGGATTAGGCACATCCTCTCTCACTGTGGCAGAACAAGGCAGCCATCTGCTACATATGTGCTGGGGGCCTTCATCCAACCCATGTATGCTCATTGGTTGGTGACTCAATCTTTGAGAGCTCCCAGGTTAGTTGACACTGTTGGTCTTCCTATCCCCTTCAGGGTCTTCAGTTCTTCTCCCAACACTTCCATATGAGTCCCTGACCTCTGTCTACTGTTTGGCTATGGAAGGAAGGGAAGAGAGAGGGAAAGTGGAAGGAAGGGGAAAAGAGAGGAGAAAAAGGGAGAGGGAAGACAGCAGAAGGGAGGGATTTGAGATAAGCAGCTCTGTAGACATGGTGGATGTTTGGTTAGAGTAGAGGGCACATGGGGAAGGAAGGCCAGGAGAAAGCATCTGGGAGATGCTATTATTTAAACATCTCTCTCACATCAAATGTTTTATAAATCATGTCAGCTAATTATATTTAAGAGCCAGAGGGACAAGGTTAAAGACATTTCCTTTGAGTGTTGAGATAGAAGAAATATTGAAGTTAAGGAATTTGCTGAGGATCTCATTCACAGATGCTTCTGAATGCCAGAGGCTCAGGCAGCCCCAGGTACTCCAGGAGAGGCAGACATTACTCAAGTCCTAGCCGGCTACTGAACATCTGGCTTGCTTTACAGAATTCTGTGCTTGCCAGTGATCAGCTGCTTTTCAATTTCAATTTGTTTATCAAATGCTCTTAAGAACCTTGCAAGGACCATCACAGTTAAACTAAAGCAGAAGATGGAATTCCCGAAGAGTTTGGCTGGGAAGCAGCGAGGCAAGCCTGCCTCACCAGACTCCCAGGGACTGAGGCTGATTGTCTGTCTGCTTTCCTGGGGAGGAGGAGGGGTCAGTTTCCATGGTGCAAACACACTAACACTCCAGCCATCTACGGTGGCCCGCAGCAGAGCTCCTTGAAAGACAGTAAGTGTTTTAATCTTAGTTCTTTCTTTATTAGATAAATCATTTGTAATTTAACCATGTACTTCTGGCTTCTTTTAAAACCCAGGCTTATCTCCCTGAAATATTAGAAGCCAGATACACTTGACGAATTCACAAAGATTCGTGCAAAGGGGAGCTTGCTAAATTTCAGTTATTGATAGGCTAGTGAATTCCGGTCAGTTCACATACCATAAATTGAATATGTTTAATGTGTCCAATTCAGTGGGTTGTAGAATTTTAGAGTTAGGAAACCATTGCTACCACAGTGGGACTGTAAGAGTCAGCACATTTTGCCCCCACATCTAACCCCAGCCAATCCCAGGCAACATTTGTCCCCATAAGTTTGCCTGTGCGGTGTATGTCATGTACATGGAATGGGAGCATTCCATGTATGTGACATACATGGCCTTCCATGTCTGACTTTGTTCACATAGCATGTTTCATGTTCTACCCATAAAACAACTATAACTCTTCATTTATTTTTGTGTATGTTCCTAGGTGTGTGTGTGTGTGTTGTGTGTGTGTGTAGGAAAAGAAGGAAAACATGGCTACTTTGTATATATGGAGGAGAAAGTTTATTATAAACACATGAGAAAGCACAAGCAGAGTCAGGGACCTCTGGGTGTGCTCAGTGTGTACATGACCCTGAGCTAGGCCATGTGGGAGAGGTAAAGGGAAAGGAAGAGGGGAGAGAGGGGAACCAGGTGCAGAAGCCAGGAGGCCAAAGATACAAAGAACAGGTAACCAAAATTGCTGGGTTATACAGGGAAAAAGCATCCCAGCTGAGCTGGAGAATCAGGATAGGGAGCAGGGTATGCCAGCCATATCCTGTAACGAGTAGGGGCTGTGGGATGCAGAGAGAACCTGGGGACAGGTCTGCTTTGATATGTTGAATAGAGATATTTAATAGACATTGAATAGAGTCACTTGCTAGGTTTGAAACCTAACAGTGTCATATGTGAAAGTGTGTGACAGAGGTCAACCTTGTGTCTTGTGCCTCAGGAGCCATGTATCCTGTTTTATGAGACGGTCTCTCACTGGCCTGTAGCTCACAAAGGAGGTTATCCTGACTGGCCAATGAGTCACGGAGAACTGTCTCCCAGTCTCCAGGCAGAATTAGAAATTAAAACTATTACCCTGCCATGAATGGGCTATATGGACTGAGGTCTTCACACTTAAATGGCAAACACTGTACCAACTACGCTGTCTCTCCAGTCAGTCCTACTTCATTCTTGTCTAGTGCCAAATACTATTCTACTGCCTGGATACTGTATTTTTGTTTTGTTATCTGCTGTCTAATATCTAGGAGATTTGGGGGTTTTTTTGTCCCTTATGACTAATGCTCCATTAGTGTCCAAATCTTTTTTTATTTTTTTTTCAAGACATGGTTCCTCTGTGTATTCCTAGCTGTCCTAGCTGTCCTGTCTACCAGTCACTCTGTAAACCAGGCTGGCCTTGAACCCACAGAGATCCTCCTACTTCTGCCTCCAGAGTATTGGGATTAAAGGTGTATGTCACCACTGCTCAGCTCATGTCCAAAATTTTATATCTATAAAATTTCTTCTTCTTTTTGATTGATACTCCATTTAAGGTCTCACTATGAAAGTATAGCAATCAAGTTCATGGGGGGTACTAGCACAAGAAGAGACCAAGTCTAGAAATAAAGCCACATGCTAATGTTTATGGTTTTACACAGTTGTTTATATATGAGACTATATAATGTAAAGATAAACAAATGCATACGTTCACAGTGGATCAGAGATACAAATGCAAGGTCAGAACTTTAAAACAGAATAAAAAGAAATTACCTATGGGTATGTCTTTGTTCCAGACTCCTCATGCCTCACTGAACTGCCTGATGTGTGTACTGAAGTCAGGAAGTCGGTGAACTCTCATGCTGCTTCTTATGAGATTGTTTTGCTTACTCTGATGTTGTTGTTTTTTGTTTGTTTGGTTTGGTTTTGGTTTGCCCTCTGCTCCCTGGTTTCCATCCAGAGAGAAGCTGTTAGCCAGTCTGCTTGACTAGGACTCTTGTGAGAACTCATTACAAATGTAGAATCGTGGGCCTTATATAATACCTGATGAGCCACAGGCACAATTAAACAATTTCCCTAAGTGATTTGTGCAGACAGAGGTTGTCAGTTTTGAATCACTAGGTCAAATGCCATACCTGTTTTGAAGACTTGTTGTCACCCTAAGTTATTGGGCCTCCCTGGGTTGATTCTAGGAGACTTTGAGGGCAAGCTTTTGTATCTCTCTACACTCATGTTGATCTTTTGACCCCAATCACCTGCTTGCCCAGCCCTACTATGTTCAGTCTCTACTTCAGGCCCTGCTTATCACTGTGGTGAAAGTTACTAAGTGTGTGGGAGGGGTGCAGTGAAGAAACCAGCCACTCCATGATGAGGGAGAAGGTTTTTATTGGGGATAAGAGAGAGAAGTGTTCAGAGGCATCTTGGAGAGTCCTGAGTGGAGGGGAAAGGAAGCAGCCTGGGTAAAGCCAGGACTAAGGAAACAGGAATAGTGGAGAAGAGCAAGAGAGAGAGGAACAAAATTAGTTGGGTTGGGTGAAACCCCTTGGCATTAGAAAGAGAGCATGTATGTGTGCATGCCTGTACATGTGTGTCTGTGTCTAGGCCTGTGTCGGTGTCTGGAGCAGCCTTGAGGCAGAGGTGAGAAAGGCAAGAAAGCTCGCTGGGCTGTGAGATACATAACGAATGGTGTGTGTAGGGCCCAAAGGAACCTGAGGGCCAGCATAGACATTAATACACAATTACTCGTATATGCCAAAGGAGAGTGAGATATCTCTTCTGCTGCTTCTCCTTTTGGCAGATGGGAAATAATTTCACAAGTTCCTGAGAAATACCACCTTTTATCTAACCACCAGAAACTCTCCTATAGTCCAGTATGGGCTGAGTCTAGAGTCTGTTTTTGATCAAGTCAGAGCACTGTCTCTTTTTGGTGTGGGAAGTAGACTACCCTTTGGCTCTGATACTAAACTTTGCCACAGACTTAAAGGTCTTAGATAGGGGTTTAAGAGGGACCTTGAGTTGGATTGTTGAGGAGTCATTTTATTAGAAGAGAATTATTATTGCCATGGATGATGGACAGGTGGTAAGCAGTGCGGCAGGATTCTGAGATCAGGCCCCAGCATGAGACAGACAACATGGCGGGGTCTCTGAAGAAGAATCAGTCATGTGGCAGGAGTAGCAGACTTTTCTTGTATGGTTCTGAGGATAGAGGAGGTTTCAGGCCATAAGTCAGTAGCCAGGCTCTCTCTGACTCATAGGCAGGAGGCAGAGAAGGGCAAGGGGCAGGATATGTGTCCACCTTTGATGTATACACACTGTCCCAGATGAGAGATCCAGACATCTGAAAATCTGTTAGCTAAGGACCTGCAGACAGCGTCTGAGTGGTAGCCTGGAGGTATCTGGAAAAGGGAAGGAGTTTCTGCATATATTGTGGCCGGAATGGCAGCAGCTGAAATTTCATGTGACATCCTTACAGAGGCCAACAGTGTACACCACAAAGTGCAAGTAGCTCACCAATGGTCAGCTGTTAAGTGAGGATTGCTGAACTCTGGGAGGAGTGAGGTCTCCTCTCAGCATGGGACTGAGAGGATACCTTCGCTCTCACTGGCCACTGTGCTTCCTGCTCAGGCTTGTCTTGTTTGTCTCAAGAATGCCTGTTGCTGGTAGGTGCTGAATACCAAGTAGATGGCACATCCAGTCCAGGCAAATGGAGAGAAATAGGTGGAAGCAGAATCGCCCCTCTTGTTGTATATAAAGTTGCTTTTAAGTGCCCGTGAAATTGTCTTCACTTGGTCCCTCGGCCTAAGAGTGATTTGCTCTGTGATGCTTTGCAGAAAAAAATGTCACAGTCGGTCACCAAGATGACCCTTACTCACCTCTTTAGGATCAAACTCAGGCTTCTGACAGGACAGCTCCGCTTACCTCCCAGTCTTACTGACTGGCTCTTTTCTTGCTGTCCTGCGGGCATTGCATTTTAATTATGTTTGATTCTTTGATTCACTGGCTCTAGGGCTACTCTCATATTTGATTATGCGGCAGATACCATGTCAGCAATGCTTGGTCCCTGTCCCAGAGTTTCAGGTTCAGTAGGTAGATATTGAGCCCAGTAATTTGCATTTCTAATGAACCTCTCTTGCTGCTGGCAATGACAGTGTGTAAGGCGCGTTCTGGCTCCTTCTTCAGTTCTCACGTTGAATCTTGAGATCTAGGGCCTCTCTAGTGGATGCAGTTCAAGCAACTGCCTCCTCCAGTTTCCTACCTCAGCTCCTCATGTGTCCACATCTGCTTTTCTTAAGATTTTAGATCTCAGGATCGTTTACGCTCTTAAACATCATCCAAAGAGCTTTTGTTTATTTGGATCATGTCCATTGATACTACCACCATGCAAAGTTAAAGGAATACTTTCCATTTTTAAAAAAGATTTCTTTTACTTTTTAATCCTTTGGAGGGGTCTTTGGGTTATAGCCGAATGTTAGAGACATATGATTTCCTGGAGATGAAATCATATGTGGCTATGAGCTGTCTGATGCAGGTCCTGGGAGTAGAACTCTGGTCCCCTGGAAGTATATGCTTTTAACCATTCATCCATTTCATCAGACCTCAAACAGTTTGTTGGCGACAGTTAGTTCCTCAATTGAGGTTCCTTCCTTTTGTGCCATGTTGACAGAAATGGTATATTTTAAAGTGTATTAAAGAAGTTTCATGAATTGAATTTCTCATAGGATTAAATAAAACTAAGAGCACAATATGAAATGTTTTAATGAAAAGTAATTGTGTTCTCCACAACAACAAAGCACGTGAAGAATGGTGGTTGGCTGGCTCTGTCTAGTCTCTGACTCCCTTTAATAGCTAACTTAATTGGAGTCACTTAGATCCTTATAGCATCTTTGGAGTTCACTGTCATGTTTTGATAAAAACGTATAGAGAAATGGCGAGCTGGGCATTGGTGGCACAAGTCTTTAATCCCAGCACTCGGGAGGTAGAGGCAGGCAGATTTCTGAGTTCGAGAGTTCGAGGCCAGCCTGGTCTACAGAGTGAGTTCCAGGAGAGCCAGAGCTACACAGAGAAACCCTGTCTCAAAAACAAAACAAACAAACAAACAAACAAACAAAACAAAAACAAAAAACAAAAAACAAAAAAGAAAAAAGAAAAAAGAAAAAAGAAAAAAGAAAAAAGAAAAAAGAAAAAAGAAAAAAGAAAAAAGAAAAAAGAAAAAAGAAAAAAGAAAAAGAAATGGCGATTTTGGACGTTTGTGCAGTTGGATATGAAGAAGCATATATCGCCTTTTTGAATCATGCTGAGTTTTCTTCTCTGGATCTATATCCGAACTGCCCACTTTATGGTGATGTCTCAAAGATTTGTTGCTTGGTAGCATCTGAAATGATGTCCATATACCAGCTACACTCCATTTGAACCAACTGGCCCACCTCCAGGGCTCTCTTTACTTGGGCTTCATTTTGTAACATCCCATGTTTGTCATATGGAGACACTGGTCCATGAGTGATAGAGATTTCCTCATGTTGGCAGGATTTTATTATTTTATGATTTTACTGGCATTATTTTATTGATTTTACTATTTTATGATTTTATTGGCAAGTTTACTAAGCGGTATATCCAAGGGTATAAGACTCAATAAAAGTACTCTTAATTGTCACATGAAGTGTGTTCCCGTGAGGCTGTGCTCTCCTGTAAGTGTGTGAATAGCAATTTGCTGACAGAATCTTCTTTTTATGTCTCATCTTTAAACCAAGGGGTAAAAGAGAGCAAAAGGAACACACCTGTGACATTTTAATACTACAACAAAAAACACTTTTCACTTTGTAAATCCCCCAAATCAAAAATCAAGGACCCCTAAGGGTTGGTAGATTACAGTATGAGAGCTCATGACATAAGATTTTGTGTATGTGTCCATATGTATGTGTGGGAGTGTGTACAAGAAGGGTAGTGCATGTGTAGGTGTGTGTGTAGGGTATAGATGACAACATTAGGGGTTGGCTTATTCCCTGAGCCTCCCATCCTTTGTTTGAGATAGGGGTGTCTCACTGGCCTGGAACATCAGTCCAGAGAGCGAGGGAGTCTCAGGAATCATTTGTTTCCATTTCCCATACTGAGATTACAACGATGAGCCACCACTCCCAGCTTTTTAGGTGTGTTCTGAGGATCTGAACTTAGGTTCTCATGCTTGAGGATCAAAAGCACTTTACTGATGTGCCATCTCTCCGGTATGCCCGCATGGCATGCTGTTAGTAACAATGTCTAGCAGTTTTATTTGTGTGGTGGCAAGCTGTGCTCCTCATGAGGTATGGCAATGTGGGACCATGAAAGGTAGCTTGGTCCCCAGTTGAACTAAGGCTTGAAGCCTGGGAAACCCTGAAGGGATGGTAGGCACTTCACCTGATTCCTGGGCACCAGGTCCCTGTCACTAGCCGCCGTCCCCCATAGATTTATGGCCATAAGTCATGTAAGGGCAACACCCTAAGCCTCTCCACAGGTAGGGGACGTGACCTATGGTCATATAGGTTCAAGACAGATCTCCATGCTATTGAGGTACCTAAAGGCCTGGAGGGCTCAGCCAATAAGCTTTCCTTCCCAGATTTTCCTCCTTGCCAAAAGTCGGGCCCACCCTGAGGAGTGGGGTACTGTTTTAGTCATTCACCTTCCACCATGACAATAAATGCCTTAAAACTGTGGACTGCCTCTTTTCATTGGGATCTGCCAGGGGAATTCATAAGGAAGTACTTCACCTATAGAGCTGCCGCTACCTAATCTCCTATAGAAGGTCTCTCTACACCCCCAGCCATGGCTGCCACCAAGCTCAAGCCTGCCACCACAGTCAAGCCAAAGACTCTCCCCATGGGACCAGCCGGAGTTCTCCCTTCTCCCCCCACCCCAGATCCATCCTGCAAGCCCCCACTCTGTTATCAGCTCTTCTGTGACTCCCAACAGTGCCTGGGTGTCCAAGAGCCTGAGAACCAGATAGCCCTGGCCTCTTCTCACGCCTGGGGACCCCCAAGCCAGCTCCAGCTGTCCCAGGCCTCATAGTGCGCTTCCCCACCCCCAGGCTGCGTCTCTACCTGCCCAGCACAGTCAACATTTCCCATGCCCTGCTTCCTCGTGTGGGCTGTGCCCTGTGGCAGAGCAGACGTGGGACTCATAACCCTACATGGCAATAGCTTTTAATTTCTATCAAACATTGATGCTGGATCCAGTCATCCAGTCCAAACTGAATGTGCAAATTGCTGCTGTCCCCACAGCATCTCTGGATGCTTCCACACATTAGAAAAACAAGATGCAAAATTCCACAGTCAAACTAAGGTAGCATAAAACGAAGGGAATTCTGAAAGAGGAGTAGAAAGCCACACTGAAAGATGATGGGTAGAGGACAAATGGTAAAGTGCCAGGCTTTGATTTTAGAGATAATTCTGGGTAAAATGGGGCCATCAGTAGTTTTGAGTTGGAGAACAGTGAGTGCTATCAACACTTGCTGAGAGCTAGGGACCCATACAACAGAACACACACAAACACACACACATGCACACACACACACACACACACACACACTGCAACTTTAGATGCAAATCCACAAGACAGGAAAAGCAAGTCACTGATGCAGAAACCTAGGGAACACTAACTAGGGGTGAAAATTTAAGTGGCCTGCATCCCCTCTAGCAGATTCTGTCATGGAGGTGTCAAAAATAGCAGACATGACCAAGCTTCACCAGGCTGTGGCTGCAGGGGACTACAATTCAGTGAAGAAGATTTTGAAGAAAGGTCTCTGTGACCCAAACTACAAAGATGCAGACTGGAACGACAGAACCCCACTTCACTGGGCTGCGATCAGAGGTGAGTGGACCCATGCCTAGTCCACATTCCGGAGTCCATCAGCCAGTGCCAGAGAGTGGGATGGACATTTCTAGAGCACTAGATGGAACATTTCAACCATGGCATTAACCTCTACTAGTGGTAGCATCTGGACCATATTATTTAATGGTTTGCGCCCCCCTTTAATTCTTCTATATAATGGAATCAGTAATGCTGCCCTGGAGTCCTTTGAAGAGGAGTTAGGTAATGTGTACACAGATGAGACTATAAGCATGCTCCTCTCAGTCCTCTGCCATCATGATTTCATACACAGAGTAGATGGAGATGAATCTTTGCCCCTCTCAGCATATCCCAGTTACACAACAGGAAGTTAGTAACAGAAGTCCTTAGATATTGGGCTGGAGAAATAGCTCCAGCAGTTAGGAGTGATCGTTGCTCCTATAAGGGCCAGAGTTTAGTTCCCAGCACCCACATCCACTTATAACTCCTGCTCCAGGAGAATCAACATCTTCTGCCTCTGGAGCCTCTGCACACATGTGCGTTATGCATGTGTGTGAGCACCTACACACACCTACACACACACACACACACACAAATGTAAAATGTCTTTAGTAATAAATACCACCAAAACCCGTTAAGTAAAGCAGTATTATAGTCAACTTTGCTCTCCATATTTGTCTTCTCTCTTGGGAGAAGGACAACGAGGCAGAAAGTAGGACCAGCTGCAAAAGACTTAGGTTGGGACATTTTTGCAGAAATCTAAGCAGGGAGCACTGGTAGCTGTACCAGATGACATCTTAGGGGACGGGTGCTGTATTTTTGCCCATGGTGCTGGGTGCTTCATGTCTGGGAATTCAGCCATGCTCCTCAAGGACTCCGTGAAAGCAGTGGTAATAGCCTTACTTTACAAACGAGCAGTGAGAGCATTGTGCATAAGGGCATTTGCTTTCTGACCTACCTTCCTCCTCCTCCTCCTTCCTCTTCCTCCTTTTCTTCTTCTTCCTCCTCCTCCTCCTTCCTCTTCCTCCTCCTCCTCCTCCCTCTTCCTCCTCCTCCTCCTTCCTCTTCCTCCACCTCCTCCCTCTTCCTCCTCCTCCTTTTCTTCTTCCTCCTCCTCTTCCTCCTCTCCTTCCTCCTCTTCCTCCTCTTCTTTTTCAAGACAGGATTTCTTTGTGTATCCCTGGCTGTCTGGGAACTTTCTCCATAGACCAGGCTGGCCACAGACTCAGAGATCCACTTGCCTGTGTCCCCTGAATTCGGGGACTAAGGGTATACACCACCACCACCACCACATGACCAGGCACCTGCTTCTTATCCAAGATGTCATTTATTGGTGATTGATGCTGTCAGGATGTGACCCCACATGTCTGATTAGAAAGCCTGTGCTTTTAAACTGTGTATCCTAAGAGTGCTCAAATTGCTGGTTCTAATTATTTTTATAGGGTGTGTGTGTGTGTGTGTATGATGTGATGATGTGTATATGTTTATGTCTCTCTCTCTCTCTCTCTCTCTCTCTCTCTCTCTCTGTGTGTGTGTGTGTGTGTGTGTGTGTGTGCGCGCGCGCTCATGCACCATGGTGTACATATGAAAGTCAGAGGACAACTTTCATGGCTTAGTTCTCTTGTATTTTGTGTAAATTCTGGTTCAAGTCACCAGGATTGCATAATGAGCTATCTCATCAACCCATGCCTTAAAATATGTTTTTTTAGTTAAAATTACTTATTTTAATATTTTGTTATACTTTTATTGTGTAAAACACTTTTAAATTTAAAAAACATTTTGATTGCATTCTTTCCCTCCCTCAAGTCCTTCCAGAGCTTCTCCTCGCCCTACCCAACTTCAAGTTCTTTCTCCAAAAAAAAGAAAAATCACTACAATAACAACCACCCCCCAAATCAAGAAAACAAATAAAACCACACCAAAAATAAAAAACAGAACCACCAAACTGTAGCTGAGTAAGCACGCACGCATGTGTGTGCACATGCACATACACACACAAACAAAATGAAACAAACAACAACAACAAACCCTACAGAGTCCCTTATATCGTTAGGTAACTGCTTCTGAATATGAGGACTGTCCTGGAGTGGTTGATATACCCAGTGTCCTTTTGAAAAAACTGATTTTCCCTTCCCAGCAAGTATTCATGTCAGTTCGGTTGTTAACTTTTACTCTAGTGGCTAGGTTTTCATTCATTCATTCATTCATTTTAAAAAATAAAACAAAATAAAATATAATAAAAAAAACTATTACATTGAGGTTGGGACAAGACTAACAGAGGGAGAAGAGCCAAGAGAAGGTACAGGAGTCAGTTGTTTGTACACTCAGGAATCCCATAAAAACACTAAATTCAAAGCCATAATATGCGCGCAGGGGACCTGGTGCAGACCCACGTAGACTTCTGCATGCTGTGAGCTCATACGTGCTTTGTTCATCCTGATGTAGACAGCAGTGGTTCCCCAATTCCTTCTTTAACACTTGTTTTGCCTCCTCTTCCACAGGGTTTCCTGATCTATTAGGGGAGGGATTAGATGGTGACATCCCAGTTAGGGTTGAGTGTTCCAAGGTCTCTCCCAGTCTCTGAGTAATATCTGACTGTGGGTCTCTGTGTTTGTTCCCATCTGCTCCAGGAGGAAGCTTCTCTGATGATGGCTGGTCTAGACACTCATCTAGGAGTATAGCAGAATATCATTAGGAGTCTTTATCAGTACATTTTTCTTTCTTTTTTAGACTAATATTAATGGGTTTTCCCCTAGGTCCCTGGGCTATATCATCTCAGGCTCTTGGTCATCCAAGCAATTGTTTCAGGCTCTTGGTCATCTAAGCAATGTTGGCTGTGAGTTCCATCCCATGGAGTGGGCCTGAAGACAAATCAGTTAGTGGTTGGTTACTCTCACCAGCTTTGTGCCACCATTGCCTTAGCATGTCCTGCAGACAGGACATTGCTGTGGATAAAGGTTTATGGCTGCCTTTGTGTGAAAAGTAACTTCCTATCCCAAACATGCTGAAGCCTAAGGCGGGGTGCAGGCTCTGTGTAGGCACTGGCTCAGCATCTACACCCTCAAGGGGTTGTGTAGCTGTTGTCTTCAGCCGTGGGGCTGTGTTGTCAGTTCACAGAGAGCAACCTAAACCATTGGCAATAGCCTGAGTTGTTTGGGGATTTCCATGGGATCCCTTTGCCCAATAATTAAACTCAGTGAACCTAATCCTGGTACTGGAAGTTTTGTTTGGTGACAAGAGATGGTCAGTTGGGTTTCTGACTCCCCTACTACTTGGCAGTTTCATTTAGATGGTGTGTGTGTGTGTGTGTGTGTGTGTGTGTGTGTGTACACTTCTACTGTATTAGGTTTGTTTACTACCCCTCAAAATGTCCCTAATCTGTCTCTCCGTGGATCCCTCTTACAACCCTCCTTTCCTCTCACTCCCCACTTGGTCCTCCCAGTTCAGCCCCCCACATCCATCCATAACTATCTGTTCTATTTCCAAATGAGATCTGTCCGTACCTTCTAGTGTATTACTCCATAGCTAATCTCTGTGGTTCTATGGATTATAGCTCAGTTATCATTGATTTCCCAGCTGATAGTCACATATAAGTGATACATATACTATATTTGCCTTTCTGAGTCTGGGATATCCCACTCAGGATGACTTTTCTAGTTCCATCCATTTGACTGCAGATTTCATGACGTCAACTTTTTAGCAGCTGAGTAATATTCCACTGTGTAATCTTCATCCATTTTTCTTTTGAGAGACATCTAGGTTGTTTCCAACTTTTGGCTATTATGAATGGGGCAGAAAGGTCAAGAACTGTTTAGGGTACAGAATAAGTTTAAAGCCAATCTTCAAAACTCAACTGGATCCTCTCTCAAAATAAAAAGTAATGAGATTAAGGCATATAACTCAGTATTAGAAACTATGCATAGGGCATGCAGGCCCCTAGCTTTAATCCCAAATTCTACAAAACAAATAACTAAAACAAACAAACAAGCAAACAAAGAATCTATTGCCATTGAAAAATCAGCAAGGATTGCTCATGTAGGTGGGAGGAACTTGAGCAAGAGCTGGGATGGTGGACAGAAAGGAGGCTGTTCTAGAAAGGATACAGGGAGTTCATACAGAGCTTGGGGTATCCTTGGAATAAGGATGGGGTGCTGCCTCCCAGGAAGAAGAATGAGAAGGGAGAGGGATGATGATAAAGAGGCAGTGGTGCTGCAAAAGCTAGTTTCCTCCTGCTTCCTCACTCCTTCGGCTGCTTCTGGTCTCAGGCCACGGAGGACATTTTAACCTTAACTTTGCCTTCTTTCTCCATGGTATATCTAAGGACAAATGGAGGTGATCCATCTCCTGATACAAAATGGAGCCAGACCCTGCTTGGTAACGGATGTGGGCTGGACGGCAGCTCATTTTGCAGCTGAGTCAGGCCATCTGAATGTACTCAAATCTCTGCATGCACTTCCCTCTGCCATTGATGCTGCTGACTTCTTTGGAGACACACCCAAGAGGATTGCTCAGATCTATGGTCAGAAAGACTGTGTGGACTTCCTGGAGATGTAAGTACTGTGTAGTCCCAGCTACAGGAAGGAGCCTGCAACCAGGGGTTTTGTCAATTGACCAATCTCAGGTAAAGGAAAGTGAAACAAACAAAAAACAACCTTAACCCAGTGGTTTCCAACCTTCCTAATGCTGTGACCCTATGGTTTCTTTTTAAAGATTTATTTATTTTATGTATGTGAGTACACTGTCACTGTCTTTGGAAACATCAGTTCCCATTACAGATGGTCGTGAGCTACCATGTGGTTACTGGGAATTGAACTCCAGACCTCTAGACGAGCAGTCAGTGCTCTTAACCACTGAGCCATCTCTCCAACCCAACATAGAGCTCAGACTGGCCGTTGAATATAATTAAGTACAAAGTCTACTCTCTGCAGTTATAGCCTTGGGAAGAATAGAAATAAAATTTATGAATTCATAATTTAGTTGGGTCAAGAAGTGGTTCATACAAGAAAAAGTTGAACAGCCTGGTCTGAATTTTGTTGTTTGGAAAGGAAGATGAGACAGACAGAAAACCTCGAAGCAATTCCAGCTTATGGTGGAGGGCAGAGACAGTGGGCTGCCTTGTATGAACTTCAAAATAGAGTTATTGTCAGAATGTTCAACTCACCCAGGATTGTGGTTTAAGCCTACAGTACCAGCTGCTTAAGAAGCCGACCAAGATAGATTATAAATGCAAGGCCAGGACTCTCTAGGATACAGAGTGAGTTCGAGGACAGCCTGGGCAAATTAGTGAGACTGTCTGAAAGAAACAGTAAAATGAAACTGGGCAGGCAGTGGTGATGCACGCCTTTAATCCCAGCACTGAGGAGGCAGAGGCAAGCAGATCTCTGAATTTGAGTCCAGCCTGGTCTACAGAGTGAGTTCCAGGATGGCCAGTAATACACAGAGAAATCCTGTCTCAAACAAACAAACAAACAAACAAAACAGATACAGGAGAATGTGGTGGAAGGGTGGGATACATGCTTAGCCCCTGTGAGACCATGGCTTCAATCTTTGGTGCTGCCATCCTCCCAAAAAGTTATACTAGTAAAACCATTGCCTGGGATGTGATTGGCTAGCCATAGAAGTAACTCAAGAGATCCTCTTTTAGAAATGGATCATGACTGTTCCAAAGTATGGCTGAGGACATAAAGCATGATGAGTTATAATGGGTTAGGCCATGAGAGGAGAGCAAGAGAAGAAGAGAAGAGAGAGAAAGCAAAGAAGAAAGAGGACCAGGAGGACTAAGAGCCAAGCATGAGACAAGAGAAGTCATGGTCTAAATGTCAGGGTTTTATAGGAATGAGCTGGATGCCCATGAGCAGGAGAAGTTAGAGTATGGGGCAGGGTGAGGAGAGGTGAGACTAGCCAGGATGCTAGCATGGACCTTTTAACAGGAATTGGCAATGCTGAGAGAGCCTAGGGCCAGCTGGTGCTTTGGTATATGAATAGGTACCACAGCCTGCCGTCTGTCCCAAGTTTCTTTGGGACCTGGCATTTCTACACTCTCTATTCCTGGGCTTGGCTGGCTAAAGAAAACTTCAGAAGTAAGCAGATGAGCTGTCTGGGAACAAGGGATGTCTACTTCTAGCTCAGCCCCCAGAGTGGCTTAAATCTTCCTTCTTATCTGAAGTCATGAAGGGATGGACACACTTCTTAGCCCCCATACTTCCAGGTCCTACCAATCCCCACACAAGTTCACCCTCCCCTTCCCGTCCTTTCTGTGTCATGGTGTTCCTCCATGTAGGACCTTCATATCTCCCACAAGAAAGTCACCCTTGTGTTCTTGCTTAGTCCTCGCTTCCTACTGTCTTGTTCATTGTTTCTGTTCTCTTCTTCCCACTCCTTTTTTGGTCTGTGAACATGTTCAAATAGATCTTATTAAAGAAATAAACAAAGAGCTAAACAATGCATGCATGCCCACATTACACACACACACACACACACACACACACACGTGCCTGCACACTTCTCTTCTCCCCTAGGCTACTCAGGAGATAATCTACAGAACTGTTTCTCTTTCCTCATCTCTGGCTAACTTTTCTCCATCTTTGTACTGACTCAGTTCTCATATGAATAATCAAACTTCCTGTTGCTAGCACAATGCTCCCTTCTCAAGGCAAGGCCAGTTAATCTGTAAGTATTTCTCTTCTTTCCCTCCCCCCCCACTCCCTTCCTTCTTTCCTTCCTTTCTTTTCTCTCTCTCTCTCTCTCTCTCTCTCTCTCTCTCTCTCTCTCTCTCTCTCTCTCAGGGTCTCACTATATAACCCAACTTGGCCTTCAATTTGTGATCTCTCTACCTCAGTCTCCCAAGTGCTAGCATTACAAGCAGGTACCCCTTACCCAGTTCCTCAGTATTTATCCTTGTGAGCCTTTCAAATGCTGAAATTCCAGTCTTGTCCTTGGCTTTCTATTGATCCCTACCCCATCCCCGCACCCACCCCTGCCCATGACACCCATTAATCTTAACCCTTCCTCAGTGAGGCACGTGACATTTGGCCTGAGCATAACTAACAGAGTGGGTACTGTCAGGGAAAGTGGGCAGGCAATGCTAAGCAGACGGAAACTTTAGTCAGCTGCATTCCCTGTGAATTCACATCTACTTGCCACCTCCCACCAGGAACTCTTTTCCTTCTGATATTAGAGAATTCAGAGGGATGATTTACGGATGAAGGTGTAACTATTGTGGTTGTGCAAAGAGCCGTCATCAGACGGAAGAGAGAGAAAACCCATTGATGAGGGTATAGCTACCGAGTTGAAAGTGTGCATAGGTATGGTGTTCGAGAGAAGACATGGAGGGAGTGTGGAAGCATGAAGGCCCTGGCCAATCAGGTGATCACAGCCTAAAGCGGTCAGGTGGGGGAGCATAGTCGGGGAAGAAGCCAACAATGAACTCATCATAGGATGGATGAGCTGAAACAGGCAGTCTAGTAAAGTTGCTCATAGGATACAAGATGCGGCCGTGGGTGTCCTGTAGTGGGTTAGAGGTTTTGTTAACAACGCTAGGCATGGAGATCAGAGGCTATCTTCATAGTTAACATTGTGAGGATGTGAGCCCCTAGACTATAACTAATTTACTTATACATACAATGCATGCAATTAGCATTGTCTTCCTCATACTTCAGCACTTTAAATTTACTTGATTCATTAGTTGAGACAAGGTTTCCTCTAACAGGAGCTCACTATATATTAGAGGCTGGCCTTGAACCTGCAGCCAACTCTCCTGGGTCCTGGATTTGCACACTTACCTGGCTCTATTTTAAAATGTTTAAGAATGTACATGCACTCCTTTTATAATCAGGAGAATAGAAAGAAAAGCAACAGCATTTCTTCCCTATAACATGAAGATTGTTCTGGAAATTTGAGCATTTTAAGAATGAGCAACCCCAGCCAGGCGTGGTGGCGCACGCCTTTAATCCCAGCACTTGGGAGGCAGAGGCAGGCGGATTTCTGAGTTCGAGGCCAGCCTGGTCTACAGAGTGAGTTCCAGGACAGCCAGGGCTACACAGAGAAACCCTGTCTCAAAAAACCAAAAAAAAAAAAAAAAAAAAAAAAAAAGAATGAGCAACCCCTTCTTCCAGCTGTCTTTGAGTCTGAGATTCATCACACCCAGGTACCCCATGGCCACATGCTAGCTTTTCCTGTCTTCAGGTAGTTTCTTTGATATCAGAGACCTTCTAATCTTTAGAATCTAAAGTGTGCTCTTGGACCTGTGTGAACTCCTTCCTTCTCATGGCCAGCGCTGTGTGTGGCCCACAGGAAGAAAGGTCCTGGCCAGGCTCCTCCTTCCTGCCCTCACCTGCTGCTCTTTCTTTGCAGAGCAGAACCGGAATGCAGGGACCACCGCCAGAAAGGGCTGTTACTTGATGAGCGGGATCCAGATTGGGACCTCAAGAGAAGGGAGCTAGAGCTGTCCCTTCCAGCTCCGGATCAAAACAGCAACAAAAAGAAGAAGAGAATCCGAGGTTCCACCAGGCTTAACCATGCCCACCCCTGGAGAGTATGAGAAGGTGTAGCCCCAGGGCTCAGACTGGAGCCAGCCGGAATACTCAGCTGTCTACACAGGAGTTGACTCAACCACTTTTCCCCAGGCTTTTACTGAAAGCCCCAGCCAGTCATTTAGTTTGAAAGTCTTGACAGAGTGTTCTCTATAGGAGCCGCTGTCTCCTTGATAAAATCTGATGCTCAGAGGAGTGACCGGGAGGGGACACTTAGGGGACAGACAACTGCTTGCATTTTGCTTTTGTGGTTTGCAGTGTCAACATGCCCCGCCCCTCAGCCCACCAACACACACTGGCACAGATGTTCAAGATCAAAGTAAGAGCTCTCCTGATTAAGTTGATTTTTGAGAGCCTACAGTCCCAGCCCTGAGGACTTTACCCATGATCACATCCAGTGAGGAGCAATGGCCTGGACAATGCTGCCACTCAATGAGAGGCAACAAAAGAAAGGCCTGGCTGGAAGGAAATCTGCTCCACGCATCAGCGAGCATCGGCAGAAAATGGTGAACTGTGTGTGGGCTTGGTGCTCTAGTTTTTCAATGATAGATTTTACAAAAGTTGGATGAGATGTTCCAAGAAAAATATAGCGCCTAAATTGAGACATTAAAATATATATTGAAGCTTTGAAGACTGCATGGGTATTTGTTAAATGCCTTACTCGCTACTTTTAATATTGATTTGCTGAAATATAACAGATGTTTTAGAGCTCAGTATAATATACTATTAAAACCAATTTTGGTACTTTCTACTTTTTATTTTTATTTCCTTTTAAGTATGAAAAGATCTTGTAGGGTGTTATATTTACATATATCACACTGAATATCTGGGTGAGGCATATGAACATGCCACATTGTGTGTGTTTGTGTGTGTGTGTGTATGTTTGTGTATGCGTCAGAGAACAACTTGTGAGAGTCAGTCCTCTTTCCACCATCTGGGTCCTGGGAATCAAACTCATTGGTCAGGCTTGGTGGTGAAGGCCCTCACCGACTGAGTCATCTCACTAACTCTACTTTACTTTTAAAAGTTTATGTCTGCTAGAATGTTTAAAAGTCCCTATGCAGCTTACATCTAATTGCCATTGACTCTGCTATAGAATTCTGACATTTGAAGCCTCCAGTAGATGATGTTGGGCTATTTTACATTAATGGCCTGCTCTACTCTCTTTTTGATCAATTAGTTTCTCTGCTTGAATCAATAGCCTTAGATACTGGCTATCTTTACTGCATACTAATAATTAATTACCTGTTGATTTGGACCATGTGTGTTTTGAAATTTTCAAACTTAAGACAAAAAAATCTTCAATCCTTTACAGGAAAGCGGTATAGCTATAGAAAACTTTCCTAGTGTTTCCATCTCTGAAGAAAAACACCCCTTCCCAATCCCAGCAGCCATTAATTGGTAATGACTCCACAGCTAGGAGGGGGAGCCTCATGGGCCCCTCTCCCATTTGTGATGGAATACCGGCTGGCTTGATCATGGACCAGTTTTGTACATATAATCATGGTTGCTCTGGATTCATGGTTTAATGGCCAGAGTATCTTGCAGACAGAACTTTAGTGGCATTTCTTCTGATGCTTTGTTCTTCCATATTTTCTGCTTCTTCTTCTATGATATTCCCTGAGTGCTGTGTGTGTGTGTTTGTGTGTGTGCTTTGATATAAACGTCTCTTTCAGGGCTAAGCACTTAACAGTCGTTTCTTTTCACCACTTTGGCCCATTGTGAGTCTCTACATTGATGTCTGTCTATTGCGTACTTCTTTAATCAAAGTTGAGAGCAACATGTCCATTTAGCAAAACAACAGTAGTAGGTCACTCCCTAAGGCCTATGACCTGCTTAGCTGTGGGCTTTCGACCAGGTTTGTAGTGCCAGGCAAGAATTCCTTCCTTTGGAGCAAGCCTCAAATCAAATCAGAAAGCAATTGGTTCTTCCAATAATAATCACATCACTATGGCACCAGCACCTGGCAGGTCAGTACGTTAGCATGCAGGGTCTACCGCTGGGTAAGTCCGTTGATGACATTTTCCCCCTCCGCAGCTAATATAGCTCCTGCCTGCTCTGTTAAAGGTAGCCGATAGGGAGAGAACCCCAAGTTAGTTCCAGCCTGATTTCTGTACATCTTATGTCCTCAGCAATGGGGTCTTACCATCTAGCTATGATGGACAACCAAGAGCAAAGACTATTAATAGCCTGTGTTGCGTCAGGGGCCTGTGGGCCTTACTGATCAAAAACTCAAAGGGAACTAGTCTATGTCTGGCAATGAATCTTTCCGTTACCCCTATCTTCTGGGGAAGGCATTCAGAGAACCTCTACTCAACGTTTTCTCCTTTTTGTTTGGTCTAGAACTACAGTCTATGGAGTTTTCCCACCCACAATCAGAGTGAGCCTCCATAAATTAGACATCTCTGGAGACACCCTCACAGGCGCACATAAAGGTGCATCTCCTTGATGATTCTAAATTCCATCGAGTTGACAATGAGGGTTAACCATCAAGTAACCCTCTAAAGTGTTGGTAATACCATGAATTTGGACCTATGACCCTCTGAAAAAGAAAGGAAGAAAAAGACTATTTAGCTTCAGTGCTGTGGTAGTTTGAGTATGAATTTCCATCACACCCTCAGGCATGTGGTCTTCATTTAGTGGCCCTGTTTGGCAAGGCATGGGAGGTGTGGCCTTGCTAGAGGAAGTACATCACTGAGGGCGGGTTTTGAGAGTTAAAAAGCTTGCACTATTCCCAGCGCACTCTCTCTGCTTCCTGCTTGTGATTCAAAATGTGAAGTCTCAGCTTCCTGCTTCGACAGCCATGCTTTCATTCTACCATCATTGACTCTACTCGGTACCATGAGCCTAAGACTAAGCCTAAGACCTTTCCCTTCTGTAAGTTGCCTTGACCAGGGTGTATTGTCACAGAAATAGAAGCATAACTAACACAAGTGTCTTGTAGGTAGTGTTTTGTTATTTCGACTATAGAAAACTAATTGAGAGGCCTTTTTGATAAAAGCACTGATCCCAGAATGTGGCATTCTCTAGGTATTCATTGTCATGTTATAGAGTATATTAGAACGACTTAACAATACTTCTTCAATGATGCCCTTTGATCCCTATGATTCTTGGAGTGAAGAATGACCACTGTAACACAACCTGTTGGTTTCTGATTCAGATCAACTTTCAAGTCACCAAGAGGACAGAGTACTTTGTGTATGTTCATCTCCCAAGGCATAGTTGTTATGGCCCATTTGGGTCAACAACCCAATTATATGCAAATCTTCCTTTGATCATGCATGGTTCTTCTATTTTTCCCCTTTTCCATTTTCACACCTGTGTATATGGTGGGCATGTGTGCTTTGGTGCATATGTGTATGTGGGTGGGCACACCGATATCTGGGTGCATGTGCATGTGTAGGACCAAGGTTGATTTCAGACATCATCTCCCATCATGTTTCTATGTTATTCACTGAGGCAAAGGTCTCAAGAAAACGTAGTCTTTGATAGTTGTGGTGATTTGAATGAAAATGGCCCTCATAGACTTATAGGGAGTCACATAATTGGAGGCATGGACTTGTTGGAGGAAGTGAGTCACAGGAAGTGGGCTTTGCTCAAGCCAGGCCCGGTGTTTCACTCTTCCTGTTGCTTGCTGATCCAGATGGAGAACCCTCAGCTATCTCTGCAGTACTAAGGACTTTCGTCAACCAGTACAGATTGTGTCCGCTGGACCTGGGATCTGAGAACCTAAAAGAATGGGGTGGACTACAGTCTGATGCTGTAGAGAACCTTACTTCAGCCTCAGTGTACTTTTATATACAAAATACACGAGTGTAGCAACAAAGCAATAGTATAAGGAAGATTGTTTGAGTTCATTAAAATATGGTCAGAAAAGGGTGTAAAAAATAACAGTAAGCATATACTAAATATTTACAGTGCAATACTTTCCAAGAATTTTCTCAGGACAGATCAATTTAAACACAATACCTGGCAAGCACTATAGATTATATCCTGCGGCCTACTTGGACAGGGTACACTTGGGAAACAGGCTGGGGCTGAAAGAGACTTAGACGGTGAGAGATT
The DNA here is from genome assembly GCF_978045245.1 of Mus caroli. NCBI lineage: Eukaryota > Metazoa > Chordata > Mammalia > Rodentia > Muridae > Mus > Mus caroli. The sequence continues at coordinate 51,253,599 of NW_028227273.1, forward strand.
AATGGTGACCAAGACATGATTCTGTTCAAGGCCCTCCAGTTTACTAAGAGAGTCTGCTTATAAAAGGGGAAGGCCCATCCCCCTCCAGTCCATTCTTGGTGTCTGGAGCCAGCCTGTAGGTGATAGGATAGGATGTTCCTCTGGAATGTCTCAGGGACTTCTCAGCCGGTAGCAGTGTCTTGGAGAGAGCAGTGGCAGGTGACAGAACAAAAGAGCCATCTAGGTTGGAAGGCTCCACCCTAGGTAATCTCCTTCTCAGTGGCAGCAAGGTCAAAGTCTGGATCAGCCTGCTTCAGGGCTGAGGGAGGCTACACAGGACAAAAAGATTCCCTTCCAGGCACATGATTAAAAGAGCCGGTGTGCTCTTAAACATGTTCCCATACTGGAGCTTAAAAAGTATACACATACCAAATTTGCAAAAGAGAAATCAGAAACCACTTATCCACTGAGAATTATGTGACTATTGGGCAACGTTGTACTGTAACTTCATAATTTGAGACAATACCTTCTGCTGACTACATTGGGTTCTTATCCTTGGCTGGTAATACTGGGACACTTTTCTGGTCCTATCTAACTTGTATACATATTGTGCTAATGTCCAAGTATATTGATTGAGACACAAACTTAGTATGGGGAATCACACAGTCATGGGACCTTTTTATCAGTTGCTACTGTAGAACCTGACCTGACAAATTACCCTCCACAGAGAAGCCAAGTTGCACATGAAGCAGTGAGTTCTGTGGTCTCCAGTGATGTTAGAAGTTAAGCTCTCGAGGATTTGGGGTTCTTCCTTGACATCAGAAAAATCTCTGGGCCTGGATGGCAAGGAACCAGAAACTTATTTTTCATTAAGTTTTATGGCTTCATTGAAGTCTATCTGACATGCTATAAAATGGTCTCTTTGTATATAATAAAATAAACATACCTAATAGTGCAAATGTTGTGCAATCTAGTTTTAGAACATTTCCATCATTCTAGAGATGCCATTTGCTGGTTAGTAGTCACTCCCAATTCCTGGGTGCTTTCTGTTTCTATGGAACTGCCATTTCTGCTCATTCCATGCAAATGAGTAGATGAAGGGATAACAATATCTCCATTGTTCTTTTACTCAACCAGCCACTAAGCAATACACACCCAGCAGGTGTTGTGTTGTAAGCACTCATTTAGGTGCTAGTGACTTGTCCCAAAGTGAGCAATGCAGTCTCACTCCACAGGGAAGGTGAGATGTTATAAAGTCAATACAAGAAAGAAGAGCCAGATATGGAGATAGACTCCTGAAAGCCTAACCCTTGGGAGCTGAAGTCAGGAGCGTCAGGCACTCAAGATCCGCAGCAGCTATATAGCAAGTTCAGTGCCAGCCTAGAATACAAGAGACCATGTCGAAAGAAAGAGAAAAAGAGGGGTGAGGGAGAGGGAGGAAGAGGGGGAGGGAGAAGATGAGGGTGAAGGAGAAGAAGAATGAGGAGAGGGAAAGGAAGGGAAAGGGAGGGGAGGGAAGGGAAGGTAGAGGAAGGGAAGGCCACAAGTTTTGCAGAACTTTTCTCTAAAGAAGTCATGGGACCAAGGAGTTCTCTTGAAGGAAGAACTTCAAGCCAGAGAACTGCTAAGAGACATCTAGACCTAAAACTGGGCTGAGTTTGAGAGACCAGAGTTGCTGTGGTAATCAATGGAAGAGTGTGATGTTTGTGAGGTTGCTTAGGAATGCCAGAGAAGATGATGAGTAAAGATGGGTCACAAACACCCCTGATGTGACCCCTAGAGTGCTTCTGACTGGCTTTAGGGAGAATTGCTTATGACATGGGGACATTAGAAACATCCTGAGACAGGGTAAACATGCTATCAGGGGGACAATTAAGGATATTGCTGAAGCAACCGGGGTAAAGGATTTGACTAGGAGGTGGCCCAGCTGTCAGCCCTTTGAATCCCCAAATCCTAAGATCTGCTCTAAGAGATGGCCAGGCTTAGGAACAATCATTCAGTTTCTCTAAATTGCTTGTCTGCGAGTTCTCCTGTTTGTGATTTAAGAAGAATGGTGGTACTTTTTTCTAGAGCATCAGTTTTCAACCTGCGGGTCACAACCCCTTTGGGAGTCACCAAAGACCAGGAGAAAACATAGATATTTACATGATGATTCATAGTAGCAGCAAAATTATAGTTATCAAGAATAGCAGTGAAAATAGTTTTGTGGTCATGAGATTAACACAACATGAGGGACTGTGTTAAAGGGTCACAGCATCAGGAAGGTTGAGAACCGCTGTTCTAGGGGCTTGCGTGTGTTCATGTGTATATGGTGTAAATATGTGCGTAGTGCACATATGTGTGTAGATGCCCATGCATGTATGCATGCAAAAGCCAGTAGTCAACCTCAGGTGACGTCCTTAGTCTATCTACCCTGTTTAGTGAGACAGGATCTCTCACTGAACTCCAAAGATGCTAATTCAGTGAGGCTGGCTCTGAAGCAAGCCCTGGAATCTGCCTGCCTCTGCTTCCTTGGCACTGAGATTGTAAGTTTGTGCCACCATCCCTGCCTCTTTTAAAGGTAGCTTCTGGGAGTTAAACTCAAGTCCTCTTGTTTGTATAGTAAGCACTTGGCCCATAAAGCCACCTCCTCAACCCTCTCTGGAGTTTTGACTGTGAGAGTGAAGGGACAGATGCACCTATGTCATTTCACACCATACTAGCCACTAGGCTATTTCCCAAATCTGTGAGAGCTATTGGATAGCTGGAACCTTTCCATGTCCCACTCCACACAGTACACATTAGTGAGCACCCACATGAGTTAAATGCTGTGACTGAAGGTGGAGATACTACTTCTACATTTGGGCCATGCTAAAACTAAAGCCTTTCATGTGTGTGTATGTGTGTGTGTGTGTGTTTGTGCATGATGTGGAATCTTCAGATCAGCCCTGGTTTGGGACTTAGATACTATACACCTGTGTTTTTGTTTTTGTTGTTGTTTGTTTTTGTATTGAGACAAGGTCTTTCATTGGCCAGGAGCTTACCAAGTAGGCTAGGCTGGTCAGTGAGCTTCCAGGATCCTCTGGCCTTTACTTCTTCTGCATTGAAATTACAGGCATATGTTACCACACTGGCTTCTTTATGTGGGTGCTGGGAATTGAACTCAATTCTCATATTTGTGTGACAAGTAATTTTCCAACTGGTCAACCACTATAGTCCTTTTGTATTGTTGCTTAACAGGTCTCTTTGACTCTGGTGAAACGATACAAGATTCATGAATGTACCTTAGAGGGAAATGTGCTAATTCTTCCTGAGGAAATAAGAATGAGTATCTATTCACCATAGAAAGGATATGAGTGGCAGACCAAAGGACTGGTTCTATGCAAGTCTATCTCAGGGAAACAAGCATTTAAGTAGAATTAGTTATAAAAGTATGGGTGAATGTGGGGAATTGCAGGCTGGTCTCCAGTTGAGCTGAGGTCTGAACCCCGATGGTCAAAATTCACCTTCATGACACAGTAGGTGTTTCCTCATGCTCCTGTCCAAGTTATCACCTCTCACAGCCCCCACAAGAGAAGCATGGTCAGTAGTCACATAGACAATGACCCAAGCATCTGACCTTCAGGCTAAACTCCTTCCCAGTTACCTAGCAACAGTGAAGACCATTAAAAAGGGATGTTCAGCCCCCACCTCACTCCCTTACTCTTATGCTTACTTCTCACTACTCACTCTCACCCTCTCTCTCCCTCTCTCTTTGTCTTCTTTCCTCTCTCTTTGTCCTCTCCTCTCCTCTCCTCTTCTCTCTCTCTCTCTCTCTCTCTCTCTCTCTCTCTCTCTCTCTCTCTCTCTCTCTCTCTCCCTCTCTCTCTCTCTCCTCTCTTTCTCCCTGCATTTCTATAATAAAGCTCTTAAACCAAAGAGAGTCTCTGCTCCATCAAGATCCACTGCACACTCTGGTCAGTGTTGGGACCCTCTTCCCTCATCCCTCTCTCCTATAACCCCAGGGCTACAGGCTGTGGCCCTGGGGTCCCCAGGTTGGGGACTGCCCCTTTTCCTCCCCCCCCCCCCGCCCGCCGAGTGTGTCAGAGGATGCTCACAGAAAGCATCCGGCAACCCTCCAAGGCCTGCATCTGCCTGCCCAGAGCACAGGAACTCTGGCCAGATGTTGTGTCCCTTTTCCCGTCCCCCTCTTTCCCCAGGGCTTCCCCAGGCCCCCCTTTTATTTTGTTCCCAACAGGTGAACAAAAGATTACTTCTAGAAACATGGGCAACTGTGGAGCAGCTGCCCCTCTGAGGAAAAAAGCCTCTCTTTCATCAACTTTAACCGTGTACATTCTCCATGATAGAAAGCTAATGGTCACAGTCTGATGGTGTTGTCCTTCTACCAATCATAGCTACTCAAAGCTATGTATATTCATCTATATATAGCTATGCATATATGTATAAACATACACATAGTGCAACAGGACAATAGTCATGCCATGCCTGGTGAACATCATTCCACACAGGGAGGCAGAGGGCCCAGCTACAGGATGAGTAGACAGATGTTTAGGACATGTTGTGTCAGCCCATTCACGGCCCTCAACTGTGTTTGATGACAAGTCCCTTTTGTAAAGGGAAGCCTTTTCTCTGGTGGCCCTGGCCAGTCTGAGTTTTCTGAATAGCTATGATGTTCCTGTTCTTCTAGAAAGTAGTTCTTGTTTTACCCACCATCAGCTGATCCTGTTGCCAACAAAGCCATCTTTCTGCCTGCTGCCCTGAACTATTTCTTTGTAGCCCGCCTTCAATTTGAAAGGCTTTTAAATATTATGGGTTCATTTGTTTTGTTTTTCCAGGTAACTGGACTGTTATTGGGTTCTACTTGACTTGTATGATAGACACAAAGCAGAAGTTCACCATCTGATGGATATCTGGATTGCTTTCCATTTGAGAACATTGTAGCCAAAACCGCAATGACTGCTCACTACCCTTTATTTATGGGTCTTCCTTTCTTTCTGGTAAACACATGAGAGTAGACTGGCTTGGTGACTGGACACACACATGCTAACTTTACAAAAGCTGTGTTTTAAATTCAGTAGCCATGTGTAAGAAAACACACAAACCTCTAGCCCCATCTTCTCATTGGATGACTTGAGTCACCTGCCTTAGAATGAAAACAGATCCAAGTGATGATGGAGTGGAGGAGAGTTAACAAGGAGAGTAACAATGGGGGGATACTGACAGGGGTGAGAGGATGACAGTGACAGCAATATTAGCGAGGGCAGGAAGAGAGTGACAGTGACAATATGACTGAGGGCAGGAGGATTGCAATGATGATAGCAATATTAGCCACGATGTTCCTGCAGAACTTACCATGTGCAGCTTTGTATGAAAAAGGCTGACACTTTGCAGTGTCACGGAGAGATATTACCATTCTCATGTCAAAGTTCAAGAGGCTGGAGCTTAGTCATACTTACTTTCTCTACGTCATGCAAACCCATACTGAGAACCCATGGTTCCTACCAAGGCTGGGATCGTCTGTAAGAACGTTTCCCTGCAAAGGATTCTTTACTCCCCCCAAATGAGATGAAAACCATTATCAAAAGCAACCCGAGGAGGAAAGGATTTGTTTCCCACGCAGCTTCCCCTAACAGTTCATCATCAAAAGCAGTGAGCACAGGAACTCAAGCAGGGCAGGAACCTGGAGGCAGGAGATGATGTAAAGGCCATGGAGGATGCTGCTTCCTGGCTTGCTCAGCCTCCCCTCCCTTCCCCTCCCCTCCCCTCCCCTCCCCTCCCCTCCCCTCCCCTCCCCTCCCCTCCTTCCTTCTTTTCTCTCTCTCTCTCTTTCTTCCTTTCTTTTTGTAATATACATAGAATTTAATTCTTCGACTATTCTATATTGGAATTACTGCATTCTTAGGTAAGTGGTTCCCAGACTTAACTTTTGAGCCACAGCACAAATTCCCAGAGGAGTTGAGAGAGTCAACAGAACTGCCAAACTATTCATTTTGCCAACAATAACAATAACAAAAGGCTACTATTTCTGAGAGGAAGGGATATTTCAAACACCAATAAAAAGGGAAGTTCCTAATTTCAAAGCAAAAGAGAGCCCATTCCCCAAAATACATTTAACTATGGAGAGTTCAAAACAATATCATTATGGTTCCACACAAATACAGAAATATTTGCAACATTAAATTTTATTTAGTAACACAGTGTATGTATAAGCGTCTCCTTAATTTTATAGTACAAGTGTGCATTTGACACGGGTTTTTTGTTTTTGTTTTTTTTTTTGAACTTACATGGCTCTAAAGTGCAACTTGCTCTGATGTTTTATTCCTCTCACTGATGCTGTTAAAAGTTCCGTCTCAGGGGACTGTCTGGGAAGATGTCTCAGGAGAGAGGTGCCTGCTGTGCAGCATCTAGACCTGAGCTGGATTCCTGAACATGAGAATACATGGTGGGAATTAAGAGGAACAGAAGGGTGGGAGAAGGCTTGGGAGGGAGAATGTACAAAAACACATTTACTTCATTTGAAATACCACAATGATATCTAATGGTCTGTATATTAGTTTAAAAATTAAAAAAAAAATTAGCTACATGTGGTGGCATATGCCTCTAAACCCAGCACCCCAGAGTCAGAGGCAGGCTTAAGATCTCTATGAGTTCAAAGCCAGCCTGGTCTACATAGAGAATTCCATTCCTACTAAGGCTACATCAAGAGGCCATCTCTCAAAAAACAAGTAAATAAGCAAAGTAAAGCCTGCGGGTTGTGGGTTGCACACCTGAGTTTAGGAGATGTTTCAAAGGGTCTTTTTATAAGATTTGTGGACCACACAGATGGAATAAGGAAGCACTGCTAGGAAGCAGGATGTTGGTAAGTTAGGGAACTAGGAGCTTGCTACAGTATTGATGGAACCTCAACGTTAGCTCCATATTTTATCATTTCGGTACTGTGAGCAAAATCACAAGCTCATCCACTTGCAGAGATAAATTTTAAAAAAAGAAATCAATTTGTAGTAAGAATTATTTTTTGAAATCACTGAATAAGTTTTTTTTTTTAATGATGTTCCATTTTTTACAATCTGTGACCACAGTAATACCTTAGCCTCCTTGTTGCTGCTGTGGTAAACTGCCTGACCAAAACTACTTAAGGAAGAAAAAGTTCGTTTAGCTCAGAGTTCAGGTACAGAAGAGCACGCCAAATAGATCAAGGCAGCAGGTGCTTCACGTAACTGGTCACATGACATCTGCAGTCAGAGGCGAGAGGAACGAGCTGCGGAGTGCCCACCTCACTTGCCCCCTCTGCATACTCCAGGATCTCCATCCAGGGAACGGTCGTGCAAACAGCTAAGCTGGATTTTTCCATATCAGCTAACTTAGTCAAAGTAATGCCTCAAAGGCATGGAGAGGAGCTTGTCCTCAAGGTGACTCCAGGTTTCATCATGTTGACAGCACTAACCTTCCTTCATAGCCACAATACTGGTTTCCCTCAAGTCTGAGAAAATGACATCTGTGGGAAAAGCGGAGTCGTATTTAATTTACTAGAATGTGCGCGCCCTCTGGTGGAGAACATGCAAAACCAAAGACGGACCTTTCTTACCAGATGTCCCAGCCTTGCCACACTCAACACAGCATCTCTAGAAGTGTATTATAAAGGCAAACAAAATACTACTAGATCTTTTTTTTCCCAGTAGAAAACGAAGAATCTGAAAGTAATACTATGAGTATTCACAGTTCACAGTTAAGGAAACCAAAGCTATCAAAAGTTGACTGTCTTCTCATCGTAACTTACTGAAATTTGGTTTTTGCTTTGGAACAGAATTTGGTTTTGCTTTGGACACATGAAGCCAGAATTGATATTATGAATGCCTGTAACACCACAAAAAGAGACACATTAAGAAAAACACTCGAGCAGAGCGTGGTGGCGCACGCCTTTAATCCCAGCACTTGGGAGGCAGAGGCAGGTGAATTTCTGAGTTCGAGGCCAGCCTGGTCTACAGAGTGAGTTCCAGGACAGCCAAGGCTATACAGAGAAACCCTGTCTCGAAAAACCAAAGAGAGAGAGAGAGAGAGATGCACACACACACACACACACACACACCTAGTGCTTATGATACCTTACTTCTGCCATGCTTAATGGTTCTCCCCACCCACTGCATGAACCGGTCAGTAGGAGTCTGATTAAGAGCCGACAGAACAGATGGCAGATGGCACCCATGGCAATGAGGTAGGGGCTATGGGAGGATGTGAAGCAGATAGCTGAAGATGTGTCCAACTTACAGGCCAGGGTAGCTATGGATATAGCCCAACACAAACTCATACACTCACCTAAAAAAAAATGATGAGGTTCGGCACAATCACCAGGCAGCTCTTCCCGGAGGAAGCCCTAGGCTTGTCTATAATGCAGAGAGCTAGGGGTCTAATCCCACAGAAACTGGTCCTGGAGCTGCTACACCTGTGTAAGGGAGAGGCAGTAGATGGTTGTTCCTGGGTAGGGTCCTGAAAGTAAGCTTTCAGTTTGGAAGAGTGCTTTTCCTTCTTCTGAAGATTGTCCTTATAAGAGTGGCCACCACTGTATCCCATCTCATACAGGGCAAGTTCCCCCAACCCTTGCCTGAGACACAGCTGAGAGGGCTGGTATTTTCCCTGAGCCTAGCTTCATTCTAAAACAAGCCAGGACCACTGTAGAATGGACTCAACACCTTAATCCAGCTAACTACTGAAGCGCCGGGTGTAGGTCAGTCTATTGTTTTAAGAAGCTCCCATGGAGCCGGGCGTGGTGGCGCACGCCTTTAATCCCAGCACTCGGGAGGCAGAGGCAGGCGGATTTCTGAGTTCGAGGCCAGCCTGGTCTACAAAGTGAGTTCCAGGACAGCCAGGACTATACAGAGAAACCCTGTCTCGAAAAAACCAAAAAAAAAAAAAAAAAAAGAAGCTCCCATGGGCTCACTGCAACCATTGGAAGGCAGGCACAGAGCAAAGCAGGTTAGCAGGCTGGTGGAAGGGCAAGGGCGGGGCTGGCAGTCAGTACCTTCTTATAATTTGCCTGCAGGGTTCTGTACAAATGACTGGAACTCCCAGCCCACGTTTCGTTTGAATAGAGCCAGGGTTTCAGTACTGACTGAATGCCTTGAGTTATATACATGAAAACCAGGTTTCAGTGGTTGATAGAGCAGAGTATTTGTATCAAGAGGGTAGAGGTGAAAGAATTGGGAGTTCAAAGCCAGTCCTGACTTAAAGCAAATGTGAGGCCTCCCTGAACACGTTAGAAGAGTGTCTCAAAAAAAAAAAAAAATATGTACCTAGACATCAAAAAAGCAAATCTTGGAACCTGTTGGGGAAGCCCACAGTCCTCTAGCAGACCTAGGAGCCTCCCTTCAGCAAAGCTGGTCCTGGAGCCTAGTGGAGTGCTTTGAGTCCCTCTTCCAAATGTGCATTTTCCAGAGTGAAGTTTATTAAAATTTGACTCTCTTTGAAGTCTGGGCCATGGCTCTCGGATAGGCTTATTCACAGGGTGTGACAAGATGAGTGAGTGTGCAGATCTACACCCAACAGTAGCAAGGGCCAGAAGAGAATACGGTGAATTGGCCACTTGGTTTCCCACTGTGCATCAAGACTAGGGTCTGGGCCTGGGAGCCACCATTACCAGAGGGTGTAGGCTTTTGAGTTCTTTAGAAGTGTCCCAAGCTACCGTTCTAGCCGGAAAGAACACACTCGGAAAACCGGATTCTTCTGCAGCAAAAAGCTTTATTGCTTCTTCAAGAGGGAAGACCCAGACCCCGGAAAATGGCGTTGCTTATATAGCCCTCAGCCATGGCGGTTCAGCACTTGATGTGGCGTGTCAGTTTCTGATTCGTTGCTTGCCCATCACCCCATTACTATGCCCCGAGATGGGCCGTGACTAGGCCTGAGTTCACTCTCGCACCTGCGTACAAGGCTTGTTTACTAGTTAGGCACAGCGGAGGCCAGCGCCATCTTATAAGATTGCTCGCGGCACGGCTCACCACATAGAAGCAATGTAACTTTCCATCTAAAGCGCAACTGGTCAACCGTGAGCTGCATTAAATGACTCTAGGTAATTATCCCTTAAAGAGTCCATGCCCATATGTGCCTGACTCATCTCACTTTCTAGGTTTATTAAAGAAGCCCACACCCATGCAAAAACATACAAACAAACAAACATAAACAAACACAAGGTTCTGAATCCCATGGGGGCATTACCTATAATAAACAGGATCATATGGAAGTAACCTGTGTATGCCTAGCACAGCCTCAGTTAGATAAGCTCTGAAAATGCATTTAGGAAAATTATTGCTAACCACTGCAATGCATAATGACTAAGAACATCAATATGGGAGAACATTTTCAGCCAGGCTGCAAGTCTAATGCAAAGCAGGGGGAAAACTGTCTTACCTGTGTATATGGATTCCAACGGTGGAGATTTGAATAAAGTGAACATTTTCTCAATTTGCTTTCCAGTTTTCTGCATGCAGCATCTCAGAATTGTGAAAATAGAGAGAGTTACGCATTACTTTTCTGTTTGTCTGCTTTTTGTTTGGTTTTTGAAGTTGGTACATTCAAGGACAGCATCTTGGGCAGAGCTCTGTGATGGCCAGTGTTTGTTGGTCAGAGATGAACCCTGATGCATTCTCACAAAAGGGATCATTTAGGAAAACTGATGAGACCTCATCTCTGCAACTCATCCAAGCCCTGTACACAAGATCAAATTTAAATTGACTTATATTTTTATTAGCATGAAATATGCATGCAAAATTGTTTAAAACTGGATATATTGTCAATGGCATCCTAGCATTTTCAGTCTAAGATTTTTGTTTACTCTATGAAAATGTCACGCATGCATATGACATATGTTACTCACGTATGACATTTATACCCTTCACATTCCACTCCAATTCCGCCAACACATCACCCTCACAACTTCATCCCTGTTTATTTTCATTCTTTTTTAACTTACTGGGTCCAGTTAGAGTTGTCCGTGTATATATATATGAGTACTATCCACTAAAACATGGGTAACCAACAGTGGCCACTCCTGACACAGAAAAATGACATTCTCTCCCTGTCTTAGTCAGGGTTTCTATTCCTGCACAAACATCATGACCAAGAAGTAAGTTGTGGAGGAAAGGGTTTATTCAGCTTATACTTCCACATTGTTGTTCATCACCAAAGGAAGTCAGGACTGGAACTCAAGCAGGGCAGGAAGTAGGAGCTGATGCAGAGGTCATGGAGGGATGTTACTTACTGGCTTGCCTCCCTTGGCTTGCTCAGCCTGCTCTCTTATAGAACCCAAGACTACCAGCCCAGAGATGGTCCCACTCACAAGGGGCCTTTCCCCCTTGATCACTAATTGAGAAAATGCCTTACAGTTGGATCTCATGGAGGCATTTCCTCAACTGAAGCTTCTTTCTCTGTGATAACTCCAGCTGTGTCAAGTTGACACAAAACTAGCCAGTACACTCCCCCAGCAGACCTCAGTGTGGCTGGAAAGGAATTTTGATCTAGCAACATGGCTGCTTTGGCAAGAGATCACTTCCAAAGACCCTCTAGATCTATGTGATTAAGCTGGAATGACACATCTTTAGTCCCTCTGTCTGGAATACAGACACACTCTTAATACATATCTTTAGTCCCAAACAATAAAGGTAAAGTTAGTTTGTAGAAGGAAGCAGTCATGTTTGAAAGTGATGTCTAACTGAGTGGTAGACAAAGTGATGAATCAGAGAAAGATTTGATGAATGAATTAGAGATAAGGTATTCTCATCTCTCACGAGAACAGACAGAAAAGAGAGGTTACTTAAGATTCCAGAATGAGGCAGTGTAGAACAGTGGAGTTGAGTTTGTACAGTTCAGTGAAGGGCAGCAGAGGTAGTTGAAGCCAGAGACTAAGAAGGAGCCAGAAGAGTAAAACGAATTGCCAGAGTTAGTTTGAGGCCAAGAAGAACAATTCAGGGAGAAGCTGAGCAAAGTTGGATTGAATCAGTAAGCTTGGAGGGGAGTTTGGGCCAAAACAGCTGAGTTGAACCAGCCAGCAAAGTTTAGAAAGAGCTTCAAAGGGTGAATGCAAAAAGCCTCCAAGGTGACAATTATATCTGATGAATAAAAGCTACATTTACAACTGGCAATATTGCCTCAGTGACTGAAGTGAAGTTTTCTGGCTATGTCATGTAAAGCTTTGCTGAAGCCAGCTCATATGATGATTTACTAAAGCAGACCTGTGAGAGGACACATGATGCTTGGAAAGCATATAAGTAGGACCCAACAGACTTGCATGTCTAGCTGTGCAACACTTCATTGGTCTTGAATCTTTGATGATCTTCACTTTGTTAAAAGAGGCACGGCAGAACATTTCTTCTGGCATTCTGACTGGCTCTAGTCACTCCCTCTGACTCCTGCTGATTTGGTGGAGGCCTGGCTGTTTCTGCTGGATTGTGCAGTTGCTGCTGATTTGTGTTTGGTGACACTTTTGAACTGGGCAGTTGGTACTCTGACAACAGAGATTGGAATCACCTCAAGACATGCTTCTAAACAGGTCCACATACTCGTGTCCTATTTCCCATCTTTTCTTCCCTACCTTTGGATGGTGGACTAGAAAGGGGGTTGAAGGGTTTGAGAACCCTTATTAAAGTAGGTTTTTAAAAATCTAAGCCTACAGTAGGAAGTGGAGTCTTCCTGGTAGTTTCTCACTTCTCCATGCTTTTGGAGTCTAGTCTTTTGACTGGCTAGATCTTGTGCAGAGAACCACAGGACATTGTGAGTTCTGTGTTCAACAGCCATATCATGTCCTGAAGACAGCATTTCACAGCACTCCAACCCATACCTGGCTCTTATAATCTTTCTCACCCCCCTTTGAAGATGTTCCCTGAGCTTTGGCAATAGGGCAGATAGGATAGACAGCATACCTCTATGGCTGAGCATTCTCAGTCACTTAATCTTAACATTTGAACAGTTATGAGTCTCTGCATTGACCACTATCCACAGTAGTAACTTAAAAAATATTGTAAACTTTTTTACAGAGACAAAGTTTGGAGCTGAGACGAAAAGATGGGCCATCTAGAGACTGCCGCACCCAGGGATCCATCCCATAATCAGCCTCCAAACGCAGACACCATTGTATATGCCAGCAAGATTTTGCTGAAAGGACCCTGATATAGCTGTCTCTTGTGAGGCTATGCCTGTGCCTGGCAAACACAGAAGTGGATGCTCACAGTCAGCTATTGGATGGAACACAGGGCCCCCAGTGGAGGAGCTAGAGAATGTACCCAAGGAGCTAAAGGGGTCTGCAACCCTAAAGGTGGAACAACAATATGCACTAACCAGTACCCCCGGAGCTCATGCCTCTAGCTGCATATGTAGCAGAAGATGGCCTAGTCGGCTATCATTGGGAAGAGAGGTCCTTTGGTCTTGCAAACTTTATATGCCTCAGTACAGGGGAACACCAGGGCCAAGAAATGGGAGTGGGTGGGTAGGGGCTGGGGGGAGAGGGTAAGGGGGACTTTTGGGATAGCATTTGAAATGTAAATGAAGAAAATACCTAATAAAAAATAATAGCCTGAAACCTGCAAAAAAAAAAATTCCATGATGAACACTATGTTAAATACATCTTTCCCCTTCTCAGTAAAAAGAAAGAAGCTAAATTGTCAGGAGGGGAAGATAAACAGATATGAAGGTCCTGAGAGAAAGAATGTGTAGCAGTCTTCTTGGTTTACCCCTCAGTATTTGGTGTGGATAAAAGTGCCCACGAGGGAGCATATTAACTACTGACTGTGGTTACTGTGGCAGGAGGGGTTATCTGTAACTACATGTTCCTTCTTAGTATAGATGAGTTAAAATTAGTGGTGACTTAAACTCTAGGTTAAATAGAATCAAATAAAAACAATTGTGGTGAAGCATTGAGTTGAGAAGTAAGAAATCACAATTTTGTTTCTTTGGGGGAATCAGCCACCACAGAGGACCTAAGTTGCTGGAAGACATCCAAGCAGCCTTTTCCAAACAGAGACTTAGCAGCTGTCAATAACTTAATGCGTTCCATGACTACTTTGTGACTTGTCCTCAGTGCCCAGCCACAGTGAGGACAAGGACTTAATAATTACTTAGGGATGTGTGGTTACTGGCAAAAATCTTCAAAAGACATTATTTCCATCTGCTCAGCTAGTTGATGGTTCAAATTTGGAGCGGATGGGTGAGTTCTCCCTAAAACATGCTGACCCGGGACCCAAGGCCTGGCTCAGATGCAGAAGCCACTCTTATTTAGAAGAAAATCAACAACCAAATGTTATGAAACCCATAGAATTAAATTCACTCAAGGCCTCTGAGAATCAGGATAAGGTGATCTTCAAGGAAGGAATGACCAAGTTGCATATCTATATGTCACCTAGAACATAGCAATGTATTGAAAAATCCTCTTCACTTCCTAAGAATGGCAGATCACGACTCATTGAGCCCATAGAGCCTCATGGGTCAACGTTCTACTGTGCATGCTACCACAATACTGTAGAGAGAATCTCTTGTGCACTGTATGGAAGCATCACATGTCAATAAAAAGCTCATGACCTCTTAGCTGAAGTGGGAAATAGGAGGTGGGAGTTCCAGTAGGGAGAGAGGAACTCTGGGATAGAGTTAGACATGGGAGGAGATTTGCCCCAAACTCCGAGGAGACAGACACATGAAACTGAGAAGAGGTAACCAGTCATGTGGCCCTCATAGAAGAGAATGAAAGGGTTAAGTTAAGTTAGTTAAGTTAGTCAGGGAACAGGTTTAAGCTTACGGCCTAGGCATTTATTCATATATGATTAAGTCTCAGGGCCATTACTTCAGGAACTGGGACATAAGTGGAAAAGCCCGTGGTTACACAATACATCACCATTTACTACTCTTTGTATTACCCGTTGGTTCACTTTTATCCTAGACTGTGCTGTCTAGTATTCTAGACATTAACCAGTGCCTGTACTCCTTGAGGAAACACTGTTCCGTGGTTGACTCCTTGTTTCTCATATCATATCTGGAACAGAGGTGCTATGGGATGGCATATTTTTATGGATGAATGCATGAATTAAGAAAGGTTTGGGAAGCTCAAGTGGCAAACTAGTTCAACTGATAGAAAAACTCATCAATAAGTAATTACGCTATTTAAGCGCAGGGCACATGCTTATCATAGATGAGAGCCTGAGTTCAGCATTAGCATTGAATAAACCAAGCACAGAATCACACTCCTGTAATCTTAGTATCTGGGAAATAGAGAAGTGTCAGAAGTTCAATGTCATCCTTGACAATTTATGATGTTTGGGGCCAGCCTTGGCTATATGAGACCCTGTCTATCCATTAAATACTTACCTATTTCTATTTAGATTGTTTTTAGGTGCCGAGAATTATACTGTTGAGTCTTGGGGCTTTCATTAAAGGGAAGAACAACTCTTGCTTTATATAACTGCTAGGAAGATCAAGCAAGACAGTTCATATAAAGTGCTTGCTAGGATTCCATCCTATGATGTTGGCTGTGGGGTACATGCCTTTCACTTGGGAGGCAGAGGCAGGTGGAGCTCTGTGAGTTTGGGGCCAACCTGGTCTACACAGTGAGTTTCAGGCTAGCTAAAGTGGCACAGTTAAACTCTGTCTATAATAAAAACAAATAAAAATAAATTTAAAAAAGACAGACAGAATGAAAGAAAGGAAGGAAGAAAGAGAGAGAGCGAAAGAAAGAAAGAAGAAAGAAAAAAGAAAGAAAGAAAGAAAGAAAGAAAAGAGGAAAAGGAAAGGAAAGGAAAGGAAAGGAAAGGAAAGGAAAGGAAAGGAAAGGAAAGGAAAGGAAAGGAAAGGAAAGGAAAGGAAAGGAAAGGAAAGGAAAAAAGCTGCCATATGGTAGGTGCCTCCTAAGTCACCAACAAGAAGAAATTCAGGGTGAGCAGCTTTACAAGTGGCTGGCAATCAGCTCTTCCCAGAAATTCAACTAAAAAACCAAGGCGTGGCTACTTTTCTTCCTTGCTTGGCTTGTAAAACCATTCAGCCCATCCATTAACACATAGGGATTAGTGGCTGACACTTATACATAATTGCACAAAGCTGTCCTCATTGGCGTGGGATGTGCTGGTGTCTTAGAAAGCAGCTAGCCCTACCTCCTGTCCTCCACCCTAGATCCTTAGATGATGGGTTAAACTGAGCACTTGTGTTGAGCCTGGGGCTATAACTCAGGATGTCTGCATTGTTCATTCATTAGCTGGAACCAATTACCTGGATAGAACTTCCAAACACTGCCCCTGCCCAGGGCCTCCCATTACCTTCTCCTCATTACTTGAACTTGTATTGCTGCCAGTGGTACAGATGGTGGGGTTATTGGGAATGGAGCCTTTGTCCACTTTCACAAGAGAATCAGCTGTCCCCAAACCAGCTTTGTGGGTTTTTTCCAAGGAAAATGGGACTCCCAGTCCCCTTTGTTTTCTGAGAGGGCTGAACCTTCTGCTCTCTGGATCCAGTTATGTGTGTGACTTAGCTGTCATCTTTCTTTCATTTAAGACTTCAAAGCTGAGTAACTTTTCCTAGGACACAGGCACAAGAGAAAAACCTCTCTGACCCATGCCCCACCCGATCTTTGTCCAACACCATCCTCCTCAGAGGGACTTCATCAGTGTTTGGGCCTTGAGACCACTTCTTTATGACTCATGCTGGCTTCCTCCCTCCTTAAAATGCTCCACAATCCAAGACTCCTTGAGTGACCAGGAATGGACTTTATAAGGGGTAATTAAGTGTCCCTTTTGCAACTGAGCTTGTTTCCTGTGTCCTCACTCCTGAGGCAAAAGAAAAACAGAATCTTCTCTCCCTCAGAAGCACACTTCTGAGAAAAGCCTGGCCCGTTGTCTCTTTGCTTCCCTCATCCATTTGCATGTGTTTAGACTTCTTCCCAGATAACCCAGTCCAGTTGGGCCCCCTGGCCCAATCTTCATGGTTGTGCAGATCAAAGCAGAATAGCTTAAATTTAAATACTCTACAAAGTCAGAAACTAACTCAAGCCTTTAGGACAAAATTCAGTCCAGGGGTCATACCAACAGGTTAGACTCAGCCTCCATATGTGCTACAACCAATTTAAATAATATTTTGGGGGGAAAAAGAGTCTTTTATTGGATTAAAAAGAGGAATTATAGAGAGAAAATCTGTGTATTGTATGGATGTATGACTTGTCAATTAAAAGCCAATGACCCACAGGAAGAGGTAGAAAAGAAGGTGGGACATCCTGGAGACAGAGAGAATTCTGGGATAGAACCAGGCAGGAGATTCACCTGGGAAGATGTGAGTAGACAGATGCATGGTACCTGAGCACAGGTAACCAGCTATGTGGTGGATTGTAGGTTAAAATTAATGGGTTCTTTTAAGTTATGATCTAGTCAGAGAAGAGCCTAGCTCTATGGCCAAGTATTTGTAAATATACTATCAGTCTGAATCTTATTTCTTGGGGGCCTGGGCCTGGGAGAAAGAACGTAGATCTAACTTCTACATCCATCCCAATATGGTAATTAAAATAGTCAAGTAAAGGGGTCAGAAAGATTGCTCAGTGTATGTGGGGGGCGGGGCTCAGTGATGTGGGAGGGGCGGGGTCTGGCCGAGAAAGTTACCTTTCAGGTAACATTTAAGATGGGCATAGATCTGTGTGAGCTTGGTTAAGTGTCTCGTTTTGATGTGGTTTCAGTTTTTTAACCTGTAAAATAGAGACTGTAGTAGTACCTACTGGACGAGATTGCTGTAAGAACTAAATGAGTAAATACTAAACACCAGATCTTTGCAACAGTGCCTCTTCCTCACCTGTAGTAGGTTGGAAGTACACATCCATTGATGCTATTGCTTCTGGACTATGGGGCAGGGTGAGTTCTTGTGCAGCATCCTTTTAGGGAATTTTCATTATATAGCATAGTAGCATATATGATAAACATTCCCATTGGAAATAAATTTAATTAAAAAAATTGTTGTCATCTTCTCAGTCTCTACTCCCAAGGGGTCAGTTGTCTAAAATACTGTTAGGATACTATAGTCCTTTGTCTGCTTTGCAAGTCAAGTTTTATTGAAACACAGCCATGGTCACACATTTCCATGATTGTCTATGGCTGTGCCTATATGACAAGAGAGTAAATTGTTCCCACAGGAATCCTATGACCTCCTGTAGCTTGAAATATTTTCTGACTTTCCATAGAAAAGGTTTAGGGAGTTATAGAAATGGCCCAGTGGTTAAGAGTGTTTGTTGCTTGTGATGGGTAATCTTGGTTGTTAACTTGACTACATCCGAAATCCATTCAAACCCAAGCCTCTGAATATAACCTGTGAAAGGGTAGTTTGATTGGATCATTCCGGGTCAGAAGGCCCACCTTGTCTAGGTCACAATTTCTAGTGGGATCCCACATACAAAGAAATGGAAGAAGGAAACCTTTGCCTGCTTGACCTCTCAACAGCAAGTTCATTTATTCTACTGCGAGACATCACTTTGCTCAGTATTAGAGACTCACTTCTTCTAGATTTCAGTGTAGACTGAAGAACAACTGAGATATCCAGCTTCATGGACTGAATAGTTACTGAATTATTGTCCTTTCCGTTAGGAGGCAGCCATTCTTGGATTAGCAAGATCACAGCCCATAAGCAATTCTAAAAAATCCCCTTCATTGAATCTTTCTTTCTTCCTCCCTCTTTCTATCTTTTTACTATCTGTCTATCTATCTATCTATCTATCTATCTATCTATCTATCTATCTATCTATCTATCTATCTATCTATCTATCTATCTATCGATGGATAGTTCTGTTTTCTAGAGTACCCTGACAGACTTTTCTTCTACAGCCATCATCAAAGAGGCCTCCTCCTTCAGCAGATGAGAGCAAATACAGAGACCCACAGCCAGACAATGTGCAGAGCGAGAGACCTCAGAACACTGAGTCCTAAATGGGATGTCTCCATCAGCTCTACCCACTCAGGTCTCAGGGAACTCTGTGGAAGATGGAGGTGAAAAGACGGTTTAGAGCCAGTGGGGATGGAAGACACCAAGGAAACAAGCCCGTCTAACACAGCAGGACTGAGGCACATCTGAGCTCACAGACTGTGACGAGTGTGCACAGGGCCTACACATGCAGGTCTGTGCCAGATGGGTCCTAGTGGTCAAAGCAGAAGCAGGCACAAGCCCCCATCCCTCACCCAGAAACTACTTCCAACTCATAACCACTCAGAAAGGAAAATTGACAGTTTTTTCCTCAAGAGTCTCGCTGGGTACACAAATCACATTTGAGAGCAGGCCGCATGCTCAGCAGTAGATGACCGACACAAAATTGGTATTTTTGGAGATTTTTTTCTCTCTCTCTTGTTTTTTTCAGTGGAGGTCTTTTGCTTATATATTATGGTTTCTGATTTTGTGTTTTACTGGGAGTTCTCTGTGTAATAATGTGCGTTTCTGCATCTGTATGCTTCTTGTCCTTTTTTTTTTCTTTCTCTATTTTTCTTTGTCTTAC
Source organism: Mus caroli (assembly GCF_978045245.1). Lineage (NCBI taxonomy): Eukaryota > Metazoa > Chordata > Mammalia > Rodentia > Muridae > Mus > Mus caroli. The sequence continues at coordinate 51,273,034 of NW_028227273.1, forward strand.
ATTTTTTCTTTGGTTTTATATGTTTGTTTATTTATTTATTGGTGCCTGCTTTTTCTTCTGTTTTTATTTATTCACTTTACATCCCCATCACTTTCCCCCCTCCTGGTCCCCCTCCCACAGTCTGTACCCCCTCATCCCACCTCCCCTTTTCCTCTAAGAGTCTCCCCCCACCCCCACCCCCAGGTATCCCCCAATCCTGGCACATCAAGTCTCTGCAGGTCTAGGTACTTCTTCTCCCACTGAGACCAGACATGGCAGCAGAGTTAGGGGGATAGATTCCACAGACAGGAAACAGCTTTAGAGATTTTACTCTGTGTCACTCCTATTGTCCAGTGTTAGCATTCTGTCTAAGTGCCACCTCACAGTTACCTGGCAACAGTCAGGTAAGCCTGATTCACTATAAAAGGAGCTGATTGCCCCCTCCTCCCTCTGTTGCTTTCTTGCTTTCTCTTGCACTTCTCCCCTCTCCCCGTTCCTGCCTCTCTCTCCACATGCTCATGGATAGCCTCTACTTCTCTCTCTCTCTCTCTCTCTCTCTCTCTCTCCCTTCCTCTGCCTGTACTACCCTCTTAACTCAGCTCCCCATACCCTTAATAAACTCTATTCTATACCATCTTGTGGCTGGTCCCTCACGGGGAAGGGATGCCTCAGCATGGACCTGCTGAGGCACCCCCTTCCCCCATACTTGACTACACTTCCATAAAATATATTCCCCTTCTCTTTATTTTTTTATAAACACATCTTTCAAAACCCACATGAGGACCAAGCTGCACATCTGCTGTGTGTGTGTGTGTGTGTGTGTGTGTGTAGGTGTCCCGCGCTAATTTTCCCGCCAGCAAGAAACAACGCGGCACACAAACAGGATCCTTCTGTGGCAAGCTTTAATGCGTCTTGAGAGGGAGAGCATCAGCTTCTCAAGGCGGAGACCCCAAGCCCGAAAACCGCCTCCCTTAAATAGGAGATTTCTCTCGCCTCGGACGTGGCGATTCCCTATAGGCCAAATTCTTGTCACCCGAGGTGACGTTGTCAGGCGGGCACCTGGCACCATGAACGGTTAATGCCAGCACATGCGCGGATCACTTGTTCATCTCCAGAGGCAGGCGATGTCGGCGCCATCTTATAATGGCGACGATGTGGGGTGGCGCCCCACATCTCCCCCTTTTCTATACAAAGGCAAGCCAGCCACCCATTCAAGGAGGGCGGAAGTAGAGGCCGAATCCCCAAAGATAATTTAAAAACAAAAGATATGTGCAGGGGTCTTGTCTAGGCTCTAGGTGGGACCCGACATACTCCTGACCGATCTCTCTGTCGTTTTTCTTGAGGAAGGGACACTAGGACAGGCAACCCTTTTCAAGACGGCATGCTTCCCAGAGAGAGCGGGGGTATCTCTCTGTGCGATGCTTAGCTCAACAACCCTCATGGGCTGCTCAAACCAGGCACTCATCCTCGTGCGACGCATAGAGATGCTGAGGGTGCAAGAGCTGCCTGGCCGGCGACCGGCTGCTAACATCTACTGCCGTTTTAGTGCCGCAAGCCAGACTTCCGCTGACCTTCCATGCTCTAAGGCCATGAGTGCCTGAGTTATCATAATTTTTTCTCTCTTGTTTTTACTATAAATTTTGCAAATTAGCCAAAGCATAAAGCCCAGTCCGAGGCAGAAAAATGCTCCAAACATTCCCACCCCCACCCACTCTTTAAAATAAGAAAATGCTGAAGAAATCCAGGAGGCGAGGCCTTTGGTGAGGGACAGGTCTAGGCGGGTGGAGTTGATTTGTAATATCGCTGTTCGGAGTTCCCGCAGGGTCTGGTCAAATTCAACTGTCCAATTCTGTAACAAATGCTGGGATAAAGCTTTAGAAAGATTAGCAGCCCGTGTGAAATTGTCATACTGTACAGAGGTCACACAAAGACCTGGCAATCTTCTTTCGCACCCTAATTGGGCAACTTGCCACAAAACATCTAATTGCTCTTGGACTAAATCTATGCGTTGATTCACTAGCAATAACCTGCCTTGAATCTGGGTATAAGCTAGATGTCCAGCCTCCATGGCCGTGGTCACCGTAGAGGACAATTTATTTATGGTGGCAGCCGACTGCACCGTGCCCGAAAGGGTCAGGGCCGAAGCAGTAACCGATGCTGTTACAGCAGTGGCTGCGATGATGCCCACAATTACGGCAGAAATTCCAAAATCTCTCCTTTCTCTGAATAATGCCATTGAACTTGGGGCCTCCACAGGAACAGGCACAAATCGGGGCAGGCGTGCTACCAGGGCCAAGGGGAACTCAGAAGCATTCCAGCACAGAACATAATAACATGGCTGCATCATACAATCAAGCTTATCGGAATTACTTGGCAAGGAAGCATTACTAACAATCTAAAGAAAAGGGGGCCATACGCATATTGGTGCGGGGGAATAGGATATAATAGGTTTGCGGATTATTGTGCTCTGAATGCCATGCTTATTGGATTTATTTAAGGGGAAGCTCAGACTTCCCTTCTCTACCTTCCCTCCCAGAAGCATGGATACAGGAGACAAGTCTGTGCAACTACCATTAATGCCACACAAGATCCAAAGGTCAAAAGGGCTCCCCGAAGAACCCAAGTTTTCTTCTTCATTGATGCTTACAACATTTCCTGTGTTATCTAATAAGGGTGGGGAAATGGAAAAATAATCTCTAATTTTTCCCACCATACGAGATTGGCATCCTGACCAAGGCAAAGGGGAATGCGAGTCCTCCTTTGCATGGCAGAACGGGGCCAACTTTGGTTGTCTGAGACCTTCAGAATAATTAGCCCGGGGCCAGGTTCCAAATAATTCTGTAAAATTCCCGCCCCAATGTGTAGCATTTGTCCATCCATTAATAATATTTGACATAGATTGAGTATGTAACCCAATATAACTGGGCACCGTCCCATTGATGCTAAAGCATAGGCTACCCAGAAGGTAGTGAGTTCTATTATCCACTACTCGTTCTATTTGAGAATCCCAGGGCAAAAACGGAAGGCCTAATTCTTTATCAGTAGTAAACAAGCGAGGGAAAACTTGGGCGTTATACATCACCGGCATTGGAAGTGGGAAGGTTGACATGATTCCCCATCGAAACTCATGTGTCCTTATCGTTGGCGCTAGGGTTATCCACAGAAAGGTCAGGAGAATGATCATCTTCTTGGTTTATACTTCGTGTTAGCCGCTCCGGGATCCAAAAAGGATTTTGTTCACTCTGTGGAAAGACACAAACAGCTCCCCTGGATCTTATTAGGATAGGATCCGGGCCTTTCCATTGATTTGTTAACACATCCTTCCATTTTACCAATTCTTTTGGTCTCTTTGGTTCCGAGCAGTGGCGCTCTGCAGCGCTCCTTCCTGCATCGTCCAGGTTTAAGAAATTTAGAGTAAAGAGTGCCATGGATAGTGCCACTCTTGGGCCAGGGGGCAACTCTGTTATCGCTCCCCCTTTCTGTTTAAATAAATAGGATTTGAGCGTTCGATGAGCTCTTTCAATGATGCCTTGTCCTTGAGGGTTATAAGGAAGTCCAGTGATATGGGTCACCTGCATTTGTGCACAGAATTGTTTGAATTTATTTGAGGTATAAGCAGGTCCATTGTCTGTCTTAAGACATTTTGGTCTACCCCAGGCACTCCAGGCCTCGAGGCAATGTTGAATTACATGAGATGTCCTTTCTCCTGAAAGTGGAGTTGCAAATAACACACCAGAACAAGTGTCAATAGACACATGAACGTATTGCGTCTTACCAAAAGATGCAATATGAGTGACATCCATCTGCCAAACTTGTAGGGGGGAGAGTCCCCTCGGATTGACACCATAATGAGGTGTGGGCAGAAACTGACAACAGTTTTGGCACTGTGTGACTATCTCGCGGGCTTCTTTCCTTGTTAAAGAGAAGCGCCGGCGAAGTGTTTCAGAGGTAACATGAAACTTACTATGAAAATTTTTGGCGGCCTCTAGTGGTGAGGATAGTGCTGTGGCCACAAGTCGCGTAGCCTGATCTGCCAGCTCATTACCCTCTGTCATGGGGCCAGGGAGTCCAGAATGGGCTCTCATATGTACGATATAAAAGGGATGTTTTCTTTGTAATAGAAGGTTTCTAATCTGTTCAAAGGTTTGTGCTACCCTACTAGAAGGTTTTATTAGGCCCGCAGTTTCTAGCAGGCGAACTGCATTAACCACATACAAGGAATCAGAAATAATATTGAGCGGGCAATCAAATTGCTGTAAAACTTCTAATACTATCAAACACTCAACAATTTGAGGGGAAACCTCCGAATATTGTCTGATATGGGTAATGTTATTAACTACATAGGCCCCTTGCCCGGTTTTGGAGCCATCTGTATAAATTACAAGACCATTTTTAAGTGGGGAATGACTTGTTACTTTGGGAAAAACTAATGGATGGGTCAGGGCAAAGTGTAACAATGGGTGCTTTGGATAATGATTATCAAATTTTCCACTAAATGTGACACATAGAATGGACCAATCATTAGAAGCAGCAGCTAACACCTGTATTTGATTAGGGGTATAGGGAATGACAATGATATTAGGTTCAAGGCCGAAGTATTTGATTGTCATTTTTAATCCCTTTAATGCTAATTGTGCTACTGCGGCCGGATACCAATCGATAATCTTTGCAGGGGAGGCTTGTGGATGAACCCAGCATAGGGGCCCCTCTTGCCAAATGACAGCAGTTGGTAAGCCTCGAGTGTCCAAGATACATAACAAAACCGGCTTGGAATAATCTATTCTAACAAGCTGCGCTTGACTTATTGCCTTTTCTACTTTATTAAGTGCCTCCACTGCCAAAGGATTCAATTTTCTAGGAGAGGTGATATGAGAATCCCCTTCCAAGATATCAAACAGGGGTTTCAATTCTGTTGAAGGGATTTTTAAAAAAGGTCTAAGCCAATTGATATCTCCCAACAATTTTTGAAAGTCATTTAAAGTATGTAAATTATCCATCCTGATTTCTATTTTTTGTGGCTTAATAATGTTGGGCTGTATAAAAGAACCTAGAAACTGTCCAGAGTCTGCCAATTGCACCTTTTCAGTGGCTATATGTAGCCCCCATTGCTCTAATGTTTTCTGTAACACAGGAAAAACCTGTTGCAGTACAGATGGATTCTTATGGCAAAGCAGGACGTCATCCATGTAATGGATAGACACTATTTGTGGAAATTGTCTCTTTATCGGGGCGAGTGCTTGGTCTACATACAGTTGGCAGATAGTAGGGCTATTGGCCATCCCTTGGGGCAAGACTCTCCATTGATACCTCTTATCTGGCTCTGTATGATTGATAGAGGGGACACTAAAGGCAAAGCGAGGTCTATCCGCAGGGTGTAACGGTATGGAAAAAAAGCAATCTCTGATGTCTATAATGAGGATGTTCCAGCCCTTAGGAAGGGCGGACAGCATAGGTAATCCTCTCTGTACAGGCCCTAACAGGGACATCTGTCCATTTATAGCTCTTAAATCATGTAACAGACGCCATTTGCCAGACTTTTTCTTTATTACAAATATGGGGGTGTTCCAGGGGGAAGTAGAGGGTTCAATATGGCCGAGTTTTAGTTGTTCTGCAATAATTTGTGTTACAACGCTCAATTTCTCGGAGGTTAGCGGCCACTGAGGAACCCACACAGGATCCTCCGTTTTCCATGGTATAGGTCGTACTGCCTCAGTGGCGCCTAGGAAAAACCCAGGCCTGCTCTGTCCTTATTGGCCTTGTGTGAGATTGGGCGCGGTTCGCCTTGTTCATGGCGTCCCAAACCCTGGCCTTCTTGATAACCCATTTTCTCCATCATTTCTCTAAGACGTAATGAATAATCATTGGTCAGAGTCAGTCCTAAATCTGTCATGACATCTCTCCCCCAGAGATTTACAGGTAGGGGTAGAACGTAGGGGGAAAAGCATCCTTTTAAACCCTCTGGTGACGTCCAGACCAGCCGGTTGGTACTAATGTCTGGACTGGATTGATACCCCAGGCCTTGTAAAGAATGAGAAGATTTTGTCACTGGCCAAGTTTTAGGCCACCAATGTGTGGAAATAATACTCTTATCAGCTCCGGTGTCAAGAATGCCCTCAAAATTTTTACCATTTATGTTAAGGATTAATTTCGGGCGCGAATCAAGTGACAATGTCAAATAGGCCGAATCCATTTCTGAAGATCCCATAAGTTTTTTATCTTGATTGGGTAATTCTCCCAGCAGCGGGAGGAGGAGGAGCTGAGCAATCCTGTCCCCTTTTTTAATAGAAAATACACCATGAGGGCTGGAGCATAGAATCTGCATATTTGGGATGTGTTGATTATCTGTTATGCCTGGATGGACTATTAGTCCGCATGCGGTAAGGGCACCACGGCCAATGATAAGTCCCACCGCGTTGTCCGGTATGGGAGGCCCTAAGGGCATGGCAGGGACAGGTTGAACCCCCATCTGAGGTGTTAATAAGATTGAGGTGGTGGCGCACAAGTCCATTCTTGTGCCTTGGCTTGGTCTGCCTCCTCGCTCAGGGGACTGGTCCCAGCGAATTGGGTCCCGTATTTTTGAGGGCCCCGGGGCCGGGGGCCCGCAGGCCCGTTTTTTGGCTCCTGTCTAACAGGGATAGCAGGCGGGAGGAGGTTGCCTTTAATGTCTCTAGTTGATCTGCATTGACTGACTGGATGGTAACCCTTTCCACATCGGGAACATAGGGTAAGAGTTCTCTGGTTTTGCTTAGGTGCCCGGCAATCTTTTGCGAGATGCCCTGATTTCCCACAGTTGAAGCAGGTGCGACTGCTGCCCCCCGTAGGGGGAGGTCGCCTTTGTGCCTGTAAAATGGCTGCGGCGAGCCCAGAGTTACTCAACGGTCCACCAATCTCTCTACATATTCTAAGCCATTCTGACAATCCCTTGTTTTTCCTCGGCGCTATTGCACTTCTGCACTCCTGAGTGGCTTGTTCAAAGATTAATTGCTCTATAAAGGGTCCGGCACAATCAGGATCCCCGAAAATCTTTCCTGCTACCTCCATCATCCTGGCCACATAGTCTGAGAATGGTTCCTGAGGTCCCTGTATAATCTTGGTGAGCTGATTACTAGTTTCTCCTTTACGGTTGAGTGATTTCCATGCTCGTATAGCAGTACTGGATATTTGGGCATAAGCTCCCCAATGATAATTGACCTGATCTGCTGCATAAGGACCCTGTCCTGTAAGGAGTTCAAAGGTCCAGTCTCTTTGCTCTGGGGTCAGGGCTGCGGCATTAGTCCTAGCCTGGGCCTGGGCCGCCTCATGCCATAGGGCCTTCCATTCCATGTATTGTCCCATGCTTGGTAGCACAGCTTTCGCCACTGTTTGCCAGTCACTGGGCGTCAGGGCGGTTAATGCCAGTCGATCTAACTGCATTAGAGTAAAACTGGCATTTGCTCCAAACTTTCTAACTGATTCTGCAAGCTCCTTTATTTGGTTATAATCAACAGGAGCATATACTCTCCCACCATCTTGCTCATAGACAGGGTAAGCGAGCCTGAGCTTGCGATGCACCTTTTCAGGTAACAATGAGAAAGCTTTAGGGCGTATCTCATAAGGTGGTGGGGCAGAGGGAACTGTCTGTACGGGATTCCTGGGTAAAGCATTAGGTTTTGTTGAAATGGCAGGTTTAGAGGTCCGTTTATTTAACGGCCTCTCATCAGGATAATACCTCTCTCTCTCATATCTGGTTGCTTCCTCATCAAGTTCTTCCTCTTCCTCTGTATCTAGTCTCCCACTCTCTGCTCCGGATGACTCTTCAGAGCTTTGAATATTGAGTGCTTCAAGCTCTTGGGTTGGGTACAACCCAGGCTTAGATATAGGTTGAAAAATCGGTACTCCCTCGGAGTCCGATTCCTCATGTGGGGAGGCAGGTATACTGCTTGTTCCCCTCTCTCCCGCCCTCTTAGGCTTCCTGGGAGGTCCTTTTTCACTTTTATTCTTTGGGATCCTCTTCCTAGTTTGTGCACGTGCACCCATCCTCTCACTACGCTCAGATTCTGACATGCCATCCTGAACGGTCTCCAACGCTATTTGTCCCTTTTTTCTGACTTCCTCACATGTTTCATCCTCAAGGCAGTTTTTGATCATCTTCCAAACTGCTTTGGTGCCCATACGTAAGTCGGGGCACAAATCAAGATCCTTCCCCAATTTTTTCCATGAGGCCAAGGTCAAGGAGCCAGAAACGGCATACCAAGGGGCAACTCTATCTACCTCCTCAACAAAGTGCTTAAGAACCTTGTCCCCTAGCTTTAGGTCTCTTTTCTTAAGGAGATTTTCAAGTGATGTTTGGATTGACTGTGACGACCCCATAACGGGTCAAAAGTAACCGCAGCTTATCTACGTCCGCCTTAAGTCACTTTTAGAATCAAAAAGATGTCTTGGCGCGGCCCACGGCTTATCTACGTCCGACTTACGGCAACAGCGAGAAACCGAAAGTACGGCTCGCCTTTCTGCTCTTTTTATTTACAAGAGACTAATTTGGCGCCGCGATGGAGTGCAACGCCGCTTATCTACAACGGACTGATATGCTGTTGGAAACTTGTTAACACCACCGCCTATGTTCACAGATATAACTGGCCAGGAGGAAGAGTAGAAGAGCTAAAATAACGATGATAATGGCCTCTGGAAATCCAAACCACAATCCGGACAAACCCAATGCCTGGGAAAGAGTTAAAGAAAAGAGTTCATGTTCAGGCATACCTTTCCGATGCGTAGTCTAGCCACAGTTCTGAACCCTCCCCGTCGCCGAGGGGTCTCCGAAGGTGCTGACGATGGTCTGGTCACAATTCCCGGGTTTTTCGGCACCAAATGTCCCGCGCTAATTTTCCCGCCAGCAAGAAACAACGCGGCACACAAACAGGATCCTTCTGTGGCAAGCTTTAATGCGTCTTGAGAGGGAGAGCATCAGCTTCTCAAGGCGGAGACCCCAAGCCCGAAAACCGCCTCCCTTAAATAGGAGATTTCTCTCGCCTCGGACGTGGCGATTCCCTATAGGCCAAATTCTTGTCACCCGAGGTGACGTTGTCAGGCGGGCACCTGGCACCATGAACGGTTAATGCCAGCACATGCGCGGATCACTTGTTCATCTCCAGAGGCAGGCGATGTCGGCGCCATCTTATAATGGCGACGATGTAGGGTGGCGCCCCACATGTAGGAGCCTAGGTCTGGCCTGTGTATGCTCTTTGGTTGGTGGTTCAGTCTATGAAAGCCTCCAAGGGTCTAAGTTAGTAGACTCTGTTGATCTTACCTTGGAGTCCCTATCCCTTTGAGGTCTTGTATCCTTCCCTCAACTCTTCCATAAAAGTCCCAAACTCCATCCACTATTTGGCTATGGGTGTCTGTATCTGTCTGAATCAGCTGCTGGGTGGAGCCTCTTAGAGGACAGCCATGCTGGGCTCCTGTCTGCAAGCATAACAGAGTATGCTTAATAGTGTCAGGGATTGGTGCTTGCCCATGGGATGGGTCTCTAGTTGGGCCAGTTATTGCTTGGTCATTCCTTCAGTCTCTGTTCTATCCTCTGTCCCTGCATTTCTTATAAGCAGGACAAATTTGGGGTTGAAAGTTTTGTGGGTGGATTGGTGTCCTTTTTGCTCCACTGGACTTCCTGCCTGATTATAGGTGGTGGCCTCATTAGGTTCCATATCCTCACTGCTGTGAGTCTCAGCTAAGGTCACCCCCATTGATTCCTGGGAGCCTCCCCTATACCAGGTCTCTGGCACATGTACTAGAGATACCCTCTACCCCTACCAGTTGCAGATACCCATCTGACCATCTCCCCGTCTCTCTCCACACCTGATCCTTGTAAGACTCTGACAAGCCTTAGTTTACTGGGGATGCCCCTAGTGAACAACGCGGAGCTGTCGATCGATGCAAAAGAGAGAGGAATTTATCGTTCCAGCGTGCTGGGGTCATCCTGCACATGAAGGAGAGGCAGCAACTCTGGGTGGCCTGTTGGTTGAGTTTTTATACACTTTCCAGGGGCAGAATAGAGCATCAGCAACTAGGCACAATATAAATTGGCAGATTAGTGCACCCTATAAACTGATTGGTCTTTAGGGAATAAGGTAGTAGGGACTTAATTAGCCTCTTTCTTCCAGCCTATGTGCTCCCTGACCTGTCTCTTCCAGGATAGGAGGGATACCTGGTGGAATTTTCCAAAGGCTCTGAGCTGATCTCTTCATCCTGACCCACCCCCCACCTGCATTCCCCTGCCCATCCCCTCTCCCACCCAGTTCACTCCCCCCCCCCTCGCTACCTCCTACAACTATTTTGTTTCCCCTTCTAAGGAAGATTCAAGCATCCTCCCTTGGGTCTAGCTTCTTTGGGTCTGTGGCTGTAACATGGTAACTATATTTTATGTCTAATATCCACTTGTAAGTGAGTATATACGATGTATGCACTTGGGGGCTGAGTTATCTCACTTAGTATGATATTCTCAAGTTCCAGCCATTGCCTGCAAAATTCATAATGTCTTTATTTTTAGAAGCTGAATAGTATTCCATTGTGTCATTGTACCACATTTTCTTTATGCATTTTTTTTTTTAATGAGAGAGAGAAAGAAAGAGGTGTAGTAATGTGGGAAGGCTCTGGATGCATAGTTGGGGGGTGGGGAGAATGATCAATATATATTGTATTTTAAAAGTCTGTTTTCCGTAGAAAAACAAAACAAAACACAGACCAATAAGCAAAACCCACTGCTCTTCCAGCAGACTCCAATTGGAATCCCAGTACCCATATCATGTGACTCACAGAGGCCTGTGATTCCAGCTCCAGGGGATCTGACACTTTCTTCTGGAATCAGAGGATCCCTGCACACACACACACACACACACACACACACACACACTCATACAGAGATGTAAACTTATTTTAAGTTGGTGAATTTTGCTCTGCATATGTTTGAGCTCCTGTTACGGGCAGATCCCGATAGGAATAGCTATCAGAACTACTTACTGCGCTTACGCTTGAAAGCAGAAGGTGAGGCATGGCAGGAGCAGGTGGAGGGAGAGAGAGGTCCTACAGGTTTCCCAGAATAGCCCCGTGGAAACTGGTTCTGGCTTTGATGTAATAGGAGATTGCTGGCCCATGGTGGGGTATGGTTCATCATCTCCCACCTGTCCATTTTCTTCCTTCACCCCTCACCCTCACCCCCTCACGGGCATCGCTTTGAGTAAGTCTGTCCAACCCCATTCTAGAAAACTGTAATTTGATCTCTTTTTGTGTAACAAAATAACTTATTGTTTACAGTATGCCAGTTGCTAGGGCACACAGAATAAAGCAAGAACTTTGCCCTCAGAGTTTACATTTTACCTCAAAACCATAAATCTCTTCTAAGCAAGGGCTTGTGACTGCCTACAGCACTCTCTAGATGTAGAAGCGTGTTGGCGAATGCCTGGCGTGGCACGTAACTGGTAACTAATTAACAACTGCAGTCAATTTTATAAAAGACAGGGTCAGAATTCTGCACCTTTCCTGAATCCTCCTTTTCATTCAGTTATATGCAGTGTAAATATCTTTTCCATCTGTGGCTTTTCCTCTAATTATGTTAGATATTTGCCCCCCCCATCAACTTTTAAGAAGAGTATCTACTATCAGGATTGAAAATAACCATTAACCCTTTACTTGAAGTCTCCTGTCCCGGCGTCACATTGACAAGAGTAGGCTGGGTGTGATGGTAAGAGTTTATTATCTTGGTACTCCTTCGAGTCTAAAGCAGGAGGATGGGGAGTTCAAGGGCATCCTTGGCTACATTCCTGGCAAGCCAACCTGGGCTGCAAGAGGAGGGGGGAGGGGCAGGTAAAACTTTGGTCTATCTAAATTAACTCTTCATTATAATTTCAAAGCTTTCCCTTATTTAAGCAACTTTAGCCAACCTCAAGCTCTGAGATTTGCTAATCTCTGCCTTTATCTTGGGCAGTGCTTCTCAGCCTGTGGGTCAAGGTCCCTTAGGGTAGCCTGAATGACCTCTTCATAGGTGTTGCACATCAGATATCATGTATATCAGATATTTGCATTATGATCTATAACAGTAGCAAAACTGCAGTTATGAAGGAGAAACAAAGGAGTTTTATGGTTGGGAGTCACCACGAGATAAGGAACTCTATTAAAGGATCCTCAGCATTGGGGAGTTTGAGAGCTATTGTTTAGAGTTTCGATTTTCTGAACACAATTTTTAATGTTATTAAAGAGAGCAAAGTTTCCTTATAGCACTTTTGATCCCTCCTGTGTAACAAAGCCCCACATACACATGAGTTTCTTTGGACATTCTATTCCATTCCAAACCCCGATATCTTTCTTTTGGCCATGAAATATTTGCTAATTATCATAACCCTAACCCTAACCCTGCTTTGTTTTGTTTTGTTTTGTTTTTTCTTAAGAAGGTTCTTGGTATTTCTGTTATAGTGATTCTTGTTTTTTTTTTTTTTCCAGAGCATGTTTTTAATTAGGTATTTTCCTCATTTACATTTCCAATGCTATCCCAAAAGTCCCCCATACCCTCCTGCCACCCGTTTTTTTTTTTGAAAACTTTCTTTTAGACAGTTTCTTATTTATTCTTGCAAATGTATGCCTTTGTGTGTAAATTTTGAAAATAGTCGGTAAGACTCCACTGGAAAACATTGGTAGGATCTTTACTGAAATGGCACTGCACATATAGACTAATATTGTAGTGGTCATGTAATATTGTAGTGGACATGAACATTTTATTTTTGTGTATGGGAGTATATGGAGAGAGAAATAGAGAAAGAAGGCAGGCAGAAAGAAAGAAGATATGCAGAGAGAAAAGGTGTGAGCCATGCATCGGTGACCTGGCGTGATTGTGATCGTAACAACTCATAAAATTTGAGTTCATCTTTGATTGGCAATGCATAATATTATCATGCCTTAATTACTATTCATATTTCTGTCCTGAGGGCACTGTGTATAACTTATCATATGTCTGTTCCACTGTGAATTTTTAAAACTTTCTCCCAGTCTCTTTTAGAGCAGGCTTCTTTGTACATGCCCACAAAAGTGTCATTCATTGTTGTAGACTATGTGTACTAAGAGGCACAGTATCCACAGCACGGTCAAAGTTTCCACCGTGACAGTGAGAGCAAGGTCCAATAGGTTTTTATGGCAAGGAGGTTTGGCAGATCCAGTTCATTTGCAATAATGCTGTGGATGCAACCTGCGTGTCTTCTCTCACTGATTTTTTCTGCCCACATAGCAGCTGTATCGGTAAGTAGATACTATCCACTTCCATAGATATTTAAGAGCATCCGTTGTAGCATGTTACCCATTTTGTGTACACTTGTTTCCTTCCAGATTAAGCATCTTTTGAATGGACCTGGTAAGAGGCATTTCCCCTGCAGTTTTTCTGAGTTGTCTTCAACAAGGCTCAAGTTTTCTTCAACAACATTTTTTTTTCATTATTTTTCTTTTGGCAGATCATGATATAGATGTTGGTGAACAGAAGGATATTTTCGAAATCAACTTAGGTGAGCTCAGTGTCTGAAATATTGAGGCCTGGAAATTGTGTGTTTATTATTTAAATCATCCTATTGATTGACCAATGAGACAACGTCTCTCTGTGTAGTCCTGGGTGGCTTGGAAATTGTTAAAGCAAAGCCAGGGTGGACTTAAGCTGGCATTCACCCTTCTGCTTCTACTTCAAGACTTCCAGGACCATGGATAGGCAGCTCCATGCCTAATTTGAAAGGATTTAAAGAACTGTGATAGGATGGCCTTTTGGAGAGACAAGTGTATTGGTGCTTACTGGCATTAGAAGTTTCTAGAAAACGATGGTGCCTGAGAGAAAGAGGCTTACTTTATACTGTGTGTGCTCATGTCAGGATAGGTGCAAGTATGTGTGAGGAGACCGACGGTCCGTTTCAGTTATGTTCCTAAGGATCTAGCCACCTTGTTTTACAGACAGGATCTCTCTCCGGTCTGTGTCTTGCCAAGCAGGTGACACAGACTAGTCAGTGAGACCTGGGGATCTACATGCTTCTGCCTCTGTCTTTGGGATCCAATTACCCCTGGGTTTTTCCTTGGCTTCTGAGGTCCAACAGTTTTACCAGCTGAACCACCACCCCAGACCCAAGGTTAACTTTTTCTAAGGAAGCTAATGACTGGATCTAAGATCACGTAACAAGTTTTCTGTTTATGAAAAACTCATAGTTTCTAGTTTGAAATGGAAGAATGGGTAGTTATTATACTAGCTAAATAAACTATAAAGAATAAGACGGTAGTTCTATTTTGTAGGAGAAAGATCCCAAGCCTGGACAGGCCAATCATATGTACCGGTGGCTAGGTAGTTGATGAGGTATAAAAGAGTAAATAAATGTATTTCTATTTGGATAGCTCATTCAGAAATGTATTTATTGAGGAACCCATGTTATCATTCAATACCAAGAGGAAAGACATCAAGGTGTTTCCTGTCTTGTCTCTGTGTTCTGCTTTTGGGGTTTCAGAGAAGCCTTTGCATAGTGACATCTTTGAATGGGACTGGTGTCAGTAGAGGGGCACATGGTCACAATCACCTTAGGGTTTGCAAAGACATCCATGTCTAATGCCATCTGAGTCTTATAATGGGGGAAATGCTGGTTTCCTTATGCAGGAAGACACAGGAAACCTCCCGTGGTTAGAGACTCACTCAGGATTGCAGGCTGCAGCGGTGAACCCGCTTGGGGTCTTTAGACCTAAATCACAGCAGCTGAGTCCTGTTTGAAGATGACAGACCTCTCAAAATGGTGTGGTGGCAAACACCTGTAACCCCAGCACTGGGGAAACAGGGGCAGGCAGTTCTGAGTTCAAGGCCATCCTTGGCTACATAGAGAGCTCACAATCAACCTGAACTACATGAGACCAGAAAAGAAAGAGAAACAGACTGGATGGAATGTTGGTACTCCAGTTACTTAGTGGGAGAGTGTAGTATATTCTAATCAGTGTTAACATGTAGTAATTATTTGACATTTCTTCTTTCTTTCTTCTTTCTTCCTTTCTTTCTTTCTCCTCCTCCCCCCCCTCCCCCTCCCCCCTCCCCCTCCCCCTCCTCCTCCTCCTCCTCCTCCTCCTCCTCCTCCTCCTCCTTCTTCTTCTTCTTCTTCTTCTTCTTCTTCTTCTTCTTCTTCTTCTTCTTCTTCTTCTTCTTCTTCTTTTTCTTCTATGATGATGATGATGATTTTGTTGTTGCTGCTGCTGCTCCTGTTGTTTTGAGACAGGGTTTCTCTCTGTAGCCCTGGCTGTTCTGAAACTTGCTTTGTAGACCAGGTTGAGCTCAAGCTCAGAGATCTGAATTCCTTCACCCCAGGAATGCTGGGATCAAAGGTGGGCACCACCATGCCTGAGTGATGATTAGCTATTTCTGTTTGGAGCACATTCTAGAGCACCTTTATAGGTAGTATTGTTGTTGAAGTATCATGGATACTCATATGGTTAAGGAAACATGATAATAATTAGTCAAAGCCAAGACTTGAATCCAGGCAGGCCTATTCTCTGCATTTTTAAGTAGGGTAAAGTTAAAAATTAATGAATCAATTAAACATTATTTTAAAAGACAAATGGAGCTCATACAAGGGTTGGGAAGTTTTCCCAGGATCTTTCCCTTTAAGAATCTTAGTTTTATGAGTTCTTTGAGGTCGTGGATAAGCAAGTCAAGCAGTGTGTGTAGGTCCATTCTGCAAGGCCTCTGAAAAGCAGGGTCTTGGAGACATACGTAGCCTTGGATGGATCTGCACATAGTCTCCAAGGGCGTTGTCCCTAGGTTCGGGGGCTGCCTCCTTCCTCTTGGGAGGAAATCCACTCAGTGCATTTACCTAGGTGAAGGGGAGGGCCCATGAAAGGGCTGGGATGAGACACCAGCTGTAAAGCTCACCTGGACAATGGCCTCCCCTAGTTCATGACCTCTCTGAGCTCCATCTTTTTTTTCTTTTTTCTTTTTCTCTTTTAAAAGATTTATTTATTCATTTAATGTATATGAGTACACTGTAGCTCTCTTCACACACACCAGAAGTGGGCATCAGATCCCACTACAGATGGTTGTGAACCACCATATGGGAATTGAACTCAAAACCTCTGGAAGAGCAGTCAGTGCTCTTAACAGCTGAGCTACCTCACCAGCCCTAAATTTTTTTCCTTTAAAGAAGCAAAGCTTTAGAGTTCATGAACAACATAATCCTTTCTAACTCATCTTAGTTATAAGGTTATTTTAAAAATATCATTATTTTCTACATATAGATGTTTCAACTATATGTGTAGTCTGTGCACCAAGTGCATGTTTGATCAGAAAAGGGCATTGGTCCCCCGGGGATGGTGTCACAGATAGTTGTGAGCTGCCACGGAGGTGCTGGGAACCGAATTCAGGTCCACTGTAAGAATAACCAGTGTTACAGCCGGGCGTGGTGGCGCACGCCTTTAATCCCAGCACTCGGGAGGCAGAGGCAGGCGGATTTCTGAGTTCGAGGCCAGCCTGGTCTACAAAATGAGTGCCAGGACAGCCAGGGCTACACAGAGAAACCCTGTCTCGAAAAACCAAAAAAAAAAAAAAAAAAAAAAAAAGAATAACCAGTGTTTTTAACCACTGAGCCAGCTCTTTAGGCCAGTTCTAAGGTTCTTGAAGAAGGATTTTTATTCCAAAATTGAAAAGAGGGCATATCAACATGTAATACTTACTGGCTGTTCATATCTACTTAGGTAGAGGGAAAGATTTACAATTTTAAAGAGATAGATGATGCATGGAATGAAAGATGTGTAATGGCAAAGCTTAGTTATACCATGACCGGTCTTTTATTAATGTTGACTTCAAATATCCTTTTGTTTTTAAATCCACCCCAGCTGCAGGCCTGAACCTCTTTCAAGGGGACATCCTTCTGCCCGTGAGTACAATGACAATGACATTTAATATGTGCCTTGGGAATTGTGGTCCCTCTGGAGGCTCAACCTGTGCTCCAGGGCTTCCTCCAGATTGAACACTATGGAGAGAAAGCAAAGATTCATGTATAATCTACATCATATAAGAGCATCCCTATAGTTGATAGTAATAAAAAAACCAAAAGCACAGAAGAGTATACAAATATAAAATAGTTTATTTGTCCAGTTTTTTTTCCCAATTAACAAAGAATAGAAAGAGGGTATTCCGGTGTGTTTGCAGGTGCTGGCTCAGAGTTAACAGTTAGCTGGTCCCTTCATTTTGTTCTTATTAGTGCCTCAGAAGCCCCAAAGATTATCTCTAAGGAGTTCCTGTTATTTTATATTGAGAAGATAAATCCCCAAATTAGTTGTGTTCCTTTCAGTGTGAGTCAAGTGAGAGCTATGAAGGTGACCATGGTTTTCTCAGTTGTCTTTGTTTTTCATTCTTCAGGTCGTTTGTTTGTTTTGTTTTGTTTTCCATTTTGATATTATCACCAGATCTACAAAGTAGCTGGTTCCCTGAAGGCATTTTTCATATGAGCTTACCCATCTCCCCAGTCCCCCCACATCCATGCTGAAACCCTTCCAACCCCTGTACTCCCCTGTCCACTTAAAACACTGGAGCTCTTTCTTTCTTTCTCTCTTTCTTTCTTTCTTTCTTTCTTTCTTTCTTTCTTTCTTTCTTTCTTTCTTTCTTTCTTTCTTTCTTTCAGATTATTTATTTATTATATGTAAGTACACTGTAGCTGTCTTCAGACACTCCAGAAGAGGGCGCCAGATCTCATTACAGATAGTTGTGAGCCACCATGTGGTTACTGGGAATTGAACTCAGGACCTCTGGAAGAGCAGTCAGTGCTCTTAACCGCTGAGCCATCTCTCCAGCCCCACTGGGGGCTCTTTCCCCCGACTCACCCTGCTCCCTTTAGGCCTGCCTTTTGTATTGTTATGAGTCCCTTTCCAGTTTCCTGACCCCTGTTCCTCTCTACGCCCACCTAAATATCAAGATATAGATATTGAGAACTAGAAACCAGGACTGACTTGTGAAGATCATATGCCCCAGTACAGGGGAATGCCAGAGCCAGGAAGCAGGAGTGGGTGGGTTGGAGAGCAGGGCAGTGGGAGGGTATAGGAGGCTTTGGGGATAGCATTTGAAATGTAAATGAAGAAAATATATAATAATAATAAAGAAACCAGGACCATCCTATACTTGTGGCACATACAAACAAGGGGATTTTATCCGGGTGTAAATAGAAATGAAACTGTCTGGGAGGAAAATATGGAATTGGACAACATGTTTGCTTTTGTCTTTCATAGAGAACCAGAAATGCCATGCGAGATCCAACAAGCAGATGGAAGTTCCCCATTCCATACATTCTGGCTGACAATCTGGGTAATGGAGACTGTTCTTAACTAGACATGGGTAAACTCTTCTCTCCCGCGTCTCCTGGTCACTGGGTTCAGAACAATATATAAAGAGCCCTGAGGATTATCTCGTGGGAAGGAAGTCATGACATGTTTTTCTTTGTCAGCCTGCCAAAGTGTCAAAGAACATGTCAAGGTTTGGGCAGATGACTCAGTCAGGAAAGTGCTTACTTTTCAAGCACAAAGACTTGAGTTCCATCCCCAGTACCTACGTGAAAACAATCTGGCAGGCTGACTCGTGCTTGTAATCCTAGTGTTTGGATGGTAGAGACACATGAGTCCTTGGGACCTGAATCAACCAGCCCAGCCCACTTGATGAACTCCAGGACAATGAGAGACTCTGCCTCAGGATAAAGTGAATTATACTTGAGAACAACACCCTAAATTGACTTCCGACCCCCCACACTCAAACTTGCACATGTGTACCCTTCTCAACACAAGCACACACACACACACACACACACACACACACACACACACACACGCACGCACGCACTCATGCATGTGCAGACACGGTCAGAAGTTACTGAACACATAAAAATAATGTTAACAAAATCAGGAACAACACAAAGAACAAAATCGAATATTTTCTAATTTTTTCTTCCTCGTAAGAAAAAGGCATTCCAGTCCCCGATAGAAATATTAACTGGTAGAAAATGAATGACAAGTAGATGCCATGGACAGGTGCTTGACTGACCCTCAAGTAACTGATTGGTAACTACACAATGACTCCTTGCTTACAATTCTTGAGGGGATGAGGGAGAAGTTGACAGGGAAAGCCAGGACATGGCTGCATCATCTTGCTGGATATCTGGGCTCTCCCTGCTCTTAACATATGTGGATTATGTTTCTGTATTCTCCAGTCACTGTTATCTGTCTTATTTCTAATACTTTTTTTTTTCTGTAGCGGTAGTTTATTAGTGTGCTATGATCTCCCCAGCGGCAGCTGCATGATGCCGGAATGATTATCGAATGAAAGACACACACACACACACACACACACACACACACTTCTATTTTAAAATGCCTTAAACAGGGCAATGGCTAGGTCACTCCCAAACTTCTACGTTGCTAACGCCCTCCCTCCGATACTCCTGAGTTATGACTTACTAAAATCTATATTCCATCTTTGTTACCCCAGACCCAAACAGGGCAAGGGGTGGGTGCCTGGGGCCACTCTTCCCCAGCTCTTACTTGATTGTACACTCTCTCTTCTACAGCTCTCAATCCTGTATCTTATTCCTTTCCTGGCAATGGTGATCCCATCCTTCCCCTTGTCCAGGAATCCTAAAGTCCCGCCTCTGTCTCCCTGCTCAGCCATTGGCCACCAGCAAATCCCACTGTTGTTCTCAGCTGTTTATTGGGAAAGAAAGTCATATCCCCACATGTTTTGCCAGCATGTTTGTAAATTCACAGAGTACCTATACTTCCTGGAGCTTTATTTAAGGAGCTCCCATGGAAGGAGTTTTGTTTTTTTGTGTTTGTCCTGGTTTGCTCATCTGCACTGCCTCCTCATGTGCCAAGTACTGTACCTTTACCTGATATGTTTCGGGAGCTTTGCTCTATCTCAGGGAAGTAAAGGTAGGGTTTTCTAGCATGCACAGCACTCCCCTGCATGGGAGCACTGAGAGCCTCCCTTAGCTAGCTCTGGCCTAGCTCTATGTGCTCCCTAGCCGTCATAAAGCTCTGGACTCCATCCCAGAACCCCATAAAGCAGCACGATGGGGAACACCCATAAACCCAGAACTTGGTAGATGAAGGCATGGGAATCCAAAGTTCAAGGTCAAGGACATTTCGTTGAGTCTAACGTCGTGCTATTCCAGTTTCTCAGATCTGCGAGGTGATGCTAAAACAACCAAACGTGAGATCATCATTTTCTCAAATATCCTTCTTGTCTCTTCCATACTTTGGGAACTAATCGCGAATACAACAGGTTTACTGGTCTTTTCTTATTAGTTACTGAGAGTCTGTTCTATTTTTTTATTAATATTGCCTCTGTGATTCTTTTACTGTCTGCTGTCTTCTCTTCAAATCGTTCAGTGAATTTGCATATAATCCTCTATCCAGCTACTTAGCTACTTTGCCATGACTAAATACCTAAGAGACTGACTGAAGAGGCAGGAGTCTGCACAGTTTGGAAGCTCTGTCACAAAGGGGAAAGCATGGTGGCAGCAGTGTGAGGTCGCTGATCTCATTACACACACAGCCAGGAAGCAGAGAGAAATCAATGATGCTCACTGTATCTGTTTGATTCAGCCCAGGACCCCAGCCAGTGAAGTGGCACCATGTTCTGAGTGGGTCTTCCCCGCTGTAGGTAAACTTAAAATACCACCATAAACCCACCCAGAGCCTTGCTTTCTTGGTGATTCGGCCAAATTGATAATGAAGATTAACCGCCACAAAACCCAATTGAATTTTTGTTTGATTCTTTCACATAAGTTGTCTCCTTCTGCTGAGCGGCTCCGTTAGTTCCTCTTTTTCTTTAAATCCTTGAACAAATACACAACCGCACTTTAAACTCTGTGAACTCTAACATTTGAGTCATCCTGTGTTCTGTACACCATGTTTCCTACACTGATGATTTTTTTTGGCTCGGTGTTGGAGTGCTGTGGATATTACCCTCTAGAGAGGTGCTATGTGCTGTTAGGTTCCTTGTAATGCTGTTAATTTTTAGATTACTGTGCCAAGAATTTGGCTGGCATTTTGGAGGCTTGCGTTTGGTTTTGCTCTTATTTCAAAGCAGAGCCCAGAATGCTGGGACATAGTCTTGACCCCTGGGCCTCTTGGGTCTCTCTGGGGTTTTAGTGGAATGCCCAAGGATTTTCCCAGCCCCTCCAGGGTCAGGCACCTTTAAGTACTTGTCATCCCTTGTGTCTCTGTTGCTTTAAAAGGCAAAATGGAGGGTGAAAGCTCTTCTTTTCTCTTGCAACCCTGAGGCCACAGCTCATCTCGGAGCATGAATTGGAGGCAGGAAGTGCAGCAGAGACCATGGAGGAGTTCTGCTCAATGACTTTCTCTCATGGCTCATTCTGTTTGCTTTTTTATACAACATCTAAATTATGACCCAGCACCATGCATGTGACTAACTTCAAATTTAGTTACCAACAAATCGAGTCACCGCCCCCCCCCACCAGGAAAGAAAACAAATCTACATAGAACCTCTGTGTGTTTCATATCAGTGGTACGGTCAGTCCTCTGTATACTATTAACTATGTCTGTTATCCGAAATCTAAATAATGCCTGCCAATACTTTACAGAGCTGAATGCCAAAGGAGCCATCCTCCATGCCTTTGAGATGTTCCGCCTCAAGTCTTGTGTGGATTTCAAGCCCTATGAAGGGGAGAGTTCATATATCATCTTCCAGAAACTTTCTGGGTTAGTATGAACTATTACAAAGCATGAAAAAGCATGTATCCTTAAGTTTCTAAAATGTTACACATCTACTTTGAAAGCTAAAAGAAACCATAAGGGGGAAAAAAGCAAAAGCAAGTCTTAGCTCTTGAGCTATCTTTGCAGCCTCAATCTTCTTATTTATTTTAATGTGTATGTATATGTATATGTATGCATGCATGTGTGCATGGATGGATGAATGGATGAATGGATGGATGGATGGATGGATGGATGGATGGATGGATGGATAAGTAGCATTTGAATCGGCATCCAGAGATATGGGATGCTAACAAGTTAGGGGAAAAGGCAGGTAAGACCATGTGCCTGTCACCAAGCAACTTCCAATCCCTGACCACAGTGAGAACTGCCAGCAAAGCCCTTCCTATTGGTCCAGATTCCACAGTAGAAAGCCGAAAGGAGAATGTTTGTGGGAAATTTTAGTTTGCTTAACACAAAAAGAAAATTGAATTTATGAGAAAAGAAAAAAAATGATTTTAGGGAAAAGAGGGCGAAGGACCTTCCATGATAAACTTAGGGAGTCTTTCAAGATTCCCTAGTCCACCTGTTTCTTAGGGAAGTTTGGGGTTCTTCTTGCTGAGGACACGTCAGAAGAAAGCTAGGCAGTAGATCAGCGACTCTTATTGCTATGAGCAAGTTCCTAATGGAAGCAATTTAAGGGAGGAAAGATTTTTTTTTCTGACTTACAATGTGGGAAGAAATACAGTAAATGAATTATTTATTTTAGCTAGCCTGTATAAAAGACACAAAATGCTGTTATTTTATTTACAATCTGTAAACCTAGATTGGGCATGCAGTGAGCTATTGTAGCTTACATCTCAGCCCCTTGTTACTTGGTGTTTGAGTTTCAGGTTATTTTGGTTTTATCAATCTGTGCGCAGGGTCTACTTCTCCTGGCCACATACTCATGATCCATCAGGTCTCTCTCTGTCTCTCTGTCTCTGTCTCTCTGTCTTTGTCTCTCCATCTCTCTGTCTCTCTCTCCTCTCTCTCTCTGTCTCTCTGTCTCTCTGTCTCTCTGTCTCTCTGTCTCTCTGTCTCTGTCTCTCTCTCTCTCCTTGTGTTCCCTACTGTGCCCCCTTCCATCAATCTGTGCTCAGGGTCTACTTCTCCTGGCCACATACTCATGATCCATCAGGTCTCTCTCTGTCTCTCTGTCTCATCTCTGTCTCTCTGCCTCTGTTTCTCTCCTCTCTCTCTCTCTCTCTCTCTCTCTCTCTCTCTCTCTCTCTCTCTCTCTCTCTCCTTGTGTTCCCTACTGTGCCCCCTTCCGTCAATCTGTGCTCAGGGTCTACTTCTCCTGGCCACATACTCATGATCCATCAGGTCTCTCTCTGTCTCTCTGTCTCGTCTCTGTCTCTCTGTCTCTGTCTCTGTCTCTGTCTCTCTCTCCTCTCTCTCTCTCTCTCTCTCTCTCTCTCTCTCTCTCTCTCTCTCTCTCTCTCTCTCTCTCTCCTTGTGTTCCCTACTGTGCCCCCTTCCGTCAATATGTGCTCAGGGTCTACTTCTCCTGGCCACATGCTCATGATCCATCAGACCTCATTATGGCCTCCTCTCTCTTTCTCCCTCCTTGGGTTCCCTACTGTGCCCCCCCAGACCAGTAACTGAAACCCCACCTATTCTACCCAGTAATTGGCTGTAGCCACTTTTTAAAGCCAATACCTTTAAATTTGGGAGCAAAGCTTACACAGCAAAGACTTGTGCACTGTGGGAATTCACTTGTCTGGTCTGGGAGCAACTAGATCTTGGGGACCAGTATTTAGCATTTGTATACACAGCACCAGACCAACTCCCAACAGTTCATAGTGGTGAGGAAGGCAGGGTAAGGTGGCTGGGACATTGCACTCTTAGTGGAGGGAAAAATGTCCAAGTCCACATCTGAGTTTGAAAACCTACCCAACCCCATCAATTCCTGAGCATAAAAACCCACCCATCCCTGAGAATAAAAACCCATCAGTTCCTAGGCTTGTCTTGAAATCTCACCAAACTCCAACTTGGAAATCTCTACCCTCGAAAACTCTGCACCCAAGAAACCATATATCCATGTCTCCTGTTCACTTCCCTGCTGTTTCTGGCCCAGTAGAAGCAGCCACCATCTTGTGTCTTTCCCAGAAAAACCTCTGGTGTGAAGTTTCTTGTGTCATGTGACTTTGTGGTACCCCCTTGGTTCCTGATGCCAGGATGCCTTTCTCCTCAGAGCTGTAATGTTTGCTCTGGTGAAACTGCCCCACTCAAAGCTGCAACACCTCCATTGGAAAGCCTATCCCCTTGGAGCTATAACACAGCAGGAAGTTGAAAGCAGACAGGAAAGTGGGCTATATAACCTCAAGGCAAGTCCCATGTGAATGAAGCTCTTTTCCAGTAAGACTCCACCTCCTAAAGTTTCCATAGCTTCCAAACCAGCTGGGGGCAAACATGGGGGCCTAAGTGGTACATTTCATGATCAGCTGCCAATAGAAGGCAGGAGGCATTCCATGCACGAGGAATTTAGGGAATCTGCCAGAGGTTCCCTAGGGTGCTGGTCTCTTAGGGAAGTTATGGGTTTGCCTACAGTGCTTCAATATGAGGTAGATGTAGGACCCCAAATATAGGGACCCCACTCTAGTCCAGGGACGGGAAGCACCCACGAACACAAGAATCTCTCTTGTTGCAAGACGCACGAGGCTTTATTAGCAGAGCTCTGGGTCGATACGTACCTCACACAGGAGGCAGGGGAATCGACCCCAAGGCTCAGGAGTTAGGGGTTTTTAAGGAAGCAAAGGGTTAGGAATACAAAGAATTTTGACAAAGGCATGGGGTTGATTCATTAACAGAAAGATTACATATCAGCAAAAGGGGCATCAGAGCTTTGTTCCGGTGGGCTTGGGCTTATCTTTGTTCACATAGCAACCAGTTGATGTATGACTTTTTCCTGGCGCCAAGGGGCAATAGACAGAGGGGAGGTTCCGGCCAGATGGTGTTAGCTTAGATAATATAGTCCCATTTGTCCTTGAATACCGTTTCATCTTTACGGCCAAGATGTTCTTAGGAATGCCTTAACAACAGCCCTGCCCTGGCATGTCCTGCTTTGTTCTCAGTCCCAGATCAGAGCTGTGGGATCTTAAACAAGTTACAATATTCCATCTTCCTTCATTCCCCTCTTCTTCTACTAAATAATTCTAATCCTAGAATTCAGAACCCTGTGTCTCCTAACTCTTCTTCTATCTGAATTATGGGTTGGTATTGTCGTTGTAAAACCAGGAGTTTGACTGCATCTATCCTGCTCTGGATGAAAGCCATTCCCCTATTAACTATGCAGGGACCAAAGATCAAAATTAGACATATGAAAATAACGGGTCCAGCTAGGGCAGAAAATAAGGATATCGTCCACGGTGACCGAGAATACCATGACTCTAACCATCCCTGCTGTGTCTCCCGTGCTTTCGCCGTTCGAGTCTTTCCCTCAGCTTTTGCATTGAATCCCTGACTATCCCAGTGTGATCTGCATAAAAACAGCACTCTTCTTTTAGGGCTGCACACAATCTTCCCTCTTTTAGGAAGAGCAGATCAAGACCTCTCCTATTCTGTAACACTACTTCTGATAGTGAGGATAACGATTTTTTCAAAGCATTAATTGACTTTTCTAACATTTCTAGATCTTCGTTAACAGCATCTCTTAAGGATTGGATCCCTTGTCTCTTTTCAATTAAGGCCGATACTCCCGTCCCCACTCCTACTGCCATTCCAATGCCCAAAAAGGTGGCTAAGGTTAAAGTAACAGGTTTTCTCTTAAATCTTGTACCAGCGTACATTTCTTCTAAGCTAGATGTAGAATGATAATACACTCGAGGTAACAGTTGGATCATAACACAGAAATCATGGGAAGATTTAAAAACCTTAGTTGATACACAGGGGGTAAGTCCTGAATTACAGGCCCACCAGCCAACTGGAGACGGCACAAGATAATAATTAGTTTTTGTTCTGGATACAGATTGAATTCGGCCACACAGATGTTTGTGGGTAGGAGGGGGGGTACCTATACAGAGACCTGGGTTTTTTGCCGATACCTCGGTCAGAGTCAATTTCTGCCCTGTCCCCCATGAGCAGGAAGCATGGTTGCTAGTTTTATTAAAATCTCCATCAAAAGCAATTCCTTCATAAAAAGGGGGGCCCGAGGACAAGCATAGCCAGCAGTCCTCAGTGGCATCTGGATTTGTTTTATTGAGGGCATAGAAAGCTCCTCTCACTAAATTAAACATTCTCTGTCCCGTCAAAGGGTTTGTTGGGGCCACAGCCAGGGGGTACTGTAAAGCGGCAGGGGGAGTGAGAGTGGCAGTATAAGAGGGGCCCGTGGACAGGGCGGGCATTTGAGTCAAGGGTTTGGATTTTGCTGGGGGGCCCTGTTCCATAAGGACCTTGTTGGGCCCTATGGGTACCACTGCCAGGTCTCTCACTGTCAGTCTGATCTTAAAAATGAACCCAGGATCTTTTGATGGAGCGTATACTCGCCAGCCCCACCTATTTCCCTTAAGCCAACTCTGACGATCTTGTCTCCCTTTCTCGGTGAATTTTATAAGTAGGGGGTTGCAGTATTTACTTTTGCATGGCCCTGGGGGGCTGTTTTTAAAAGCACACCCATTTTCCGTATATTTAGAGGGGTCTCTTTCTCCTTGGTTTGACCCCTCATGGCCACTACCCCGTTTTACCGTGATTAGATCCCAGGCAGAGGAAGGATTCCAGTAGGCATCTCCTGTTGTTTCGCATCCCCATTTTCCGCAAAAAAAACTTGATGCCCCTCCGCACTCTTGTCGAAGCCTTCTGTTCTGACCCTGCCCAGGGCAAACATAGAAATCTGCGGCTCTAAGATTAGCTCGATAAAACTGCCCCGAGCATCCATACGTGCTCCCTATCCCGTTTGGGACACACCGCTCTTCAGGGGGTGGGTTATTAAGATCGGTATGATCAGGGAGGTCCCAAGTGAGAGATCCTGCCGCTAACTTACAGATGTCGGGTGTGAGATCAGGCCACCAAGTCTAAGGGGGGTGCACTGCAGTGGCTGCCCACACAATGTTTCCCTCTTCATTAAGCACTTCCCAAGACTGCTGAATTGGAGTGTGAGGGTTAAAGTCTGGTGGGGCCGCCCCTGCGCAGCAGGCGTAGCTTAAGAGGATTAGCAGTTCTTTCCAAAGTCCACTCATCTGGGTCCGTTTCTGGGGGAGCCTTTTTGACATGGGATGCATGAACCCAGGCAGGGATCCCTTCTACTTTGACTGCAGTGGGTGTTGTCAGCAGCACCAGGTAGGGTCCTTTCCACCGTGGCTCAAGGTTTCCCGCACGATGTCTCCTCACCAGGACAGCGTCTCCCACTTCGAACTGGTGCGGCACCTGAATATCACCAGCGACATAGGTTTCTTTTAATTGTTCCCAGACTTCTTTCCTCACCGTTTCAAGAGCCTTGAGATGGGCTAAAAGGCGACTAGAAGGAACAAAGGAAATGTCTGGGCAAGTTTTACTTTCTACCGTCATATAAATAGGCGGGGGCGCCCCATATAATAATTCAAAAGGTGTTAGACCTAGGGCTCCCAGAGTGTTTCGAGCCCGGAATAGAGCACAAGGGAGGAGGGCTGTCCAATCATTCTCGCCGGACTCTAACGCTAATTTGGTTAAGGTCTCCTTGAGAGTCCTATTCATTCTTTCTACCTGCCCTGAACTTTGGGGTCTGTAGGCACAATGTAATTTCCAATTTGTCCCCAACTGTCTGGCCAATCCCTGGCTTACCTGAGAGACGAAAGCAGGCCCATTGTCTGACCCGATTACCTTGGGTACTCCGAAGCGAGGAAGAATTTCTTCAAGTATCTTCTTGGCCACTATAGCAGCTGTTTCTTTCTTAGTGGGGAACGCTTCAACCCACCCTGAAAAGGTATCTATAAAGACTAACAGATACTTATTTTCATATCGGGCTGGCTTTACCTCTGTAAAGTCGACTTCCCAGTAGGTCCCCGGTCTATCTCCCCTTAGACGTTTTCCACCATAGAGCTTACTGGATCCGGCATTGGTGAGTGCACAGGCTCGACAGTTTTTCACTAAACCCTCTGCAGCCTGTTGTAGTCCAGGGATGCGATAAGGGGACCTACTGACCAGCCTTATCATCTTTTTAACTCTTAAGTGAGTCAGGCGATGAATGTCAGCTAAATATTTTAGCCCCTCTTCTCCTGTGAGAACTCTTTTCTCAGTTCTCCCTTCAACCGTCTGGGGCGCGGTTTTGATTACCAAAGTCATTGGCCCCTGGGCTGCCTCCTTAGCCACTTGGTCTGCCATCTGGTTTCCTCTCTCTATTTGTCCAGTTCCTTTTTGATGTCCTGGGCAGTGGATGATCGCCACCTTGAGAGGCAGGTGGACAGCCTCTAGCAGGCTAAGAATCTCTTTTCTGTTTTTGATGTCTCTCCCCGCAGAAGTTAACAGGCCACGCTGTCTATAGATTGCCCCATGGACATGAGCCGTAGCAAAAGCATATCGGCTATCCGTGTAGATGTTGATAACCTTGCCCTCAGCCAGCCTCAAAGCTTGTGTCAAAGCAATAAGCTCAGCTTTTTGGGCTGATGTTCCTTCAGGCAAACTGCTGGACCATATAACAGATTTTCCATCTACTACCGCTGCCCCTGCTTTGCGCTTACCTTCTACCATGAAGCTACTCCCATCAGTGTACCAATACGCTGCTCCCGGCCATGGCTGATCTGTGAGGTCTGGTCGAGTTCCAGTTTCTTCTGCCAATATTTCTTCACAGTTGTGCACTGGAGTCTCGTCAATTTCGGGTAACAAGGTGGCAGGGTTGAGAGAGGTAGGAGCTGCGAAAGTCACTCGTTCAGTGAGGAGCAGGCTCTGATAGTGGGTCATTCGCGCATTGGTCATCCATCGGTCTGGCGGCTGCCTGATTATACTCTCAAGGGAGTGTGGAGCCACCACAGTGACATTTTGGCCCATGGTTAGTTTATCAGCATCCTTTACCATCACTGCCGTAGCCGCTACTGCACGCAGGCAAGAAGGCCATCCGCTAGCCACAGGGTCCAGTTTCTTTGATAGGTAAGCCACGGGACGTTTCCAGGGCCCCAGAGTCTGAGTGAGGACGCCTCGTGCTATACCGTTCCTTTCATCGATGTATAGGGTAAACGGCTTATTTAAGTTTGGCAGTGCTAGGGATGGAGCCTGAAGCAAAGCCTTTTTCAGAGTCTCAAAAGCCGACTGATGGTCTTGGGTCCAGGTAAATTCCCTTTTCTTTCGTCAGGGGGTATAAAGGGGCTGCTAGGGTGGCAAATCCCGGTACCCACAGTCTGCAGAATCCTGCTGTTCTCAGGAACTCTCTTAACTGACGGGGAGTGGTGGGAGTTGGAATCCGCATCACTGTTTGTTTTCTGGCATCAGTCAGCCATCGTTGTCCATCTTTCAGGATGTATCCCAGATAGGTCACCTGGGTCCTGCATAGCTGCGCCTTCTTAGCTGAGGCTCGATACCCCAACTCACCTAACTCGACCAGGAGATTCCGAGTTCCCAGTTCGCACTCCTCTCGTGTCCCTGCAGCTAGCAAAATGTCATCTGCAAACTGCACCAGGGTCACTTGTGGATTATTGACTTGGAAAGAGGCCAAGTCCCGGTGTAAGGCTTCATCAAACAGAGTGGGCGAATTTTTGAACCCTTGGGGCAGCCTCGTCCAGGTGAGCTGTCCCGCCCATCCACTCTCCGGATCTCGCCACTCAAAGGCGAACACTGGTTGGCTATTGGGATGCAATCTCAGACAGAAAAAAGCATCTTTAAGATCTAAGACAGTGTACCAAGTTCGTTCAGGTGGCAAGGTGCTAAGTAGGTTATAAGGGTTGGACACTGTAGGGTGAATGTCTTGCACTCTTTTGTTTACCTCTCTAAGATCTTGGACTGGGCGGTAGTCGTTTGTTCCTGGCTTCTTTACTGGGAGCAGCGGAGTATTCCAAGAGGATTTGCAGGGAACTAGGATCCCCTGCTGAAGTAATCTGGTGATATGAGGACGTATACCTTCCCGTGCCTTTTTGCTCATAGGGTACTGTCGAACATCAATTGGAGTGGCCCCCCGACTTGAGCTCGATCACTACCGGGGGAACTCGCCTTGCCAATCCCATTCCTCCTGTCTCGGCCCATGCCTGGGGAAATTGATCAAGACAGTCCTGTAGCCCCTCAGGGGGCTTTGACTCGCTTTGATAAATCCGGTATTCTTCTCCCAGTTGCAGAGATAGTGCTAAAGTCTGAGGCTGTTCTATTCTCCATGATACTATCGGCCCCGGAGGGGAAAAGGTTATTTGTGCCTTCAATTTAGTCAATAAGTCTCTTCCTAGAAGGGGCATAGGACATTCCGGAATGACCAGGAATGAGTGAGTCACCTGATTCTGTCCTAGGTCTACTGTCCTGGTCGTAGTCCATGGGTATGACTTTTGTCCTGTGGCTCTAATTACTAAGGTTTTCTCATTTTCTCTTAATTTTCTTAGCGGGGTTTTAAGCACTGAAAATTCTGCGCCCGTATCGACCAGGAAATGTATAGGTGTCCCCTCCACTTCTAGGGTTACCCTAGGCTCGGGGAGGGGGACCGAGCCCCGTCTTCCCTAGTTTTCACCTATTCCGAGAGACAATACTGGTGTCCCTTGCTTCTTTTTAGGACACTCGCTGGCCCAATGGCCTTTCTCCTTGCAGTATGCACACTGGTCTTTTTTTAGGCGTGGTCGGTCTCTTCTGGGTCTCCTTGGCCCCTGCCTTTTTTCATCTCTCAGGTTCTCTGTCTGTCTAGTCCTATTCCTTTCTCTATCTACCACTGTGGCCAGAATTCGAGTCAGAGCTTTCTCCTGTCTCCTGTCTCTCTTATCTTCATCTTCTCTCCTCTCTTTCTTTTCTTTCTCTAATTTTTCCTCTTCTGTTTCTCTCTTGTGATACACTTTCTCAGCCTCTCTAACCACATCCCTTATAGTATAATCTTGCAATCCTTCAATCCGCTGCAGCTTCCTTCTAATATCAGGAGCTGACTGCCCTATGTAGGCCATAATCACTGATGCCCGCTGTCCCTCTGACGTAGGGTCAAATGGGGTATACCTCCTATAAGCCTCCATGAGTCTCTCTAAAAAGACTGAGGGAGGCTCAGCTGGCCCCTGCATAACTTCTCTTACCTTAGCCAAATTTGTGGGCTTACGAGTAGCCCCTCTGAGACCCGCGACTAGTGCCCGTCGGTAATTGGACAGCCGTTCCCTACCTTGTGCTGTGTTATAATCCCACTGGGGGCGAGTTAAGGGAAATCCTTCGTCTATCTCAACCGAGGTCTGGACCGGCCGTCCGGCTCCATCTCGGACGTTCTTCCGTGCCTCGAGGAGGATTCTCTCTCTCTCCTCGGTGGTAAACAGGGTTTGTAGGAGCTGTTGGCAGTCATCCCAGGTGGGCTGGTGTGAGTACATCAGAGACTCTATCAACCCTGTAAGCCCTGTAGGATTATCTGAGAAAGAAGGATGGTTTACTTTCCAGTTATAAAGGTCAGAAGACGAAAACGGCCAGTATTGAAGAAGCTGGAGGTCATTCTGGCCGGTAGGGGGAGCTCCAACAGCTCTAAGTGGAAGCGCCATCTTAGAATCGGCTAGCCCCTCTGAGAGCACTCCCCAGCGGCTTCTCGTTCCTGCTGAGGGACCCCCCTCCCCACTCCCTAGACCCAAAGGTGGAGCTGCCGGAGCCGAGGGCTGGGCTGCGGAGCTGGGAAAGGGTGCAGGCTGGAGGACTGGGGGATAAGGCGGTGGTAGAGAGTTGGGCCATTCCGGAGGTTCCTCTATCTCCGGATAGATTTTAGAAACAGCCGCTGGTTGCGGTGGGGTGGATTTCTCGCTGGCTCCTTCAGGTAGTATTTTTAATTTCTCCTTCTCAGCATTCTCTCGAACCATCAAAACCTTGGTACCTGGACGTAGGGGTGGAAGAAATGGGCAAACCCAGGCAGGCGGGAACCGTGCTAAATCTTCCCACACTGTGATATACGGCTGCTGATCTGGAAACGATCCGGAGCCTTCCTGAAAAACAACGGCTTTTACGGCCCTAATGGTGGGGAGGTGAAACGTACCTCCCTCAGGCCAACCCACTCTGAAGGTCGGCCATACCGAGGCGCAGTAAGACTGCCAGGGTTTCTTTTTAACCACTACTGATAAGTTTTGTCCTCTTGCCCTAACGTCCGTCCAATGGTCCTCAGTCAAAGATAACGGGGTTGAGAGAGTCTGACCCATAATGAAGAACAAAAACAGAGACAAAACGAAGACAGAGACAAGGGACACGAGAACGTCCAAGCACACTCGTCCCTGCCTGGACTTGTACAACCAGCCAAACGCTACCTCTGACGGAGTGGGATTCCACGTCCACTCCCGCTCTGGCAGAAAGAGCACTCTATCTCCCTCACTCTGCCAAAGGACAGCCAGGTCTTTCCGACTGTCTCTGACCCTGGGCACTTCCTCCTCCAGGATCACCCTAGAAACGTCTCCCCAGGGCTGCAGCTTTGCGGCTCAGGACGTCTCCTTCCGCGCGCACACACACACTGGATCCTCACGGATCTCAGCGGCAGCTGCCAGAATACTAACACTGGAAAACCGAGACACAGATTCAGCGGCACCGCACTCAGACACACCAAACTCACACAGACGTACCTCCAAGGGGTATTCTTGGGGTTCTGGGTGCCCCCAAAATCCCGGACGAGCCCCCAAAATGTAGGACCCCAAATATAGGGACCCCACTCTAGTCCAGGGACGGGAAGCACCCACGAACACAAGAATCTCTCTTGTTGCAAGACGCACGAGGCTTTATTAGCAGAGCTCTGGGTCGATACGTACCTCACACAGGAGGCAGGGGAATCGACCCCAAGGCTCAGGAGTTAGGGGTTTTTAAGGAAGCAAAGGGTTAGGAATACAAAGAATTTTGACAAAGGCATGGGGTTGATTCATTAACAGAAAGATTACATATCAGCAAAAGGGGCATCAGAGCTTTGTTCCGGTGGGCTTGGGCTTATCTTTGTTCACATAGCAACCAGTTGATGTATGACTTTTTCCTGGCGCCAAGGGGCAATAGACAGAGGGGAGGTTCCGGCCAGATGGCGTGGACTAGATAAGATGACCCTGCCTGTCTACAGATTGAGGGGAGATTCCGGCCAGATGGTGTTAGCTTAGATAATATAGTCCCATTTGTCCTTGAATACCGTTTCATCTTTATGGCCAAGATGTTCTTAGGAATGCCTTAACAACAGCCCTGCCCTGGCATGCCTGGGGGCTGTCCTGCTTTGTTCTCAGTCCCAGATCAGAGCTGTGGGATCTTAAACAAGTTACAATATTCCATCTTCCTTCAGTAGGCAGTCTTCCCATGTGGTCAAATTATATGTAAGGCTGTGAACTTCTGCACTCATTAAATCGTTTTCTCATGGATGGATACTCTTTATAACCATGAATTTTACCTCTGTTCCTTATAGGAGATTTGGAAACTCCCTAAAGATAGCATTTAAATCAGCCACAGCCATCACGAAAAGACAGGATTTTATTCTAAAAGCAATAGTGTTGTTCTTTGGAGTGCCCTTGTGGGTTTATGAAAGAGAAGCGGATTATCAATTTTCTCTCCTTGATGCCTTGTTATGATCCATTTGCCTGCAGGGAAGAGGGCCTTTAAGATGGATTACCACTCTATACTGGCCTAAGAGAGCACAAAGGTTGCTTGCTGAGAGCCTCCCATACTTTACTCTTTTCTTATCATTGAGCCGTGACTATATGGAGGGGCTTTCCGTTCTGATTTTAAAAGTCTCCCTTTGAACATTTTGTCTTGAGTTGATCCAAGCAACTGTGTGCCTCATGCTTTCTATATGTGCATGTAGGATAATGACACAGCCTTAGTTACAAAGCTGTGGCTGGTTGAGAGGAATGGTTTTGATGCTGTGATGCATAGTTAACTAACTAGAACGAACACTACTGTGTTGGACATTTCCAAACAGATGGAAGAGAGAGAGAGCTTTGAATGAGTCTGTGGCCCCGGTCAGTGCCTGGACACTCTAGGCTAGCTAGGCTGCTCTGGGATCCTGTCTCTTCCTTCCAAGTTACAGGGTTACAGGTGTCCCCAGCTGCTGGCTTTTAAATTGACATTGGGGCTGTAAACTTTGGTCCTCGTTCTTGCACGGCAAGTGGTCCACTAAGCAATCTCCCAGCCTCCAATTAAAAACAAAACAAAAACACACCCAACTTTCTTCTTTATGTCCTGGAATCTTATAAATTTTAGCCATTTAAAATATATAAACTATATAAACATATAAATTATGACTCTTTAAAATCATCTTCCTCTCCTTCCTTTTTAAAGGTGCTGGTCTATGATTGGTGATCAACAGGTGGGACAGAACATTTCCATTGGTGAGAGATGTGACTTTAAGGCCACCATTGAACATGAAATCCTGCATGCTCTGGGATTCTTCCATGAGCAGTCAAGGACTGACCGGGATGATTATGTGAACATTTGGTGGGATCAAATCATTACAGGTGAGTATGACTCCAGCAGAGTGGGAAAGGGCCTGTTACTATCTTTATGGCTTTCTGAGAACATCTGTTGCAGGCCTAGGCTGAGTCTGGGAACAGGAGAGTCAGTCTCTGATGCAGGACTGGTCCCTGAATGGGAGGATGGGTGACTCACCATGGGGGGGACGACCACTTGAAAGTCCCCCCATGTGTATGCTTTGTATCAGTATTTTGTCCAAGCTCGATATAAAAGTCTTTTTCTTGTTGTGATGAGTAAACAGAATTGGATTTCAGAGGACATTGAGGCTGTTTTCTGTATGGCAGCTTCAGAAGTCTACGGTGATGATGATGGCTACTATACGGACTCCAGGGGGTTTTGTGCAACTGTGTGTGTACATGTGTGTTATGTGCATATGTGTGTATTTGTGTGTGTGTATATCCATTTTGTGTGTGTTGGAAAAATTTTATGCCAATTTGATATAAGAAAATTATACATATACATATTATATTATATTTATAGATATTTACATATATAATGAATATATAATATGCATATATTATGTACAGGTAATTATACATAATATAAATCAGTATTTTTTTCAAAATGGCTACAATTTGGAAGATAAAAAAGGACAAAAAGAAGAAAGTTATGTTTTTCTTTTGTTTTGTTTTGTTTTAATTGGAGACTGGGAGATTTTTTTTTAGTTGAACACTTGCAATGTAAGTATGAGGACCAAGGTTCATATCCCCAGTGTCAATTTAGGATCACTTGGGAACAATAACTTTCACTGAGAAAACGCTGTGGTAGAATTGGCCTGTAGACAAGTCTGTAGTGCCGTTCTCTTGGTTGTGATGATTGACGGAGAGGACCCAGCCTTTTATGAGCAATGTCACATCTGGGCAGGTAGTCCTGGTGTGTATAAGAAATCAGGCTGAGAAAGTCTTGGAGAACAATTCAGTTAGCAGCCTTCCGCCATGGCTTCTGCTTCTGTCCCTGCTTCCAGGTTCCGACCCCAACTTCCTTTGGACTGTGATGCGAAAGTCGAAGATGAAATAAGCCCTGTCCTCTGAAGCTGCTTTTGGTCATAATCATTTATCACATCAGTAGAAACCCAACTAAGACAATGTGTCTGTTTATGTGTGCATGAGTTTGTGACTGTATGTGTGCATATGTTGAATGCATATGTGTGTATATGTGCATTAATGTATATGTGTATGTACATGTGTGTATATGTATATAAGCATGTATGTCTGTGCATAGATATATGTGTGTATATATATATATATATATATATATATATATATAGCGTATGTGTATATAAGTGTATGTGCCTGTGTATATGCCTCTGTGCAAATATGTATGCATATTTTGAATATAGGAATTAGTTCAGGATGTGGAAAAGCATTCTTTCAAGTCATAAGGAAATAATGAAACTTCACTATGGTAGAAATGACTCCACTCTTAGCACACATACTATTCTGAGTAAATCGTTTTCCTGCATAAGAATTTTTATTTCTATTCCAGTTTCATGAATAGGCTCATACATGGCCACATTTATGTAGGCATTTGACTTTTAAGGGCTTGTGAGAACTGGCCCAACTTCAAAATTAACTCTGAATCCAGTAAAGACTCCTGTCAGCACAGTTTACTTAGTGGTAAAATGGTGAGGGGTCCTTACAGGAGGGAGGATAGATAGAGCTTGCTAATATATCAGACTTCCCTATGTGGTTTCTCAACCTGTGTTACTCCCAACCCACCATATTCTGATAATACTATGAATGTGGAATGATAGATATAACAGGAAAGCTGTAATCTGTAAAAGCTTTGTCACTGCTGTGCAACACACACACACACACACACACACACACACTCCATTGCATTTTACCAGGTAAGCACTGGAGTCATGAGATAGTCTTAGGTGGGGGTTTCTTGAAGCCAGTGTGGGAATCTATTTCCTCAGAGATGATATTTCAGATAAGACTCAATGTGTTTGCCTCTCAGAGCTTATTTTACTGTAACTGGGTGTGCAGGGACAAGGGGAATGGACTTGCAGGCAAAAGTACTATATCAACTGAATACAAGCCTTAGAGTTCTCTTAGACTCTCCCTATATTTGTCTACAGGTCAGAGTTTCTTACCTTCCTACACATATAGTTGGCTTTGCTGAAATTTTCATTAGCAATAAAAAATTCCATTTCTAAGACTTGAGGGAAGTAATATTCAGTGACATTTAAAGACAGTTTTAAGGTAAACAATGTATATTTATCAGTGAACCCACACTAGCTGGTACAATTTGCTGATTTGCTCAGTGCTGGGTGAGCCAGGGTTGCTCTGCACATATCTCCCTCTTATCTCTATTTCCATCACATCTGATTCTATCTATCTATATTGCCTGCAATCACTGGATTACTGTGTTCCAAAAAGACAGAAACCAATGAGACAAACAAAGCCAGCATGACTCCCAGAGTCATTTGTGTATTTTACTGTATGTTATCTCCAGCCCCTGCAGCCTTGAGTGTGTCCAAGGCCAAAATACTGATACACTGTGATGTAATTTCTGTCCCCATTCTCTGTATCAGAATTACGTTTCTTCTTTTCCACTAAGGAAAAGATTCAACTCTGAGGTCGAGCAAAGGTTGACAAGCTATAGTCCCATGAGACAGAGCTGCTTTTACAATGAAAACAACCACACCCACTGACTTATGCCATGTATATGTATATATGTATATGTATATTTTTCTCTTACAAGAAGGCAATTAAATACCTCTAGGCTCTTCCTATCTGGGTGGCTGAAACAGTAAGTTATTGGTGACTGGTCAATTTGAGGACATCGATTGAACTTTGTACCTCAGCTCTTCATGTCTCAAAACACCTTATCTCCTTCCTACTAATGTTTACTGCAATGCATTTCCTTTAACAGGGAAATATTTTTTCTTCTTATCTTGTTTTTCCTTACACATGTTCTTCCTAGACCAGGGAGCATGAGCTTTAACCAAGACAATTCTTTCTCTCCATCTGCTTACCTTTGCCATTGACCTTTGGAGTTCATTTTTCCAACACATAAAGTGCTGGCCAGGTAGAAAGATGGGTGGACCTGGTGGTGGGTGTACGTGGTCATAAGGAGAGGTACCTTTACATAATCCTGAATATTTTCCTTAACTCAAAAATTTCTTCTCTTTTTGTTTATAATTCTTGCCTTAGATTTGCTATTTTACTTTATTTCTAAAAACCACACACATATACACATTCTCTCATACAATTAAATGAAATGCTTATAATGCATAATAATATATAAGTATGTGATTTAATAGAACATGAATACTTTATGGTCATTCCAACAGTCTTACACATACTATTTTACAAACATGTATATAACATGTATATAACCCATTGATATGACATCAATGGGTTAGAACTAAATGTTCAACAATGTATATTCTTTTATATATTCTAATTGTAATATATATACATATATATATATATATATATATATATATAGGTATATATGTATATTAACTGAAAATGCAATGTTCCCATTTTTGAGGCAAAGAGGAAAGGTTGGGATAGCATGGCTGAACAGTACCTGAGAGTTCTCTCTCCAACAGACTATGAACATAATTTCAACACATATGACGACAACATCATCACAGACCTCAACACACCCTATGATTATGAGTCCCTGATGCACTATGGACCATTTTCGTTTAACAAGAATGAAAGCATCCCTACCATTACTACCAAGATCCCTGAGTTTAACACCATCATTGGACAGTTCCTGGACTTCAGTGCCATTGATCTAATAAGACTGAATCGAATGTACAACTGCAGTGAGTACCTCTGTGCCTGAGGACTGGCTAACGCAGCATGGCCTCAGCCTCTGCTACTTCTCTTGAATGCTCTGGGTAACAGACAGACTACATAGCTTTGAACATTCTCTCTTTAGAAAAAGACATCTCATAGGATAGTTATGTTGCATGCATTTATGTATATGATGCATATGTAAATGCATAGATAGATAGATAGATAGATAGATAGATAGATAGATAGATAGATAGATAGATAGATAGATAGACAACTATTGGGCAAATTTAAAGAGCTGACATTGTTTATTTCCCCTGGCTTACTTTCAAAGGGTGAATAATTATGTAAAGGTCAAGATAGGGAATGAGTTGGAAAATGTGTTACGCTCTGCAAAACTCTTTCCTCAGGCTAATCTTAAAGAATTCTACGCTTTGAGATGGGGGTATTTTCCAGTTGTGTTCAAAACACAACAGTAGTGTACAGTAGTAGTGAATAAGAATCCCAGTGTGCTAGCTGCCTCATCTTTGGCCTTCAGTTCCCATTGGCCTACTTAGCAAGGAATATTTGCAGTTAATTTCTGGCTCTCTGAGTTGCATGGTTCTGTGTCTGTGTTCTAAGAGCTAACCAATGACAGTAAGGGCCTGGTAGTGAGCCCACAGGGGAGGGCCAATCAGGGATGACAAAGGCAACTTATGACTTTGGGAAAGGGTCAGGAAAATGAAATGTTTGTGATTTTGTCTCTTTTAAACAGTGGTGTTTTAGTGGCTTAAGACATTAACTCTTTGGAATGAGATATCTTGCATTTTAACCGCATGACAAAAATATTCCATGTAGCCGCAACACATACCCTGTTGGACCACTGTGACTTTGAGAAGACCAACATCTGTGGAATGATCCAGGGGACCAGAGATGATGCTGATTGGGCTCATGGGGACAGCAGTCAGCCTGAACAAGTGGATCACACCTTGGTGGGACAGTGTAAAGGTTGGTGATTGTAAAAGTTATAACCCTGAGCTGGTGAATGGCCCCCAGTGGATTGTGCTTTTAGGTTATTGTGTTAATTATCAAACCTGGGAACCTGAAGAAGGACAAAGAATATTTCTCATACCTTAATCATTAACTCAGTAAAAAGTCTCCATGCTGTGGAGAGGCAAGAGAATATTGAAATTACCCTCCACCCCTGCATGCAGGAAACCTTAATTAGACTCACTGTGTGACACAAAAAATCTTACATGAAAATAGGAAGAGACTGTGTTGGGAAGACATTCCACAGGAATAAGCGTAAAGCAGGAGGAATGCATATTATCAAAATGCATTGTATACATGTGCAAAATTGCCAATAAATACATCCTAAAATATTTTAAATAAAAATAAAAATATATGTTTACCATTATAACATTGGTATGGGCATACCTGGTTAATAACATGACTTTATAATGAATGGTAGTGCTTCCAAGCAGTACCCACCAATGGAAATACCATGTTAGCTATATATGTGTGTGTGTATATATGTATATGTATATATATATGTGTGTGTGTGTATATATATATATACACACATATATATACAAGGTATAGTCTACATATATATGTATATATACATGTCTATATATGTGTGTGTATATGTATATACACACACATATATACATATATATATATATATATACCTTATATATACTTATACTGTCTACAGTAGCCTCATAAAGAGTTAAAAGATTTAGAATTATTATTTGTAATCAACCTGAAAATGACTATATGTGATACTTTAATTTTTTGTAGGAAGTATCTACATTATTGCTCTTTTAAATTTTTTTTTTTTGGTTTGGTTTTATTTCTGGTTCTGGTTTTTTTTTTTTTTTTTTTTGATAGGGTTTCTCCATGTATCCCTGGTTGTTCTGGAACTCACTTTGTAGGTGATTCACTTTGTATTTCAGGCTGGTCTTGAACTCAAGAGTTTGGCTTGCCTCTGCATTTCAGACTAAAGGCAGGAGCCACTCCTCCCAGCTGGACAGTCCTTCTCAGTTTGTCCTCACCTTGTCCTTCCTGGTCCTGAGTGTGTGATAATTGGTTAATCAACAGCACAGATCTAACTAATTTGCACTATTTGCTTTCTGTATTGAAAATGCATAAATGCAGTTTCCCCCACTGCCTGTTGGTGACAATAGGAAATTGTTACTGTGTGCTTTTTCTTAAGACGTCTTGACATTTGTAAGACTCATAAAACACAAACATACTAAACTTTTGCAGAGGGATGGAGGAAGATGAGGCTTACAAATCTTCTAGCTGGAGACTGTAGCTTTCCACTCACATTTTACATATTTCAACTTCCCTTTCTCTGGTGAGGTTTTGAAAAATAAATTTATTTATTTATTTATTTATTTATTTATTTATTTATTTATCTATTTATGAGACACAGCCTTATGTGATTCAGGCTACCTGCAGACTTCCTATGCAGAGGGCAGTGATCTTGACCATCAGCCTGAGACTTGATCAGATATCATTTCAGAAGAGTCAGCTAAATGCCAGGTCACCAAGAAGAATGTGAGAGGTCATTTGCTGGCACTGCACCTTTTCCCTGAGCCTGGCAGAAGATGAAAGTCTCTGTCACATAGGATCCAGAAGTTCATCAATCTGAAGTCATAAGTTGCCTTTGTCATCCCTGATTGGCCCTCCCCTGTGGGCTCACTACCAGGCTAATATTCAACTTCCAGAGAGGCAAAGAGATGATTGCAGAAGAAGAGCCTTCTGGGAGAATGTTCTAATGTTCTAGATCCTAGGAGGAGAGGACCACACTCCAGAAGGAATGTACATGCACAGGGAAAGCATATATATACATATACACATATATATATACATTCACATATATAAATATGAACATAATATTATATATAGCCGGGCGTGGTGGCACATGCCTTTAATCCCAGCACTTGAGAGGCAGAGGCAGGCGGATTTCTGAGTTTGAGGCCAGCCTGGTCTACAGAGTGAGTTCCAGGACAGCCAGGGATACACAGAGAAACCCTGTTTCGAAAAACCAAAAAAAAAAAAAATATATATATATATATAAAATATATTTTTAAAATATATAAATCTATATTTTATAATAAAAATTCAGGTAGAATTTTAATCAGGCCTTTGTATGTCTCATATGAACCATTCTAAAGAACACTAGAGACAATTCTTTCCCATTGATTGGAGATCCAATCTGTTGAGTTGAAAACAGCAGTTTCAACCCGTATTGCTATAAACATTTGAAACCTAAATCATAAACCTGAACTGTTTCTTAACAAATAAGGAAATCAACCCTTTGCTTTGTAGTGACTCTCTAAACTAGGAAGCTGGCAAGGAAAATAGAATTCATCTCACATATACTAAATCCCATCAAACTCTGATTGAATCCTGTGTGCTGTAAGGCAGGTATTTTCATCTCACAAACTTTGGGAAAAGACAATCAAAGGATATGTACAAGTTGGGCTCATCTATAATTTCAGTGTGGCAGAGGTTGACAGGAAGATCACGAGTTCAAAACTAGCCTAGACTACCTAAAGAACCTTCTCTCTAAAAGCCAATAAATGTAAATAAATAAAATAGATATGAAGAGCAATGGTGTTAGCTAGATAGCAACTGCACTCACTGAGAGAAGATGTTTCCAATAAAGTGGGCTTCTTTTTGGTTCTTCAGAGAAGTTCTAGCTTTGGGTGCCTGGATAACAGTTAGTTTTTCCTACTTCAGTTTGCCTGGGTAGATGGTACTGTGTGTAGATCATGGGAAGACAGAGATGGTATGTTGGGCTGCTCTCGGGCTGCTCTCTCCACAGGTGCCGGCTACTTCATGTTCTTCAATACCAGTTTGGGGGTAAGAGGAGAGGCAGCCCTTCTGGAGTCTCGAATCCTTTACCCCAAGAGGAAGCAGCAGTGTTTGCAGTTTTTTTATAAGATGACAGGAAGCCCTGCAGACAGATTTGAAGTCTGGGTGAGAAGGGACGACAACTCGGGCAAGGTGCGACAGCTGGCCAAGATCCAGACCTTTCAAGGTATCTAGAGCGGTCACAGAAGGACTGGCTTGTGAAACCCTGGGGCCGTGGTCTTCTTTCTACTGCTTCTCTCTCCTATCATCCACTCTTCCCTCCTCTGGCTCTCTCCTCCTCCTTCTCAGCTTCCTCCAAATCTCCCTCACATTCTTCTGACATGTTTTATTAGAAGGTTTTAAGGTCTGGAAAGTTAAGGGTGTAGGTGAAGCTCAAAGATACTTTCGGAAGAGGTCAGGTGAATACACAAATCTAAGAAAAGTAGGTGACTCAGAAGAGGAGAGAAGAAAGGGGAGGGATGCCAAGCGATTGGCCATAACTGTAACTGCTTTTGTTTCTATTTGAGGAAAGCAAATAATGTCATTTTGTAAAATCCTGAAGTACTTTAAGACCTTACAAGTGGACTCTGGCTACTTCAGCATTTTAAATAATGATGAGAACATAAGCCATTGAATGTATTGACTCCACTATGGCCATTTACGTGCTGCGTTGTTCTGTATGTTTCTGGGGGATCAGAAGGAAAATCTTTGACTGCTCAGGTAGATAGTGAGGGTCTTCAAACTCAGCTCCTTAATGCTAAATATTTCTATTTGTTGTTGTTGTTGTTATTGTTGTGGCAGCGAGTCTTTCTGAATATGGGAAATAGGCTTTGACATTATCCCTACCCAACTAAGAGTTTCTCAAAGTGAGCCCTAGAAAGTAAATACTGTTTGCATTATATAAAACAGACTGCCACTCTCGAGAGGAGCAAACTTTATGAGCTGTCTCACGGAACCCTGTGTGTCAAGTCACCTCTGCCCACTCCAACATCAGCTGTCTGAGAAGTCTGCAGTCATTTTTTTCCCCTCAAGGGGGTGGCTTGCGGTTCCAGGCTGTAATTAGTTGGAGCTAATTTGGTGGGAGGATATCAGCAAGAGACCTTTCATTTTTTTTCTTAAATAATTAAAAGTTTATTGTAAAGAACTTGAACACAGTGAGATTAGCCAGACCCACATAGCATTTTTTTTATTAAAGTACATATTAAAGAAACCCTTTAAAAGTAAAGAATACTGAAAAGGAATACCTGTTGTAAATACAGTGCAATCGATGGACTGACTGCTCCCCACCCCCATCCCCACCCCAATGCCCAGCTCACTCTGAAAACCTTACCAGGAAGCATGAAACCTTTCCAGGTGGAATTTAGTTCCTTAAATGATTGGCTTCCCATAGGGCATCTTCGTAAGTTCCTTAGATATAGTATGTCCTGTCTGTGACACGTCCCTAAAAGTTGAGTAAAACTTGGTAAAAATGGGGGTATCCAACACAAGCTAATTACCATCATCTTGGAGAAGCTTGCAGCTTTTGTGAAATGCCCATTTTAATATGTTTTAACCCAAATTTTAGGATTACATAAAAATGTGTCTATGAATATACTTATCAACGTGCAAAATACAGGTCTATAAGATTTTTATATATAAGCTTAATTACAAGATGTTTACATACAAATATGAGTGTAAACACTCTCACATATGTATACATACACAGCTTGTGTTTATAGTGAGGCCAGGACCTCTAATAGATGACAATTCTGAATTACCACAAAGTTTGGCTCAAACAATTGAGGTATCACTACCACCGGATTCAGGGAAACCTATCACTTAGGTAAAAACTTGAAAATCTCATTTAAAAAGCCTGTGCTCATGTGGCCCAGCGTCTAGGGTCTGTCTACTACTACCCTGACCCACATTCCAACCTCAAAACATAAGAGTGAATCGGTTACTCAGAAGCAAGAAGAAGCACATTCTCTCACTGGAAGTCCCATGATCTGGAATCTGCTGAGTACTTGGTTCACATCTGTGTTTTTGTCCCCGTCTTAGGCTTTAAGTCACCCATTATATTTCCAGTTCTTGTGTCCTCACGCAAAAGTTGACAGCTACATAGATTGCCAGGTTACTGATGTGGTCCATGCATCCTCTC
Source organism: Mus caroli (assembly GCF_978045245.1). NCBI lineage: Eukaryota > Metazoa > Chordata > Mammalia > Rodentia > Muridae > Mus > Mus caroli. The sequence continues at coordinate 51,317,050 of NW_028227273.1, forward strand.
AGCCTTGTCTTCTGTGTCTGAGCAACTGTGACCAGTTCCACCCAGGAGCTTGTCTCCATGGTTAACCTTAGAAGGACCAGAGGGCAAGAGGGATGCCCAGGCTTTTTGTTCTGGGAAAAGCTTAGCTCTGACTAGAAGATGCAGGGGAGGAGAGGGGACACCAATCGGGTCCCCTTTCAACTTCATTTAAGACTTTGTTTGCCTAGGTTTGGGACATTCTGAATTACTCTCTCCTAGTACTTCTCGCTATTACCCCTTGGCTTCTCTTGCGCACTGTTCATCTCAGGCTTCCATACTCTAGGCGGGCCCCTCATTCCCTTTCCTAAGGTTTTTAATTCAAACCTCCCACTTCCAGTTCTGCCTCAGCGAAAGAGCAAATAGATCTAGTCTGCTCTTAGAACAGAGTCACTGGCTTCGGCTAACCCTGGATTCCTCAGTCTCCTCTACACCAGAATTCCCAAATGTACAAGAAAAAGTCTAGACAGATTTTTGTCAACAAGTCGAAGGATGAACCATGAAATGTACCCGTTGTTTGATTTTTGACTCCTAAAATATCTATTTGATGGAATTCACCTGAATGCATGGCTATTTTAGTGTTACCAAGAGCGATTAGCAGGCCGTGGCAACATCAAGCTTGCTCAGGAGGAAAGGGCAACTTAAAAAAAATACTGCCAATCAAAAGTGACTAAGATTTTAAAAAAAAGTGACTAAGATTATAAATACAGCCTGGGTTGGGGAGAGGGGGAGTGGAGAACGAGGGGAATAAGAGTGAGCTCAGTGACATGCCTGTGAAGCCCACAGCTGTGGATGCTAACCTTAAATATCACAAGTGCCTGGGCAAAGCTGCTTAGTGCATCTGCAATGATGCCTCTGTTAGGAGCCACCATGAAGAGTGAAGGAGAGAACGGGTGTGTATCCCTGGCTCATCAACTGTTGGCCCCAACTGTCACCAACTTTTTCCTTTTTTTCCTCAGGAGACTCTGATCACAACTGGAAAATTGCTCACGTGACACTCAACGAAGAAAAGAAATTTCGCTATGTTTTCCTGGGTACCAAAGGGGACCCTGTTAACTCAGGTGGTGGTATTTATCTTGATGACATCAGTCTGACAGAAACCCCCTGCCCTGCAGGGGTTTGGACCATCCGGAATATCTCCCAGATCCTTGAGAACACAGTGAAAGGGGACAAGCTCGTGAGCCCTCGGTTCTACAATTCTGAGGGTTACGGTGTGGGAGTGACCTTGTACCCCAATGGTAGAATCACCAGTAACTCTGGCTTCCTGGGACTTGCTTTTCACTTGTACAGTGGGGATAACGATGTGATTCTGGAGTGGCCAGTGGAAAACAGACAGGCCATAATGACCATACTGGACCAGGAAGCTGATGCCAGGAACAGGATGTCCCTGACCTTGATGTTCACTACCTCCAAGGACCAAACATCTTCAGGTAGGTGATTGGAGAACAAGAAGAATTGCCCCTGAGTCTAGGATGGCCAGAAGAGATGTAATCATTCTTCTTACTTTCCCCTTGTGCATAGCAATGACACCATGATATGAATGTAGAATTATAGGTTGTTTTCGTGTGTGTGTCCATGTATATGTGAAGGCCAGGCCAGAGGACAATCTGAGTGTTGCCCCTTAGGTACCATTTACCTTTTTCAGAACATTTATTCTCTTCATTATTATAAAGTGTGTGTGTGTGTGTGTGTGTTTGAGAGAGAGAAAGACAGAGAGACAAAGAGACAGAGAGGAAGGAGAGGGAGAGGGAAATGGAGAGGGGCAGGGGAGAGAGAGAGAGAGAGAGAGAGAGAGAGAGAGAGAGAGAGAGAGAGAGAGAGAGAGAGTTTTAACAAAGCCCTTCATGCTCAGACAAATTGGAAGGTACAGCTAACAAGACTGTATGCCCCTCTTCCCTCTGCAGCTATAAATGGCTCTGTCATCTGGGACAGGCCATCCAAGGTGGGAGTCTATGATAAGGACTGTGATTGTTTCAGAAGCCTTGACTGGGGCTGGGGTCAGGCCATCTCCCACCAGCTGCTGAAGAGAAGAAATTTTCTTAAAGACGACAGCCTCATCATCTTCGTGGACTTTAAAGGTACATTTTAGACTTCCTGGGTCAATAATCTTAGGCTCTGACTGGTCTATTGATTTGCATTGATTTTAAAACAAGTCAAGAAACTAAAAATCTTTTTTTATTTTTATTTTTTAGGATAAGTTTTTTTTATATATAAAAAAGAAAAGGATAGGGTTATAATAGCCATATTTTACTTGTTTGGTCAAGAATTCATATTTCTGTATAATGTTTTGAATATGTTGTTTGATTGACACATAAAAATTACACAGAGTCATGCAGAGTATATCATGTGGTACATTGGCACGTCTATCCATTGTGTGTCCGGCAACCCAGGGCAAGTGTATCTAACTCTTCAAACATCTATAGTTTCTTTGTAGTAAAAGCTATAATCCTTAACTCTCCCTGAGAGAAACCAGAATTTCATCTTTTTGAAGTGTTATTTTTGTGATAATTGATCAGCTCTGACAGTACGCTGACTTCAGTTTAGCCTCGGTCCATCTACCCTTGGCTAGCATATGCTTCTCTTTTTCGGCAAATTCAGTAAGGAATAATATGACAGATTATTTTACAATAAGAGAGCTGACATCCGGAGGGGGGAAAAAACACTTTTCTACGTAACAAAGGATTTGTGAAAGAGAGAGGCAGCCCAGAGAACTTCCAGAAGTAGGTGACCATCAGGGTCGGTCATTAATCTTGAATTCTTTCACCGCCATGGCCTGTGTCCTGAAGACCTCACCCACCTGAACCGGACTGAAGTTCCTGCTTCAGCCAGAAGCATGATGACCAGAGGCCTCCTTCTGCAAGGCCAGGAGTCTCCTGCCTTGGGAGAAAGCTCCAGAAAAGCCATGGTGGAGGAATCCCTGCCAAGCAGCCTGGGCCAGAGACATCCCAGGAGACAGAAGCGCTCAGTGGAGAACACTGGCCCCATGGAGGACCACAATTGGCCACAGTACTTCAGAGACCCCTGTGACCCAAACCCTTGCCAGAATGAAGGCACCTGTGTGAACGTAAAGGGAATGGCCAGCTGCAGGTAGGCTCTAAGGCCAACGGTGGCAGGTAGGGGCTGGGATACCATATCTTTGCTGTTTAAAAAGTCACAGAGGTGGGGTTGAGGATGAGGAGGTGTTAGCTGGTGAAGTGCTTGCTGCCCAGTTTGAGAACTTGTGTTTGGGTCCCCAGCACCCACTTACAATGTCAGAGCATAGTGAGACATATCTGTGAACTCAGTGCTAGGAAGGTGGAGTAAGGAATCTCCGTGGAGCTCATTGGCCTGCCCACCTATCTAAATCAGCCAGCTCTGGGTTCAGAGAGAGACCCTGTCTCAAAGAATAAGGTGAAGAGCCAACCGAAGAAGATACTATTCAATGTCTGTCTCTGGCAACATGCACATGAGCACATATCACACACGTACACACACTCGATAACATACACACAGCACATATACATGTGAAAGAACATGGCAATGAGCACATTATATAAGAGATGTTTGCCTTAACTATGGCGCTAGGCCTCACAGATGGCCAGAGGGCTTTGACCTAGGGGCTTTCTGTTCCGTGATCTGCTACAGAGAGTCAAGATCAAACTAGAATCTTCATGGATGGCAGATGTTTTATTAATTATTTCTTAGTAGTAGGAGTACTAGTTTTAGAATTCATCGGTTCTGTCCCATTATTATGTTTTCAATAACATTAATGGGAACACCTGGTTATTGTAATCTGGATATTACACGCCCCTCTCAGCATTATACAACACGACCTGATTTTATCTTGGGACCCAGATCTTCTTTCCTTCATCGAGCATATCAGGGAAGATGAACATACAAAGAATAATTTGTCCCAAATTAGCCCGATAATAAATGCCAGAGCTGGGACTTGCATAGATGCCTGTGCATGCAATTTTCTGTGCCTTGTATTTCTTTTTCTCATGTTCGCATAACAACCTTAAGAGCACATCACCACCAAACCTGTGTAGTGAGAGGACCACCACTGCGGTAGGCAGGATGAAAGCAGATGCAGGAGGCATACCGTGTGATAGCCCACACAGGCATGTCTCCTCTCAGTTCTTCTCATCTCCACTTTGTGTTTTCTTTTGAAGTTTTACTTGGAAATAACTTTAGGCTTTGTAGGTACGCTGACTCTTCACAAATACTACCGAATTCCCCTTGTCCTTAAAAATCTACTTCTTGTGTTAACATCTCACACAACCACGTTTAAGCTAGCAAAGGCAAGACTTGAACATCATCAACACGATGCCATGGGCCAGACAGCAGACTTCATTTAGACTGTACCACGTTTCCCTCAGTGTTCCCTTTCTATTCCAGGACATCACGATGCGTCTAGTTCCATGTCTCTTCCAACTTGAGAGCATCCTTGTTGTTTTCACTTTGACATATTTGAAGAGTGATGGCGTTTACTTCATAAGGCTTTCCTTGTTATTGCTGTGTTGACTCTTGATTGTTTTTTTTCATTATTAGATGGAGCTTATGTTTAGTTACCAGAGGCAAAGAGTCTTCACATTCATTATATTAACTGTTCCTGGGGACATTTTATCAGACATCGACTCACCCCAGATAGGGCACCAATAACAGATCAAAGACAGAAGCCTGTTAGGTTCTCAGACACCACATCCCAGTAGGGACTCCTACTAGCTGCCCTTTGTTCCAGAAGGAAAGCCAGGAGTTGCCAGCCATGCACCAAAGGGTCTCTCTCCTGAGGCTCAGCTTCACATGTGGAGCACCAACCATGTCTTCTGACAGTTATTTATGCTTCTTTAGCTTAAATGACAGATGCTGAGAATGGCGGGATGATAGCCCCCTACCTCAATAGGCCATGGCGTGGCCACATAAATTGATACGTGTAAAGCCCATGGGTGGGCTGGAAGTGTTCTGCAATTATTTTCTACTGTTGTTGCTATCACTGGTGGGGGTGTGTGTTGCTACAAAGCACCCGAGGTCCAGGTGGTTTCTACTCTCGTGTCCTGTTCCACAGGTGCGTCTCTGGGCACGCCTTTTTCTACGCAGGGGAGCGCTGTCAGGCTGTGCACGTGCATGGCAGCTTGCTGGGCCTGCTCATTGGCTGCATCGCTGGCTTGATCTTCTTGACCTTCGTCACATTCTCTAACACCTACCGAAAGCTGCAGCAGTGAGCACTACCCGCGGATGTCCACCCAGACTTTCCTTCCTGTGGTCAGAACACTTTGGGGGTAGTTTTCATCAAACATGTTGAGAGGGCCTCCAAAGCCAAAGCCCCAAACCTCCTGCGGGGCTCTGGCCACTCCATCCCTGTACAGTTCTGCTATGCTTCTGCGAATTCCTGGCGAATCCATTGCGTCCTAACAATAGTCATCACATTTCATTATAAATGCTTTGCTTGCTTGCCCTTCTCCCCTTAAATCACAAAGTCTAGTTGGGTAGGGGCATGAGTTATCTTCAGCTACTACACTGACCCCAGTGCTAGAAGCGTGACTGACTGGTGTATTGTGGGTACTCAGTAAGCATTAAATGAATGAACCAATAAGCGAGTGAATAGTTGTGGTCTAATAAGTTTTTTGTTTCTACTTTTGTATCATAAAACATATGATTAAGTCTATATGCACGTGTGTTAGAACCGAATACTCAGTTTTCACCAGACACAGGAGTCTTATCCTTCATGTCGTATCTTGTGAAATCATTTCAGGGATTCCTCTGGTCAGCTGGATTTCCACGGCATGGACTTTTTTTCTTGCTCTGGTTTTAAGGAAAAAGCTTAATAAAACCACTAATGATGCAACATGGGGTACTTTATGTCCCCAGTGTCTGTCTGTCTGTCTGTCTGTCTGTCTCTCTCTCTCTCACTCTGTGTGTGTGTGTGTATGTGTGTGTGTGTGTGTGTGTGTGTGTGTGTGTGTGTGTGTATGCCCAAAGAACTCTTTTTTCCTGTTCTAAAATTTTAAAGTTCATTTGGGGACTGGAGATGTATCTGACTTTGTAGAATGTTTGCTTAACAAGCATAAAACCCAGGGTTGCTCCCCCAGGTCTGTACAACTTGCTAGCCCTTGTCTGTAATCCACTACTCTGGGCAGAGGCGGGAAAATCAGGAGTTCAAGGTCATCCTTAAGTACAATTATCAACCAGGGCTACATGAGACCCTGCATGATGATGATGGTGGTGGTGGTGGTGGTTTACTCTCTGTGGTATCCATGTATAACTGTATTATATTGTTATATTACATTAACAGACCAAAGGCATCAGGTAGAACTTCATCATTTTCTATTTTATTTTTAAAATTTTTATTACTTTTATTTTTTTCACAGTCCATTTTTTGTCCCCCTCCCAGTCCCCCCTCCCACAGTTCCTCATTCCATTCCTCCTCCCTTCCTTCTCCAAAAGAATGTCGCCCCACCCACCCCTGCCAGGCTTTCCCACTCCCTGGGGTCTCATGTCTCTCAAGTGTTAGAAACATCTAAGACTTAGGGTGCTGAGCTGGGAATTCTGGAAAGGGCACACTAGCCCTAGGTAGATGGGGGGGGGGGGGCACCCAGCAATTGTGTCAATAAGACAAGTTGAAATTGAAGAACTGGATGTGTCTGTGTTATTCATTCGCAGATCCAGTCTCTGGGCTGGGGCTGGGGCTGGGGCTGGGGCTGGGGCTGGGGCTGGGGCTGGGGCTGGGGCTGGGGCTGGGGCTGGGGCTGGGGCTGGGGCTGGGGCTGGTAGCATAGTCCATTTCCAGAGTTTAGGTGAGGTAGCAAAAGCTACATGTAACAGGCACTCTCTAACTAGAGTCCTAGAGTCTGCAAAGCATGCCCAAGAGCATACCCACCCCTCAGGAGCAGTTGATATCCGTGGCATAACCCCACGCTGGGGTCTCCAATTTGGTTTGTCTGCAGTGGCCTAGTGATTTGCATTTCTCCCAGGTAACCAGGTGCTGCTAGTGCTGCTGGTCTCCTCCACCGTAAGAGATAACTGTTGTTCTAGTGAGTAGGGAGCAGTCAGTCAGCAAGTCAGGCGTCCTGGATGCAGGCTCGAGGCAAATAGCCAGCTAGCTCTGCATTAAATTGCTTAAGCTGTTCTTTGGCTTAACTGATCACTGATTCCAATCCTGCTACTCAGCCTTACCATCTCAAGGTTTATGTAGCAATCAGAAAAATCCATCCACGGTTCAGAACCAGTGGTCTGGCTCGATCAGCCAATGGAATCCTGTATCTAGTAGAGGGAGATCAGGGACCAAATAGGGTCCTAGTTTAAGTTGGTTAGATGTGTTCTGGTAAATCAGCCTCTGTGATGGTTTGTATAAGCTCAGCCCAGGGTGTGGCACTATTAGAAGGCGTGGCCCTGTTGGAGTGGGTGTGGCCTTGTTAGAGTAGGTGTGTCACTGTGTCAGCTGCCTAGAAGCCAGTATTCTGCTAGCAGTCTTCTGATAAAGATGCAGAACTCTCAGCTCCTCCTGCACCATTCCTGCCTGGATGCTGCCATGTTCCCACCTTGATGATAATGGGCTGAACCTCTGAACCTGTAAGCCAGCCCTGATTAAATGTTCTCCTTACAACCGTTGCCTTGGTCATGGTGTTTATACACAGTGGTAAAGCCCTAAGTAAGACAGCTCCACCAATACAAAGAGCATGTCTAGTATTCTTCACACCTGCAATAAGCATCACTCCATGTTACTTGTTTCAACTTCTTTTCTTTCTCCCTCCTTCTCTCTCTTTCTTTCTTCAAACAGGAGCTTACTGTGTAGACCTGACTAGCCTCAATTTCATGGTGATTCTCTTGTCTCAGATTCTCAAGTGCTTGGATCACAGGTGAGGACCACCGTGCCCACCTTCATATTTCTTACACTATTGTTGTTTTGAGACTTAATGACATTTTATGGCCTTTAACCTTGTGCGACTGTGTTTTAAAATTGGTTGAGAACTTCAGGACATGAAAACAGCATGTTTTGATCTAACCCATCCTCAGTCCCTTCCTGGTAATTCCCCACCCTCTATGGCATCCACTTTATGCCACTCGTACGTGTGTGGGAGTAGAACTGTCCACTGAAGAGTGGATAGGCCTATCAGGGCCACAACTCTGAAGAAAACTGACTGCCTTTCCTAGCAGCCATCAATTGCCAAGATGCAGTTAGGAGTGCGACTTAGTGAGCCCCTCCCGTTCCACACTGGAATTCGTCTGCCTTTCTTAGACTGCTGATAAAGGTCTTCAGATGATAACTATAAATATCAGAGTGACTGTTTCTTCTAGCAGCACCCTGGGTAGTGCCTCCTCTGGGGAACATTGACTTCAGTGATGGCATATCCTGGCAGAAAATCGTAGCCTAACCCCCTTTGCATGTGAATTCTTCCTTCCTGCTGGATTACACTGTCTACCTTACGGCCTGACAGAATATCAGGAACACCAAGTCCAGTGCCTGCCCTGGAGTAAACTGAGAACAGTGAGAGAGAACAGGTGCAGCAGACAGTCCACAGGTCACTCAAGGACAGAGTCTGTCATTCTCAATGGGTTTCAGAAAAGTGTCAGAAGACAGACATTTGCAAAGAAGCGTTGACATGTGAGCTAATCGCGATCTGACACTATCTAGAACCTTTCTCCCCCTTGTTTTTCTTTACTCTGGATACTGTCTTTTGTCTAACTAGTCACCTATTTACATGAACATTTGTCTCCATGTTCATGAAGACAGCTAAAATGGCTCAAAACTGTCTGTAACTGCAGCTCCAAGGGACTTAACCATATCTCCCTTCATCCCTCAGAGGCACCTGCACGCTGTTGCATGTTCTCACACTCAGAAACAAATAAAAGCTTGTTTGTTTATCTGTTTTAAGATGTACCGTGTTTATCCTTTGGTGAGTACTATTTTCCAGACTGTTGAAAAACACTTTCAAGGGTGAGATAGTGAATACGATGCTCATGACTGACTTCTAATAAATACTGATGTAAAAGGAAAGATGACAAGAAAGAGTTGACAGTGGAAGTCAGCCCTACAGGGTATGTTGGGTATTCATAAGTACTGCATGTGTGTATTCGTAAGTACTGATGAGAGGGATTTGACACAGGAGGTCAGCAGTACAGGGTGTGTGTTTGCATGTGAGGGAGCACGTGGATGTGTCTGTAAGAGACAAAACTCAAAGCGAGCCTCAGGTCTAGAGGCAGGCACTGTCCTTCCCAGCCTTCCTCACTGTTACCCAGGGTCAGTCCTGGATCCCAGAGGGATCTGAGCCATGAACTCATTTGGGTCTCAGCTTCCCTCAGAGCCTAGGCAAATTTAGGACAATTGGACCCATGTGTGACCCAGCAGCGCCAGGGAAATTAGCAATGCTTTAAGATTTCTCTCAGCAAGAGAATTAGGAAAAGGAGAAGTCTGGCCAGGAGTGGGGGTTCATGATGAGACCCTCAGGACTCAGTAGACAGAGGCAGGAGGATCAAGGCTTCACAAAGTTCAGTTGCATGGTAAGTCTGGGGCCAGCACCAAGCTATGTGTAACCCTGTCTCCAAAATCAAAAAGCAAGCAAACAATTAACAAAGCAGAGTCTAAAGACATCGGGTGGAGGACGCAAAGAGAGTTCTGGAAGCAGAGGTGGGTTCTCAGCCATAGGCAAAATGCCTACCGATGACTTTCTCAGGAACAGAAACCAGTAAACCCTAGCTGTCCAGGGAGCCACTGGGAGCACCTTTCGGAAGCTCCCTCCTCCCATTCTTGCCCGTCCCCCATCTCTCCCTCTCCCCTACATGAGGTGGGGCACATGGCCAAGCTTGTCCGGCAGAACAGAAGTATTAATGTTGCCTGTAAGCATCTCTTGGCCTTACTTTAGTCTTGGCTCACGAATCCTTAGTGACTTCCTTTATCCCAAGAGCTGATAAAAGCTGAAGGCCAGATGGGAAGCTGCCCTGAGGGTGGGGAGGAGGTGAGTCTGGGGGAAAAAAAATATCAAAGAAAGAGGAAGTTTCAAAATTCCTGACAAGGGCAGGGAGCCAATATGTGATCTATGGAGCAGCTTACTCAAGAACTTCTTTTTGTGAAATAAAACTTACTGACACAAAAACATAATTCTGCCCGACACAGTGGTATCTGTAGGGCCAGAACACAGCTGAGACTTAGCCAGTTGCAATGCCTCCAATTGCATCTGTGTTAGCCTCAGAGATGTCTTTTCTCCCAGGTTTGTCTTAGAATGAAATAAACCTGTGGAGGGAGGCAGTCACCAAAGGAGACCTGAGAACTCTGAGACCAGTGCTTGAACCCTGAGCTCTTTGTGTCTATACCTATAATCCCCAGTGGATGGGAGCCCACAGGTCTCCATTTTTGCTTAAACTAGTTTCATCTGTGGTTCTGCCCTTATTTGTCAGTGAGAGCCTTGGTTGATGCCACTAATGTGGCACAACTGGGTCAAAAGTAAAGACAGAAAATAATAGAATCCATGTAAGGATTAAACAAGTTGAGTGATATGTAAGATCTCTTGAAGTATTTTATGAATTTGTCTTACATTCTGACTTGAATGCACGGGCTTGTTTGAAACTCAAACCTTACTAAAGTTATTGTGTGCTTGCAGCAGAAAGAGGTTCGCTAGCCTCCATACCTAGCTTGGTGGCCTCTAGGGGAGGGCTTGTCAGTTTTCTCTCACAGAATGGTGCTTTGTAGGTCAACCATCCTTCCATGGATAGCCACACACCCAGAAGTACGTGAGCATATAAACTGGAGTCAGAGTGCTACCAAAACAAGAAAACCAAAAACATGGAAGACATGAAGTTGGGGTGTTATATTGAGGTAGGGCTGAATCTTGGGAGAGTTATAGGGAGACGTTGGGGATGTGACCAAATCACCCTCAAATATGATCAAAACATTGTATAAAATTCTCAATAAAAAATGTCATGTATCTTTGAGCGTCTCATGTTTCTTTCTTTCTTGTGTGTGTGTGAGTGTATATGTGTGTGTGTGCATGTGTGTGTGTGAATGCTCATATAGGTATCTGGAAGGTCCATATTGGGTGTCTTTTCTGAACTGTTTCCATTTTTCATGTCCCCAAGCTTGCAGGAGAAGCACTTTACAGACTGAGCCATCTTCCCAGCCCCTGAGATTCTTTTCAAAGACTCCTAACCATAAATTAAATATGAAAGTGTAGAGGGTATATGTTTTAATCATTTATTTTATGATTTGTGGAGATTCTATCTGAGCCTCAGAATATTCACGGGAAATGTCTCAAAATGACAATGGCTGACTTAATTCGGTTTTAGCTAGGTTCCAGGTTCTGATCTCTTCGTTAGCTCTGTAAGAATCCCTCAGAGAGGGATTCCAATGCCAGAGAGAGGTTGTACCAATGCCAGCAACATCAATACCCCCATTATTTGTGGAAACTGAGTCACAAGGGTGACTTTTCCTAAGTCATCTGCCTCAGTGGGCCACACAAGGTAGGAAAACACACAGATACACTTCCAGGCAGCCCACTACCAGGCTTTCAGTCAGGGGTCAGCACCAGCCACGTCATCGTCATCAGACTGCCCATGTAAGTGAAGCAAGAATCAAATGACGCAGGCCTTGCTTCAGCCTGGAAAAAGATGGAGGAGGCGACTCTGCTAGCACAGTGTCTCAAGCCTCCCTGTTCTCTGTTTAAACACAGCCAAAAAAAAAAAAAAAAAAAAAAAAAAATCACATTTCATTTGAAATGAAGTGATTTCTGGGAAATCACATTTTCCTTCTCCATGGTAGCCAACCTGAGATTGCTTGATAGATCTGTGCCAAGAATTAAAAAATAATAATAATAATAAATTCTGCATCAAAGCCACACAGGAAGTTCACTTGAATGACAACTAGGAATTAAAATGTTAAGGGGTGGCTATGCTGCTGTGTTTGGGGGAGTCCACTCAGGGGCTAACCGGAAGTCTACCATTCACGTTCTTCTTTCAGACTGACAAAGGAAGCTGCAGTTGTCTGAAATGTTTGCCACCTGAATAAAAACACAAACTGAGAATAAGCTTGAGTTAGATTTAACTTGGGGCTGGAGAGATGACTCAGCAGCTAAGAGCACTGGCTGCTCTTCCCAAGGACCCAGGTTGGATTGCCAACAACCTCATCTAACATGCTGATAATCGCCTGTAGCTTCAGTTCCAGAGGATCCGTGCCATTTTCTGGCCTTCCTGGGTGCCAGGCACACATGTGGTATACAGACATACATGCAGGCAACACACACACACACACACAAGTTTAAATAAATACAATTAAGACAACTTGTCTACCTTTTTTAAATTCCACACAGCTTGCTCTCCTCCCCCCCCCCTCTCTCTCTCATTTTTGTGACCTAACAACCCATCCTTCTACGCAAGCCTGCTTGCACCAAAGCAACGGCAATAGATTGAAATACAGCCGGGTTCTCATGTTTCCTGTGAGACACAGCATTTAATACTCAACTCTAGAGATCCACGACTATGGGAACTTTCAGCAAGTTGTTAATGTCTCTGTTTACTTTTCTCAGTCTGGACAATGAAGAGAAGGAGATTATCTATTTACGTCCTGGTTCACTTTCTATGTCTGTAGTAAAGACCTGGCCAGACCCTTATAAGCCCTGATCATAGTTCATCACTAAGGGAAGCCAAGGCAGGAACGAAACCAGACCTCAGAGGGATGCTGCTTACGGCCCTCCCGCCAGACTTAATGTTTAAGCTACCTTATTTATGTATACGAGTACACTGCCGCTGTCTTCAGACACACCACAAGAGAGCATTGGATCCCATTATGGATGGTTATGAGCCACCATGTGGTTGCTGGGATTTGAACTCAGAACCTCTGGAAGAGCAGTCAGTGCCCTTAACCACTGAGCCATCTCTCCAGCCCCTCAGCCATAGGGATGGCTCTGCCCACAGTAGGATGAACCATTCTTCATCAATTGACAATGGAGAAAATGTCCCATGGACTTGCCAACATGCCAATCCAGTGTGAGCATTTTCTTAATTGAGGTTTTCCCCTTCCCAGATGGTCCCAGCTTATAGTGAGTTGACAAAAACTAACCATCACAACTGTCCCCTTGTAAAATTGTCACACAAACACATCCTAATCAAACCATTACCTTTCTTTGTTTATCCACAGGATTTCATATTAATCTCACTATATTTGTAAGGAGCCAGCCTCACATTCGCCATTACAAGATGGCGCTGATGGCACTGGCACCCGTGTAATCAAACCATCTGTGCATGCGCCGGGGTAGTTTCCCACCCCATGTGCTCTGCCTTCCCCGTGACGACAACTCCGGCCGATGGGCTGCAGCCAATCAGGGAGCGACACGTCCGAGGCGGAGGACAGTCCTCCATAAAAGGGACGGGTTTCCGCCATTCGGGGGATCTCTCTATCTCTCTCTCTCTCTCTGGCACTCTCTTCTCCACTGGCTCCTGAAGGGGTAAGCAATAAAGCTTGTGCCGCAGAAGATTATTCCGGTTGCCCTGAGCGTGTTCTTACCAGGGGGAACAAAAGCACGGGCAATATATATTAAACAAACTCTTAAAAGTCCCCTGTCTTTAAATTTTTCAACATTTTAAAAGAGTCCAAGTTCTCTTTTTAAAAACCTAATGGCTCAGCCAGGAGTGGTGGCACAAGACTTTCATCCTAGCACTTGGGAGTCAGAGACAGGTGGATCTCAGAGGTTGATGCCAGCCTGGTGGTCCACAGCGCCAGTTCCAGGACAGCCATAACTATAAAAAGAAACCCTTTCTCAAAAAAAAATTAAATAAATCTGATGTCTCTTTGAAAGTCTAAACTCACTCAACTGTGGGCTTCTGTAAAACCAGAAACAAGTCGAATATCTTTTATTCCAAGAGGGAAGAACCAGGACACAATTATAATAAAAGCTAAACAAAACCAATATCCAGTAGTATGAATCAAATCCTGTAGTTCAATACACAACATCCGGGATTCACAATCTTCAGGGTTCCAATTAACTCCATCTCTGCCATGTGAAACACATGCTGTTTGGTGCATAGACTCAGGCCTGTTCTACTCAACCGCTGTGTCTGTCCTTGGTGACCATCCGACAGCCTCGGCATCTCCAACATGCTGGGGTCTTCCCTGCAACTGAGGTTGCTTCTTTACTAATGGTCTCTTCTCTTTTCAGGGACAACCACTCTGCTACATGGTGGCAAGCCTCAGCCTCCCTCCCTGGTCTCTTCAGTCCTGGGGTTTCCACTGCAAATAAGGCTTCACCTTCCTTCCCTGGTGACTTCTTTTTGGACTCTCCGTAGGGACTCTAATCCTACCCTACAGTGCCAAGTCCCAGATCCATCCTATGACTCCTACAATCTTGAAGTTCTTTAATGAACCCAAACCAATACAACCTGGGAGACTCTCACATATTATCAAGTTTATTGCCAGCATAAGATAACATGTCCTGCCCCCATCTGGACCACAGCTCTGTGTGTTGACCCCAAGAAAATATTCAGAGAAGATTTCACCACAGTTATGTTGTTCTTTTCTTAATAACAGCTGATCTCGTAGCCTCAGCTGACCCCAGTAAGGCTTCTGTGACTCTGCTATCTTGCTAATCATAGCTGACTGTTCAGCCACAGCTGACGAGAAACCACAGGTTTTTAATCCAAGTATACCATACATGGTCCCATCTTAGGGTTTCTGTTGCCGTGATAAAACACCATGGCCATAAACAACTTGGGAAGGAGAGTGTTGAGTTAATGTCATTTACAACGGTAAGGTCCCACTCCATTGCTGAGTCAAGTTGGGGCAGGAACCTGAAAGCAGGAGCTAGTTAGTGCAGAGGCCTGTGGAGGAGTGCTGCTTACTGGCTTGCTCCTCACGTGTTTAGCCTGATTTCATATTGTCCCAGGACCACCTGCCCACCAGTGGCACTACTCACAACAGACTGTCCCCTCTGGTAGACTTGCCTACAATCAGATCTTCTGGAGGAATTTTCTTAATTCAGAGTCCCTCTTCCAAGGTGCCCCTAGCTTGCTTCGGGTTGACACAAATCAACTGGCATAGGCCCTGATAAGGACTTTCCTTCACTGTGAAACTTCACAGACCAGGCCTCCATCATCTGCATAGCTCTCACATTACTTTCCAAGTTCCCACAGAACAACAGCCCATTAAGCTTTGAGTACCCAATGGCATTTCAACTGAAAATCTCAAACCCTCTGAACAACATGGTCAGGTCTGTTGCAACGACTCGGTTTGGGATTGCTAGAGTTGTATGCCTCTTCTTAGAGGGGTTTGCATATTAAGTTTTGCCTTTTACTGAGATTTTGTTATTTGGTAAACAAATATCCAACATAAGAGGGAAGGTGTGAGATCTGTTCTTTGGGGGTAGAGCCAACATCTCAAGGCTCATGAGATCTGCCCCCACACCTAGGAAGTTATCTGTCTCATTCCATAAAAACAATTCCATTTATCCCTCTGCTCCAAGTGCTAGCCTTCCCACACGAGAACATGTTTACTTCTCTTCTTGGCTCCTGCATTGGCAATGTGTGCCCAGAGGCCAGATGAGAAACTTACCATTTGGCCTCAGTTGCTGGCGAGACTAAAGACAACCCTGGACAGCTGAAGATTCAGGATGGGTTGAAAGTTGAAAACCCGTCCCAGCTAAAATCATAATGATAATAATTGGATAATTTTAAACAACTGATGTAAATTCATTGTACAAAGTGGTAAGTTTCATAGTGATATTTAAAATGTTTTAATTTTTTTTAATTAGGCATATATGTGCAAATGGGTACAGTTAATCATAAGGCCAGAAGAGGGCAGTGTGTCCCCTGGAGATGGGGTTACAGAGGTTGTGAGCCACTTGACATGGGTACTGGGAACTGAACTTGAGTCCTCTGGAAGAGCAGTAATAAACTCTTAACTGGTAAACCATCTTCTAGTCTACAGAATGACATTTGAGTTCAGTTTATTCTGCACTGAGACCATATTAAACCCCTTTACCCTCTCTTCTCCCTCCTCCCCACTTCAGCTCTCTGCTTCTCCCTTCCTCTTCCCAAATAGTCTCTACTCTACTCGTGTGTGTGTGTGTGTGTGTGTGTGTGGTGTATGTGTTTGTATGTTGTTGTGTGTGTATATGTTGTGGTGTGTGTGTGTGTGCATATGCGGTTGTGTGTATGTATGTGTATGTTGTAGTGTGTGTGTATGTTGTGGTGTGTGTATGTTGTATTGTGTGTGTGTTGTGTGTGTGTGTTGTGTATGTGGTGTGTATGTTGTGGTGTGTGTGTTGTGGTGTATGTATATATGTTGTGGTGTATGTATGTGTGTGTGTTGTGGTGTATGTATATATGTTGTGGTGTATGTATGTGTGTGTGTTGTGTGTGTTGTAGTGTGTGGGTATATGGTCATGTGTGTGTAGTGTGTGGTGTGTGTGTGTTAAATCTAGGAGATGTTTGTCTTCCTGGATCAGACTTACATTTCATAGCACAACCATCTCCAGTTACATCCATTTTCCTCCAAATGACATAATTATACTTTTCTTTGTGGCTGAATAAAACTCTTCCTCCATGGGTAGAACATGGAATAGGAGAACTCTTCCTCCATGGGTGAGGTAGAACATGGAATAGGAGAATTCAATTTGTCTTTTGCAGCTTCACTCATGGAGAAAGTGTTCTTATGAAACGTGGAAGGCCCCTGCCCATTCTTCTTCCTTAAGCACCTTCCAGAAGCCTGTTTGAAAATGTGGGGTGGTGGTGATGGCATGTGTGCAGGTGGGGACAGGGTAGAGTGGGTCACTGTTTCTGGGCCTGCCTCTAGATTTGATTGGTCACATGAATAAGCTTTTGTTAGTGAAAAGAGAAGATATATGTATGTATGTATGAGTGTATATATATATATATATATATATATATATATATATATACACACACCTATATGTATATGTTATATATGTTACATATATGAAATATCATACACACACATATATACACACACATGTATGTATATTTACATATACATACCCTCCTGACTGCAAATGCTTGGTCGCCACCTGGTGGACATTAGAGGACGTGCCTCTTTTGTGGTTCTAACTGGCAGCCTTGTGGAGTCCGAGGCTGAGGGTCTCTGGTGGACAACACACAGTGATGTAATGTCCACCAGGTGGCGACCAAGCTTCAGGAGAACCAAACAGGGCGGGCCAGGGTTCACAGGATTGAGGCCAGCTGTCACTTATTAGCCCAGCTGGAGATGTGAGAGAGGAAGCTGATTCAGACAGCTGTGAAGAGGCTCTGGGGCATGGGGAAAAATCACACGGTTCCAGGAAAAAAAAAAAAAAACAGCAAATGGATGTAATAATTTTCCTCAGTTAATCAAGGGGGTAGGAGGGAGGGGGGAGGGAGGTGCTGAATGGCAGGACGGGACACTGATCAAAATCGCTCCCAAGGAGGCTAAGCAGGAAGACATTCTTGAATTCTATTGTCCAGTGCTGCCGGAACTGGGGCGTGATAGCAGTCTTCCCAGACCTTGCCCAATCGGTTCCTTTTGCCTTTTATTCCCCCCGCATCCCTTTCCCCCAACCCCTGCTACATTCCTTGGGGCAGTCCATTTTATTCTGTAATAGTTGCAATCATATTTCACTGAGCTCGGAATTAAAGAATAAAAGCCCTGCGATGGGAACTGGCTTGCTCCTGGAGCTCCTGCCCAGGTCCCATTTGTGAAAAGGCTCCTGACATGCTTCCGTCTCCGTTTCTCACCCAGCAGCCTGTCTGGAAGGGGCTGGACACGTGACTTCTGTTTTAGCTTTGTCACGGGTTCCAGAAATCGGATTTTGGCGGTGAGGAAAGAACCCCACAACTGAGGTCCTTCGTGGCTCTCCAGTCCCTGAAATGGCCTTCGGAAACAAATACAGGTGTCTTACTCAGAGTGGGCTTCAGTCTTTGTGCCTACCTACCCTCTTCTTGTAGCCTTTCCCACTCCAGAAGCACAGGTGCAGCAGCCTTGCCAACCTCAGCTTTGGCGAATGTGCTAGAAAGCATTTGTGTATATAGGACACGGGAATCTCAGTTCAGCCAACCAAACCACACATGTTGGAACAGACATGAGTTGATTTATTTCCTAGATGTTTAGGTCCCTTTGCTTCAAGGACCCTGTTTAAAGCACCTGTGTGGCGCTGGATCATCACAACATTCCTGGGAGTCTGGACGGTGCGACAAAATCTGAGGGACCCTCCAGAGCTCAGCCATGAGCCTCTGGCATCCTCTGGAAATCTGAAGGCCTTCTGGCTGATTCGTGCAGTCATGAGACAGCAGCAGCACCTGACCAACAAATGGACACCATATGCAAAGCGAGCTGGGCGAATCATTAGGTATTTTATTATGAGGAAAGAAAGCATCACGAATACACTGATATTTTAGTAGGACATGATTTTAAACCGCGAGTCGTAATTCTAGAGACCCACGGCATCTGGTTGCAATAGAAATGCTATTTCTGTTGTCTTTAACAATAAGTAAGAAAGAGATGTCTGTTCTAAGCTCCTTCTTCAAGGATTCTCAAGGAACCAGACTTCTATTGACCTGGGTTGCTGGCTTCCTCTTTGGGGTGCAAAAGCCCATATACAACATTTCTACATGGTGCAGATAAAACACTTTCTGCCTGAATAACCACCCCACATAATTTTTTTTCTCTTTGTAACTGGCTGTGACTTACTGCTCCACTCACCTGCGAATAATTCCCACATGCCTCCCTCCACAAAGGCTGCTGCTGTACTCTCTCTCATCTTTGTGTGTATTTTCGCCCATCACAGACGTCTCTGAGGTGCCCTGTACAAATCACAAAGGCCCTGACTTCCCTTCTTCATTTCCTCTGTAGGTGATGCTTACAGTATTTCCTGAGGACACCGCTGTGAATTAATGGTGTATTTCTGGACATGTGGGGATGTGGGCAGTAGGTGGCGCTCTCTTAGCAAAGTGAACATGACTCACTTGGCACTCAGGTTAGAAAACATGCCTTCTCTGTCACAGTCAGTGCTCCTTGCTGCCGCAGAACTGGACACCGGCTCTAACTTTCACGCAATGCACAGACCCTATGTGTTTCTGTCTTTTACAACTTTGGATGCAATGTTTATTTCATGGTTTCATTTAGAAATGTTAATATGGGGTTGCATATACAGTGGTGGGCAGAAAACCATGAAGTGCTCCTTCTGTGTCTTGTTACATAGATTTTTCTGGAATTTATTTTCAAACCCTTAAGTATGTGTAAATGTGTCTGGATATGTACATGCATGTGCCCTCAAAGTCAAAAGGAGAGCAACAGATTGCTGTCAGCTGGAGTTACAGGTGGTAGTGAGCTGCCCAACGTGGGTGCTGGAATCCGAGCTAGGGACTCCTCTGGAAGAACAGTATATATCCTTAACCACTGAGCCACATCTCCAGCCTCCTTTTCTGGAATTAAGTGCTGTGCCTTGAAAGATCAAAGTACATCTGTGTATATGCGTGTTAGAGTGGATGTGGATATGTCTGCCCCGCTCCTGGATCCTGCATTTACAAACTAGCAAACTTTCCATGGGGATTTTAAACCAAAAGCCTTTCAGCTGGGAAGGAGATGTGCCAGTTCTCATGATGACGTCTGTATGTGTGTGCCTGTGTATTTGGGTGTTAATGTGTGTTCATATGTGCCTGGGTGTGTGTATGTGTGTGTGCGTGAATACATACATATATGTGTGTGTGAGTGCGCGTACGTACACATGTTCCTGTGTGCCTTGGTCAATCTGTAGGTCTGTGTATGAATTCATGTGTGCATTAGAATTTGTAGGCATGCTAATTGGTGAAAGGGAGACGTGCCTCTCTGAATGCAAGCAGGCAGAGGGCCAGATCTACATGCTATGTAATTCAGCTCAGAGTTCCTACTATTATGCTACTGTGGAAGACCTCCTCATAAGGTCAAGCCCAACGGCTCCCAAGAGGCACCAATGAAGTGGGCCAAAGCTTAGTGCACTTTGGATCTTTGCATTCTTGAGCACAACGGTCCCAGCCTTTCCTGGTGCTGAGCTTCCAAGACGTCCATGTTGCCTTGTTATACTCTGCAAATCCCTCTGGCTCGATGCTCCTTAGTGCAACTCAAGGGGCTGAACCTTCCTGGCCATTCTTTCTCTGACACCTGATTCTGATCCAAAGGATGTCCCATCCTAGACGCCTCTCGTCTTCCCTCTACTGAACTCTGCTCTGCTTTGGAGACTCCCTGGAGATCGTATCCACATTTCCTGTGGATTCCTTTCCTGTAAGAACTTTAAATAATGAGCCATTAAATCGGGATAGGCGTGTGGTGTTTCTCACGCAAGTGTGGGAAGATGGCACTTGAGCAGAAACGGAACCCAAGGGATGGGACTTTGTATGCCCCACTCTGCCCTTCCGCTATGAAGAACGGAGAAGCAGAAATAGACTTCAAGCTTAGAACTAAGAGACTGGAAGTACTTAAAACTACGGATGTCAGACCTCAGACTCTTCTATCTTGTCTTTCCCGACGAAGGACCCACATAGTCTCTCACTCTATAGAAACTCAACGCTGCATGTCGGTCCAAAGGGTCTGCTGCTTGTGGTTGTTTGAATGTTAAATGTCTCCCATAGGTCCATGTACCAGAACCCTCTGCCCCCAGTTGATGGTGCTGTTTGGGAAGATTATAGAACTTTTAGGAGGTGGAACCTGGCTAGAGGAAAGATGTCACTGTGGGAGGGCTTTGAGTTCTCATACCCTGATCCCACTTCCAGACTGCTGTGGTGGTGGGTGTGATGGGCTGGCCTCATGCTCCTACAGCCGTGTTCTCCCCGCCATGATGGGCTATATTCCGAAGGGTAAGCCAAAACAAACCATTTCTCCTGTACGTTGCTTTCATCCATGTGTCTTACTACAGCAATGAGAAATTAACTGACACTGTTCCTTTGGGATGACACTCTGATGTGGGATGCATGCTTGCTCTTGGATATGGAGCATGGTGAGTTCTAACATGGATGCAGTTTTAGTAAATATCTGTAATTTGAGAAACACACATACAAAAACCACATAGGCATAAATTCAGAGTCTAATTCTTGGTGGTGGGGATGGGGGATCTGCGATTTGCTTAGCAAAGTAAAATGTGGCTGGGAACACAGAAGAGCCAGGTCCTTTTTCTCCTTCCAAGTGGCTGCAAGAAACACAAATCAGACATAGAAACTCTGAATGTATATTGGCGTAGGAACTTAGAAGGCTGGGAAGGGATAGAACACAGCAATACAGACAGCACACCAAGGGCTGTCATCACCACAGTCACAATGAAGTCACGAGGACAAAATAAAAATGTACATGCTACACAATTATTAAATCTATTCTACAATGCACAGAGAGTACCCGGTTAAAGCTGTTACATGTACGACAGACGTAGGACTCTGAGCTCAGTGCGGTAGATCAAGTTTGTCAATTATGGGATAAAAATATGTACATATGCATGCCTGGCTTTCAAAATGCTGAACAAATTAGCATACAATGCGTATCTGACAGATCATGAGAGATGAGCCTTTCTTGAATCTTACAGAGTGGCTGTCATACGTGCTCTGCATGTTCACCCTGCTTTGCTCAGACCTTGACATACAAAGGTTCATACGTGTCCTTGTCATGAGAACTGTGTCTCCTTGGGTGCATTGCCTGCAAATATTATTATCCAGCCAGAAGCATCCTCGTGCCGACCCTTCCTTCCTACTTTCTTTTCTACTTTCCCGTCTCTCTCTTTTATGCTTTTATCCGGGAAAGATCAGGAACTTGCTAACTACATCCCCCATGACTTCATTTCATTTTGTTTTTGAGCCATGTGTTTTCATTCTCAGAGCTGTGGCAGATGAGTGGCCATATTAGAGCACAACTGTGGAAACCTTAAAATGTGCTCCCTAACGTTTTCTACATTATCCTTCCTTCCTTCCTTCTTTCCTTCCTTCCTTCCTTCCTTCCTTCCTTCCTTCCTTCCTTCCTTCCTTCCTTCCTTCCATTCTATCATCTTTCCTCTTTCCTGCTTCTCTCCCTCATTCCCTCCATCTTTCTTTCCTTCCTTGAAGTCACTGAACTCCTGAATACTAGCCTTTTACTTCCTGTTTCAATCAACTCTTATCTTTGTAGCCAATAGTGTGAGTGTGTGTTTGGGAGGTGGGGGTATAAAAATCTCCTCAAAATTCTATTTTACAATACATAAAGAAAAGTTGAGCCTTGGGGGGGGGTTCTTTTAAATACTATACATATTTGGCATTACACATGGGATAGGGCTGGGAGCAAAAATAAACATGGCCTTTGCTTTTAGTCTGTCTTTACAAAAGAAAGCATCTTCTCTATTGAAAGAGTCTCTTCAGCATCTGCTCCCAGAAGTCTGCAGAGAGAGTATGTTACCCATAGATTTGGATGGGTCTCTTTTCTTGCCACAGACCCTGTTTCGGAGAGGTCCTGTGGATTTGGCTTTGTCTGGTCCTAGTTGAGCAGTGAGTAAGCACTAGAGGAATTTTCCAGGGATGAACTGGTTGTCTCTGGGGTGGAAACGTTATATGTTCCTGCAAACGAAACCAAAACAAAACAGCATCTCAGCCTCTAAGACAATGGCACTTTGAAGGACAAACATCATCTAAGGAGCGAAGATGAGCTCTGGCGCAGCAGCCATGCCTGGAAACCAACCCACGCCTGCCCTCTTCCCTAACCCAACGTGCCGGAGAACAAACCACGGAAGTGCTGTCCTCGAGCATGCGCAGCAGCCACCAAGCGCTAACTACACCACACACCAGCAGTCAGATTTTCACACCCGGCAAGATCTCAGTGTAGGAAGTCTCTCCATAAGCCCCCACATGCAGGGACCTGGGGGCTTCTACACAAGGAAAACCTTCTGGTCCCCTGGCTTATTTTGACTTGGGGACATCCTTAGGAAGGAACAAACCATTGAGCGGAAGGTTCATAAAAGGAAGAAAAGGAAAGCGAAGATTAACTATAAGGAAGGAAAAGGCAGGATGCAAAGAAAGAGGGACAGATACTGACAGAAATCCCAAGGACCAGCACAGCAGGAAGGTTGGCGTGACTGCTCAGCCGTAGGTGGGCAGACAGCAGGCACTGTGCACTGTGCTTGAGGAGGATAAAGAGGGAAGGGTTGAAATGACTGCTACCCTACCATCGGGGTGATGAACTGCCACTGCTAACAAGATTTCCATCATTGCCTTGGGGGACCTTTGGGGCTGCTGACAACATAAACCAAAGTTACAGTAATTAGCCCCCCTCCCCTGAAAAAAAATGCTCCAGAACAAGGCAGTACTGATGGCCCACATAAGAGTATCCAGCAGGAACTGGAATCCCAGGCCCTGATACCCCAGGAACAAGGCCCACATCCCAACTTAGACCTGGCTCATTCTCAAAAAAGAGCATATTCTAAAAGCCTGATATTTTGCAAAGTTTAGATTCGGTGGGTTATTTTGTAACTTCTCACTTCACTGGGAAAAGTTTTCAATTAGCAATAATCGCGCCTCAGATCAACCTCATTGGCTACGATACTGCCACTGCGCAAAGCTTCCACACATCATTGGAAGTGCTAAATACCTATATGCAGTGCAATAGTTTTGATGTTCCAAAGACTCGATCATTTCATATTTAGGTCAATTTAGTGACTGTCAAAGTGAAAAGGGATAATCCCTAGTCTCTTGAGTGCTCCCCCAAATGGAAGCAGGGAGCACTCTATCCAGTGGAGGTTTAGTCTCCACAGACTTCTCAGAATATTCAGACTCAGATATATTTGATATCAAGGGCATGGTAGCCAGGGTCTGGAAGTGAACTAGTCTAAGTTTGCATTTGTGAGACCTATCTGGTTTTAAAGAGATGAAAGGATGTCTGGGAGGTGGCTCAATGATAGACTGCTTGCTTAGCAAGCTGGAGAACCTGGATTTGATGCCAAACACTGAAAATAATGAAAAGGGCAGAGTTTGGGCAGTCATTTTTTTGTGGGAGGGGCAGGATGATGGCCATTCCCTGTTGAGGGGCAGTGTGACAGTTCTACTCTATCGGGTGGTGTACTGAGACTGTCCTGTCAGGGGCAGTGTTATGGGACTGTGCTGTAGGAGGCAGTGGTTGGGACTGGGATTTACAGTTTGAGTAGCTAAGACCAGTTCTGAAGTCATTAATGCTATCTAGTTCCTATTTTCCATGTAGAACTTATAAGTGTCTAGTAGAACATCTAAGCTTCATGATACTGCCCAATGTATGTATGCCCAATTTGTAAATATAAAACAAGCATGCTCCATAAGGGGGAAGAATGAGCCTGAGATGAATCCTATAATCAAATTTTCCATGTTTATTCTTCGTGTGACACAGAAAAGAATTCTGTGGTGGACAAACCCAGAAACTTGCAGGTACTGTTTATATTTGATAGACAGATGCCCGGAGCACATCAAGATTCCTAGCATCTTTGCGACTTTACATTAGTTGACCATTTAGAGTAGCTGTCCCTCTTTAGCAACCTCCTAGTTGCTTGTGAACGTATAAGCAAGTCCCAGTATTCAATATCTACCACGAACACAGTAGTTTAGGTCCCTGCCATGAACTGGGGAATGGAGGCAGGAGTAGGTCAGGATCAGTAAGATCTACTTCACCCGGGAGTATCTAGTAGTCACTACATACCTGTTTTACCAAAAAGATTATTAAATCTTCGGGATATCGGAGAACTCATCGAAAACACGGGTGTCGACGAACCTATGGATGTTGACTAGAAGCGAGAGGGAGAAAAGACAATCACAAAGCAAGTCTGAGAGATCAAGGCTATTTTGATCTCTTTTAGGGTTTGGCTTGCTGCTGTCTAGTGGTAGCCTTCATGTATTTTAAATGCTATCTCATCAAGTGAAGGCCAGGGTATGGAATGCTCTGGGCTGGAGACAGAGCTTACAAATATATATGAGTTGTGATCTCCCTCCCTCCCACTTACCCAACTCCCTCCCCATCTATTCTTTCATCCTTCCTTTCTCCCGCCTCTCTCCCTCTTTTTCTCCTGCCCTTCCTTCCTTTTTCCTTCCCCCTCTTTCTTTCTCTTTGCTGGTTCCTCACCTCTTTCTTCCTTCCTCCCTTCCTTCTTCCTACCCTGCATTTTTCCTTCCTTCCTTCCCCTCCCCTCCCCTCTTCTCCCCTCCCCTCCCTTCCCCTCTCCTTCCCTTCTCTCTCCGTTTTATCTTTTTTTCTTTGCTAAGGAATCCTGGTCACAACCCCAAGGTAATAGTTAGTCTACGTCCTTTTATCATATTAGCGGACTCCATGAGGCTATGAAACAAGATGGGCCTTCACAGCTTACCTTTGAGTGTTGAGAAGACCACCTTGACAATGAAAACTTATGCAGCAAAGCTTCCTGCACCTGCATCGTTTGAAAGAAGCCAGGGTCAATACACTCGACTTTGTCTGGGCACGTCAGACATTTCCAGAGCACAAAAACTATCATCGTTCTTACCTTCTGATCCCAGAGGCAGCCGAAGAGCAAAATGAAGAGCCCCTGCAGAAAGGATCAAGACCTGTGTTTTAAGATTCCATCTCTTTCCCCACCTGAGTGGACGTGACGAGTCCAGAAGACATTGAAGTCGCATGAAGCAACAGTTATGCACTGAGGAGTCTTAAATGATCAATGCTAGCGAAGTCATTTCTATTTTCCTTCAGTCATGAATAGCATTTCCATGTAGGTTATGTTACTAAATACATGTCTCTAATCCACATTATTCTTCATCCATCCCTCTATGTTGTGAAGATAACCATAGGAGGAAATAGCTTCTCTCCTTGGAAGCATATCTTGAAAGCTAAGAATCCTGTACTTTATAACACACAGTGGTAGGAGTGGGATGAGTGCAGTTTTGGCACAAGCATCCAGGAACAAGATGCTTCCTTGTTGTTCGTCTTTCTTTTATACCGTGTCTGACAAACTGGCATCCACTGTAAATAACTACATACTCTAAGAGAGCAAAGAAATGCCTTCCCCTGAACATCACCAAATAGATTGGCATATACATGGCATTCATTTTTTTTCAACATATATTTCCAGAGAAAATATGTGGTACCCAGCATCTATTTCCTTCAATTATCTTTTTGAAAACATACCTTGGACCAAGATTTTTATTAGGCACTAGAGGAAGATACAGTGACCAACGGGAAGCCTGTCTTCACAAAATTTGTTGATGCTCACAGAGACTAAATGGAACCATGGCTTGATTTAGTGGCAGTGTTATACTTAAGAGATAAGACTAGGGCAAGATTATCTTGAGTAAACAGCCTTATCTAGTTTAGGATGGTGACTATCCTCCTACTTGTGTGATGGGGACATTTGGAACCAGATTATAATATAGGTGATAAAAGGTTCAAGGTTCCATGGGAGCAGAGGACTCTGTCCCTTTATCTCTTTGAGTGCTTGCAATTACTGTTCTCTGAAGCTTAGGTCTCTTGTGCATGAAAACCCTTCCCCATTCCTCCTCTTGTTTGGGTTTCTATCATTAGTTTATCCCACAAGAATGGGCATTTCCTGAGATCCCAGTGCCGTGAGCTTACCTGGAAGGCATTGAGGAGAGTAAATATGATGTGGAACACAGCATTGCTCCCCTGGATCACTGTGGCAAGACCAAAACCCCAAGTGAGCCCCAAGAGTGGTGTGAGGACCCCGATACTCTTGCTGATCTGGAATAGGCTGCTCTTCTCTTGCTTGCCTGGCTTGTCCCCAATGGAGGGCCTCAGGATCTTGGTGATGACCACAACTGTGATGCTCACATTTACCACCACAATAATCAACGCGGGGATGGCAAAAGCCAGCAGCGCTCTGGTGTCCTCCCAGTTGAGCCAACACGCGTTCTTCCTCATGTAGACTTCCTGTGGCTGCGTAACCCCCACTGTGATAGAGGAGATAATGAGGGGACAGCCGTAGCCTAGAGAAAAGGCGATGGCTTTCTGAGTGGACTTGCTTGCATCGTGTAGAATGAAAATCAGCCGATAGAAGAGCATGAGGCCTAGAGTTAGCATCCAGAAGAAGACGCTGAGGTAGAAGAAGTGAATGAAGAACGTGGCGGCCACACAGGCTGTTTCGTTGAGTGGGTAGCGACCGTCGTGGATCGCGCCAGCCACAATGAACCAGATGTCAGCAACCAGAAGGCAAAAGGCGATGTTGACGATGCAGATGTGGCGCATATAGGAAGTTCGGTTCTTGGTCACAGATTTCCACACCATGGCTTCCACAACTAGACAGGCAGCTAAGCTGACTATGGAAAACCCCAACCCAATGTAAGAAATGATATCCAGAAGTATTTTTAAAAGAGACCCTGGATCTGGGGAGTCTGGGGACATGAGGATGGAGAATGACGTCAGGTGGTCACACTTGCAGAAGACTGTGTCCCTATTGTCCCTACCATCGTCTTCCACAGAGCACCCACTGCTGTCCCAGCCCCCTGTATTGTTGGCAAGACTGAAGTTCCAGAAGACACACTGTGGCTTGCCACCCGAACGATGGTTGTTCTTAAAAGTCATAGAAATCCTGAATGGCTTGACAATGTTATGGCTGACAGTGGTTGTCATTACTAAGCTGCTGGAGGATGTCTTTCTCTGTACATCCTGGGCAAGGATGGCTTTGAGGGTTGGGAAAGCCACAGTAACGATCGATGAATCAGGCTGCAAGTTTCCCAGCTGACACTCATCAATGGCTACGTCACCCCACAGGTCAGAGTCTTTGAAGATAAACTGCTGTTGGTAGATTTGGGGGTGGCCACGTTTTATCACCATGCTCTTCATCTGAACGTTAGGGTGGGCGAGGAATGGAGGAGTGCTGTCTCCCAGCTGGAGGGCTTGGGAAAACCTTTCCACGGAGTGCAGGAACTGAGAACTCTGATTGCTCTGTTGCTGTAGCAACTTCTCCCAGGAGTTCAAGGCAGACTTGTCTAAGATGACGTTAACGGTAGCAAGGATGTCCTGTAGGTGACATGGGCAGGGGGTTGGAGAATGACAGCATGTTTCAAGATAAAAAAGACGAAACAGCATTTCTCCAGATATGGGTTGACGCAATGGTCTGAGGCACCACAAGCAGAGAAAATCTCTCCCCTGCTTTCTCTCAACCAACCTTGAAAGAGGCAGAGACCATAAGGCTGTGGAACTTTGCTTAGTATTCAGTAACATTGACTGTGAGAATTATCCTCACACTACTGAGACCTCCTTAGCTGCCTGAGAGGGGTCTTATTTACTCATTTTTGGCTCTTATTTTTGTAAACACATGCAGGTGTGTCAGTGGGTGTGTCTGTGTGTGTGTATGTGTGTGTGTGCATGGAGGTGCAGAGGCCAGAGGTTAACATTGGATCTCTTTCACAGTAACTGTCTACAGGGTCTGTCACTGATGCCGCATGATTGGCTAGCTGGGATACTCCAAGGAGAGTATCCTCCTATGTGCTTCCCCAGTGCTGGTATTCAGGCCCAGCCCCCATTTTTATCTACATGGGTACTGGAGATTGATTCTCATGCTTTCATGGTTAGCACTTTCCAGACATCTTCCCAGGCCAGTGGTTGACTTTGTTTTAAATCTCAAGCCTGTGAAGGCTTTTGGTAGGTGGCATATCACCAGCAAGAGAAACTCTAGCCCTGAGCATCAAATAAGCTATGGAACTGTTTCAAGGGCAGTTTTGTCTGATAAACAATCTCTCTTTCTCATACGCCTGGGCCTGATGCTTTTCATTTATTCCCTTCTCTTGAAAATATTTTCCTCCCTATTTTTGCCTTGTCTGACTTGTAGAAGAAGAAGCCTATGAAATAGGTTGAGTGGTAACCTCTATCTAACTGGACACATCCTGATACCAAAACCTTGAGAATGTGACCTTACCCAGACAGATAGTCTTTACAAATGTAATTACTTTAAGGACCCATTCTTGTTAACTTTAACTGTCAATTTGATGCAACCTAGAGTCACAAGTGTTGCCCAAGAAGAAGTCTTGATAGAGGAGTTGCCTAGAGCAGACTGACAGGTGAGCATGTTTGTGAAAAATTGTCTTGTTTGCCACAATGAATACAGGAGAGCCCCATCCTTTGTGGGCAGTACCATTCCCTATGCAGGTGGTCCTAAGCTATATAGGAAAGCAAGCTAAACATGAGATCAAGAGCTACTAAGCAGCTCTCGTCTATGGCTTCTGTGTCAAGTTTCTGCCTTGACTTCCCTCAGTGATGGACTGCAACCTATAACCTTTCCTCCCCCTAGTTGCTTTTGGTCTTGGTGTTTATCACATCAACAAAATGAAATAGGGCCAGACTTATTCTGAATTATCCGAGTAGCTCCCCACTGCAATATAGCTTTACAAAATACAGACAGGGAAAAGGCTTAGACAGAGAGATTCCTGTGGTTCTGCAGAAACCAAAGTATGTCTGGTGTCTCCAGAAGCGGGGAGGACTGAAGAAAGGATCCTCTCTAGCACCTTTTCTGGGAGCAGGGCTTTGCAGCCATCTTGATTCACCTCTAGAATAGTGACACAGTATATTTCTGCCCAAGCAACCCAACCCATGCTTGGACAGTCCCCACTCACAAATGTAAAGCTTTGCGTATTGCTACTAGGCTCCATTCTTGTTGGTCTCTTGTTGGGTTTAACCACTAGGAGAACAGGCAATGGAAAGATGGGAGTGAGAAGAGTTGACATCAATCATTCATGCTGTCCCCTTACCCTGTTCCCTTCATCCCAAGCTTGTCTCTGGTAAAACTATACTGGCCTTCAAAAACTATAGCTTCTGGGGAGGGTGATCTCCCCTAAGACTTCAGCTATCACTGGACTTGAGTGAAATCCAATCTGTTGTCTATAGTGTGGCTTATAAAGACTGTGGCTTCTGAGTGCCCCATCTCACCCCTTATGTATTTTATTCTGACTTACCTTTGTATGTTTCCTTTCATTAATGCCTCTCTATTTGAACTGTTATAATCTCTCTTTGCCTCCCCCCACCCCAAATATCTCATAGTTTACATTCAATGAAAGACCTTTGAGAATCTTATCCTGGTTTCCTTTCTGTGGCTGTGACAAAATACCCTGACCAAAACAATTTAAGGGCCTACAATTCCAGATCACATTGTACCATGACAGGGCAGCAGACAGTGGTGGGATCTTAAGTTAAGAGCTGGTCATGTTACAGCCACAGTCAAGAGCCGAGAGCAACAAAGAAAGGCATGCCTGCAAGTGCTCAGCTCATGTCCTCTACTTTTATATAACTCAGGATGCCCAGCCTAGGGAATGGTGCCGTCCACAATTCAGATGAGTCTTCCTAATCAATTAATTTAATGAAGACAGCCTCTGACAGACCTTTTCAGAAGCTGACTTTAATCAAGCCAGTATTTTACAGGTGTGCCAAGGGGCCTGCCTCCTAGGTGCCAACGTGACATCATACTTACCTTGTACGTATGCTGTAACCTCTAAATTACTAGCTTTTCTAGAAAACTAGCAAGAATTCATTATGTTTGAATGAAGAAATGAAAGCAGTCTCTTTAAAGACATCCAAAAACCCTCTGCTGTCCTGGAAGCCATAGCACACTTCAGAGCACACTACACTATTCTTGTATCCAAGTGAGTATTCTGAGAGAGACGAGTCTATGTGGGAAGGAGTGATGCTTCCTGCACACAAGTCCAGAAGTTTGAGAAGGCAAGACCCCAAACTCCCACAAGGCTTAAGTACACTTACTCTCATCATTTCTGAATTCACTTGGGTGGGAACCGTTGAGAGCAAATCAAGGATGCTGATGATGGCTCCCAGGCTTCCTGGAGATGAGCGGATGTCTTGTTCTTCCTTCCCAGCACTAACAGAAAGGTCCCTCAGGTATGTAGGGAGCTTCTGGTCCTGGGTGGGGCTCTTGATCAAAGCCTAGTTTTAAAAAAAAAGCAAAAAACAAATGAAATTATTCCAATAATCTGGGAGCTGTGGTTTTCCTTTATTCTCAATGCCTACATCTGCTGTGGACTTCATGGTCAAATGTAAGTGGTTTTTTTTTTTTTTTTTTTTTGTTTTACAGCAATTTCAGGTTTTATTTTTGAAATGATTAATCCTGATTGTCAACTTTCTGAGTTTTAGAATCATCACCGAATCAAACTTGGGGCATATCGAAGAGGGAGTTGTTTCTAGGCTGAGTTCATTGAAGTGGGATGAGCCACTCTAAATATGGCTGGTACCATTCCACAGGCTGGGGTTCTGGCATTGAAAAGTCAATGTGAGAGAGCATCAGCTTCATCTCCCTCAGCTTCCTGACTGTAGATGCAATGTGACCAGCCTCCTCCTGCTCCTGCCTCCTCCTTTCCGTCCCCGCCATGATGGTCTTCACCCTCCAACCGTGAGCTTGAACAAAACTCTTCTATCCTTTAAGTTTCTTTTGTCAGAGATGTTTGTCACAGCAATCGGAAAAGTAGCCAGTACAATATATGTTGGCCATGCATTTCAGAGTGGTACGTGGCCAGTTCTCCTAAGTGCTGAGAATCCTGCTGAGCCAGAGAGATAGGCCTCCCCAAGGATATAGAGTCCAAGGTTTCAGATTTACCTTGGCCACCTGGAGCAAACCATTGATTGGAGCTGAGATGCAGGCCCTTGACTCCTCCTTCCACTGGGAGCCCACACATTTGTAAGTGACAGTCCCGCCGATGGTCTGTCCAGAGCTTCCGTAAACACCTGAGAACTGGCACAGCTTCTGAATGACTTTCCCAGGCTCCCCAATGCCGATGATGGGATCCTGGCATGTGATATTCTCCCCTGCATCAGGAACATGGAAATAAAAGGGACAGTTGAGAAATTCTCTCAGCCATAAAGAAGAATAAAGTTATGTCCTCTGTAGGGAAATAGGTGGCACTGGAGAGAACCCTGCTTACCAAAGGTCTTAAGGACATGATACCTTCCTACTTTGATGGACAGGCCCCAGTTATCAATGTTCACAAGAATGTACACATAGTATTCAGTAAGCTTGAATAACTGGTTAGAAAACTACAGAACCTTCGTGTATGGGGCTCCAGTCACAAGGAAGCCATCTTATCACCGGGCCTTCCTGGTGACTGGGGAGAGTTCTTCCACATGAACTCTCGTGGAAACAGTCACACAGATCATGACTCTCATCTTGAGAATAGGCCAGGTCACACTGGCTCAGGGTTGACAGAGGATAGGAGGGGATCTTCCCACCATTTCTTTCCGTATGGCTCTATCTCAGGAAGAGCACTGGTAAGGACACATTCTCTTCATGTCATCTGTAAGTAATCTCAGAAAGACACAGATACTGCCCATTCCAGTCTGCCTCGCAACCCACTTAGCCTTCAGGGCTTGGCCCGAGAATGATTTCATTTGCCAGGCTCTCTCTCCACTATCGCAGTAGAGCTTTCTAGCCATAAATACTAATTCTATCTTTATGTTCACTCTAGCATCTGGGACAGCATCTTCAATCTCTTGGTCCCCTAGGCTAGAGGCCAGAGAACATGGTCTCTGTTTCATTTTTAATTCCCCATGGTTCACCCAAAACCTTCATATGCAAATGAAGACATCAATGAATAAATGAGTCTCTGCTCATGATTAGATGACCTGAAGGTCACTTAAATGCACTTACTTGGAATAAGTTTGAGCTTCATAGATGGGCTCTGGACTGAGCTGTTGGCTGCATTCGTGAAGTGGCAGAACACTGCGATGTCTTTGGGACATCGAGGTAAGTTCGCTGGGAGACTGTATTTGTAGCATGCTTGCTTGCCGATAACTTCTCTTTCTAAAGATAGTATTATTGGGACTATGAGACGACAATATGAACAGCCAAGACATAAGTAAAGGTTGCCAACATGTTCTGATATAAACGAACTTGCCCCCAAATCTCCTGGGAAATTTGTGACATTTAATTTCAATATGGTTTCACATTTCTATGTGAAAAGAACCTCTGGTTCTCAGAGTAGGTAAATTCATCTTTGAAAGTGTGCTGGCCAAAATGTCACCTTGACCATTCATGGTTTCAAGCCTGAGTCTACATCCTGATCTGCACATCGATCATACCCTGCCTCGCAGTGATTTATAATCATGTCTTTATAGACCACTTTATACTTTAAAGATTAATGTAAAATTAATAAAATAATGTGTACTCATGGGTGTCTATATATGTGCTAGTTAGTACAGTTACCAACAGAGCCCAGAGAAGGGCAGCAGATACCATGGAGCTGGAATTGCTGGTGCTTGTGAAACCATCTAAGATGGGTGCTGGGAATTGAACTTGAATTTGGTGCAGTATGTGCCCTTGACAGTTAAGCCATCTCTCTTCCCTAAGGTCATTCTGTCCTACCAAGCCAGAAGCTTCAACAGAGAAAGTCCCCAGTCTCCTTTATCTTCACATCTCCCTGTGCTTGGCTGAGTATCTGGCATATAAGAAACACCCAATTTACACATTCTGGAATTAGAATGTGGGGATATTGGCATTCTTCAACATCTGGGGCGATTTTCCATCATCCAATAATGTAACACACAGCCGTCTCTGTCTAACTGGAGTCTTGAGTTTTTGAACTTCCACTGCCTTTCTATCTATACTACTTATTTTTAGGGTATTTGGTGTTATATACATTGCCTTTGATAAGCATAGGTCTTTATAGACAATAAAATGTATGTCTAAATTTATTATTATTAATTTACTTCTAACTTATATGTGTCTGGTAGTCTGTATGTGTGTTGTGTGCATGCAGGATCTCACAGATGCTAGAAGAGTGTGCAGGATGCACTATAACTGGAGTTATAGGTGGTTGTAAGTTATCCAAGGAAGATGCTGAAGGCCAAACCCAGGTCCCTTGCAAGAGCCTCTCCAAGTGCCTTCAACTGTAGGCAATGTGGAGGCCTTTGTGTTCACAGATAAGTACTATTAGCAATTGGGGTGTTAAATAAGCAAAACTGTCCCTTCCAAGGATGGGATGCATAACCTATTATGTGCCCAGAACGATGGGAACAGAGGTTAATGGCCTGGTGACCTTTGCTCTAGCTCTGTGACCAAGACTACACCAGATTTTCCCCCAAGTCCTTAGCATAAGCTTGTTTTTCTCAGCCATTGTATAGAGCCTATAGTTGTGGAAGGTGTCATGTGCACGTAACGAAGATGTAGTCACATCTGGTCTTTATTTAGCTTACTTTGTTCCTCAAGGAGATTTATATGCACTTGCTTAATTGTGCATACCAGACTGAATTAATTATCCCCAGGGAAACTTTCATCAAACTGTTCTCTGCTTAAATATGCCTAAAACAAATTACTTGTGATCAGGCTTATGAAGTCTGAAGCAACAGCAGCTGCTGGGTCATGTTGAACCTGGGGGCTTCTTGCCTCCCTCCACCCATTACTCTGTTGGCCATGGTGGTTGCACACACCCCCCACCCAACTTCTAAGCCACTCTCAATGCCATGCCAATTTTCTTTCCAACCATGACTGAAGGATTATTGCTTTTCTGACCTAGTCTGCTACCGAGCATGTCACTCTTTGAAGATCTTGTCATTGTGCCCAGGGTGGGATGTGGTGGGGAATGGCTTGGGTACCATTTGAAATACAAAGGCTGCTAAGGCTGAAGAGATGGCTCCGTGGTTAAGAGCATTGGCTGCTCTTGCAGACAACCTGGGTTTGGTCCCCAGAACCCATATGGGCTCATAATCTTCTATAACTCCAGTTCCAGGGAACTCAACACAGTCTTTTTGACTTCCACAGGCTCTGTGTGAATGTGACACACACACACACATGCAGGCAAAGCACTTGCATGCATAAATTAAAATAAATAAACTGAATGAAAAGTTTTAAAGAACAAGGTCTTCCTGACCCTGGAGCCTTCAACCAGAGGTTCTGGGATGCTGATAATGGCAGATGCCTTCGGGAAGCATCATGCTTGCTAGAGAGTGGGTCTTACTTTCTTTCCCTCTGTGCTGTTTGGTTCTTTCTTATCATCTTGCTGGCTGCAGTCATGCATTTATAAGGGTGAATGGGTCATTCTGTATCAAGTTATAACAAAGAAAGATGTATCATCAGAGTATCTGGATGAACACACTGAGGGTGTGGAGATGGAGGAAAACGTACGGGCTCCACCCAAGCCTTCTGGTTCACACCGGTGAATCATCAGCCGTATACCCAAACAAGATAAGAGAGACAGGCGGAATTCTTCCTGATACACTCTCCAGGATCCCAGAGTAGCCAGTGCTGTTAACTACCGAGCCATCTCTCCAGCCCCAGTCTTTGTATTTTAAACAGTCCCTGAGCCATTCCCCACCACATCCCACCCCTGGCACAATGACAGGATTTTCAAAGGGTGACATGCCCACAGAAGATTGGAAAACAAAACTCCATTGGTCATGGTTAGAGGTCTGGCCTCCTCTCTGGGTACTGAAATGGATCCCATGGGCCTCCCTGGTCAGGGCAGTGTTCTGCATCCAAGCTACATCCTTAGCCTCTTTTCATTTTTTATTTTGAGACAGGGTTTCACCAAGTTACCCAGCTTGTCCTTGAATCCCCTATGATAGCTTAGACAGGCCACCTGTGTCAGCTTCCTGAGTATCTAGGATTACATCCCCGTGCCTGCAAGTGTGGCTCCTCTGTCTCCGTGAAGTTTTTCAATATGTATTTTTAAGAGTAAAAATTCACGCCTATGGGCTAATGCGGCCTAGCAGCGGCACGGCCTGCCTCTTACCAGCGGGAAAGGATGAGGAGTCCACGTGGAAAGTCACAGCATACTTTTCCCCTGCATCCTCTTCTACGCAGCATTTGAATTGATGGGAACTGGTACACAGACCACTGGCTTCCAAAGGGTCCATCATGATGTCTGACGCCAGAGGCAGCGGGTGAACAGTGACATCTTTGGTGGCAATGCTGTATGAATTCTTATATCTAAATATGCAGTGGTAGGTTCCTGGGGGGAGGGAGCAGAAGTGAGACAGAGTGAAATCGTTGCTCTTAAAAGGCATCATTGTAATGAAGTCATTGCTCCTAAATGACATCATGGCAATAAGAGGAGTCTTAGCTTTGTTTCCTCAAATTTGTGTGCAGACCTGCTCCACCTTCCTGGACACTGGGAGAGCTTGACTGACTTCTCTTTTACTCCCTTCACGGGTCTTAAGAACTAGCCAATAACGCTCCTATCTTCAAGTATGCATTCACTCCAATCCAATGAAGTGGCGTTATCCAAGGTCAAGAATGAAACTGGGCTCCAAACCCTCCACTCCAAGCTTCTCCCACAAGCAAGAGGAGCATGGGGATTTGGTGGTGTGCAGAAAAGAGAAAGTTTTTGAAGAGAGGGGACATCACAGAGCACCTCTGTCTTATCATAGTCACTTGCCTGTCTCTGAATGAGTGGTCCCTTAGATTCCAGGACACCATGGCCCCAGAGGTCAAACCATCATTTAAGCAGCTGTCTGCCCTGGATGTTTAAGTATTTAGCCCCGTGACCTACTATATCATAAAGGCTCCGTAGATGTCAGCTGTTACCACACAGTTCTACTGAATCTTTATGCTTTCAGTGACTTGTATCTCCTGGCAACATGAACATTTAAGAAAAATAATCAAGAAATACAAATGCTTCTCTATTTAAAACTAGACATAAAAACACTGACTGGAGTTTTCATGGCACATCTGGGAAGTGTAGTGCCAATCATGTAGTAAACCTGTACTGCCACCGCCACCACCATCATCATCATCATTTTGTGTGCACAGGTATGTGCAGATGCATGTGTGTGGGGGTATGCATGTACATGCATATACACACATGTAGAGATTAGGGAACAATCTCCACTGTTGTTTCCTAGGTACCTCCCATTTTCTGTTTGAGACAGGGTCCCTCCCTGGCCTAGAGCTTTGCCACACAGGTTAGACTAGCTGGCTAGCAAGCCTCCAGGGAACTACCTGTCTCCACCCGCCCCTACCACCACCGCTCAGGTTGCAAGCTGGCATTGCTTTTTATGTGCTTTCTGGTGGATCAATTTCTTGCAAACCGATGCTAAAGGTCAGTCTGCAGGTCCTCATGTTTGCAAGGTAAGTGCTTTACTGACCGAGCCACTTCTCAGGTCCTCAGGAAAGCTATTTTGAAAAAAGCCCTATTGTCATGGCGGCAGGAATGCTGGCTGTGGAGTTAGACGCTAACTTCAGTCCAGGTTGCACAACATCACCTGTACTACCATGTTTATTATTGCTTGTGAAGACCATTTTCCGCACCCCTAAGATGGGTTAATGTGGTCCAGGCAGTGGTGGTGCACACCTTTAACCCCAGCACTTGGGAGAGAGAGGAAGGTGGATCTCTATGAGTTTGAGGCCAGCCTGGTCTACAGAGTGAGTTAGAGGACAGCCAAGGCTATACAGAAAAAGCCTGTCTTGAAAATAAACAAACAAACAAATAAATAAATAAATAAATAAATAGGATAATGCTAATCTGCCCCCCCATACTGTCCTGTCACCCACAAAGAGTAATCTAAAGTAGTCATTATAGGCATGTCCCTAGCTGCCTGTCGTCATGTATTTCCATGGGTCTAGGCAGCCTGCTGCAGGGTTTGGCCCATCACTCACCGTTCCACTCTCGGGTGGAGGTCTTCACCATCAGCACCGACTCTGCTCCATCCTGATACCTCCTCATGGTATAAAACCTTGGATGGATTTTAATACCAGCTGAGGTGTTCCAGTACACCTCATCAAAGCTACTCACATCGCTGAGGCAGGTTATAGAAAAGCTTTGTCCCTCAGAAACAGAAATTGGGTCCCGGGTTATTGTTAGGTTGGCTGAAAGAGTGCAAAACAAAACAGACAAGACAAAAACCAACAACAGATGCAATGTTTAGTTTTTTTCAGATGACATCGACACAGGAGTGACATTTAAGACAGGGACAGCAACACGGACCATCCTGGCTCTACCCGTGTCAGCGCGGGATTGGTACCTTGCTGCTCCTGGGGTTTACTTGTTTCTAGGCTGTTCCCGGTGGTGCTCTGAACTGTACTCACTTCCATCACATGCCTTAGGACCTCGGGCACTTCCCCTTTGTAGCTGGCATTATCTCCTGATGATTGGCAGGGTAGAAGGTTGCACACTTAGGGATGTTGACTTAATCCAGGCTCCCCCCCCCAACCTCCTCTGTGACCCCCTCAATGGAAAAAATAGAGGATTGGGTTCTTGCAACAACTTCATATTGACTCTGTAAGTGCTTTCCCCATAATACGGTGTTGTATCTTGGAAGGCGGCTGTGTTCACCGCTGGATCAACCCATGTCAGACCACTGTGATGTAGATTCACTCCTTTCTATATCTGTCCCCATAAAATGGCAGCCTTTTGCCGCTGTTGGTACATCCTTAGCATTTACAGTATACAGTCTAGTTTCTAGTCGGTGCTTCATAAACAAATGAATGGATCTTAATCTACCTTTTTAGCACAGGGATCATAAAGTTCACTCTCCAAATACTCATGCTTAGATCATCTCAGGAACACTGGATGTACAGGCACCTTAATGTTATTTATGGCCATTTCATTTTAACTATATACAATACAATAACCGAGGTTAATAATATAATCAATCACATGTGTACTGCTATTTTTGGAATTCTATCACAGATTCTATAAGACATTGTTGACAGTGTTGGGATCATTGCAATATAAATGCTAATATGAAAACCAATTATTTATTTTTCTCTTGTTCTATCTTTTCTTTTCTCTGGGAGCATGTCTTTCCCATGACTGACATCTCAAGATGGCATTTGCTTTTGTCACCTGTGGAGGTGAACTGCCTCATTTCCTAAGCCTGTTGCCACAGGTCTGCTTCTCCATTCCTGTGTCAGTCTCATTCTTAGTGAACATCAAAAGAAGCCAGTTCTTTCCACCGTATCTGAGACAGAGTTCACATGCTGAGGCACAGCAACCAAAGCATACCTAAGACACAGTGTGTCCCTCACTCTGCCCTCCCTGACTGGAGGGATCTGGAAACAGTCCCCGGGGGGGGGGGGGTATCTAGCCATTTCTAAGCAGAAAGCAAAGCCTCATGGACCCAGAAATCTGATTCTCTTGTTTCCAAGATAGGTCAGATGGCCAGATGAGGAATTTTCGGCAAGCACTAACCATGCCTCTATATTATGTCCCAGGTTTCCAATTAAGAGCTGTGTCTGTTGAATATGCACTGACTCCCAATAGCAGAACATGTACACAAGGCAAACAGGTATTGCTTTCATCCTGCTTCTTATGACATTTCTCAAAAAGGCTGTAACTGGTTCATTTTCAGAGAACAGATGGGAAAGAAATGTCTGTAGCTGTGGTGACTCTAGAATGCCATTTGATTTAATGACGCCTTTATTATTTTGATCAGCATAGGACCAGCGTTGTAGATTGAATGAGAAATGCCCCCTTCGGCTCATGTTTAAACACTTAGATCCCAGTTGGTGATATTCTGTGAAAGTTCCAAAACCTTTAAAATGTGGAACTTGCTGAACATAGTATATCGCTGTGGATAGGATTTAAGGTTTAACAGCCTAGGCACACTTCCTGTCCCGCCCCCTCTCTCTGGTTCCTGTGTGTAGATGAAATAAGAAATGGCCCTTTCAGAAACTGAAAAACTGAACACAAACCTGTTTATTCAACCATAAGACCAAGTGATCAGGTCGTCCTAGCTTTACGTGGGGCTATTTCTCGAATGGAGAGATTGAAACATGGAACCAGAGGCGGGGCTGGGGATAGGGGGAGAGCTGGTACTGGGGAAGTAACTGAGGCTGTTGGGATTTAAGGAGGGGAAACCAAATTGTGGAGGAAGGAGGTTAGCAGTCATATGGGTTCAATGACAACAGAACTAGCCTGGTCCTATACTACTTTCTAAGCCCAACTGCTTCCTTTAGCTGAACAACATGGTTAGTTTCTTCCCAGTCTTTCCGACCCAACCCAATTTAAAATGATTCCATCTGCATTGAAATGACATAGAGGGACATCTGACTGACATCCCACTCCCGGGGAAAGCTCGGCTTCATTCTGCCCACTGAGATGAGGATTCCAATCGACTGGCAAGTATAACATACATCTGTCTAAAGAGTCTATGGCAAGAGTTCTTACCTACAGAGGTGAAGGTCACAGCTATGTTCTTACTGCCTCTGGCTCCATAGGCACTGACGAACTCACATGTGTAGATGACTGTTGTTCCAGAAGACCCACTGGGACACTGGGTTCCATCTGCCTTGAGCGTGTAAGTGCTGCAGCTAGACTCTAGGTCTGATTCTGGGTTCCCTGCAATGATATAAACACATTTTCAACAACATGTGTTATAGTATATATTTAATCTCAAACACCTTTGATCACTCAGTTTCCAGATAAAAGACACATAACGTTTATATTTATAATAAGCCTTAATCAGTCCTAGAACTTGGCAGGTATCTACCCTCTTAGCTATTAGGTTTTTACCTCCCTATCAATAACCCCGAATTATGACTTGTTAGCTATGGGTATAATCAAATGTCACTAAGAGTCACTTTTATTGCTATGTTCTTTTAGTAGAACTGTATTTGGTTTTACCCTAGGCTCCTGGACTATCTAGTCTCAGGTACTTGATCACCCAAGTAGCATCAGGGATGTGTTTCATCTTACAAAGAGGGCTGTCCGTTAAATCAGACGTGGTTGGTCACGCCCACAAGTTTTATGGCACCATTGCACTAGTATACCCTGCAGGCAGGACACTGTGTTCTGAGTGGGCCTTTGTCACCCTCTACTTTGTCAAAAGTGTTTCCTTACCGCTAACGGCACCTTCTTTTTCCTCCATCTTGGGCTTTTCCTCATGTTGCCTCCACTGCCAGCCATCTTTTTTCAGCAGTAGCTATGTGAGCCTCCCTTGGGTCCTTCCTTGTCTTTCCTGTTTGCATCCTCTTGGGCTTCCTTTTGAAGACCCTCTCCTGAGCATCCTTCTTAAATGCCTATGTTGCTCCTGGTGTTATCCCCAGCCACACCCCTCCACCCCATCTTACTCCATTGTTGCTCCTCTTTGCTTCACTCCCTTGGCAACATCAGCCCCCCACCCCACCCCGAGGCTCCTGCTATGAACTGAGATTGCATGACTTCCCTCACTACTCTAAGAGGAATGATCTGGTTGGAAACTTTGGAGGCAAATTCCCAATGTTGATTTGACATCTCTGGTACCTCAAACTCAACACGTGCGATTTCTTTATTTTTCCCCAGACATAATTCACACATCCA
Source organism: Mus caroli (assembly GCF_978045245.1). Lineage (NCBI taxonomy): Eukaryota > Metazoa > Chordata > Mammalia > Rodentia > Muridae > Mus > Mus caroli. Next base: position 51,358,168 of record NW_028227273.1, read on the forward strand.
GGATTTCCTGCCAGTGCTATTGGCAGGAATCCAAATTAAAACACTTAAAGCCGCTTTAATTACCCGAACTTCCTCACATTGTGCTTCCACCCACTTATGAAAACCCTGTCTGAGCTTACACTCCTGAAACATGGCCATCTCCAGCAGCGAAAGGTCACCCCCTACCCACCACCCCTGCCCCCGGGCCCCGCTGTTTGTTGTCTGAACTTTGCAACTGATTACATCTGGGCTTCAATTCAGAATTAATTCCCTCTTCAACTTACTCACTGTGCCACCTGGAAGTTTCATTCTCTTTTTGTGGTCGACTTGGTTTGGGTTTTGAGACAGGGTCTCACTCTATAGGCCAAGCTTGCTTTGAATGTGCTGTGTAATCTAGTCTGGCCTTTAATTTGTGATTCTCCTGCCTCAGCTTCCTGGACTTCAGGTACAAGTAGTCAATCATGATGTCCAGTGAAAGTTTAGGTTTCTAACTTGAGCTCTGAGCATCTAATTTCCTTCCACCTTAAAATGCTTACTATGGGTACCGAGTAAAGTCAAATGCTCTTAACACAATGTGTGCCACCGAAGGACCACAGGTTAGACAGATCCCTGAGAGACAGACACATAGAGAGAGGACCTGCAAACAGATACCGAAGATGGCAAACTTCCAGCTTATTCCTCACCCTCCTGACCTGAGACCTAAGTCTGGTATCTCAAAACAAAGACATCATGAGCTTTCTCCTCCCATTGGTACACCCCCTTCCCCACCCCCATCCATCAGCAGGACATGCTGATGTCAATGTTGTAGGCCTAGCAGACTCCCTATCTGTTAGGTTTCAAACCCAGGACCCGCATCCTAACCCTGTTAATATACAGGCACTTTCAGCCCCTGCTCTCAGGGACCTAGCAACAGCTTATGTCATCACCTGCCACAGTCAGGTGCGCCAGGTGCACTAGGTGTGCACTGTGGATAAAGGGACCTGGCCACCACTCCAGGTCTTTCTCTCTGTGTGCTCCTCCTTCTAGTCTCTGAGCACATAGTCAGGCTCCTTCCCTCCCTCCCTCCCTCCCTCCCTCCCTCCCTCCCTCCCTCCCTCCCTCCTTTGCCTTCTCTCTCTGTCTCCCTGTTCATGTCGATTTGTCTAGCCTTGTCTCCTGAGACAGGTGAACCCATCTGAGAGCTGTTCCCAAATAAACCTGCTTTTATACTTTTAATTTGGCTTGAATTTGCTTAGCATGTCAGCCGAGAAAAGCTATTATCTTGGTGCTGAAACTCAGGTCCCAGGGTTGAAACCTAAAACTGTTTTGGTTCAAACTGACCAGCTCTAAATTGGGGAAGTAACCCCCTCAAAGACCTTGAGAACCTCCAGCCAATGAGGAGAGACCTGCTGGTTTTTTGGTTCCTGAGACCCTGCCTGCTTTCCTTTGCAGGTCTTTCTCTCACTTTCTCTTGATTGGCCTTTCTATGTGTGTGTGTGTGTGTGTGTATGTGTGTGTGCTCACCCCTCAGAAAAGCCTTTCTCCAGCTGCTGATTCTGTCTGCCACACCTGAGATTTCTCCCATTTCTACCCATTGCACTTGAGGTGTGTGTATGTGTGTGTCTTTAAATTTTTTGAATACCAGATGAAAGGAACCTGATGCAGACCTCTAGACGACAACAACATTTCTCACACAATAATAATATGTTCTAATCTATTATTCTCTGAATTTGATTCTTCATTTTTCTCAAATCCCGAACCATGTGTGGCCTTCAACTCATCATGCAGTCCCGGCCCTGGATGCCTCTTCCTGTTGAATGTGCTTCATGCTTTTTGTTTGTTTGATTGTTTTTGTTTTTGTTTTCTCTGGGTTTCTCTGTATAGCCTTGGCTGTCCTGTAACTCACTCTGTAGACCAGGCTGCCCTCAGACTAAGAAATCTGCCTGCCTCTGCCTGCCAAGTGCTGGGATTAAAGGCGTGCACCACTACTGCCCAGTGTACCTCATGATTAAAAGTCCTGTCTTTTTACCCAATAGACAATTCAGTGAACCATACGGGGAGAGTTGCGTATAGAAAAAGACAGAACCTAGGAATGTGTTGGTGATAGGTCCCATCAAAGAAAATTCAATACAGTGTGCAGGCTAAAGGGAGGGTCATCTCAGACGGGTGACTGAGAAAGACTTCAGAGAAGAGGATGTTATTCTAAGTCTTCAAAGACAACTGGGAGGTTAACAGAAATCAGGGCTGTGGTGTGAAGTGAGGCTGTCAGGGTGTGAGTCTAAACCAGCAATCCTCACCGAAGGGCTTAGCACTCCATCGAGCTGCTTTGGGGGCCAGCGCTGGGTGCAGGACTGGAGGGTAACAAACTATCCCGGAAATCTATTGTTCTGCAGGCTGCTGCTCAACCTTGCTAGACTTAGGAAAGTCTGCAAAGGGGTCACCGGAGAGAAAGGTCCTTGAGCATCCCACGGCAGACTTCCTGGTTCCTCTGCCAGAGGGTGAGGTCTGTCACCTTCCAGAGTTGAAAGAGACAGGGGAACTGTGCAAGGCCTCTCCACCATCTGGCAGCTCCTTCAGGATGCCTGTGCCCTGTTTTCCTTATAAACTAGGGAAGTGACTAAATATCCCATAATGACATTTTTTTCAGAGTTGACTAGTTGTTTTCGGGTCTTTCTCAGTCCTCAGAGGTCGATTCAGATGCTGCAAGTGGCACGCGCCTGGTAAACTAGAGGTGCTTGGGAAAGTGTGTGTGAAAAACCTGACTTCTCGGATGATGATGATGATGATGATGATGATGATGATAAAGACGAAGCTGGTGGTGATGGTGATGTAGCATAGTCTATGAGCACAGAGTTTGTAATTTAAAGATCTGCACTTTAGCTCAAAGACTTTTCTTTGCATTAGCACATAATACTATTGTTTCTTATAAAGAAGAGGTAGCTACGGTCTCACACCGTTTCTAAGTATCCTTTTTTATCTAAACTGCTGGCAGCTCAGTCCAGAGCTGGCTCACCAGGATGAAGATGCTGGTCACTATAGCTAGTGAGATAAGATCAGTGGAGAGTCTTAATTTTTCTTTTTATGTTGTGACAAGAAAGACCCTCAGTGTCAGCCCCTGCCCTCCACACGTGTATACTCCCCAAACCGTATGGCCCAGCACATGCGAACACACATGCCACATACATATACATGCAGAAAAGTAAACAAGTAGAAACGGGCATGTAGGAACTGAAAGAGAAATGATGGGTCTGCAGAGAAATGCATGCTGGGAACAGAGAGAAAAAACTGAAGCGAATCCATAAGTGAGAGACTCGAGGTAGGAAAGCAACGAGAAGCTCCAGTAGGCCTAGGGGGAAAACTTCGTGACCTCAGCTTTAGCTCTTTGCTGAAGACGGAAGGGAAGGGTGGGCCATGCTATGGACCTATGTCCCCAGGCCACTCCCTTTTGGGCCTTTATCTGCTAGGATCTTGTCCTCAGCCCAAGCATGATGCTTCTTGCATGAGAGTACTTTTGGAGGTTTGCTGTGCAGTATCCAGGCTGGAACTGGCATCAGACCTAGTGGTTTGGGGTTTTAGTTTTGTTTTCATGGTCCAGAATAAACACCATTCCTCCTCTGCCTACAAGATCTCCCATTTTTTTCTTGGTTGAAAGGTAAGCAAAGAGACCTCTTTGCAAAAGGTCTCTATCCGCCGTCCTTACCTAGAATGCTTATCTTCCCTTCCTGTTTCCATTCAATACTGCTCCAGTTTGCAATATTCTCGCTGCAGCAGTTCAGCGATATAGGATGGTTGTCGCACACCACCTTTCTCTCCTCCTTGGCCAAAATCCGGATGGGAGTGACATCTAATTTTCTGACTGTTCCATATTCAAAAATATCCAATGTCACATTGCAACCATACATGCCTGCAAAGAATACACAAAATTATGAGTTACTATCACTCCTGTGACTTTCCTTTAATAGAATTGAGCCTCGTTTCATGTACTGTGGCATCTGTGACTTGACACAAGGGCCCCTTGAGGAATGTTCAGAAACTGTTAAGCCAGCGCAGACATGTCTGATGACACAAGGGAGAAGGTAGAAAAGGGGTATTCACACAATCACAAAGGAACTCACACAATATGAACTCACTGATAAGTGGATATTAGCCCAAAAACTTAGGATACCCAAGATATAAGATACAATTTGCTAAACACATGAAACTCAAGAAGAATGAAGACCAAAATGTGGACACTGTGCCCCTTCTTAGAATTGGGAACAAAACACCCATGGAAGGAGTTACAGAGACAAAGTTTGGAGCTGTGATGAAAGGATGGACCATCTAGAGACTGCCATATCCAGGGATCCATCCCATAATCAGCTTCCAAATGCTGACACCATTGCATACACTAGCAAGATTTTGCTGAAAGGACCCAGATATAGCTGTCTCTTGTGAGACAATGCCGGGGCCTAGCAAACACAGAAGTGGATGCTCACAGTCAGCTATTGGATGGATCACAGGGCTCCCAATGGAGGAGCTAGAGAAAGTACCCAAGGAGCTGGGGGGATCTGCAACCCTACAGGTAGAACAACATTATGAACTAACCAGTACCCTGGTGCTCTTGACTCTAGCTGCGTATGTATCAAAAGATGGCCTAGTCGGCCATCACTGGAAAGAGAGGCCATTGGACATGCAAACTTTATATGCCCCAGTACAGGGGAACGCCAGGGCCAAAAAAAAAAAAATGGGAATGGGTGGGTAGGGAAGTGGGGGGAAGGGTATGGGGGACTTTTGGGATAGCATTGGAAATGTACTTGAGAAAAAAATAAGAAAAAAAAAGGGGGTATTCACAGAGTCATACGGGGAAGTGAAATTGGTAAGTCTTGGAGAGTTAGTGGACCCTGAATAACTTGAGTGTGCTGTTTAACCCTGTGGTAAAACCGGAATCTTTGAAGGTGTGATCAGACTCATGTATCTACAGTCCTCTTTCCTGTGTGGAGGAGCAGAGTTGGTCCTCCTGATATCTGGTCTTAAGTAGGGTTATTAAACACTAGAAATTGGCAGGCTCATTGTTAACCTCTGAAGAACTAAAATTTATGGTTTTTTGGCTGCTTGGAGTAGGAAGGAGGGTGGGAAAGGCCAAAGAGAGGGGTTGCTATGGAGAAGACGAGTATTTGAAGAGGCTGGATCTATTTCCATCTTAATTTTAGTGATGCCTTTTCAAGTCTATATGTCAAAACTGAACACTTTGTAGACATAATGTATGTGCAGTATATTATATGCCAATTTCATGCCAGCAAACTAAATTTTATAAGGTAGATCAAAATAAAACAGTATAGAACCATTACTACTTACTATGTAAAATTCAAAATAAAACCAGTGCAATTTAAACACCGTTTAAAAATAGTGCCCTGGGTCTTTGGGGCAGACGGTTCAGTAGTCTGCTGTGCAAGCATGAGGGTCTGAGTTCAGATCCCCAGAACTCATAAGAAAGATGGAAATGATAACCTGCATCTGTAACTCTACAGCCAGAGAGGCAGAGACAGGTGCCTCTGACTGGGAGATGGTTCGCTGCTGGGTTCAGTGAGAGACCCTGCCTCAGAAACCAACATGGGAACAACTAAGAAAGGGAGGCTAAAGTCTAGCTTTCTTGTGGCAATGTACTCGTATCCATGCAACATATGCACATACACACATACACACATATGCACACATACATACATATATGCACATACACACATGAAAGCATGCCATGGGATGAATTTTCCATTTTGGAATAGGCTTCTTCTGAACAGCTCACCCTCCAACCCCTGCTCTGTTGGCTACTTCTCTGAGCACACCATTTAGTTCCCCCCGGTGACCCCCCGCCAAGTTTCTGATCAGAAACCCACCCGCATCATGCTGTGTGAAGTTGTAAATGGTAAGGCGGGTGATCAGGCTTATATTGTTGATGACAGTGGTGTGAATGGAGTATTTGTCGCTGTTCTGGATGTCAGAGCGCTTTTCTCCATAGTACCAGGACGTGTTGGAGGTCACGAACTCAGTTTCACACTCCAGAGTCACATTGTCTCCCTCAAAGATGAATTCTGGTATGACAGTGAATTTCGTCTCATCTAGAAATTCAAAGAGAAACGTTTGAGGGATACACATCAGTGATGCAAACTGTGGCTCTGCAGGCTTTGCTTCAAGGATTCTTGAGGGCTCTTCCTAGCATCTGTCTGCCACAGTCTTGCCCACACGCTCCCCTTACTACTCTCTGAGTAACAGAGATCCCATCACGTACTGATGCACCAGAGCCTGTATCTCAATCCCATTTGCGAAATGGAAGAGAGTATCTAAAGTCATGGATTTTTTTTCCCAGCTATTTTAATTGACCTGGAACAGTACTTTGGAAGCCTTCCCATGCAAGCTTGAGGCCCTGGTGAAGGATGGATAGGTCTTCGTAGGGCTAGTGTGGTTCGGATACTTTCTGAGACCCACCCTCTAAATGAACAATAGAACCCTAGTTAATTTCAGCATCTGCTGTTACTGTTACCTCACAGTGATGGCTTTACATTTATGGATCTTTTCAATATATGAACACAGGCAATCACAAGCCCAGTGGTTCTAGTATGAACCCTGGTTCCCATCTCCCTGATGCTCCTGCTGCAGTAATGTTAGTCAAAAAGAGACAGTTGGCATACAGAGCTCCAGACCTCTGTATTAGGAAATATGACCATGATTTCCTAGCTCTTCGTCTTCCGCCTCACTTTTTTTTTATATAGAATGTATTAGATTTCATTGTGGCATTTTTTTTGCTTATTTAATTCAAGACAAATTTTCTTCTTGTAGCCCTGGCTGTCCTGGAGCTCACTCTGTAGACCAGACTGGCCTCGAACTCAGATAACTATTTGTCTTTGCCTCCTAAGTGCTAGGATTAAAGGCGTGCATCACCATTGTCTGCCTCATTTTGGCACTCCAAGGAAATTGTTTTTGTCGTTGAGTCTCTTCTTCCCAACTTTCCCCTCACCCCTTCCATCCCAGGAGCTTCCTTACATTAAAGTTACATTAAAAGTTAGGATCTACATATGAGAGAGAGCATGCAATTTTTGTTTTCCTGAGTCTGGTTCATCCAGCTTAGCTTTTGCCAAATTCATCTGTTTTCCTAGAATTTTCATAATTTTATTGTTCTTGATAGACTAGATAAATATAAATTTTCATTATATATACACACCTATATATACATATAGATACACACACATACACATATGTACATATAAACTGAGATTTTATTATCTGCTTATTTGTTGATATCTAGGCTGATTCTATTTCCTAGATCATCTATATAGTGCAGCAGTACACACAGATATACAAGAATCTCTGGGGTAGATTTCCTACGTTTAAGCAATACCATCACATCATGCCTACCCCAAATGAACAAGCCATGTGGGGTGTGATAATGCAGTAGGTTCCACTTACTGCTCGGGGTTCCCTGGAAGGAGTTGTAGTCCATTTTGTAAGTTTGGTTGAGGTTCTGTATGACTTGTTCATTGGCTTTATGAATTGATCCAGGCAGTGGTGCCGATGTAACCCGGACTTCGTAGTTCACAACCACGCTGCCCTTGCTGCGTAGAGACCACTTGGTTCAGTAAAGCAGTAATTAATCTAGGAGAGTCTAGATCCTCGTGGTTTATTGCACAGAAGAGCAAAATAGCAGAGGACAACCAAGTTCCATCATCAAGGAATTGTTCAAACAACCCTGTCTTTAAACGTTAGCAGACACCCAAGGCAAGATTTGCCCAGTAATGTAAATGAGGAAAGTGTCTATATAAAGAACAATGAGCTGAACCCACAAGGTTTCCAGACATCCTGAGATCCTGTCTGCCTATCCGAATCTTCTAGTAATGTCTTTAACATTGCTGTCTGATACAACTCTACTTTAACATTTCAAACTCTCAGAACTAGAGATGTATTTCTGTTTGCAAAGTCTTTCATGCATGAGATGAACACATCTTTGTGTTTCCTTGTTGCTAAAGGGTAGGAACACGTCACAGTGTTTCCTTTTCTAGTTCACCACTGTGCTCTGGTGGGCATAGCTCTCACCTCTATTACGCTGTTCCTGCTAAGGACCCTACATGATAGCCCGCGGATGTTTTGTCTTGTTTCCTGGTGCATTGGTTTCTGCCCTCATAGAAAAATGAGAAAATTACATCATTCTTACGTGAACTGTGTCACAGTCACCGATCTGAATCCTGGTAAAGTTCTGTAACCCGCTCGGAACTGGAAAACAAAGAAGAGAATGACATGAGGCTGGAAGGAGATATCAAAGGTTTATAGGTACAACCCAGGTAAGGCTTTATTTTATCTATTTTGTTCGTGGTGGCATTGGCAGAGCTTTGAAGGAGTAATTTCTAGCAAAATGTGTCGGTCTTCAGAGAAGCACACAGTAGATTAAGTGCACAAAAGGGCTGCTCAGGAAAACACAAGAGAAAGAATTGAGAGGCTGTGGGGATGAGAGAACGTGGCATCACACTCCAAATGGAAGTGAAAAGGAGGGTGGAATGGAAGGATTCCTAGTACACCACACCTGACAATGTTCAGAAGGACCTTCCAAGGACATTTAATCGTCTTCCCAGAAATCCTCCTGTCTGCCAGACACATAACACTTATGTGTATTCTAAGATAAGGAGCAGAAACCCATTCCTGAGTGTCAGTGGTAGCGCTTTGGGCTACATGCTGAACCAGAGCCAGAGAGTTGGAAGTCAGGAGCACCCTCACAGCCACCATCCCACTTGCCCCCTACCTTAACATCAGTGTGACTTTGGTAAATCCAGTTTCATTCGTCAATAGGACAGGTTCATCTTGTTCTTCTGAATATCATCCTCATAAGAATTCCTGACCTACTCAAGTTACATGACCAGGTATCATAGCTAGCTTTAAGCGTCACTTGCCACAACCTAGAATCACCTACAAAGACGGTCTCTATTGAAGGGATACCCAGGTCATGTTGGCTTGTGGGCACATCTGTGAGGGATTGTCTTGATTGTTCATTGATGTAGGAAGACCTACCCTACTGTGTGTAGCACCATTTTATAGGCAGAGGGCCCAGAGCTACGTGAGACGGTGGAAAGCTAAGTGAAAATTAGCAGCAAGAAGCAGGCAGTATAGATGAACTCATTCCTCTCTGGTTTTGACTGTGGTTATGATATGTTTAGCTGCTTGAGCCTCTGCCTTTACTGCCACAAAATGACAGACCTGCTATTTTAAGGCGGACAAACCCTCTCTTCACTTAGATTCCTTTGTTTCAGAGTTGCTTTATTATAGCAACAGAAATAAAAATGAGGGCACCAAGAAATCTACAATATGTGTTGTAGGGCTGGTACCTGGGTGATTGAGAGTCTTATATGATCCCATAGTTCCTTAAAAGTATATAATTTAGTGACTGGTACTCTATGTAGAATTCTTATATGCCCGAGATGTAAATCAGTCATTCAAGAACTCTATAGAATCAATATTCCATCAAGGCACCATGGAAAAACCATTATTTTTGTGTGGCATACTGGCTTTGGCAGGGGCCTTCTCCTGCCCGGAGGACTAGGAGTTATGGGGAGACACTATCTCAGCCCATGTGTAATATCTCAGCCCAGTCACCACAGCAATTAGGAGACAGTGTTTGAAATACACCAACTCAAGCAAAGCATTTACATTTGAGTGGCTTAATACAATATCAAGCACTGTATTACTGCATCTGGGAGACAGTTCATACTTGCAGTAGCATCTCTGTTTTTACCTTAGTAACAACAGGCTGGCCTTGGAGTGAACACCTAGTGACTTCCAAGCTAGAGAAGTTTGAAACTCTCTGAGCTCAGCCTTGAGGTAGGCTCCCCAGTGATGTTGGAAGTCTTATCTGTGTATGAGAAACCTAGTCATTTGAGGCCAATACCGCTCACTGGGAAGAAGGTACTGAGCTACACAACATAGCAGAATGTGAGACTGCCTGAAGAACAGACCTGAACCAGCAACCTCTTCTGGATTGCTCTTAGTGAATGGATGCCACCAAATGTTATCTGAATCATTTCTACTCAAGGGAGAAACCCTCCTGAGAGGCCAAGGTGACACCCTATCTTCTGAATGCTGTTTGAGTCCTCAGGTGGGTTTGCATGACTTCAAATCCTTACCCCTAGGGTATGCTCATGTAAGCACACTGCCCACTGTGAATGGGAGTGACTCCATTTCCTCCTAAGTAGCTTCTTGGGTAAAGACTCCAGCAGCCCCAACCTACCGCTCTTTCCAGATCCGTCTTGTAGGACCTATAAAGGGCAGAAGACGTGTTCTTTAGGTCTTCTTGAAATCCTATGTTCAGTCTGACTTTGAGTTTTAAGGTAATGAATGCTAAAAAACACAAGGAAATATAAATGTCTCACCAGTGTTTGAAAACAGACAAGACAGATAGACATTGGCTTTCGGTAAAGTTGAAAAATGCATTCAACAGCTCTTTAAAGAACAATTGCGTACCTTCTGGGAGCTGGCAGAAAGGTCCCTGGGGAGGAAGTCCTTTCAGACAACTGCAGTAGCCGCCTGGCAGGGCACTGTCATAGTCTTGACAAGTGAGAGAGTGGAGACACCTTTCCTCAGACCACTGGTAGCCTTTCTCACAGAAGCACAAGAGGTCATTTCCAGCAGGAGTGCAGACTGCCATAAACCAAAAGAGTAATGCAAGACAAGATAGTCACCACCCTAAGATTTGCAGATTGCAAGTATCTATGCTGGTAGGAAATCCTAGCTCAGTATCAAATTGACCTTCTAGAAAGTTCAGTAGAATTGCATGAGATTCAAGGGGGCATATATGGACCACTAAGCCATAGATGAGGTCACCAGAAAGGTGACAAGATTGAGTGGCTGCAGGCTGTTAAGTCATTTTTTGATAGTCATGTTTTATATTACACGGCCACTAGATGTCTGTGATGATCTGATCCCCTGATACCAAACAGTAGTGGTTCTCAACCTGTGGGTTGCAACCCTTTGGCAAATCTCTGTCCCCCAAAATACCCATGTTATGATTCATAACCTCAGCAAAATTACAGTTACAAAGTAGCAGTGAAACTAATGTTGGTGTTCACCACACGATGAGGAACTGTGTTAAAGGGTGGCAGCATTAGGAAGGTTGAGAACCACACAGAGACTACTGAACATCTCTGCCTCTAGGAACACAGCCTTTTATAGTGCCTTCTTATAGAACATGGTAAAAATGATGGTATAATTTAGCATATATTCCTTTTATCTGTATGTTTATTTATCTGTCTATATCTATCTATCTATCTATCTATCTATCTATCTATCTATCATATATCTCTCTCTCCCTTCCCTTTATCCCTCCCCCATTTTTCCTTCCCTTCCTCTCTTTTCCTCTGGGAAAGTTGGCTGCCTGGTACAAAGATATGTCAGGAAGAGAACTACATAGTAAGCACTAAGGCCTCTAAATAATAACTATTTAGGAACAGTAGTCTGCAAAAAAACTACCTGGTGAACTTGAAAATGACCCTTCCAGTCCATTAGAGCCTTCAGATCAAAGTTCCTAAGCTAGAATCACCCATCTAGGTGCTATTACAAGACTGCAGACCCCCAGGAACTTTAAGATAATGCATGTCTGTTGTTCTAAAGTGCTAAGAGAGATTTGTTACATGGAAATAAATCATAAATACAGAATGCAAATAAATAGCCTTTCCATTTCAAGTCAAAAGAACAGTCCAAATAAACCCTGATCTCACTGGGGTCATTATAAAAGAAGAAAAACTGCTCTGCAAGCAGAGACCCTTGAATCAGTTTCTCATTTTGGACCAAAGAGACTATTCTGCAGATGGGGCCCCTTAGGATGCTGCTACTCAAAGCAATGCCATCAAACAGTTGTCTCTGAAAGAGGACAACCAAGGTACAGTGGTGCTTTCCAATTTGCAGAACTTTTTCATAGGACAAAGATCAGCCTCATCGATGCGACACTGAGTCTCTGGGGATGGAACCGTGAGACAAAGGAGAAAGGGTTTAGTTTTAGTAGGGATATCTCAAACACTAAGGCAAAGCATGACCTGGGAGAACTTTGCTTACTGTATTGCTTTGGATTTAGGTACACTCTTGTTCCTATTTCCCGATCTACAACACCCCAAAGGAAAGAAAGACATGACATACTGAGCTGTGCCCACACATTGTTCAGAGGGACAGGAAGGGTTTGTAAATGTCTTATTGGTTGCTTTATGACAGCCACCAAGAAAAGCTTTGGTCATCTTTTAAACTAAGGACTTTACAGCTAGTGAGTTCATTCTGGGAGGTATGGGGACACAAAGTCACACCGTGGTCCGGTTGGGTCATTACGCTTGCCTCCCACATTTAGTTTGATTTACAAGCAGGACTCCTGCCTTTCTCCTGATGCTCACCCTCAAGCAATGTACGTCACACTCACCTGTAGTCATTGCTATGTTCAAAATGTCAGCGTCGGTCCCTTGAATTGGAAAACTGAGGCTGTTCAAGTGAGCTCTGATGGACTCCAGGAAGGAGACATTTTCAAAGCTGATCTCAATATCCACCATGTATTCTTCCGCCATGTAATCACCCGCTGCAGCTGAAAGGAGAGGGCATGAAGACCATGAGTGTTTGTGGAGGTAGGGGAGAGAGCCTGGTGGATACTGCAGTAAAGTAGATACTAGGCACATTGGTCCATCAGAATGAGCCCTTTTAGAGAAAAGAAGAAACATTTAATGACCTCTCCCAGCTCCTACCCTCAACCTTGATGTCCGAGGCCAAAGGCTATGTGTGTGAGGAGCAAACTGTGATTGGGGCAAGACTAATAGGAGTGGCCTGGAAGGGACTCCTCTCGCCACTGCAGTCAATAAGAGTTCTGATCTCTACCCACAGGAGTGAGTTGCCATCTTTGTAACACTATATAGTTGGTTTGCATGCAGTCTAAGAGCTGAACAGACATGCATGCAGGCTTGAAATTCTTCCAGAGCACACCCTCCCCCCCACCAGTCAATTTCCTTTGGCCTTAGATCGTACACAGGCATCCAATGTATGCATTCTTTATTGTTGCTTCATATCTCTGGTGTCCAGGACTCAATCAGTGGTCATCAAAAAAGGCCTAGTTCTTCGTTGCTTTTCTAACTTGTCGCCAGGCAGTTGAACATCAGCTCTCCAAATAGATCTGCCCCAAACACACACACACACACACACACATATGTGTATATATATATTTATACACATATGTGTATATATATATACACATATGTATATATATTTATATATATATATATGTATATATGTATATATATGTATATGTATATATATATGTATATGTATATGTATATATATATATATATATATAGAGAGAGAGAGAGAGAGAGAGCTCACCAGCCTATAGATATAATTATATCTAGTCGTAGAATGCATCTTCCCCAGTTTCTTATATCACATCATGTCTTGACCACCATTTTTAAGCTTCTGGGACAGGAGCTGATTCCTTCCCTTCTCGTGACCTTACCCATCTTTCTTGGTACTCACCATGTAACAAACATGTGTGCAATGACTTCTTACTAAGCCCCTCCCCTAAGTCAAGTAATAAAGTCACTTCTCTGTCACTGGGCTAACCATTGCTCTTGTCCTGACTGGAAAACACAACTGGGGATGAAGGGGTGGGCTCAGTTCCTACTTCATAAAAAAAAAATAGACTGAAGGGTAAGAATTTCTTTTTCACACAGGGATATTGAAAATATTTTTAAATAGGTTAAAAAAATGGATACTTTCAAAGCCATCCCTTTCAATCTTAAGTGAAATCTGAAAGCATGGTCTGTAATTTAACATGTAGCTAGAATTCTGTCTTCTTTGTGGAGACAATTATTTTCCCATGAAATTGTAAGATTCGTTTTAAGCATCCCAAGGACCATTGCTGGGAACACTGAGAAAGTTGAGAATAGAAAACTCCAGTGGTTAAATATCGATTGCTGGAAGCTAGGGTGTGTACTTCCTCAGGGTATAAACACTAGTGTTAGAACATAACCTCGTCGGAAATGCTTTCCTTTTGGTGTTGTTCTGTTTGCTGCAATGAACTCAAGTTTTTTTGTTTTTGTTTTTAAGTATGTGGGGGTGTTTTATGGATGTATTTGATAGTATAGTTCCTCCTTATACAAGTAGAATAAAATAGATCTTAGCCAGATGTGGTGATATGTGACTGTCATCTGGCCACTTGGGAGCTGGAGGCAGACTACATCATGAGTCAGAGGTTAGTCTGGGATTTGTGAGACCTTGCCTCAAAACTAAGATGTCAAAGTCACTTGTAAAGTCTAATATGGAGTCCTGTCTATTATAGTGTAGTGACAGTGTTTCCTGTTTTCTATTTGATTCTCAAATGTTCTGTGATGAAAGCAGGCTTCCTGGAGGGGCTGATAATCTCCATTTGTGTGACTCTAACTCCAGGCACATGATGGTACCCACTAGGAACATTTCCAACGGGGCAACTGTGCAGTATTTACATCTGCCTTCCAGAACATTCTCTTTCCTGAAAAGGCATGTGACCATGTTTATTCCCACTGGTAAATTCACTAGTTCAGGGTCCTCCCATGAAGGCAAACAGGATTTCCTGGATGGTGGCTGCTCTGGATGGGTGGAGCGGACAACAATCCTATATCATCTACTTTGTTATTTGTATGGCCCTCAGCCCTCCTCCCTGTGCCCTTCAGACATCACAGCAGAACGAGTGTGTACCTGAAAGGCAACAGCTCTGCCTGGCTATCAATGACTCTTTGTTAGAGCCAAGGCAGTTCTGCTGAGATTATCACAAAATCGAGTTGAAAGCAGAGTGCCCTAGGAGTGAGGGAGCTGATGGCTTAGCAAGATTCTGCCTATAGGATTCATGCAGCTGCTAACTTAGCCTGAGGTCCTTCTGCCCACCCACCTGTCACACTCTCTTCAACACCTAAAGGAGCTTCAGAGTCACCCTCAGCTACGCATCACCCTTCCCTAGAGGCTGGTGAGGACCAAAGATCAATAGTTCCTCCTTGTCCTCGTCCTCATCCTCGTCCTTGTCCTCCCCCTCCTCCTCACCTTTCCCCTCCTCCTCCTCCTCCCCCTCTGCCCCCTCCTCCTCCTTTCTCCCCCTTTTCAAGTGGTCTTTCTGTAAGCCCAGGCTGGCTTAGAGTTTACTGTGTGACTTAGGCTAGCCTCTAAGTCATCACCCTTTACCTCTGCCTCAGTCTCCTAAATGTTAGGACTTACCAACATGGGTCAGTATGCCTGACCGGAACACGCTTCTTTTGGAAAACAGTTCTCTTAAGAAGCCCCAGAACTAGCATTGCATTAGGCAAGCCTTGTCCTCGAGGATCACCCATGCTTGCTTGACCTTGACTGAGAACATCCAGGGCCTTACATGCCCAGGTGAAGCCAACTATACTCTTTATGAGTTAAGCTTGGATTCCTGCACTATAACAAACCTCACGCTGATGTTGACGTTCAGGTGGCTGGTGAGCCAACATTGTAAACCAAAGGATTAAAGGGAGAAAGTGACCGTGGAGAACAGACATGAACACAACAGGTTTTATCAGCCATCTGTTGTTTCTCCTAATGGCCAGTGGGCACTCTCTTGCTACATTTGCTGAGCCTCCTGTGTTTTGAAGGTTTGTTTTTATTTGCTTAAATGTTAAGTATGGCAGGTCCATGCAGTACCCTTGGAGGCCAGAAGTGGGCGTCAGATCCTGTAGGGTAAGAGTTATAAGAGGTTGTGAGCTGTCTCCATGTGGGTGCTGGGAACGGAACTCAGATCCACTGGGAGAACAACAAGCGGTGTGCTAACTGCCGAGACATCTCTCCAGCCCATTGTTTATACAATTTACCTCAAAAGAGCTGACACTGGCTTACCCCCTCCATTGAGAGATGCTAGGTGAAAGAGCAGATGAAATAGCAACAGTAGCAACAGCACTTGCTAATTGTTCTTGCCTGGTGGGCTAAAGGGTAATATGCTTACTTCCATTTTACAGGTGGTAAAACTGAGGTGGGAAGAGTTGCAATCTCATGGTAATACCCGAGCTAAGATTTAAAAAGACATTTTGCTGACTCCAAAGTTCGTTTTCTTTGAATCACACACTGCTTCAACTCGAGTGGAAGAAGATTAAAACAAAACAAAACAAAACAATCATTTCACAAAGCACTAGAAAAACGTGATATTATTGTTAAATACAGCTTGTAATAAACTTAAATTTTAGTTAGGTTTTTTTTTTAATGTCAAGTTCAAAAATGAAACTATTAAGAGTAAAAATGTGACAACCTTGAACACTTCCCTGAGGTCTATCAGCATCAGAAAAGTCTTAGAGGTCCAAACTTTGGACAAAGACTTCTGACAGCCAGCCTTGCTGATGTTTGATTTATTGATTTTCTTGAAGATTCACTGTTCACTGGGTGCCTGTTTCTCCACGCTGTGCTAGATGCCCCAGCAATGGGCAATAAAGGGGGCAAAGCTTCTTAAGAAAAGAAGCAGAGTCCTGTCTCCACGATATTTATCTCCTCTGCTGGAAGCAACTGGTCAGTTTATATCTTACTATCAGACAGATCTGCAGGAAATAAAGAAATAAGGATGGAGAGCAAAGGAGTAATAAGATGATAATGGTACTACTACTACTACTAGTAGTAGTAATAATGATAATAATTGAAGGGACTCTGGCCAGCTCAATCATGGCTCTGGCAGGCCTTGCCCTTCTCCCTCATTCCCTCTGCTTTCCTAAAGCCTGCCAGACTACATTCCTAAAGCTAGCCCCCAAGGTCTATTCCCTTATTTGACTACTTCCTCCTGAGGCTGACTACCAAGGTCCAGCTATCAAAGTATTGAAGTCCAGCCATCAAAAGCCCATTTATTGGCTCACCTCATCAATTTGCCCAATTAAAATTAAACACCTCATCCTAACACGGCATTTCCCCCTTGTACCTTTATAAATTGCCATTTTCCTGCATACTGCCTCTGTCCCATCTCTACTTAGAGACAGACCTTTGTCCTTCTTAACAAATATCCCTGCCCTCTTCCCCTTGTTCCCTTCTTCCTCATTCTCTGCTCTTGTATTTGTTTCTTATTCCCTGTAGGATGGCTAGAAAAGACCTTTGTAAAGTTCTAGATGTTGAGCAGAGACTTGAATGGGATGAAAGAGGTACACGGCTGACATCTAGAGAACAACCCTCTGGGAAGGGAAAATGAATGTGGAATCCCTGAGTGAGTTCCTCACTATGGAGTCACCAGAGGAACGGAAGATGACTCCCACCTGGGCCATGCTCTTCTTCGTGGATCTTAGGATAGTATCAAGGATACAGGGACCCTGGCGAGTAAGGCAACTCACCCAGAGGCTCAGGTATCAGCATGATACCATCTTGATCCCCTGGGGCAGATGTGAAGCCTGGAGTCTGAACCATCAAACTCATGCTCCGGCCTGGAGATGAGTCAGGGATTAAGAGCACGCTGCTCTTCAGAGGACCTGGGTTTGGATCCCAGCATCCACAGGGCTGCTCTTAATTGTCTGTAAGGAAGCTCCAGGGGTGCTCTCTTCAGACCCCTGCAGGCCCAGTAGGCACCCATATGAAGTGGATGTGCATGAAGAAAAGCACTATGCAGATAAAATAGAACAAATCAATCTAAAAACAATTCAAACAAGAAAGAAAGCAATGCCAAACTCTGCTTTTCTATCCGCTTCTGATCCCGAAGACCTCAGAGCCTGGGAAATTGGCATTCATTGTTTTACTCTCGGCTACAAGGGACTCAGGAGGGTCAGGCCACAGATCCCCTCCTTCCAGGTGTGTATCGGAGATGACCTGCACCCTTCTCTGCCACGTGAACCAGCTGCCTCCTGACAGCTCACTTGTATTTTCTTTGTCTCTGTTCCCTTCACTCTTTGTGTTGTTTGTCTGGATTGTTCTGGCCCACACTGCCCTGAGGAGACGGTAGGATATTCCAGGTGTCACTGGTGTCAGACGATACCCATCCGCAGGCCCAGGAGACACTAACTAACCAGGATTTCCCCTCTCCTTTCCCACAAGTCCCTGCCAGCTTCCAAGCACTTATCTGAAAAAGACATTTCTGGAAAGTTGGCCACTAACTGCCACAAACAGCGCTGGGTCTTAATCGCAGCTGTTTAAGCAAACAATACTATTTCTGCCTAGCAACAGAAGGGAACTGAGGGTTCTCAGAAGCAGTGCTTAAGTTGATGCATGAATGGCTCAACTTAATGGACAGGGCACCTGCCAACTTCACCCAGGAGAAGGGAGCTTGCTGGGGAGCAGTGATTTTTCATTGCTAGTGATTTTACTCTCCTCCACCTCAAAGCAATGAACACAGAAAGACACCCGCTATTCTGCTTGTTCCTTGACATTTCCCAGAAGACCCATTGGGTAGCACTGTCCATACCATGCTGGACCATTGCTTAGCCGATGCCATCAAAGGGTCCCATTCTCCCTCTGGGGTTGGGAAGGTTTGTTATACAAGAGAATAACAAATACAGAATTCCAGGCTGTAGCTCACACAGTACGTGTGGGTGGAGGAGAAGGTTAGCATCACATATGATGAACAATGGATGGTGAAGTCCAGAGAAAATCATTAGTTTGAGGAATTCCCTCATAGTCGGAGTTGTCAGAATGAGCCCCATGCCATGTTCTTTTCCTGGGAAGGTGGAACTGATACCCAATCCTTCTCTTTCCTTAAAACTACTCAAGGGTTGTGAGAACGGGGCTGGGAAGATGTCTGAGGGTGAAGTTTTCAATGACCTGAGCTTAGATTTGTAGAAACCATGTTTTAAAAAGGAAATGAAGTGAAAGACAGACAGACATAGTAACTCAAAGGCCTACAATTCTAGAGCTCCTCCCACCAGGAGATGGGAGGCAGAGACAGGAGAATCTTTCCTGTCAGTTTTCAGGCCAGCTAGCCTCTCAATCACAGCAGTACACGGGAGAGATCCCATCTCAAACAAGAAGGAAGCTGGGGACCAATACCTAAGCCACCTGGTCTCTGATCTCCACACATGAGTTGATATGCACACACCTGCATTCTCTCTCTCTCTCTCTCTCTCTCTCTCTCTCTCTCTCTCTCTCACACACACACACACACACACACACACACGGATGAGCATACATGCATACACAGTACCCACACACCTGCACTTACACACACACACACACACACAAACACACACACACCTGTACCACTCTCACACACATGGATGAACACACGTGCACACATATGCACATACACACCTGCACTTGCTGGCTAGCCAGTCTAGCTGAATTGGCAAAGGCCAGGCCAGAGAGAGGCCCCATGTCAAGAAAAATGGTGGAAAGTATCTGAGGAACAACACCAAGGTTGTTCTCTGGCCTCTGTGTGTACATGTGCACAACCTCCCATGAGCACAACACAACACACACACACACTCACACACACACACACACACACACACTCACACAGACTCACACACACACACTCACATACACACTAATACACACTCACATATACTCACACACTCACATACACAGTCACACACATACACACTCTCTCTCTCTCTCACACACACACACACAATGATGTGTCAAGAAAAATTAACCTTAATTTGATCATATTTCACCTTTGAATGGTCAAACAAATGTCAGATTAAGAAAAAAAAAACCAGAGAACACTCTTGACTTTCAATGTTAAGTGTAAAACTGAACCTGAGCTTACATCAGCCCTACACATGAGCCAGAGAGAACCCAGCCCCTCCTCCCAGTCCACCACCAATCTATTCCCTCAGACTACCCACCCTGATGGTACCTTGAGCAACAAACCAAGAGCCTCCCTCTTGCTTCCTAAAGATACCTTTTTTTTTTTTTTTTTTTGGTTTTTCGAGACAGGGTTTCTCTGTATAGCCCTGGCTGTCCTGGAACTCACTTTGTAGACCAGGCTGGCCTCGAACTCAGAAATCCGCCTGCCTCTGCCTCCCGAGTGCTGGGATTAAAGGCGTGCGCCACCACGCCCGGCTAAAGATACCTTTTATTGACTTTCATATTTCATATATGTATACAATATATCTTGATCCTATTTGCCTTCACTGCCCCTCCTTCCTCCTCCCAGAGAACTTCCAACACATCCCTCACACCTCTCCTTCTCTCTCTTTTTACCTTTCTATTTCTAAAAGCCACAGAGTACAGTTAATGCTGCTTGCTAGAATGCTGGCTGATGCTGCCTTGCTCTCCCACAGGTCTTGTTCCTTTCTTTCCTAACTTGCCTTTGTTGTGTGTTTGGACATGGGACCCAAAAAAGACCATAGTTAGGGGTGATCTGCAAATCTCTAAAACCCTTTCCAACACAGGTCTCTGTCTCTACAGCTTTCTCAATGCACAGCCTCACAGGTCTGCACATTCTTGTCTTCTGTCCATTGCACATTTCTCCATGTTACGTTCATGAGTGCCTGGACCTCTTTCTTTCTGTTTCTCAAATGACCTTGAGCGAGCATGCCCAAGCTTTGTCCTTCTCTTACTCATGTCCAGGGTCCATGTGGGGACTGCTCAGCCTCCTGGCTGGTTTCTCAGCATGCTGCTTTTCTTATCTAATTAATTCAGCAAAGACCACCTGGATCATTGTCACTTACATCCATCACTTCTTGATGCCAGGCCCCTTCCTAATGTAATAGTGGCACAATCTTGGATTTGTTTTTACCCATCCTAGCTCCTCCTGCCTTCCCACTATGGAAAGAGTTTTCTTAAAATGCCAGCTTGTGTGTCATGGTGTTTTCCTCTTGCCTTCATATCATTATCTGGGAGTGGCATTGATGAGTGAACCCTCTGTGCAAAGAATACATTAGGTTCCTTCAAATGGATGATGAAAATGATGATGGTGTGTGTGTGTGTGTGTGTGTGTGTGAGTGAGTGTATGTGTGTGCATGTTCATGTGTGTGTGTGCATGTGGAGGCCATAGGTCAAGCTTGGGTATTGTTATTTAGGACTCTATTTCCTTTGTTTTTTGAGACATTTTGTCCCACTGATCCTGAGATTTATATGATTAAGCTAGGCTGGCAGGCCAGTGAACCCCATGGATTCTCTCCTGTCTCTGCCTCCTTAGTGCTGGGCGTAAATGTGGGCCCCACCCTACCTGATTTTCTATACGACTGCTGGGGATCAAGCTCAGGTCCACATGCCTGTGTGGAAACACTTCACCAACTGAACTATCTCATTATCTCCAGGATATAAAGTTCTTCAACCATCTTAAAGCCCCTGAAATATAATAATGGTGATATATGTTTAAAGTATATAATTGATTCATGTATGAGATATGTATGTATATGTGCACATGTACACATACACAGACACACAAATACATGTCTCAGGAAGATAGTGACTCTGGACATCTGACTAGTCACATATGTAGAAATCTATAATGTCCTGGGAATAAATATAAACATTGATTTCACCATTAATTAAGTGAGGCATGGATGTGATATATCTATATCTATATCTGTATCTGTATCTGTATCTGTATCTGTATCTGTATCTGTATCTGTATCTGTATCTGTATCTGTATCTGTATCTGTATCTGTATCTATATCTATACCTATATCATCTATATCTATATCTATATCTATATCTATATCTAATCTATATCTATATCTATATCTGTATCTGTATCTATATCTATACCTATACCTATATCTATATCTATATCTACATCTATATCTATATCTGAAATTCTCAAAGAATATATTTGTAAAAGATGATTTTTTGTCTTAAATTTTAAGGATGTGATCCAGTGACTCAGACAGGATCTCTATTGCTAAGTTTATTTCTTCAAGAACATTTACGCCTCCTGCTATCATGGTCTCAGAAAGGGAGATAATGCATATTCCAGAGCAGGTGTTCAGAATGAACTCTGCATTCTGAAACTCTGGTTCCCATCTCAACTCCTCACTCAACGACTACACCAGGCCAAATCCAGGCCTAACCCAGGCCTCTTTGGGGTGCAGCTGCTTGTAAACTTTCCATAGCCTGTTTCCTTCACTTCGCTGGAGACTCACAGTCCTATTGCAACTCACAGTCCTGCCACCAAGGGCCCGGCACAGGAACTCTCTATGGCTATTTTGTCCCTGTGGTGGTTTTGTAAAAGTACCAAGGCAAATTCATCAACCGTGGCAGACAGGCAGATTCTTTCACACTTCCCATTGACTCTAGGGGGCCCCGGGAGCTCATGGCAGCACATATAATAAATGGAAAACATGTTTTCGTGGAGATTAATTGTTGTCATGATTGTTTTTAGTGAAAGCACGCTTGGAAAAATTTTGGAATGTTCAAATCCTTAGCTGTGCGAGTACTTCCTGCTCCAGAAGTACCCCCTTATGCTGCTAAGGGGGATGATAAACAACGAGCCTCAGAAGAACAGAGAGACATGGCTTTGCAGAGCTGCTCCCTGGGACTCTGGTGACTTGAGCCTTGGAAGAACTTGGTGGAAACCCAGAGCTGGAACTCATCCATGCATGGCTCCATTTTGAACTATGAAAACCATCCATGGTCCAACGGACACAACTCTGGCTCAGGGCCTGTCACAGGGTAAAAGAGAGTTCACAGGGTTGGTGGGATGGAGGAAGCATTACGCTTGTTTTTGCGCACAGAAGCTACAGGCTGTCTTCAGGGAAAGAGTGAGAAGAGACATTGGAGTCCATTGATGCAATAAAGTGGAGGAGAACAAGAGAGAGAAGAACAACAGGAAAGGAAAAGACAGGCACAGGGAGGGAGGGGAAGGAGGGAAGGAGGTGCTGCTGGTTTGGGAAGAGTTTTGGTGGTGCGAGAGGGCATCCTAGGAGAGCAGAGTGAGATTATGGGCATGCGCATGCGCAGAGCCAACAATGGTGGCTGAGATTCCAAGGAGTCATCCTGGCCATTTTAACACCATTTGATAATGTTGAAAATGGCCTTCCTTACAGTACTTTTAGCTAACAAAAAGCACTGTTCTCCCTGGGAGACTGCATCGTAGAGAATAAAACATTTTCAAAAGTTGCCCCATGGACGCTGGAGAGATGGCTCAGTGGTTAAGAGCACTGACTGCTCTTTCAGAGGTCCAGAGATCAATTCCCAGCAACCAAATGCTGCTGGTGGCTCACAACCAGTAATAGGATCTGATGCCTGTTATCATTTTGTCTAGGCTCTGCCTCTCTGTCTCTCTCTGTCTCTGTCTCTGTCTCTCTCCTCTCCCCCTCCCCCTCCCCCCTTCTCAGTCTCACTCTTGATTTCCTGCTCCTACTCTGTCCCCTCACCCTTCCCCCCCCACCATTCCCTTCCCCTATCTCTCTCCACATGTTCACAGACGGACGGCCTCTACTTCTCTTCTCTTCTCTCTCCTCTCTCTCTCTCTCTCTTTCTCTCTCTCTCTCCCTTTCTCTGCCTCTGATACCCTTTCAACTCCCCTCCCCATGCCCTGAATAAACTCTATTCTATACTGCACTTTGGGTCCCTGGGGGGGGGGGGGGGGAGGGATGCCTCAGCATGGGCCCGCTGAGTCACCCTCTTCCCCCACACCTCACCACACATCACCAAAGCTTATCCTTCCTCACTTTATCTTTTTATAAACACATCAATGCCCTCCTCTGGTATGTCTGCAGAAAGCTATAGACAAACAAACAATCAAACAAACAAACAAATCTTTTTTTAAAAAGTTGCCTTGGAACCTCGTTTAGAGGCCTGTAATCCCATACACTTGGAAGGCTGAAGCAAGCAGATCCCAAGTTTAAAGATGGCATGGGTAACTTAGCAAGACCCTATCTATTTATAAATAAATAAATTAAATGTTAGCGTGGCTGTTTGGTCATGAAAATGGCTCCCATAGGCTCTTAGGGAGTAGGTGTGGCTTTGTTGGAGGAAGTGTGTTACTAGGGAGTGGGCTTTGAGGTTTCAGAAGCTTAAGCCAGGCCCAGTCTCACTCTCTGCCTGCTGCCTACAGATCTGGATCGAGTGCTTTCCAATACTCTCCAGCACCATGTCCACCTGCACGCCACCATGCTTCTCACCATGATGATAAACTTAGCCCCAGTTAAGTGCTTTCTTTCGTAAGAGGTCTTGTGGTCATGGAGTCTCTTCACAGCAGTAGAACTTTGACAAAGACAGATGGCAAAGTACCTGCTTTAGTGTAAGCATTAGGAACCAAGTTCCATGCCTAGAACTCACATGTCCAAAGCTGGACGTGGTAGTATCACACACTTGGAATCTAAGTGTTAGGGGATCAGGTAGATCTCTGGGACTCTCTTGCTAGACAGGCAGCCTAGCCTGCTTGGGGCTTGGGGCGTGCCATTAAGAAACCCTATCTCAACAAACAAGGTAGACAGCTTCTGATGAATACCACATCTAAAGTGCACATATACATGCATGCACACTCACACATGCATTAGATAGAAAGATTAGATAGATCGATAGATAGAGAGATAGAGAGATAATAGATTGATGATGGATGGATAGATACATAGACAGACAGACTACAAAGGGGAAAGAATATTTTCCTTCCACGTATATAAGGCTCAAGTTTAATATCTTGTATGAAAAATGGGGTAGGACCAATTCTAGTTATAACACATGGTGTTTATAAAGTGGATTTATAAATGTGACTTTTATCGAGAAGTTTGCATACCTGCTCTTTTTGGCCTCAGTAGCTCTTCCCCGGCTAGCTCATGTTCTTGGAGAATCTGAAAGAACAATTAGAAGTGTGTCAGTGGATACTGGGGAACCCTTCTTACTTGGCTTTCCACTCATGGGCAGCTCAGCGTCAATCACACCAGAACACAGATGCAGATCTAAGGAAAACACCACAGGAGTGTTTGTATGAAACAGCGTCTAGATCCAGCAGTGGAAGAAATCACTGATTCTGGATCTCTTGCCATTCCTGGTCTGTGAGCACTGACTAGAAACAGACACCAATTTCCTCTGTTCTCTACTTAACACTTGAACCCTAATGGGGCTGGTGGTCTGTAACATGACTCAATCTCCCTACCTTTTCCCTGCATTCAGCATAGACAGCCTCGGGTTTTTATATACTGTGGATTTTTATATACTGCTATTCAGACTGCTTAGACATAATAATTCCCTCTTCTGGGTCTTTTCCCCCTAGATTCTATATGGCTCCAGCGGTCAGACCATCTACACACACACACACACACACACACACACACACACACACACACACACGCCTTTTTCTAGCTTTGTGGCTGTAGAGAAGTTACCAATACTTGTTGAGCCTTGCTTTCTTTTCTGAGAAGTGGGAATAAGGACAGTGTCAATATCATAGGATTATGACAAGATGTAAGTAAACTTCAAAATGGCAGAGGGTAAGCTCTAATTAAATTTTAGTTAATATAATTTATCATGATTAAAACCAAAGGTTGGACAAGGGAGATGGCTTCATGGGTATCATGTCTATTCTTGGTTATCCACATGACACACTTGGGAAGAGGGAATCTCAGTTCACCTTGGCTTATGGGCATGTTTCGATTGCTGATTGGTGTAGGAGGGTCAAGTCGACTATGGGGCAGGACCCTCCCAGGCAGTCAGCCTGTGCTACATAAGAAAAGTAGCTGAGTGGGCCAAAGGGAACGCAAGAGGAAGCAGTGCTTCAGTTTCTACTTTAAACCCCTGCCTTGGCTTCCCAGGATGGACTATAAGCTAGAAGATGAAACACAACGTTTCCTCCATGAACAATGGATAAAAACGCCCTTCTGTGCAAGCATGAGTACCTGAGTCCAAATGACCAGAACCTATAAAAAAAAAGTTGGGCATGACCTCCCAGACACAGGACCCCAGCACTGACCTCCCAGACACAGGACCCCAGTACTGACCTCCCAAACACAGGACCCCAGCACTGTGGGGAGCAGAGAGAGAAGAATTGCTGGGGTTTGCTGTCTTCCAGCCTAGCTTTAAGTTCAGCTAGAAATTCTGTCTCAAGAAAGTAAAATGGAGTGACTAAGCAGGATGCCAAACATCTTCCTCTGGCTTCCATCATGCAGGTCCATGCATCTGAACACACACACACACACACACCAGGATACCAAAAATCCTCCTCTGGCTTCCACACACACAGGTCCATGCATCTGAGCACACATGCACAAGTATGTACACACACACACACACACACACACACACACAGAGAGAGAGAGAGAGAGAGAGAGAGAGAGAGAGAGAGAGAGAGAGAATCCCTCTACTGATACTAAGCTGCCACCTTAGTTCCACCATCAGATAGTGGCGTGACCTCAAACAACTTATTCAACCTGCTTTCTTTTTCCCTAATCTGTAGCAGGGGGATAAATGTAGCCTGCTCTACAAGGTCATTGCCAAGGTCAAATGGTTATTGTGGGTAGAGAACAGAAAGCGCCATTTAGAGTCAGAGGCCACATTACTTGGGATACTTGTCACCAGTCTATACAGTGCCACTGGGTTCTTCTCAAGTCCGACCTTTCCATCACCCATCTGTGATGAAGAGTTCACTTTGCTGATGGGATCAGTTCCCACCCATTAGCTGGTAACCAAGCCTTCCCTTACGATTGTGGCCTTTCTTCTTGCCTCCAGCCTGCAGGGAGACTCCTGGGATACACACACAGAGCAAACTCCCCTCCCAGGGCCCCATACTCGCATACAAGGCTCAGTGAACAAGCCCCATTTCTTTGATGGCCCTATACACACTGATATGTCCTTTCCTATGAACTCCACATATCTTTGAATGCCACACCACGCTAAGCTTACCCTTATCAACTGGGTCCACGGTGGTTCCCTCGTTTGTTCACTCTTACACTCTCGCTCAACTGCAACAAAATTCCTGAGATACATTACACACTCTCCACCAGGACAATCAAAGGTGCTGTGACCACTCACATTTCACTGGCAGCAAACCTGACCCCAAAGTCTGCCCTTGCCTATGACGGCTTAGGAGACATTCTGGAAAACAGAGCTCCTACCAGGGAGCCAATCCTCCCTTGCCTAAAGCATCCCTCCATACTCTCCTGCATCTGCCTCCTCTTCCTCTCCCTTTCTTTTCTTTCAAAATTGTAACTATTAGGGTTTTGTAGAGACAAGGTTTCTCTGTGTAACCCTGGCTGGCTTGGAAATTACTCTGTAGGCCAGGCTAGCCTTGCACTCAGAGATCTGCCTGCCTCTGCCTCTGCCTCGTCCATGCTTAAAGGCATGAGCCACCACGCGCAACTCCCTTACTCCTTTTTCAACTAACAGTTTTCCTGGCTGGTCTCCCTCTCCATTCTAAGCTATAATTTGGGGAAATTACCAGCTGTGTTGTGTGTACGCCTCTTCTTGAAGTCCTTAAGGGACGCTGGCTGAGGCTGTATAAGAGAGGAAGGGCAGGGAGCGTTCTATGGACATGGGAGTTCACAAATGCTCATGCAGAACTAGAGACATGATGGATGGTGACTGGAATTTCAAAAGCCCAATTGCTGCTTCCTCTGCAGTGAGTTGTCCCAGAGGAATGTAAGGATACAGGAACTGAAGTCACATAGTTGATGTATAGGGTGGTTCCTCTCAGTTTCCCCTGCCTGTGGCTTGGCCCTATGCCCAGATAGAAGGGAGATTCTGGCCCTGCAGTCCTGCTTCTATCCTCCGTGGAGGCCTCGAAAGGGCTAGCCATCTATGTACGTTCTGAGGTGTGTTTGAAGGACACAGACAAACGCTGCTGGCTACAGTGTGTTAAAAATCAAAGTACATTTCACCCATAATACTGACAGGCTTTGTGAGGACAGAATTTTTCCTTTCCTTCCCACACTCTGACTAAACTCAATAACAGATTGGGAGCCTTGGTGACCAGTGTGTCCCATGTGTGAAGGTTCCTTATGGGGGTCACAACCTTCTCAAATCTTTGTAGAACTGGTTCTCAACCTTCCTCATGCTATGACCCTTTAGTATAGTTTCTCATGTTGTGGTGACCCCCAACCATAAAATTACCTCCTTTCTACTTCATAACTGTCATTTGGCCTCATAACTGTAATTATGAATCATAATGTTAATATTTCAGTTTCTCAATGGTTTTAGCCCACTCCTGTGAAAGGGCAGCTCAGGCCCCCAAATGTTTCATAAACTACAGTTTGACAACTGATGCTTTAGAGTAACCATCTGGAACTTTCTGGACTCATCTTTGCAAGGTACAGCTCTCACATCCTGTTCCTCTTGCCCTGATGTACCGTACTACTCAAAACTGGGATGTCAGGTCCCAGGGCCTTGATTTGAACAAGCAAAGGCTAGAGTCACATCGTGAGCTGACTCCCACTGCTCCCTCCTATTAGCTGGAATAACTACCCACTTCTTCTAAGCTCTGATTTCTACACGCTAAACAATACCAGTGCAGAGGTGCATAATGTGTCTAATGTGGTCTATGGCAGTGGGGTGTGCTCTTGTGTCCCACTGCTCTGGGCTCCCAAGGACCAGCCTTGCCATCCCGAGTCCTCAGGGGGTTCTAGCTTGGGTAACTGTGAGAGTCTGGCACTTGCTTTTTCTACCAAATTTTGTTCTCTGGCTAAGAAGGGGAAATGAACTTGGATCACAAAGCTCTGCGGTGTTTTCAGATTAGACAAAACAGCCCACTTGAATCTGTCTACACACTTTATACAAAGTTCTCCAGATGAGGCTCTGTGCCACAACTCTGTCCAGTGGGGATTTCCTGATGGCATCACTTCAGCCGGGAGAAACAAGGTCACCAATTCCAGGAAGAGCCCCACCTTTCACACAAGATGGCTTTCTAAATAATTTTGGTGGAAGTGAGTGGGTCTGGAGTTGGGGAGGGAAATCAATTAGAAATAAGAGTTGTGTGTTTGTGTGTGAGTATGTGAGTGTGTGTGTGTGTGTGTGTGTGTGTGTGGCAGACAGAGGTTAATTTTAGATGCCTTCTTCAGTTACTCTTTGCCTTGGTTTTTTGATACAGAGAGTCTTTTTAGCCTAGAGTTCACCAATTTGGCTGGGCCGGCTGGCATTGAGCACCAGGGATCCTGCTCTCTCCATCCTCCCCAGCGTGGGGTATGAGTGTATGCTAACACATCTGGTTTTTATACAGGGATGCTGAGGAACAGACTTTGGTCCTTACTCTTGCACAGCAAGAACGGTCCAGCAAACTGAGCCATCTCCCCAGCTTGAAAGGTAGATGGCAAAATCGAGAGGAACAGATGCCAAACAAGCTGCTCAGCAGGGACTCCAGCTGCCCCACATCTCAGCCCCCATCACCAGAGCCTTCCACTCACTCCTTTGTTAGCCTAGAATGCCAAGCTAAACTTTTGCTTCCCAATTGGATAATTATCTTACAAAGATTCCTCACAGATGGCTAGCAACATATATCAACTATAAGGACCAATTCCTTGGCCCTTGGTGAAAGCACACATGTAGGATCCTTACAACAAGCCGGACAAGGGATGCGAGAGGGCACAGGTTCAGAGATATAAGGAAAATTAATGAAGACTCTGAAGTTTGTGTGTGTCAGAGCTGGACATCAATCGAGGTGTGATGCCAAGATTAGACATGTGCAGCTTGTTGCTGTGGGTGTGATCACCGGGAATACTTCTGAAAGAGAGGATAGATTAACCTCAAAGTGGAAATCACACCACATCTTCTGAGTAACCTCTATGGTACAGGTGCAAATGTTTCCTCCTTAATCCAATGAGTAGGATGGTTCATTCTTCTGCCTGGGTTGTACCCCACAAACCAGAGCTTAGAGGAGACATATTGCGCACATTCTTCATATCATGAGAATGGAAAACAAAAAGGACAAAGAAAACCTAGACCCTAACATGGGAAAAGGAAGAAAGCACATGCAATCTTGGAGACAGTGAGTCTTCATTGTCTACTTGGTCGGATTAAGGATCACCTGGGAGGTGGAGGCGCAACTCTGGGCTCACTAGAGGCATTTCCAGATAGGATTATCTGATAACAAGCTCACTCTGGTGTTGTTGGCTTTACCCTGATGATAGGGAATCCAAGAGGATGGAGCAGAAAGAATTACAGGGGAGAAAAAAAAAGCAACCAGACACCAGCATTTCCTTTACTCTGTGTCACAGTTACTCTGAACGCAAACTTTGTGGTCTGTCATGTCATCCCTCTATGGAGTACAGTTTTCTAAAACTGTGAGTCAAAAATCAAAGCTTTTGTCTCCAAGTTGTTACATCAGACATTTGTTACATCATCAAGAAGTCGATAAACACAGTCCTAAAACAGAGCACTGAAAGTAAGACTTCAAACATACTAAATGTGAATAAATTATACTCCCTGAATCATAGTCTAGGCTCCTCAGATTAAGTTCAATACAAGAGAAAAAAAATCTGAAACACAATCTTTTTTTCTGATGCCCGTCATAAATATCAACCAATTTAATTCTCATAAGAATCATAGGAAATTGCTACTACTGTTAGCATGATTCTATAGGTGAAGAGTCTAAGATGCAGAATTACACATCTGATCTCCCAGCCTGCAGTGGACCTTGCCTCTAGTATATGAAGAAGTGAGATAAAGAACCCACATGAAGCAATACACCCATCACCTCCCCTACTTAGCTAAATGCTGCCTGACTTCCCAAAGACAAACGACTTTCATTATTTATGAAGAGTCCTAGACACTACCCATGGGCCTTTGGGGCTGTTAACCTTTGACTGTGCTACGCACACAGAAACTAACGGCTTTTGAACTGTGATGCCTAATCACGGCCAGCTTCCGTATGAAGCCTCAGCCAATCAGGTGTCTCCAGCTTTTCAGAGATGGCAACGCGATGTTGTTGATGTTGCTGTCTACCGCGATTACTGGGAAGAACCCTTCGATCGACTTACATCATTTCTAAATCTGTTTTAAGTAAACTTACAATTTTGGGTTGATCTGCAGTTAGAACTTTTCTTGCTGCATGCAGCCCATCAGCCTGCTGGGATGTGGAGATGGTAGTCTAGTGAAGGAAGCTGGCTTGGGTCAGCTCTCCTGATACTAGTGATTTCAGATTGTGAAACATAGTTACATTTGCAACACTGTCTCAAAATCCCCTCCTACCCCATTGCTTCAAAAAACTGTTTTCTGATTGCGACCTTACTGGGAAATCAAAGACCTGGGTGGAGGAAATGACTGCAGGCTTAGCTTTACTCACTGAAGGATGAACAATGGGCTCTGTTGGTGTGCTCAGAGAAGCTTCTGAAGAACAAATCACAAGAAGCAGGAAGTAGACCGTGAAGGTCCTTGGCGATCTCATGTCTTCAGGTCTGAGTGGCTTTGCCTGAAAGAAAGGATGATGCTTTAGTGACCCAGTGATTGATTTAGGGAAGGAGGGAAGAACTGACAAGCCCTGTCTTGAAAGTCACATCACTCAAGGACCTTTGCAATAGAGGGGAAGGGAAGGGGAGGGCAGGGAGATGTCTGATTGAAGGAGAAGCGTTGTCTCTCCTGGGGAGATAAACGTGTCTCGGAGGATGAGGAGAAATGGGTGTTTGGAGATGTTAACATGAGTAATACAAAGGTAGCAGGTTTTGGGGGGAGTACAGGTTCTGTGGACGTGATGAAGAGTGGGATGAAGAAAAAAGGGGAGAAAATGAAGCTAAAGAAAGAAAGCAAGAAAAAGAGATGGGCAGTTTAGTAAAAAAAAAATGCTATTAGGCTGAGTGATGGCATTGTGAGAAAAATGCTGCACAAATAGGAGAGCGGGGATTCTGCATCTCCATCACCCGTGGAAAGCCAGGCGAGGCGGCACCATCATAAATCCTGTGCTGCTATGGACAGATCTGAAATGAAACTCACAGAGCCTCCGAAAGCTCCTGGCCAGCCAGCCTGGCGCACACAGCAGTGAACATTAAAGAGACCCTGCCTCAAAGAGGTCAAGGGTGGACGTCTGAGGTGGTTCTCTAGCTTCCACGCATGCAGCACGGCATATGCACACCCCACACACATACATGTGCACAGAGAGATCCGTTTAATATGATGCACTATACAGACTGTACCATAGAAGCATTCAGAGACTTCACCTCCCTCTTTTGCTACATTCAATGCACTTTGGTATTTTCAAGTCTACCCCGCTCTCTCTTAACCTATTTTTTTCCTTTTAATTCTATTAAAATAAAACCATTCAATTGACCCTTTGACTATATTGATAGTCTAGGGCTTGTTAGTATTTAGTTATAAAAACCTCTCTTTGTAGAGTGCTGGAAATGCAAAAGGAGGCCTTCTTGTAACCAATGAATTGTTTTATTTGAAAATCAGAGAAAATAATCCCAACAAGTACATCCAGAAACAAAAATGAAAACGAAAAAACAAAAAAGGGCTTGGTGTAAATCCTTCCTTTCTGACTTTGTGTGTGCGTGCGCACACACTCCATCTTATTTTATGAAGGAGGTCCTTCGGTGAACCTGGACCTTATCCACTGACTCGGCTAACTGGTCAGCAAGCCATAGAGCCTGCCTGTCTATCAGTGTTAAGATTACAGAATGGCTTTAATGGGGGTGTTGGGGAGGGAGGTGCTGAACATCATGGTAACACAGCAGGCACTTTCCCCACTGAGCCATCTCCCTAGTCCTCTCCTCGTGATATTCTATACCCATGTGTGCCTGTGAAAAGAGCCACAGGGAGATTAGGATTACTGTCAAGGGGGCATTATTGTGACCCATGTCCTTGACTAAATCTTCTATTGACCCCAGTGTTTTCTCTATAAAGTGCAGGTCATTATATTTTTCTCCCTTAGCTCTCTCAGAATTTCCTGAGACACAAATGAGGTGAAAATCCAGGAAGAGGCTCCTGAGAGTCTGATTCTGAAAAAAAAAATAGTAATAACAGGATAAAGCAGGAAAGAGAAGAATTGAAAGAACGAAAGCACAGTGAACATGGCTGGCAATGGTCATCATCCCAGTGGGTTGTGAAGGGCAGAGGGCAGCCAGGAGAGCGCTGCAGAGAACACCAGAGAATCAGGATCAGGATGCCACATGATGAGGGCTGAGCAGCACACATCAGGAAGAACTGTATGTCAATCACCAAGAGACAACTGCCCTTTCCCCTTCCCCGGTGGGATCAAAGGAAACACAAGGCTTTGGGAAACACTTCGGTTTGCACATCTGGCAGTTGATGCATTTTTCAAATTCTTCAACTCAGTTATTTTAGGACGAGGTTTTGTCATTTCAGTTCTGGGGACAGACGTCACAGACCAGATGCATCTGCTGCGGGGACAATGACATATCACGTGGTCTTTATGCGCATTTTTAGTGCAGGGATAGGTAGGATGACGGAATCTGTTGATAGCACCTATCTCTGCGAATAAATCAGCCCATCCTATATCTCCAAAGGATACTTGTTCAGGAGGCAAATTAATCTCAGGCCCCAGCACAGGACATTATATACTGGTTGGCACCACAATGAGGCAATTCATCAAGGGTCTGAGAACAGTTAGACTTCCTTAGCCCCTGAAACCTAGGGAGGGACTCAGACACAGGGGAGACTACAGGAAACTCCCACTCTTTACTTCCCAAATGCTTCAGTAAATCCTTCGTTTGTGTTTTGGGTTGACCCAAATGTGCCAACCAGTGTATAATGTCCTGGGCTGGGGCCTGAGAGGTTAATTTGGCTCCTGAGAGAGTATCCTTTGGAAATAAAGTCCCTAAATGGTCACATCTGATACACCAATATAGGCTGTGGCCAATACAGTCCCATCTCTCCCTACTTCTAGCTTCCTTTAAGATTGTTCTTGATAAAGTTTACACTCTTCATTCTGTTGAGACATTTGGAGAAAAACAACAACACATTGTTTGACTCGTGTGTGTGTGTGTGTGTGTGTGTGTGTGTGTGTGTGTGTGTGTTTTCCAAGAGACACAGATAGAACCCCAACTTACAAACATCCTCTGGAATGAGGGACAATTGTCAGCTATACAGTAAAGAAGAGGCATTGTGTGGAAGACAGGAAAGTCACACTCTGGAAGGAAAGCGGTATTCTAAATAACCGACAACTAGTATGACCAACTTGGTCAAAGGGAGCACGGTGCCTGATGGAGACCACTTTGACTATTCAGACTTCATCAGGGAAGAAGCTTGAAGCTGTAACTCCTCTTAGCCTGCCACTGGTCTTATTAACATGTCTGCCCCCCACTCATGGAGTTCTCACCTATGAGAAAATCTGCAGTGCTCCATAACTTAGCTAACGGAGAAAATATCCACACTGATGTAGTTGAGACCTGGCGCTACCTCCCACAAACAAGGCCAAGTGTGGTCACAAATGCCCTTAGTTGTATGCCCCAAAGGTGCATAATGCTTCTAACATTCCTGGGGTAAAGGTCAAAGACACAGAGAGAGGAAGAAAATGCTTTGCTGTCATTCCTAATTAATCAATTCCTAATTAATTAAAGTATTGGACACTCTCCTTTAAGTCACCTACTTGTGTGAGCTGGCCTATCACGAGACCAACAGCTGGGAAATGTGGTCTAATTCCCAGGATTATCCCCGTCATACTGAGCAACTTCCTCGTTAACCCAGACTCTGTCTTCAAGTCTACGAAGGCAGAAGAGGCAGAAGGCAGGAAAGTGCGGGATGATGTCACATTCCGGGAATAAGTCATAGCAGTTCTCAGCAACACACGGACCAGGCCACGTCTGGCTCCTCAGTTGCCAATAGTGACGGTGCCTTGTGGAGTGACTGTGTACCACAAAAGGCACAGGGAAGACCCAGCCTGTTTTCTCGAATCTGAGAGGTAGCCTGTACCCGAAGACTGGCTTTTCTCCTAGAATCCTGTCAGCAGTCCTAGATAATTTTGTTTGATTAGGGGTGAGGAAATGGGCCTCCTGCAGGGTTCAACTCCTGTCCATAGAATGGTCATATAATGAACTACCACAGGGATGTCAAGTCCCTTCCAACAGGGACACTGTGGGATTCTTTTTGGAAATGATTGGTTTTGGTAAACTTCACCCAGCTCTGTCTTGCTATTTTCTCTCATGCACCCTTCATGGAATACTCACAGCTATCTTGGATTTTCAGATGAAAGTACTAAAGCTTAGTGTTAACGATCTCACAGTCAGCTAAGGGTGGAGACAGTTAGAACCAAAGCCGTAACCAGTGATTCTTTAGATTCCAGCTAATTGGATTATCCTATTGCCTGGTGAACCATGTTGATAGGACTTTGGATAATTAATTGCAGATGGAAATGGGGATCACAGTTCCTAGGCACAAGTTGGGGATGCATGCCCAGGGTGGTGCTATGCTCTATGAGGGTGACACCCTGTAGGCACCGTAGTTCATGCCTGTAATTCAGGGAAATAAGGGCATGAAGATTTGGCTGCATAGTGAGATATCATCTCTAAAAATAAACAGATTGCATCATTTAACCGTCTAGGCTACCCAGAACTCTATGAGACTACTACTAAGTTGTTTCTACTTCACTTCTCAGATACAGAAGTGGAAACTTTGTTCAGGGCTCAGAGCCACATTGCTGGTACTGGATAGTGGGGAAACTGATTACCAAGTGACCTAATGTACCAAGGGAGGGGCATCTGAGGCAAGAGAATTTCTTGATGAAATAGCAATAATAACACATGGAAAATTTTCTCCAAGTGGAGCAGGTAATCAAAGCATGCATTCACGTGGTCACCAGTTATTGGGGTGACACAGGGCAGATCACTTTATCTACTGAGCTAGAGCTTTCTTATGAACGAAGGCAAGAATTTGACAGAGAATTGAGTTACAGCAGTCGCCCTTGGAAAATCTTCTGACTCCTTTAAACACATACAATTCCGTACATGGTTTGCATCTCAGGTGCAGTCTTGACCAGTTTAACTTTTAAATCTAACTGAAGCCATCTGCCTCTGATGTGTGACCTGGCCCAGGCCTCCCTGCCTGACCTGTGTTACTATGGCAACAATAGCCACCATCCTTTTCCTTTGTCCGACCTCAGATGAGTCTTTCTGTCACTCCCTTTCTCTAGTCCTTCCCTGCTCAGCTCCTAATGCTTCTCAAGGTAAAAGTACTACCACTGGTGCCCAAGGCCCCCATGATCTGACTTTTATTTTTTAATAATGTGCTTAGTAAGCATTCCCTAGCTTTCCACTACTGATGTTGGCTGACATCTCGGGCGGTATCTAAAACAGGGCAAGAAGTTTTTCCAGGGTTCATACAAAAGCAAAAAGTCAAACCAAAACCATTTTTGAGCAGGAACAATTATCAGCAAACTATTTTTAAGTGGTTGGCAAACTAAGATAATCCTGCCATTTACTTGGCTCATTAATCTTCATCTCTCAGAGACCCAGGAGTCACTGTACATTCAAAGTTTACCCACCCACCGTGTCCAGGAAAGGGCTGCCTCCTAACTCAAGTCCCTTGATACCCGGGGCTATAAATAGTCCCATTCCCTGAACACCTACACACACTAGTGCAGGCCCCGGACCTTCCTGCCTGCATGACACGCATTGTTCCATGAAGCCATGAATCCCTCACCCATCTATTCATGCACCCATTTATTAGGTCCTGACAAGTGCCAGGTGTTCCGCTGGGCTCAAGGAAGTGGCAGTCACCGAGACAGTGAGTCCTGTTTCCATGGAGCTCGGAGTCTAATGAAGCAGACAGACATCACTGAAGAATCAGTTGCTTGAGTCACGGCAGTAGTAACAGTTCTTGAGCAGTTGTTATGTACCCGATGCTGAGAACCAACTATATTCCGTCGCTTCATCTTCATAGCAATCCCTCTGAAGTGTTTCAGGTGTGCTTTTTAATTAACAGTATGATCTAAAATTAACTGAGCCACACAGTGGGTGCTCAAACAACTTTGAGCAAGAATCTAAATGTAGGACGCCTAAAGCCAGCGTGGATCGTTTGAGTAGTGTGCTTAACTTTCTGGAAAGCAAAACTAACTAACTAACTAACTAACTAACTAACTAACTAAGACCTGCCCCAGTCTTGAGCTTATGGAAGGTGCCTAGGCATAGTGTTTAAATAAGCATACATTTCAATTATCTTTAGGGAGAGAGAGAGAGAGAGAGAGAGAGAGAGAGAGAGAGAGAGAGAGAGAGAGAGAGAGAGAGAGAGAGAAGTTTCTAAGTCAAAAACACCATGTGCAAGGGCCCTGGGGTAGGAGAGAACATGGTTCATTCAAGGAGCTATAAGTGGTTCAGAGTGCCTGGACTTCAAAAGAGCAGAAGACAGATGTTCTGTGAGGTGAATGCCATGGTAGGCAGACCTGATATTGTTGACCACACGTAAGATTAAATCAAGTAAGATTAAATCAAGAGACAGGTGGGAGAAAAGACTAGAACCAAATCCAACAGAATTCCAAAGAGTCGAGTCCAGGCCAAGAGGATGATTTTTCCTGGATATTTAGGAACAAGGTTAGAGTGACAGGAAGTGAAGGGGGCAAGTCATATCCCTGCCCACTTATAATTCCAGTGTTGTGAAGCTGAGGCAGGGGGAATCTTCAAGACCAGCCTGAGCTACACAGTGAGACCCTGTCATCAGAACCAAGCATAGAAAACTACAGCAATGAGCACTGAGAATAATGTGAGCCAAGGAAGTTTGGCATTTGGGGAGGAGGATGTGGCCAACAACATCCAGTGATGCTGAAGTCCATAGAGGAGGACCTGAGGATGCTCACGGGGCCTTCAGGTGGGATGCTCTCTCAGGCAGGGTGGGATGTCTTATTGGTAGTGAGATGGTCACCATCCTGGGAAGAGTTGTCATGTGTAGGGGGTAAGCAGCTGGAGATGGCACGCATAGGACTCCAGAATTTGCTTACAACGGTCTGTGGGGAGGGGCCTCCTTCATTTTGCACCACATACTTGAGTGTTGTTGTATCAGTGACTCTCTTTTTATGAATGGAATGAATTACATTGCACACTAGGATGGTTTCAAAGAAACCCTTGACTGTGACTCAACTTGGCCTTGGCCTCACTAAGGAGATATACTACTGGGTGCTTTGGAAGTACTTTAGGATCTCTCTCTCTCTCCCTCCCTCCCTCCCTCCCTCCCTCCCTCCCTCCCTCCCTCCCTCCCTCCCTCCCTCCCTCTCTCCCTCCCTCCCCCTTTGTCTGTCCCTCCTTTCCTCTACCCTTTCCTTCCTCCCTCCCTCTCCTCCTCCCCTCTCTCTTCTTCCCTTCCTCCTTCCCTTTCTCCCTCCTTTCCTATCCTCCAGCACCTCGCCGCTCTCTTGTTTTCTGAGACAGCGTTTCTCTGTGTAGCCCTGGCTGTCGATGAACTCACTCTGTAGACTAGGCTGGGCCTCAACAGAGATCCACCTGTCTCTGCCTCCTAAGCACTGGTATTAAAGGGGTGCACCATCACAGCCTGTCTTGGGAGCTGTCTCTTTATAGCCCTTACCTCCTTGCCCTAGGGTACAGACTTGGATCTCTTTGAAAACATATCCTTACCAAAATTAAGACTTAGACTAAAGTGGTACGTTTGTTTAAGAAATGCAAAACAGAGTTCCTGGACGGTGGACAGTTGGGTGATGGCACCCCATTTCAGGAGCAGCTTTGCACACTGAGATTATTTTTCCTGTTTACTGGGGATGTGGCCCAATGTCAGAGCATTTGCCTATCCTGTACAAAGATCTGAGTTGGATCCTTAGAATTGTAAGGAAGCAAGCAAAGAGAAAACACCATTCAAACCCAGAAAACACTGGGGAGATGGCTGGATGGGCAATGTGCTTGCTCTGCTCTTTGCCTGAATTAGGATCCCTAGCACCCATAGGAGAAAACTGAGCGTGATTGTGAGTTCCTATAATTCCAGCTCTGGGGAGGCAGAGACAGGAACCTGCCTGGGGTTCACTGGTGGTTAGCCAGTCAGGCCCACTGGGGACTCCAGGTTCAGTGACTCCAAAGCAATAATCAAAAAAGTAGGGAGCTATAGAAACACACAGACACACACCCAATGTTGACCATTGGCTGCCGTGTACACATGAGGGTGTGCATCTTCCCATGTGTGAAAGTGCATGTACACACACACACACAAACACACACACAAATAAGATGTCTTTGTTCATCTGCATGATGCTTGAGACTTCAATGTAGATGGGACGCCGTCCACATATAACCTCCCTCCAGATCTACAGAAGTGCGGATTCAAAATCCTCAAGTGTAGCTTTAAGAGGCTCCCAACAGACCGTATATACAACTGCAGGGCTGATAAGACTTATCTTTGTTGACCTTATTTAATTCAATGACTCATCCCTGGCACATGCAGGGTTTTAAGGTAAATATTTATTCAACACAAACACGAAACACAATGCCAATTAAAGGATTCTATTGAAGAGCTTTTTTTTTCCCCCTTCTATTTAATTTTCCTTTGCCTTGAAATAAGATTCTGTGGCAGCATTGTGTCCCAGCAGCTCGGGGACTATCTGATTA
Source organism: Mus caroli (assembly GCF_978045245.1). Lineage (NCBI taxonomy): Eukaryota > Metazoa > Chordata > Mammalia > Rodentia > Muridae > Mus > Mus caroli. The sequence goes on from NW_028227273.1 coordinate 51,397,407, forward strand.
CAGACGAACATTTGTTTGTACACAATGGGATGGAGTTTTCCAAAACACACTACACATGTGTTGGTTCTTGATAACCCATTAGCCTTCTTGCCTCCTTGTAAGTCACTGGGAGATTTTAACCTTTAAGCAGAGATTATCATCTTTAAAAAAAAAAAAAAAACATGAAGTTCCTAGCTGGGCGCTTATCTATTCTATCTCATAGCTTCAACATATCACAAAGGGGTTTCCCTGAACTGAGTAGAACAATGTCAAGCAGACATTCCAACTGCAGACAGGGGTTAGCCCTGTGGTTGGCCATAGGGAGAGATTGAGATGGAGCCCTGTAGATTTACTGATGTTGGGTGAGTAGCTAAATAACAGTAATGATTTGTGGCCACCCATCAGGGAGGCGGCTTCTGAGCCAAATCTTAACTATTTCACTGCTGGATTGCAGAAAACTCAGAACAGTAGCGATTTGACATGTGATTTAAAATATTTCAACATGTTGGCCTGGGGAGCTGACCCAGTTGGTAAAGTGCTTGCTGTGCAAATTTGAGGACCTGAGTTCAATCCCAGAGCATCACCTAAAACAGCTGGTTTTGGCAGTAAACATTTGTAATGCTTAGGTGGCGCTAGAAAGATCCCTGGGGCTTGCTGCTCAACCACTCTAGCTAAATTGGTGACATCCAGGTTCAGTGAGAGATCATGTCTCAAAATAGTAAGGTGGAGCAGGGCGTGGTGGCGCACGCCTTTAATCCCAGCACTTGGGAGGCAGAGGCAGGCAGATTTCTGAGTTCGAGGCCAGCATGGTCTACGGAGTGAGTTCCAGGACAGCCAGGGATATACAGAGAAACCCTGTCTCGAAAAACAAACAAACAAACAAACAAACAAACAAACAAAAAATAACAAAAAAAAGGTGGAAAGTGACTGAAGGAGATAACATAGATAGATATTTGCCCTCAACACACACGATTTCATCCATGCATATGCATCTATGCAAATACACACACACACATGCATACCCACACACACGTGCACACACGCATACAAATACTCCAGCATATACACAGTTACAGGGCCATTTTAGCCTTCTGAAGTCGCTCCTTTCCAGCCCTGGCCACACTACCTTCCTGTGATCTGGCGCAGCCACCCATGGTCATGATCTTAAGTCTCTTACATTTCTATCTCTTCCTTTAAGGATATTGTTCGCTTTTAATAATAAGGAGTATGCTGCACAAAACAGAAAAAAAAAAAGAATTACTTAATTTTACTCTCTGAATGCAATATTCTTAGATAATCTTTGTGTCCCAAGATGTCTTAATTCCGACCATGTGACTTTAGTGTTTCTTATAAATAGCATTTTATATGAAAGAACTTGACACAATATGTCTCTAGTGCTCTCTGGTTTCTCACCTATGTCCCTCTGTGACACCGTTCTCCTTCCACATTCTCTCTGCCCCCCTTCTTTTCTCATCCACTATAAGCACCCTAGCCTGTCCTACCAAACACATCTGTCTCCTTCAGTTTGGACCTTTCTTTCTTGACACCTTTGCTTTGGGGAACATGTCCACAGTTTAAACAGTTAGCATATGTGAGAACACCCTAAGCCTTGCTTTACACTGTCCTATTTGTTAAATACTGGGCATATAACTCCAGTAGTATTATTACTATCTGTGTCTAAACGTGATCCATCTAAAACAGAATCTGCTGTCTTCTTGGCTACTGACTTTTTTTCCTAACCAACTCTTCCTAGATTTGCTACCTGCTGGTTTTGTTCTCTTGACATGCAGGCCCAGAGCCCTATGATTATTCTTTTTTTTTTAATTTTTAATATTTTTATTACATATTTTCCTCAGTTACATTTCCAATGCTATCCCAAAAGTCCCCCATAGCGCCCCCCACTTCCCTACCCACCCATTGCCATTCTTTTGGCCCTGGCATTCCCCTATATTGGGGCATATAAACTTTGCAAGTCCAATGGGCCTCTCTTTCCAGTGATGGCCGACTAGGCCATCTTTCGATACATATGCAGCTAGAGACAAGAGCTCCGGGGTTCTGGTTAGTACATCATGTTGTTCCAACAATAGGGTTACAGATCCCTTTAGCTCCTTGGGTACTTTCTCTAGCTTCTCCATTGGGAGCCCTGTGATACATCCAATAGCTGACTGTGAACATCCACTCCTGTGTTTGCTAGGCCCCGATGATTATTCTTGAATGCAAGAAGCAGACAGGGGAAGGGAATGGCAGTCCACCAGCAACTAAGTAACTGATGACACCCTCAGAGGTCATCGTAGCTTTTGTCCAGCTTAGCTTACCCAGTCACCTTTGGATGGTGGCTGTAGGCTCCTGAATGCCCCTCCCCCTTCTCCCCTGACCACTAACCCCACACCATAGCAACTGATAAACTGGTTCAGCATGAACTTCCCTCTAGATCACCACTGTATCTAATTCAAGCACGGCCATCATTTCAGATGCCCTGAGGAAGATGCACAGGCAACACCCGGCAAACACGCACGCAGAGACCTAAAGCCAAACCAGCTCAGCCAACACTATCTCCGCAAGGTTGGATATAGACAGATCTACTCACTAGCTTTGACTGTAGCTTCTCCAAAATATGACACAAATGCTAACAGCAAATGTGGGTTGATTGGATTATTACCACCTCTGAGTGTCTTCTCACACGGTTCGCGACATCATGAAGCTTCGTGTTTCCCTTTTTGAGCTTCACATATTGTTTGCCTCTCCCTGCCCCCCCCCCTTTAAACTCAATAACAATGACCGATACCTTTTATCAAGCACATCTACAGACTCGACTTAAGGCTAAACATCCATACACATCAGGCTCACTTACTCCTTATGATACTGTCCTATGAGAACCATCATTGTCCCTACTTGTCTATGGGAAAAAAAAACCCAATGCCTGGAACAATTATATAATATACCCAGGTCGCGTAGCAAGCTCTAGTATCAATTGCTAGAGCCTGACTCCATAGTCCTTGTAGCACACTGTCTCTCGTCATTTCTTCAGGGATGTGTCCTTCTCTGAAATACACCTGCACTTCTCTACCTAGTTGCTTTTGTGGCCCAGTGAATCATGTAGCACTGCTTTTATAGTTTCTGGAGTGCGGCATAATAATTAGGCAAATAAACTCTGAAGTCAGACTGCCTGGAATATCATTATGACTCTATTACCCACTAGTTCTTTATTTTAAAATAATTTACTCGACCTTTTGTATATTTGTTCAACTACAAAATAAACATGATAATCACACAGGCCTATCAGCACAACTGAAAAACAGTAATCTTCGCAAGGTGCTGGACTTGATGCCCAGGACACAGGAAGCACAAAGTGAATATATGTTACTAAAATTCTCAGCACTTAGCCGGGTGTGGTGGCGCACGCCTTTAATCCCAGCACTCGGGAGGCAGAGGCAGGCAGATTTCTGAGTTTGAGGCCAGCCTGGTCTACAAAGTGAGTTCCAGGACAGCCAGGGCTACACAGAGAAACCCTATCTCGAAAAAAAAAAAAAAATCTTAGCACTTGCTCCTTAACTCATGTTAAGAGTCTAAAGTAATTACACGGCAAGGTCCCCTGTGTTTTTAATCTTGTAAAACCTAGAGGGCCTCTCTGGCGTATCTGCTTCCACAAGGCTGTGGTTTTAAAGTCTTTACTTTTATGATGATCTTTTAGGAAGTAAACAAGATTCCAACGCTCTTGAGGATAGTGACCAGAGTCAAACAAGATGAACTGAAAGACAGACCTGGCAAGCCGCTCCGGCGTTTACGATGTGCCCACAGCCAGTTCGTGCATTTAACGGAACACATCCTGTTTACTAGAACATTTAATCAGACTCCATAGGATCTGCAAGCACCAGGAGCTGATGTATCTGCGTCAAGTCGGGTGGGGTCATTCCAGTTGAAACTAGAAAGACAATGCCACTGGGGATGCAAACAGGAATGTCTTCTCCATCCTTGCCTGCCAGGATCCTAACTCCGAATGCTTACAGCTGAACAAAACCCCGGCTCTGCAGAATCGTAACCAGGTGATGCTGCCCCACTTACTTATTTACATCCAGGATTCTCATTCTCAGCCTTGGGGCTGTAATAGAACCAGTGGGAAGACGGGAGACAGAAGAGCAAATAACAAACGCACAGGACCCTTGCAGAAAGGTTCTGACCCAATTGTGACCTTGAAGTGCGTGGAGCTTCCTCTGGCTCCAGAAAGCTCCTGAGACTGACCACAACCAACAGCAGGTAGTCTAGTCCTCGGCTATCCACATGATGCAATAATTAGGTGCCCCTTCACAACCCCCAGCAAAGCATTCACGTACTGCGAAATCGAATGTGCTCAAGATAAGGGTGTCAATTCTTCAGTTATCTTTTTATCTTGTCATTCCTAGCTAAGAAAGGGGCCTGCGGACTGAAAAGAGATCTGAGTTCTCTCTCATCCCAGAGGCCTGTAAGAGAGTCACTGTGTAAAGCTGGGCAGATTGCTGCCACTTTCCTATTCTCACTTCTCATTTTATCCAACAGAACAGGAACCCGATGCCAGTTTTACCCGTGGCCCAGCAAAGGAAGGCGTCTGGGTGCCTTCTGAGAGGATGAAAGTTGTGTTGGAGTATGAGAGACTGAAGTGAGATCTACAGAAGACTGATCGACCTCACTACTCAGGAGGTGACAGCCTGCATGACTTTGTGACCACCCTGAGATGCCGTTGAGCATCGTATGGTGTAGAGTGATATGACCGTATTCTGGTACAGCACGGAGCTACCCAGCCTCCCAACCACCATCAGGTCAGGACAGTGGGCTGAGAGGGGTCATTAACTTGCTGACTACTCTCCGTGCAGTGCATTGGCTCGCTGACTACTCTGAAGAGGAAATGTAGAAAGCAAGTTGAACAAGATAGTCCAAAGCAAAATATCAACTCCAGCAGCCCCAAGCGACTCCCCTAGAGTTTGGGCTGTGAAAACCTTGGATATATGAAGAAAATATGAACAACTGAGCGAACTGTTATTACTCTTGTGGGTTTTTTTTTCTCATTTTTCCTGGTTTGCTTTTTCTTTATGAAGGCCCCTCCCCTTCTCTAAGACCCATATAGACTTGTTCATTACGATTTTCTTAGACTTTTATGTTTTTTACAATATAGAGGGTGGGGTCAGAGAGAGAAGGATACCTTTTACAGATGATTAATATCTTTGGAAGATGAGTCATCAAGTAAAAATATCAGTTTCCATGCCTTCATCTAGCCTTCCCTTGGTCAATCATTTAGCTTTTGAATGATAGATTGATCTATATGGCCAGTTAATTTCTTTATTTGCCCCCTTTCCATCTCTAGAATAATGCTAAGTCTGATGTCCTTCAAATAAAATGCCCAAACTGCTGGTAATCTTAAAGTTTCATCCTTAAGAAGTTGTTGTTAATATTATTAAAAATAAAAGCAACACCAACAATAGCAAAAGAGCAAAAAGGGAGAGGAAATTTTTTTCGTACTTTCTATATTGTAATGAGTTGGACATGTTTCTCTTGTGTCACGTGATCCTTCCACAGAGAAGATTTTAAGTGTCATCAAAAAAAATTGACAATGTGAACTTGTGGGGCCTCATCCTGGGCCAGGAAGAGCAAAACAAACAAACAAACAAACAAACAAACAAACAAACACGGCTTTACCTGGTACCACACAGAGCACTTGAAGGGCAGGTTTTTGGGGAGAGGAGAAAACATGTATTGAGAAATATATAATTTTAATACTGCCAAGAGCCAGTCTTTCACAGTAAGAATATATCCATATATTCCTAAGCAATTAGGAAAAAAATGGCTCACTTCTGACTTCCAAGTTCTTTAGACACAGAAGTAGCAAGTCTGAGACCAGCCCTGTCTATATAGCAATTTCTAGGCTAACCAGGGCTCCGAAGCAAGACACAAGACCCTGTCTTAAAAGCTAGAAAAGGCAAACAAAATGGAAACAAACAAACCAACAAAAAAACCCAACTCTATTAGGCCCTTTCGAAAGGACAAAGCTATGATGGAGATGTACAACCTGACTTTGTACAAAATACATGAAAATATGATTTAAGTAAACTGTATACAGATTTTGTTCCCGACTTTCTACAACATTGAAAGCAAGTCTGACTGGTTCTTAAGACCAGATGTTTTAACTGAGCAACACATAAGCTCCTTTCCCCTCAGCCACGGGCAGGAGGTCTCCATGCCCCACCCAAGCACTATCTCAGAGCTCCTTCAGCTGCTGAAGTGCAATCTCCTCTTGCTCCAGGCCACCACCGCCATGGCTGCCTGGCTATCCCTACTAAAGCGAAAATCCTAACTGCTCCCAACATTGAACCGGAGGGAGACACCTCCATGCCCCCCAAAGCAGGCCACACTGTGGACTTCCAGCAGCGCAACGTTACCTTCCTAGCACACAGCTACGCTAAAGATTATCAGTCAGAATAACAGGGAGAACGCGGAAATGTACAAATGCCTCAGGTTGCCAGAAGTCTGGCTACAGAGAGACACAGACCACAGAAAGAGAAAAATCTGTTACCTGTCCACCACCGTTGTCGTCTCCAGGCAAGCGCCTGCTCTCAACAGATGTCTAGAAACTTCTCTGTTTTTCACTACGGGGCCATCGGCCCCGCAGCCTTCTTAGGGGCCCTCACAGACAATCGGGAGGCAGCGGGGCAGGCATCTTTATGAACAGGTCTGGCCACTCCTTTGCTCAACTTTTGCCTCCAGGAGCTGCACTCCTCCAAGCTCACGGAGCCATCCCCTAGAGCCTCTTTGCTGTTAGAAAAACAAGAAGCGATTTCCTGGTCCACTTCCCCGGATGGCGTGTGCGATTTCCCTCACGCCCATGGGAAGTCCTTCAGGTCCTCTTATGGAGAAGCCTCTCCTCCAAGTGGAAAGACTTGTTTGAGCAATGCCCCTTGTTCTTGCTTTTCTTTCTCCAATAGAGGTTAAAAAAAAAAATTAGAAGCGAAAACAGTGCAAATCAGATATGCATTAGCACTTAAGAGTGAGTGGTGAGGGATAGCTCATTTAAACCTCCAACACATAACCATATACTTAGACTGTGTAAGGAAAATTAAAATTACCCATGAGCCCATTCCATTGTCTCTAACAGGGCCAAGAAGTCAGAAGCTAAAAATATCCCAGAGGATGGGAGACCTGTCTGGAGCTTGAGGGAAACCTGTGCTTCAAATATATCACAGTAGGGGGACATCTAGTTTCCTGGGAAACTGAACGTTTGTAGATCAAATGATATTCATTCTGTGACACTTCAACATCATCTCAGCAACAATATTTGAAGATAAGGAGACATGAAGAGGGCTCGTCTGGTCAGCAGGCTCCCGTCACAGGATTTAATTGTAAACCACAACCACAATTACAGTTTCTGAGCTGAACTCAATCCTACCTGCCCTTACCATACAAGTAAGGAAACTGGGGCTCCAGGAGAAGCAGTGGCCTGCCCAGGGTCCAAAGAAAGATAGGGAAGTGGTATACTGTTATTAATTGGACGTGTGTGTGTGTGTGTGTGTGTGTGTGTGTGTGTGTGTGTGTGTATGAAATGCTGCTCAATTTCTGAATCTTTAAGGTCCTGTTGGGGCACAGGAGTCTGTGTGGAAAGTAAGCAATTCCAGATAGTCCCAAGAGTTAGAAAAAATCATGTACTGTCAGGGCACCAATTTCAGAGCCTGAATAAAAAGAATTCAAACCACGGTCCCACAAATGGCTAAACTTAGTTTTACTGCATGGAACTATAATTTTAAATACTATAGAATATATAGGTTTTGCTATAGATCATTTGGAAAGACTAAAGTCCTAGTCTGGATGGTCCAGGGAGGTAGATCAGCATGTAAAAGCTTTTTCCATGCAAGCCTGAAGAGTTGATGAGTTCGATCCCTGGACCCCAGGTAAAGGTAAATAGAGAAAATCAACCCTATTAAATTGTCCTCTGACATGCCTTGACACATATACGAGTGTGTGCACGCACACACGCACACATGCACACACGCACACACTTAATTGATGAATAACAAGTTTAGAGGCCTGGACTGGAGACACAGAGGCTACTTCCACATTCTCAATTCTTTCCCTCTGCCACTTGACCACCCTTTCTCTCCGTTCATCTTGCCTTCTGACTATTCTGTCTTTGCAAGGCAGAGAGCAAGTATTGATCAGCCTGGAGACAAAAGCTAGGGGAAGTCATTCACCAGGGATCAGTTCTGGGAGTCCCAGAACGTTCTAGAGGGTCAGGATGCACAAGTCCTTTATTTAAACAGCATAGCATTCATATATTACCTGCATAAGTATTCCTACATGCTTAAACTACCTAAATCCCTCAGGTAGCCAATGGAATGCATTTATGCAGCATTTGCTGCATGCATAATTGTGATTCTGTGTTTTTTGGAAGGTGATGATAAGATGTAAGATTCTGCACACATTCAATGCAGATGGAATCATTGTCTAAACAGTTTCAATCCAAGTTCAGTTGAATTCAAGTATGCAAAAACAAAATTAAAGAAGCTTGCCATTGGGGGCAAACAGAGCATGAACCCCCTATAATGTATCATTCCACATGAAGACTCTCGGCTGCCTTCTTAGAGCTTGAACTGGGTGGTTTTTTGCCTGAAGATTAGAGCCTGCTGTCAGAGTGAGCTCCTACACAAATATTATACTATATTATATTATATTATTATTATATCATTTACAATGGTCAGTTTCTTTGGTGGCTTGATTGCAGTTGGCCCTCTGATGTGGAAGGGGGAGTTGACAAAGTGGCTTTCCCTTTCCTTCCCCTCAGCCACAATCCCTCCCCGCCCCCACCTGCCCTCTGCCACTGGCACTAGGAACACCCTGTGCTAATCTAACACTTTACAGGGAAAACAAAGTCCGGTGGAAAATGGACCTGCCATATGGTCTCAACTGCAGCTCAGAGCTAACTGGCAGGCCACCTTATCTTGTTTCAGCTCCAGGCGCCTTTGACCATCAGGGGCACCTTTCTCGTTTGGTATAGAAAGTTGGGGTTGGCGGCAAGTTGAAATCTGACCTCAGCAAACTAGGGACACAATCAGAGTTAATAATCCATCGGTTGTGTTAGCCGTGTTTGTAAATGACAGGGTCTTACATGCCAGTGCAAGCTCACAGAAGAGAGACTTCTGCATTCCCAGGCAAGAATTTTAGAGTGCCTTTCCTAGTATGGGACAAGTCACTTTATTCTTCTGTCCCCCACCCACTTCTTCACTCTAAAATGCTACTTTCTCTCTTTAAGTTTATGGGCGCTATTTTCTCCAAAGAGCATCCTAACTCCTGTCTCAAGCCAAGTGCTCCACCCTGCACACCCGCTCCACACACACCCCTGCTCTGCCCCATCCAACGATGCCTCAAAGGTGTCTTTGCCACTACCAATCTGCAGCTAGATGGTCATGTCAGTGCACTGACTTTAAGCACTTTTTGAGGGAGGACCTGGTGTGACTTATTTTACGCCTAAGTGCAGCTACGGAAGCGGAAGGTAGTAGATGCTCAATAGCAGCTGCTGACATAAAGCGGTGCCGAGTCAGTTTTCCCGGCCTGTTTCTGTTCCTTACTACACGTCCCATGGCTTCAACTTTGCACTGCTTCCCTGCAGCTTTGTCATGTGTCTCCAGGCAATCTCCACTTTGGTTTAAATGTTTGTGTGATGACTCCCAAATGTCCGTCTTTCCCATGGACCAGAACCCCTGACTCATATACCTAACTACCTGTGGACCATTTCCAGCTGGGATTTCAACATGACCTCAGGCTGTACATTTCCAAAGTAAAATCTTTCCCCTTCCCTCTAAATGAGCTATCCCAGTACCCTTGGCCATCTCCAACCTTCTGGCCCATAACCTACCAGCCAGCTGGTATCTTTGGTTGCCTCTCTCCTGTTAGAAAATAATGTCCCCAAGGGAAGAGATGATGACCACTGAGTCCCTGGAGAAGACTGTTTGAACATCTGGACAAATCACACAAAGCAGTATTCCCCCAAAATACCTGCCATCCTAAGGAGGAAACATTCCCACTTTTACATGTTAATGGGTCAATCTTACTTTTTCCTAATTATAACCAGATTTTGGCAACCTTTTCAGACCCAACGTGGCCCAAGGTCACCTGTTTCTGCCACTGACTTGTCCTTACACAAGGAAGGTAAGAACAAATAACTAAGTTGTTTTATACTCTACACATGGCTTTACTGGTGTGCATATGCCATTTGTGATGTGCATATTTTGGCGGAGCCTACACTGAAGGCACTAGACATGTCTGTGCTCAGCCCTAGCTTCCAAGGTTGTTGGTCCACTCACAGCAACATACCCATTCTTCTAAGCATCTCTCACTATCAATCACTGGTGGCATTTGGCAGTAGAAGAGCGCATCTCTTCCACCTTCTGAATGCAGCTGACAACTTCTTTCTACTACTTGGTGCCTCCAGTAAAACCTGCCTCTGCCAGAGTCCCAAACACATGCCAGATAGAAACCTGCATTAAGTTCTGCTACCTTCCCTGCCTTTTCCTGGGAGAGGGAAACTTGAAGCATGGATCTACAGCACAGGGACCAGCAGCAACCCTCACTTGACCCTTCTTGACCTCTACTTGGGAGAAGCTGACATGAACCCTCAAATATAACCTTCAGTTCTCTGAGGTGACATCACTCCTATAGGAAAGAAAAATGCCGGCTGGTCCTATGGTGTTACTCACAAGCCTCAGCTGTGACGCACATGACATCAGAGATGTAATTCCATTTGCCACTGGCTCTCCCTTCCACGGCCCCTCCTCCTCCCCTGGAATCCTGAGGAGAGCAGAGTGTTGAAGGAGCTGCCATTGCCTTTGGCCTGGGAGGAATCTGTTTAGAGGGAAGCTGTACTTTCCCTCTGGAGGTCTGCATGTTAATGCCTGGACACACCAGTCAAGCACCTCAGTTCCTCTGTGGTGCATCCTGGGATGCTGTGATTCAGCACATAATGTACTCAGTGACTGACTGTGAGTGTAATCTGCAAACACTGGATGCTAGGTTCAGACCTTCAAAGTGCTTTTCCCATTCCCTTTCCAATATTCACAGCTCTCTTCAGGGCCTCATCATTTCCCATGATTCCCCCTCCCCCTACTCCACCTTCAAAGAAGAAAACACAGTCCTTTATGATAGGCATAATTTCCTATCACGACTAACATGACTATGAAGCAGCCACATTGCCCAAGCTACCAGACTAATAGAAGCCTAAGATTCATGCTCAGCAAGAGAAAAATCAAAATCAAAATCAAAAAAAGAATAGCAGACAACCAGGTATCTTAGGTTCCTTTCTGCCACTGTGATAAAACACTCTGTCAAAAAGATGTGGGGGAAAGGAGTTTATTTGACTTACAATTTCATGTCATAGCCTGTCATTTTAGAGGAAGTCCAGGAGGAACTCAAGCAGCTACCCACGTCACAGCCACCGTCAACAGTAGAGATAAATAAATGCAGCCTTGATGCCTGCTTGCTTACTCGTTTTCTTCACCTAATCAGATTCAGGGCTCAGCCTAGGAAATGATACCGCCAGTTGTAGGATGGTCTTCCTACCTCAATGAACATTTGAAACAACCCCCACAGATATACCCACTGGCCAACCTGGTCTAAATAATTCCTCATTAAGAATCTTTTATTTTCAGATCATCCAGAGCTCCCAGGGACTAAACCACCAACTAAAAGGTATTCATGGAGGGATCCATGGCTCCAGCTATATATGTAGCAGAGGATGGTCTTATCTGGCATCAATGGGAGGGGAAGCTTTTGGTCCTGTGGAGGCTTGATGTCCCAGCGTAGGGGGATGCTAGAGTGGTGAGGTGTTAGAGGGTGAGTGGGTGGAGGAGCACCCTCATAGAGGCAAAGGGGAGGATAGATGGGATGTGGGGGTTGTGGAGGGAAAACTGAGAAGGGGGATATCACTTGAAATGTAAACAAATAAAATGATTAATAAAAAAGGGGGGGGCTGGAGAGATGGCTCAGCGGTTAACAGCACTGGCTGTTCTTCTGAAGGTCCTGAGTTCAAATCCCAGCAACCACATGGTGGCTCACAACCATTCATAATGAGATCTGATGCCCTCTTCTGGGGTGCCTGAAGACAGCTACAGTGTACTTACGTATAATAAATAAATAAATAAATAAGGCCCTTTTCTTTCAGGTGACTGTGGATCTTGTCAAATTGAAACTAAACATTACATCAGGTGACTGTTTGTTCCAACTACCTGTGTTAGGGGGAAGCTAAGAATAGAATTAGCGCTTCTGTCTTTCCATTCAGTTCTCTTAATTTCATATCCAAGCTCCTCCATCCCCCCCACATAGTCCCTCATCTTTAATTTCCCCCCAAAAAGAAACAGTTAGAGCAGAGTAGTGGGTCACAAAGGTAAAGTCACATGACACCTCTGTCCTTGAGAGGAAAATCAAGTCCCTGCCAACATGTGTCCCTTATCTATTTATTAATATAGGTGATGGCACTTTACATGTTCAAACCCCAGTTCCCTTAACAACAGAATTTCATTCTCTCCTCCTTCAACAACTCCCAACCACACACACTGTCCAGGAGCTGGCTTCTCTAAAGTTCAAAGAGCATCAGCACCACGGAGGTTATAGACAGAAAATTCTTTGTCAGACAATGTCTATAACTAAACCTTCCCCGTTCACACATCAACCACCCAGCTTTGTTTCAGAAGGAACTCCATCTATCCAAGCTTAGATCAAGGACGTAGAATGTTGCGTCATTGCTTGGTCCTCCCTAGATAGAATCCTAGCCTATAGTGGTTGTGATGCTTCCATTAGACTGTCACTGGGTTGTGATGAGGAAGATGCTGGAGAATACGAGACCACCATTACAGGAGCTTGTGAAGTAGAAAACTCGACCACAGAAGAGCAGATTCTAGAACCAAGGAGAACCCAACCATCAGGAGCCACCCTCTGACACCTGTGTACTCTGAATAGCCTGGGTATTCTCCTGGGTTCCTCAGCCTAAACTTCCCCCTACTTTCCATAGAGGCTGTGTCTTTGTGGCCTTCAGTTGGTGCAAAGAAAAATGAAAGTAAATAAAACAACAACAACAAAAATAGACTTTGTGAACTCCTTGGAACACACACAGGAAATGTGAGCACCAACAGTTAGGGGTCAGGGAGTGGTCAAAGGTGTAATTACAAAACATGCTTGGAGTGACACTGTCCTGCTAGGGGCTTCCATCAACTCTCCAATGTATGCCTCTACAGGTTCCCACACTGAGACTAGCGGACTTTTCTCTTCTTCTTTCCCAAGCACTAGCCCTCTGATCAGCTCTTCACTCTTTGAGACAACATAATATTCCACTCTCCATCCCACTAATAAAAATCTCCACACTCTTCACAGTTGCCTCTGGGATCTGTTACTCTGCTTCTCTCTCAAAATCACTTTATTTCTTGATTTTTGAGTTTCAACATTTCCACAGAGATGCAGGAAGAAAGGTTACGCATATGTGATATCTGAAATGGAGGGGCCGTTTTTGAGTACAGCTTAGATTATCCCTGTGGTCTTTTCATTATGATCTTTCCTGATTGATTGATTGATTGATTGATCATTCAGAAGACACATAGCTCAGGCTGGTCTCAATCTCTTGGCAATCATATGTCTCAGCCTCCTGGCTTCTAGGACACAATGTTTCCTGATCTAATTAGAGCCAAATAAATGAATAAATAACAATCTTAAATAAGTTGATAAATAAGTTCATCTCCCTGTATCCTTCCATGGGAGAATGTGAAGTGGTGTAAGCATGCTGTAATATCACTGACCTGAAACTGTAGTGACTAGTACAGTAATAGTCTGAACCACATGATGCCAGGTGGCACCAAAACAGAAATGGCCACTTGTGTTACAGGGTGCGTGTATGTGTGTGTGTGTGTGTGTGTGTGAGTGAGTGCCCACATGTGTGCATAAAGAGGACAACAAGTATCATCCTTGGTCCCTTCTTACCTTATTTTTTGAGGCTGCATCTCTCCCTCAACCTGGAGTTCACTGATTCAGCTAAACTGTCTGGCTAGTGAGCCATTGGGATCCCCCTGTTCCCACCCAGTCCCCACCCCCAACCTCAACCCCACCCCCAGGGCAGGGGTTAAAGATGCCTATGAGGGTGCCTGGCACATATATATATATATACACATATACATATATATATGTGTGTGTGTGTGTTGTGGATCTAAAATCAATTCACATACTGAGCCATTTTCCCAGCTTCTCTGTGGCAGGATTGGAAGCAAACAAAGAAACCTATGTCCACCACCTTGCCTCTTTATTTCTGAAATTATACTTTGACAAACAAATGAATTTCAATGATAGAACAGCTTGTCCTCTGGCTCCATAGTTCTGACGGGCTGACATGTTCTCCAATTCTATTCCCAGCAGGGTTGCATATTAGTATGAATTAATGTAGGTCTGGAGTTGAAGGCTCTATATGGAAGAGCAATAGGGGATGGAAGTTAGAGACAAGGAAGTAGGTCAGGAGGTAGGATTTCAAAAGAGATTTCTAAAGGTGCCTGAGGGCTGGCATGCCATTTGCACAGAAATTCATCTCCTTCCTGCTACCTCTCTGTGAAAGCTCTAAAGTCACGTCTGCTGGGCATTCTATAGTTGATACTAATTTTTCAACTAGCCACCACTAACCTCTAACCTCTTCCTTCTTAATAGCCTACTTGGTAAAAATCAACTTAATGAGAAAATTATCCTGTTGTTCCACACGTCTCTGATTTGTTCTTTCTGTGGTTTAGGACAAAAATCATCCCCTGCTTCTCCTGACGACTTTCTTCCTCCTCCATGGCTCTGGGTCCCATTCCCTCATTCTCTCTAGACACTAGAGGCAGTCCCATCAGTGTGGGCCAGAATGGCTCTTAACAATCTTCCTTAGACATGAGTCTGTCCCTCTCCCCGACTCACTCCAACACACCTTTCCTACTGTCTTTACAAACCTAACCAGAGTCCATTAAGCAGATGTTTCCCCTACCTCTGGCTTCATTGTTGCAAAAAGACAAAGTAAGGACTGGGGAGCTAGCTCAGTTGGTAGAGCTATCTCTTAATGTATCAGTGTGAAGAACAGTCCATCATGGTAGTGAAGTCAAAGCAGCAGTTTGAAGCAGCCTGTCAAACTGTGTCTTCCTCAATTAGGAAGAAAAGAACAATGGTTGCTTATGCTCAGCTTGCTTTCTCCTTTATACACAATCCAGAATCCTAGCTAAGGGAATGGTGATACCCACAGTTGGCAGTTTTCTCTCTTTAACCAACCTAATTAACATAACTGCTCATAAGCATGATGAGAAGCCCATCTCTCAGGTGATTGTAGATTTCATCAAATAGATATTTGAGATTAACTATCACAACATATCCACAGGAGCTTTTTCTATGACAAGGAAACCTCAATGAAATCCCTATTACTGGATGTATGGCCAACCCTACATCTACAAAGAAGTACATTGCTGTCTTGGGTGAAGTAAAATTGTTTCTGGGGGAAAGCTGAAACTGCAAGTTTACCAAAATGTAAAATGCAAGGGTGCAATAACAAGTCAGCACAGCCTTCTGGTCAACCACAAAAGGGTTTCTCAGTAGTAACAACTGCCACCCCATCTGCCTACCCAAGTCTTGGCTCTAGGGCCTTTGCCTTCATGTTCTATTTCTTGGGGCAATGATATATTCTGTTTTTAAAAGCTGTTTCAAAAAAAATTTCAAAAATACCACATGCCAGGCACAGTGAAGATGTTGTTTGAAACAGAAATATGAGAAGGATTGGCCAATGACCCCTCATATCTGTGAACAACAATGGCTATGAAATTCAGTCATGGGAAGCAGTCAAAAACAGATTGGTTGAGAAGAAGCCCAAAGTCAAGGTTGGAGGTAGTGGTGGTAAAAACAGAAAATAAAGCACCATTAAGAAACAAATTTTCTGAAGTCTGACTCTTTGTGCCTTTTAAAAGCCTAGAGATAAGAAAGGCTGAAAAGGTGGAAGTCTGTGAGTATGCCTTGAAGAAATTAGTTAAGAAGATCTTGGTAGAAAAAAGGACACCTTTTTGTTGTTGCTGTTGTTGTTACCTCCTGTGAATTATTTAAATGGGAATGTAATGGCAAATAACTTGCAGACTGTGCACATGTTAGTAACTCGTGTACATTCAGTATGTTTTCATACCAGGGGAATAGCATTAGTCTCTAGTGACTTGCCTATAAATCAGCTGCTGTATCCTACGCCTCCCCAGACCGAAGTCCTGCTTATGTGGCCATTACATGCATGGCTTACATGGACATACCACGCAGGTATGGTGCCTACTTCACTCACCGTTAAGGGGAGTTCTGAGACAAGAACTGACCTTGCCACTCTCCTTTTAATCAAGCTGGTGAACACAAAGATGAATTGTTTTGGGTTCTAGCCTGGCCTTAGTTTTTTGAGGCAGGGTAAGAAGTTAGAGGGAAGGGTGTTTGTGGTGGCTGTTACTGCTCTTAGGAATGACCTAGCACTGATGTCTTGCCCTGTGGAGATTGTCCATCCTGCCACAGCTCTGATAACCTACTCCAGCACAAGGAAGAGGCTGGGTTTCCAAGTTCAAGACTTTTCCTAATTACACTGCCGTTGATTTATCAGTGTTCGCCTCCCGGGACCGTGAAGCTATTTTTGGAATTGGAAGTTAGTACACAAAACACAGCTACAGATCAACAATTACAGGACAATTACAAGACTATTCCAGGCCCACACCCCTCCAGCTTGCCTCATCTGACCTGGGATGCCGAGATGGGAAAGCCATTTATATTTCTAGTCTTTCCAAACAAATGCATACATGAAGGTGTAGCTATAGATGTGTGTGTGTGTGTGTTTGTATACATCGATGTACATCCGAACCTCATATACACTCAAACTTCACATTGCAATTAGAGGGAAGGAAGTAGCAGATACACACATAATTATGGATCATGAAAGATTTTGGCACATTTAACAGCTAGACCAGATCATTTCTTAAATTCTCTTCTTTTCAGTGAGTTGGTTTTCTCCTCCCCCGACTCCCCCCCCCCCTGAAATGCTAGGGATTGAACCCAGAGCCACACAGACATTAGGAAAATGCTTTAGCACAATTACATCCTCTGAGATACCCTCCTAATTTTATTCGAAAAATATGATTTTCTTGACTAGTTATTTAAATCAAAAATTATTAACTAAAAAGGAAAATGTTTCTCTTTAAAATATTAAGCAAGTGAAAAGTTTAAGTATGAACTTTGTACTTTTTGATGTTTAAACACAAACAATGTTAGGGTCACATAGTTATGGAAATGAAATGATTCCTGCCCAGGTTTTTTGTCTTTCCTAGCGCCACTCTAATATGGCTAGCCACTGTTTTCTGAAAGAGCCACATATGGCCTATGCTGGCCTTGAACACACTATGTAGCCAGAGATGACCTTGAACTTCTGCTTTCTCTGCCTCCTAAATGCTGGGATGGGGGCCACTATGCATGGTTTGTTTGGTGCTGGGATGGAACTGAGCGTTTTGTTCATGTTAGAAAAACACTCTACATGCTAAGCCTTGTCCCCAGCTCCACAGGTTCCTTTTTAAATCTATATTTCAAATGAGGATCTATGTCAACCTGTAGGAGTTAGAGACACTTGAGGCAAGCCCCAAAAGTAGTTGAGCCTACTCTTTTTTGTTTAATCTTAGTATTTGTATTTATTTATGAGTTTGTGTTTCTCTCTCTATCTCTCTGTGTGCCATATAGTATAGGTAACTACAGAAGACAGAAGAGGAGTGTCAGATTTCCTGAGCTTGGAGTTAAAGGCTTTTGGAGTTAAAAGTACGGACCCAGGTCCTCAGGATTGAAAGCCACAGAGTAGGTGAGTCTTTCTGTGTCAGGGGTCATCATACAAATGAAAATTGTCTGAATTAACTCCCAATGTTGAATATGCCTTTTTCATTCCTTAAGACAAGGCCTTACCATGGAGCACTGCAACTTGCTATGTAGACCACACTAGCCTCAAACTCACAGAAACTCTCCTACTCCTGCCTCTTCCTCTTAGGTATTAGGACTAAAGATATACACCACCACCACCGCTGACTAGAATATACAGTTAACAAAAAGACACACATACAATAATGAGGAACATGGGTAATATTTCAGAACTCACTGATGTAAACAATAATGAGGAACATGGATAATATTTCTGAGCTCACTGATGTAAGCAATTCTTTAAATGCAAAGCGACAAAGAGTTTGTTTGGAGTGCTGCTGAGAATTGGCACTGTGTGCTGATGACCTTTTTCAGACTTTGCTTCATCTTTCACTTAATTTTAAATGCTCTGTAAACATTTCCCCTGTACTGCACGCAGGGCCCCCTCCTCATTCTAGTGCCCTCAGTCTCTCTCATAAACTCTTCACACAGGCAGTGGGAACAGCTTGAAAGGTCACTGGCTCTGTCTTCATTGGTGTCCTCCTTGTGAACTTGGAGCAATCCTTGCACGACACATATACAGAAGTAGGTATTCCAGCCTAGTAATAACGGGCTGAAACCTCACAGAACAGGAAGGCCCTGTGAATCCTAAGACTCACCAAGGTCTTTTCTCTTCTCCAGAAGGAGCGAATCTTGCTTCTTCCTTTCCCTAAGCCCCCCACTCCCCCCCCCCCGACCAGCTCTGTCTGCAAACTTATCTCTAAGAGGAGGGAAAGCATCAAAATTCTCAGTTCTAAGCCCTCTGGATCACTTTTTTTTTTTTAAGTATGATATGCAGTGTCTGGAGGCAAACAAGCTTTGACTCTCCCTGACTCTGGAGGAAGGAAACAGGAAGTCTTGCTGGGGGATGGGGGTGAAGCAGCCTACTGGGACAGGCTGTCTTCCTACCTCCTGACCCCCTCTCTAATCATGATTGTGGAACAGACTGCCCCAGTGCAGGAGGAAGAGCCTCGGACAACATTTGCATACCTCTGTCAAATTCACCAGGAGCTGCAGTTGCCTGTATAAGACCAGCAGGACATCAAGCCAGGAAGCATTCTAGCATGGAGGAGAGAGGAGCTTCCAGCCCTCCATCTCTAGCCAGTTGATGGCTTCTGAGAAAGGGACAGTTTTCTTTAAGGGTGTGCTCCCTGGTAGCTGGACCATGCTCCAGCGCATGGCTCCACACGTGAGTATCAAGGCAGCACAAACTGAACTAAAAAAAACAACAGAAAGAGGATTCGAATTTGGAATTCATAGGAGGATGGGGGTAGGTGTGGGAGAAGTTAGGGGAAAGGCATGGGTTTGAATATAACCAAAATGCAATGCATACATATATGAATTTCTCAAAAAATAATGAAAATATTATACTTATAAAGAGGAAGAAACAGCCTTGGTGGCCACTACTGCCCTTGTGTACCTTGCCAATCACAGAGTCAGATCTCCATATCCCCTTGGGTCCTGAAAAAGGACCGTGTACATCATCATTTTATACATTAAAAAAAAAAAAACAAACAAAACCAGACTCAGCAGCCAAGGGGAAAGCGTAGAACTCTGAGAGGCCTGCTGTCCAAGCAGGTGGGGGACGTGGGGTGGGGGGTGGGGGCAGCTGTGGCTAAATTCCCTCAGGTGTCTAGCTCCTGCAGATACCAGAACACCAACCCTTGGAATCCTTCAAGTACACTGCTGCTTTCTGCACAGGGGTAGGTGGTAGGGCGTGGTGTGGCATCAACAAAGTACAATGTGGATAGAAAGAAAACAAAAGTCTGAGAGACTCAGTACAGGCATTGGGTCATCTAGATGCCAGTCCATCTCTCCTTCCTTCCTACCACATCTGCCTAAAGGAGTAGCCCCAGTAGGTAAAGGTCTATCCATGAGACAGTGGGCCAGCGGTAACTATAGCAACTATAGTACAGATCAACCTCAGCTTCTCCTCCAGGTCCATCTCTGTCTTTGGGGGCCATGCTCACTCAGTGCTGTACTCTGCATCATCACACCTTCAGTAAGGCATTGCTCATAACAGGGATGAGGCAGCTCTCAGAGACAGGCTCTCCTCTTCCCTGCTGAGCCTGGGAAGCATGAGGGAGCATGGCAGAAGAGGATACTACAGAATATACTTTTCTTCTCTTTGGCCAAGCTACAGTGCAGGAAATCACTCTCCTCAGCTTCTGAGCCAGAGGGAGCCCTCTGCCCACAGCCGTGGATCTTGCCAAGTTCTTATGATACCTCTCCTCGCCCTCCCACCTTCGTGCCACTTTTTGCCCAAAGCCACTGGGTCGGCAGTTTTTCCATGCTTCAAGTAGCTTATCGAGGTAGCTGTTCCACATCTTCCATTAACGTGTCATAGTGGCACTTTCCCCGCTATGAGATCCTTACTGGAAAAGCAATGCAGACAAGTAAACAGTAACTTCTGTAAATTGATGAGCAAAAAAAGAGGCGAAGACATTAGAGGATTGTGAGTGGGTGTGAGCATCTGAGTATTGGTGGTAGTGGCCTGGGCCCCTCTTTCTTCCCTGTTGTGAAATCCTCCCTCTTACCCCTTACGCCTATGTAGCCAGCCCCACTGACGCAGGACTCTTTGTGTCTTAATCTTGTGACTTGTCTCTAAGTCAGGGTCTCCTGTAGCCCAGGCTAGCATTAAATTTGTTATGTAGCCAAGGATGACCTTGAATTTATAATCCTCCCATTTCTATCTCCTAAGGGCCAGGATTTCAGGCGTGAAGCTCCCATGGCCAATGCTGCTAGAGTTTTCTTAACTACAGTAAGCAGTTTCATTCCTCAAAGCCTCTGCCTCCCAGTGTGTCTTGGAGCCTCTCAGCAAAGGGCCCTCCAGGGCTACTTGCTCTCCTTCCAAGCTAATATTAAGCATCTTGAGAGCCAGAAATGCTTCCTATCAAGGGTTGCTTTGAGAAAACATGATTTTTCACCTTAACTTGTATGTTTGGGAAAGATGGACATTCTTAACCCCAGCAAGCACACAAAACCAGTTCCAGCCTTCACCACATGTCCACCACCAGTTCCTTCCTTAGCCTAAGGACATTGCTATGGTGGCTTTGAAAGTGGCACCCCCTTGAGTGTTTTGGTCAGAGGCTAACATTTGGGGATTCGATTCTCTAATTCTACTGTGCTAAGACAGTTTTGGTAGCGAGTATCTTTACCCACTGAGCTGCCTTGACAAGCCCTAACTTCCCTTTTAAACCTTAAGTAGCAACGACTTTAGTTGATCTTCTGTAGTAGTCAAGCTCTTGGCCTGCAGCTCAGAGATGTCAGAGGGTTTTAGCTCCACCCTTACCCCCAACCCTGTAAACAAAGGAGCAGGGATGGGGGGTGGGGAGGTAAGGAACACACAGATTCCTTCCCATCCATCCTTCCAACCCTTTCTTGTCAGTGAGCTTGGTTTCCTAGCCTCTTCCTGCCTTATCTCCTCAGGAGGAAATAACAGCAGGCAGGATGTATTTTCTCTTTGCTAGCAGACCACACTCAGACTCACAGACCTGTCTTCGCACTCACCGGCCATTCCATAAAGACTCAGCTGCAGACTCTTCTAGATTATAGAAGGTTGCTTAAACAGGGCAGCACGAAAGCCCTCCAAAGAACAGATTGCTCCATTCAAGTGTTTATTCTGGGCAACAATTGGCTTCCTGCTTTGCAAACAGAGGTTTCAAAGGACCAATTCTTAAAATTCCAAAGAACCCTAGAAGTGACCATATTTTGACCACTTACAGACCAAAATGGACCAGAATATCAGAGATATTTGGATTGGGGTTTTATGAAATTACAAAAATGTTTAAAAATAAAAGAAGCATTTATAGAAAAGGAGAGAATTAGCGATTTTCCTCGGAGGACATTTCTAATTTTAGTGTGACCTAAGGATGATCCAAGTGATTTTGGTGAACTCCTGGCTTTCACACTCAAGACACTGAGCTTGATGTGCACACTAGTGCTTCTAATGTGTGTGTGTGTGTGTGTGTGTGTGTGTGTGTGTGTGTGTGTGTGTGAAGGTGGCTTCTATCAGGCTCTGTGTGTGTGTGTGTCAGAAGGTGGATTCTATCAGGCTCTGTGTGTGTGTGTGTATGTGTGTGTGTGAGTGAAGGTGGCTTCTATCAGGCTGTGTGTGTGTGTGTGTCAGAAGGTGGATTCTATCAGGCTGTGTGTGTGTGTGTGTGTGTGTGTGAAGGTGGCTTCTATCAGGCTGTGTGTGTGTGTGTGAAGGTGGATGCTATCAGGCTGTGTGTGTGTGTGTGTGTGTGTGTGTGTGTGTGTGTGTTTGTGTCAGGGTGGGTGGGGTCTGGTTACAAAATCCTTAAGACCTACCCCAGACTCTAGAATCTAAAACCAGAAGTAGAGCTTGGAAATTAGCATTCTGTTAAATTCCCGGTGGTTCTATATGGAAATTTAATAGTTATGGAGGGACAGAGGATTGCCGTATTCAATCGTTTCTCATGCAGAGAAGATTCTAAGGATGCTTGGTTTCTAGCCTTAGGTGAGATAACCAGAGTCTCCCGATGCCCTTAGAAAAAACATTGGCAGTGAGATGAGCTCTTGGGTCAATCCATGGAGCATCTCTCCTTTTCCTCAACACGCACGCACACACACACACACACACACACACACACACACACACACACACGCACACACATGCACGCAAGTGCACACCCATTGATCTCTGGTGAATTCCCTTGGTCATTACAACATCTGTTCCCGCATCCAGCTTTGCCTTTTCCTATGCCTTACCCATCCCACCCAGTTTTACCGAGACACAATTGAGAAGAATTAAAGTTACTTATGCTGAATGAAATGATGATGTTATACGTAAATGCCTTGTATTTTATACATAAATGTCTGAAAACCATCTCTGTTGCGCTGCTGCCTTTCCTCATCCTTCATAGGCCAGTTCAAGGTCATTACTGCAGGGACCCTCCCCAGCCGTGTGCACACCCCTTCTTCCTTCTGTCGAGGAGCTAGACCTCCTTGCAAAGATCTATTCTTAGGCTCCCTGGTTTCCTGTAGTATTCCTGCACTGTCAGTATTTGCCGACTTTTCAAGTGAGCATCTCGCATTATGTGATCCAGAGAAGCGGGTGTTCATTCATGTGTGTGAATGATCCTTGAGCTAGCACATTATTAGAGTTCTGGAAGAAGTAAGAGCTTGGGCTATGATGCCATACTTCATGGGGTAAAAGGTCTACCACTTATTAACTCAGGAAGTGTAGCAAGTTATTTAACCTCTCCTTTGCTTCAGTTTCTCACTTGTGAAATGGAGGCTGTAGTATAATTGTGTCATTAAATAACATTCTTCATGGTGAGTGCTCAGAGATGAGCCTGATTAGTCTTAAGGCCTCAATGCTAGGAAGAAAAGAGCCAAAAGGTCCTAAGATGATTCTCTGCTTAGACACCTTCACGTACACAGTCAAATTCACATTCTTTCTCTCTCCTCTCCCTCCCTTCCCTCTGGCTCTCCAAAATGTCTTAGTTTTTTTTTAGGTTACTAATTGGTTTCCCTTTCTCTTTCTCTGTTTCTTTCTAAACGTGGTATAAGTCCATAGCTAAGATCCCACATACATAACCACCTTGAATCACTAATGTACCTCCATGAATGTGTGAGTATATGCATTTACAGATGTCCAAGTTTTAGAGGTTAAAATGGAACCAATCAGTCTTAGTCAACTGGGAATATTATCCAAATCCTTAGTGAGGCTGTGTCTTAATTTTGAAGACTAATCTATCACAATAAGTAAGAATAAGAAATATTTGCTCTTAACTGCTGAGCCATCTCTCTAGCCTCCTATATTCTTAGATAGTCTCTAACTCAGTATGTAGCCCAGCTTGGCCTCCAACTTTCAGTAACCCTTAGCTTTGTCCTCACCAAGTGCTCAGACCACAAACCTGCACGACCATATCTGGCTTTAGCTAAACATTTACTATTTTTTTTAATCCTACCCTTTCTGAGAATGTGTATTCATACCAGTGAGGTGAGAAGCAGGAAAATGGTTCTTATACATGAAGACATATTCAACCAACTCTGATGTCCAAGAAAATGCTGCTTGAAAAAATGTGACCTCTCCTACCCTGACCCCTCCCCTCCTTCATTCAGGGTCTAATTTCAAAGGCGAAGGGAGCCTGGGAGCCTGCATTTTCCCATCATTCCATCTACACCTTATTCACCATGCTTGGCATCTCTGGTCCTTGGTTATTTATAGTTTTCTTGAACTGTTATAATGCAAAAATGGAGACTATGGGCTGGGGAGATGGTATGGTTGGTTGGTGTGGATGGTATGGCCATTGGTATGGTATCACTACATAAATATGAGAGTCAAGTTCAGATCCCTAGACACTATGTAAGAATCTGGTATTGCAGTGCACACCTACCTATAAACCCAGTGCTGGGAGACAGACACAGGGTAATCCATTAGATCTGACTGGTTAGATGTGTGGCTAAATTGCAGTGAGCTCCAGGTTCAGTGGCAGAATCAAATATAGGTATTTCCAGTCTCCAAAGAAAGGTGGAGAGAGATAGAGGGAGAAATTCAATATCAAGCTACAGCCTCCACATGCATTCACACACTTGTAGCTACACACATGTCCATCTACACACACACACACACACACACACACACACACACACACACACTCATACACACATATGTACCTTCACCTGTGTGTATCTACACATTCATACACCTATACACACATGCAACTACACACACATGCATACACACACATGCACCTACACATACGTGTACCTACACACTCACACACCTATATCACACATGCAACTATACATATGTGTGCCTACACACACAGGCATGCACACACATGCACCAACACATATGTGTGCCCCACACATGTGAACACACACACACAAATACTGTAAAGAAATTAAGGTTATTAAAACAACCAACAATGCACATCCCTTCTGCTAACAACCCAACAGAGGCTGTGGGATCCCATCCAGCACCCAAACTTGGGGAAACCTGTGTCCATTCTTCCTCTTCCTAGGAGAAAGAAGATTGAGCAGCTGCTCCACTGACACAAGGTTTCAACGCTTTCTCCATAATCATCATGCTTCTCCCTCAGGTGATGCTGCAAACCACTCTCGGGCCTCTGAATGGAAAATAAACAAGGGGCAGGATGCACACTTCAAATGCTCCTTGAGCAAAAATTAAAACATGGCAGACAGCCACATGGTTGGGCCCATCTACTTTATGAACAAGATGGAAACTCAGAGAAGAAATGGTCAGAATTGTGATTGTGATTAGAGCTGTGGGTCATGTGGATGCTTCAAACCTTCCTCTGGAGAGAAAAGTATGCTTGTGCGCATGTGTGGAAATGGGGGAGGGTGGGTGAGCACGTAAGTATCACTTGTCCTGATACTTAGAGAATTCTAGTCAGTGCTTCTGGAGAGCACAGAAGAGTCTCAACAAAGATGAGGACTCACAACCTTCTAGTCCTTTCCATCCCTAGTTCAGACAACTGTGTGATTTCTTTGCACCCTCATTGTACATGAAAGCGTGTGCCTGAACATATGTATATC
Organism: Mus caroli; assembly: GCF_978045245.1. Classification (NCBI taxonomy): domain Eukaryota; kingdom Metazoa; phylum Chordata; class Mammalia; order Rodentia; family Muridae; genus Mus; species Mus caroli. The sequence continues at coordinate 51,422,871 of NW_028227273.1, forward strand.
ATATGCTCTAGAATTTTCTAGAACATCTGCATCTCTTTTGTGCTTGGTGATGTTGCAGAAGTATGTTTAGTAAATCATTCTTATCCAACTAAAAGATTTTTTCAATTTGCCATGCCTCTGCTTTAGCCAACAAGCACACTCTGTGGGGGGAGGGGGGAGAGGGATCAATGAAGGAACTGAAATTGAGTTAGCAGTTTTCATAAAAATGCATATTATGATAAAGAAAGTAGTAGTCTTATCAGGCCTAAACAATGGTATGGTGAGTGGATAGAACCGTGAATGAACATTTGTTTTCTGCAATGTATTATTACATATTATTTCTTCTCCATCGACCCATGTACGTGCACACACAATCATATGTGCACGCACACACAATCACATAGATCACATAGATATGCATGCACAGATACTGGCATGTTGCAGGTGCATGCATAGAGTTAAAATGTAATTTTTTCTTTCCAGTGTAGGTTTTTTTCCAGCTAAGAAGAGCCACGAGGCAGCAGCAGGAGAGGGTTAAGTAGGAATCTCTAGTAATGTCTCCACTTGTTCTTTGAGGAACAACAAAGAGAGGAAGCATAGCCTCTATGGAAGGAAATTCCCAGGCCGCAAATGGACATTCACAACCTGCCCTGTGAACCCCTGAGGGGTGTCTGATAATAAACACTCAGCCAACAAAACAACCCAGAAAGGCATTTTTACAAGCATTCCTGTATTCTCACCACGGGACCAGCAAACATTTTTCTGCATCTTGGCGACCTGGAAGGGCCTGGATAGACACCTGCTGACAAGGCCTAGATATCCTAGCCCTGTGTTGAGCTGCTGTTTGTATATCCAGGTCCCCTCTGCTCCCTGAACCTTTGATTGTGCTGGGGCTGAGGCTGGGCCTTGAGCCACTGGAATTAAGATCCCAGATGGAGTCAGGGCAAGGAGGGCATGGAATGCTGCATGCGGACCCAAGACAGACCCACCTTTTCCTCTCCCATGAGACCCCAACACAAGCCAGGGCACTGAAACTTAAAACAGTGCTGTACAGACCTTCCTCAGGAGTGTAGAGGGAGGGATTAAAATATAAGGGACAGGGAAGTGAAAAGAGGTTTGTTTGTTTGTTTGTTTTCTGAATATGTGGGTATGTGGATGTGTGTGCATAAACATGCATGTGGTGGCCAGAGGGCAAGTCAAGTTTGCCTGTCATCCCTCAGAGGCTATCCATCTTGGTTTTTGAGTCTTTCATTTTCCTGCAGTCCACCAAATAGGCTAGGCTAACTGCTCAGCACAACCTCAAAGATGAACTTGTCTTTGCTTTCCTAGCCCTTGGGCCACAAAGATTCCACCACATCCATCTTTTTGTGGGGGTCCCAGGGACTGAACTGGTGTTCTCATGCTTGCAAGGCAAGCACACTACTTCCTGAAGTATCAGGACAGCCCAGGTTTCAGGCGGTTCTGAGAGAAGATTTCACCATGTAGCTTGGGGTAGCCTGGAACTCTGTGTGTAGCAAAGGCTAACTTTGAACTTGGAGAAACACTTCTGCCTCGACCTCTCTGGTGTTGTGATTAAAAGCATGGTACAGCATACTTTTATTCCCAACACTAGGGAGCCAGAGGCAGGTGGATCTCTGCGTTCAAGACCAGCCTGGTCTATAGATTGAGTTTCAGGACAGCCAAAGCTACACAGAGAAGCCCTATCTGTTGGGGGTGGGGGATTCGAAGCATGTGACATCACACCTAGGCAAAGTGGCATTTTGCACCTCTTTGTCTATAGTTGTAAAAAAAGAAGTATTGGAATCAGGATATAAATACTTTCATAGGAACTACTTAAAAGGAATATGTAGCAATGTGAAATCAAATTGTAAAACCTTAAGCAAAGTCTAGTTTATAATATACTACTTTATTTATCTCCAAACTAATAAGACATGAGATCTTTTATATCTTTCTTGAAGATGACTATGTCAAAGCCTACAATAATGACAAAATTCAGGGTGGTTCACTAGCTGGTTTTTGCAATGGCAAGTAGCCATGCATGCATGTTGGGGTGGTATGTGTGCTCTTAGAGTGGTGTGTGTGTTCTTAGGATATTCGTTTTCCTGTAATTGAATTAAAAACCACTTTGTTACACAGGCAACCTATATCCTCAAACACCATCCCCGTCTCAAAACTCCATTCGAATCCAGCACCCAGCACTGGTGAGGGGTATAGCCTTGGCTGCAAATAGAAAGCAGACCTTTTATTTTTAAATAGCCATCACCGGTGTCTGAGATATTTTTAGATGAAAAAAAAATCAGACCTATCTTCTCATTTGCATTTGCTCAGAGTGGAGGCCGGCCTCCGTCTTGACCCTCTGCACTCAGGATCACATAGAGTCGACTGAGGGGGAACGACAGCTTCCATGTTTCCCTCTAGGTGGGGTTAGCAAGAGTCTCTGCTCAAGCCTCCCTCTGCCCTTTGTACTGCAACAATGGACGGAAACACAGCCTTGTTAGAGGAAATTCCCAGGGCTGTGCTTCGGACATTAGACAGTTGCTTTGCTATGCTAGGTAGCCAAAGTGCATCTAAAAATAAACACATAGGTCTTCGAAGGTTCTATAATGTGGCCCTTCACTGTTGATTATATTTCAAAGGGATTTTTTTTAAAGACCATTATTTTTAAGAAAGCAAGCCTAGGTAAACCTGCAGGATAAAATATATTGTGCCTCTGTTTCTGCATGACAAACTCTTGTATTGTTGGTACTCTTCTATAGAAAGGACAGTTGCCATTATTTGTCCTTCTGGGATCTTGCTATGAGGCTGGAGGAAGCAAAGGATGGCTGCGGTGCAGCCCGGCATCTTTAGAAGGATGTAAAGGGTCCTAAGCAGATGATAAGAATAGCCAGTTCTTCTGAGTCTATGAAGGATCCAGTATTAGCCTAGAATTTTTAGATAGCCTAAGCCCACTTAAACTGATCCTTATATCTCTAAGAATCTCCAAGTTGTCATCTGGCAGAGGCTGTGACCAATGTGGTCCTTTTTGCAAGAAGAAAAGGCAGGTGGAAGGCTGGGGAACTTTGACATTGAAACAGGCAGCCAGCTCCAGACAGCTCTCCCCTCTCCCTAGAGGTCAGGCACCCAGCATCAGAGGAGCATGGAGCTATTAAGCTTCAGCATGTGTCACGTAGATTTCTGAGTGGCTAAGAACACACATCCCTGCAGGAATCCTTTGGCTTCAGAGCTAGAAAAGGGGCTTGTAATATTTGCACTTTTTGGGTTGACAAAAATGTCTCCAAACTCGGCAATTTCCCATCAAATAAAAATGTGTTTGTAATAACCCAAGGATCAAGCCATGATCAACTTGTAGAGTGACCCAAGAGTCGTTGGGGTGAACTTTTCCCCTCTTCTTTCGATTTTTGCGCTTTTTCCTGGAAGTCCGACTTAATCTATTGTTGCAAAGATCCTATTTTTAAATTATGGCAGCCAAAAAATAAGGCTAGAGAGTGAAAAGTCAGCTCACGTCATTCCAGGCTAGTGATGTTTTTTTCAGTTCTTTATCTGGTGGCTTGGATTAGGACACTGACATCATGAGAATTTCAAGAGTGAGAAGGGACCTTGGAGGTCATCGCTCAGACCCCACCCATTCAGTCATTCCCTTCGGGAACACCCTGACCACTGATCTCCTAAGATGCTGGAATGCTGCCCTGGACAGGGTGTCCCCCACCTCCACAAGACAACTCACCCATTTTTAGACAATTCTGATGGTGGGTAAATCCTTCCACATATTGAGTTGCTGTTGTGGGAAATATTAAAAAATGGTACCATCTCCCACTATACCCTACTACTCTCTGCTCTGGTGGTCTTGCTGCCTCTTGACTAGCCCCAGTCGGCTGGTCTTCCCAGCTCAGTCTGCCTCAGCACCACTTGTACCTTCTCAGCCCCGTGCTGCTAGTGATCACAAATCCCCTAGTAAATCAACCTAGTAACTAGGTAACCTAGTAACTTAGTAAATCAAAACTCTAGGAGCTTATAATTAGTCAGATTTACATATCAATAAATTCTCAGTTCACAAGATGTCCACACAATAATTTCAGAGCCAATTGATAATGATACAAGCTGCCCACCTAGATTAGACGAGTTTCCCAATTATCCTATCCTTTTGTGATATTCATAGCTACCAGTAGCTATTTAAAGCCACTCGGAATCTGGATCGTTTTTTCCTCTTCCTCCCTCTTCCTTCCTTCTCTCTACCTGTCTCCTGTCTCTGAAACCCTTAGCTCTGCCTCCCTTTTCCCTGCCCAACCAAGTTGAAATCTCTTACCCTTAAATTCTATTCCATGATCTGGTGGCCTTCTCTTTTCCACACGAGTGACCTTTTGAGTAATTGAAGGCAACCTTTGCATGCTACGGCATGCAGCTCTTCCTTCAGATATCTCCATGTCTTTCCACTATTCTATGGATGAGCCTCTTCTCAGTTTCATCATCTTAGTCTCTTTTAAGATCTGGGATAAAGCTTTTCCTTGGTGTGACTTGGTGTATTTACATGTTCACATACCGTAAGTCGGAAGTCGGCATCAGGGTGCCTCCTCCATTGCTTTCAGTCTTGTTTGTTTGTTTTTGAGACAGGCTTTCTCTGTGTAGCCCTGGCTGTCCTGGAACTCACTCTGTAGACCAGGCTGGCCTCAAACTCAGAGGTCTGACTGCCTCTACCTCTTTAATGCTGGGATTAGAAGCATGCACTACCACTGCCAGGCTAAGTCTTATTTTTTGACACAAGGTCTCTTCAATGAATCTGGAGCTCACTGGCTAGGTTAGATTATGAGCACAGCAAGCCTTAAACGTCCACTTATCTCTGTGCTGAAGCTGACATCCCCACTCCCGCCACGATCAAGATTCCTGCCACACCTTCCTTTTATGTCTGTGATAGAGATGCAAACACAGGCTCTCCAGTCTGAGTGGCAAGCATTTTACCCACTGATCCATGCTCTGCTGGCATAGGTCAGTCAAGCAACTTGTTACATATGTTAGCTAAGTAATCGTCTTTTCTCCTCGTGTGTTAGAACATATTTTCAGAAACGAAATCAAGATTTAGCAAGGCGCGGACAATCACCTATTGATAGACGTAACAAAAAAAGGAATTGAAAACAACCTTGGCCTCTTTTTACCCCCACAGCAGGCTCTGATTCAAAGGGAAATGTGGAGGTAAGTGAGGTGTTGTTCCCCAGGAATCTCAGCACTTAGAGAGAGGCAGGAGGACAAAGAGTTAGCAGTTACTCCCTCCTCATCTAATGTAAGATGGAAGCCAGCCTGGGCAGCAAGCATCCCTGTCTCCTAAAAGGGTGGTAGAAGAATATGAGAAGAACGAGGGAAAGAAAGGGAGAAGAAGGGGAGGAAGGGGGATGAGGAAGATTGTATCATATACACTGAGGTTTCAGCTATAATCTATGTATGGCCATCCATCAGAAACCTCCCATGCAGGTTAACATCCTTTTGCTGGCTACCACTGTTGCTTATTACTAATAGACCTGAGTGCAAATCTGAGTGGTTAGGAGATGAGCTGAAGGGCCGCCGTGGAAAGGGACAGTAAGTGAGAGATGAAGAGGCCTGCGCGTCAGGAAGGAAGAGGAAAATCTGGATGTCCAGGAAGTATATATTTGGAAACTTCATATGCTAAAGGAACAAGAAAAAGAGGGCTCAGAGACAGGGGCAGAAGTGACTTGAGAAGGCCTGAGCAGCTTGTGCCCTCTAAGCCTAGTGGTTGATCTGGGCGCACATAGAAAGGATTGTTTTCCTTGCAGCTTGGTCGGAGCTGTTGCTATGCACATGCCCTAAGTAAAGTACAAAGGACAATATGCAAGTCTATGGCCGGAGTTAAAGGCAGATTCCCTTAGGATGTTTTGGTGACTTTGCCTTAGAAAACTGCAGCTCATTGCCAAGAGAGGTGAGGGATACAGCTCAGTGGGTAGCTAGCTTGCCCTCTTAGCATGCATAAGCCCTGGTTTCCATTCCTGGTACAGCATAAACTGGGCAGGATAAGGGCAAGCCTGTAAGCCCAAGGCTTGGAGGTGAAAACAGAGGCACCAAAAGTTCAAGATCATAGTTCTTGAGAACATAGTTCAAGGCTAGCCTGGGATACATAAGACTCTCAAAACAATCATGGGCCAATGTGAGAACAGAGGCCCCAAGACTTCTGTCCACTGAGTGGAGCTAAGGCTTCCCTGTTTACCACTGCATAAAAATCAAGGCTTCGTGAAAGGTTGTAGACCCAAATTTCTCCAGGGAGACAGCCGCACTTGCAGGTGTTATAACCAGACACCCCAGAATTTGGTACAAGTCTTTCTGCCCGAACGCACTGTATCAAAGCTCCCGATGCCCTCATTTGCATGTGTTAATATTTGTTTGCCATCAGAGCTCTTTGTCAACCTCACCCGCGCCCCCTTCTAGGGAAGTATAAGAGAGAGGAGAAAGGTCCTCTGCTGAATCTCACATTGTTATGTCTGTCATCGCGTTCCTAGCACACAGCCAGCTGCCTGATAGGGGGAAGGTGTTCACACTGCTGAAAAAGCAAGTCTCTGACTTAGTGTGGCAAAGAACAGAGAGCAGGGATTAGGAAGTAACTGATGAAAGAGGTTATCTATCCAGGGACATGTGAAGACTTTAAAAATCGCACGGTGCACGTTAGAGCATCCTCAAAATGCTCTGTAAATAGCTGAATCCATAAAGACTTGGATCAAAAGAGTACGGGAAAAATCTTCCCGGAAAACTTTAACTATGCATCTTATTCTAGTCATTAATTCAAATTATTTGGCTAGTGCACACATTCATTTGTTCCTTCCTTCCTTTCTTCCTTCAATTAGATCATACTGATTGAATACAAGCAATATTCCAGACATGCCGAAGGCTACGGATTCAGAAAAAAACCCACCAGCATCTAGCCACAGATGAGAAAATCCCATAGTAACAGGTACTTCATATGCCATAAAATCAGAGACCCAGGGTGCTTAGTGAGGGGTAGACTAAATGTGGGGGCATAAGAGTGAAACTAAGGCTGTAATGGGTAACTGGGGAGAAACTGAATGGGAGTACACAGGCAGAGAGCAGCACAGCCAGGCATAGGTGGGCAGCAGAGAGATCAGGTGATAAGGGAAGTGGCACGAAGTACAGTTGAGAGCCAGGTCATGAAAGGTGAGGCTGGCAGAATATTATGAAGTAGAACTGGGGTCATTTGCCCTCCCCAAGGCAGGACCCTGCAAGAACTTATCCCAACCTGGATGATACACAGATTCTGTAAGTCTGGCAAAGAGATTGGGGTTGGAGGGAGTCTGCATTTCTAAGGAGCTCTTAAGTGATGCCTGATACAAATGGTGCCTGGTGCCCCTTAGGGTGGCAGCAATACAAGCAGCAGGGTGTGTACATCTGACATAGTTCAGGAGAACTACAAAATCACAATGGCCTTTTCCCAACACTCTGTAGCAGGATGTAACAGGGAATGAATGGAGAAAGACAATACCAAAGCTAAATTCACAATGACCCATCAATCAACCAGCCAATCAATCAGTAAGAGAAGCTAGCGAAAGAGTTCAGTAAGTTGGCTGGTAGTCTTTGAAGTCAGTCCAAGTAATTATCCTCAGAGAAAGGCTGGTTATAAAGCTTAAGCACACCCCATCCAATCAGAACTTTGTGAGCTGAATCTGCCTCGACTATCTCTGGGTCTCAGCTGCATCATCTTGAAGCCCACTAACATCCAGCTAAAGCGTCCAGGTAAAGGAGCCTTGTCATGCCCGCAGAGGATCTCCATACCAAGTGAGTAAAGCCAGGCTTTCTTGCTATCATTGAGTGTGTATTTCAGGAAATCTCAGAAAGAGCCAGAAAGATCTAGAAAACAACACAGATGTCCACCAGATCCCTGAACAACATTTCTGTTTGGGGGTTTGGTTTTCATTTATAATGCATAGGCATGTAAATAAGAAATACCTGTATTGCTGTCACCATATTCTCTATCCACCTTGGTATATTTCTCACTCAAAAACTTGAAAGTGGATTAAAACAATTATGGTCGAGGTTTGCACAGTAGGGGAAAGGCAAGTCAGCTCACAAATATTTCCCCCTTCATCACACAGAAGCCAAAACATATAACTTCTAATGAGAGGTTCCTCCAAAGAAAACAAGAATCAGAATTTGTGTTTCATGCACATATATGGGTTGCTATTCTCTAGCCAAAGGCAAACAAACTCAAAACGATCAATAATACCCTCTGCCTGCCACTATTTGCCCACGCAATCTTGTAAACAAGCCGATCTCTACAAGGCACAGAAGTTGAGTAGAGGCAGCCATCGGGTAGAGCTGCACAGATCGACACCCATCCCTCTGCCTTAGAGGAGTTTGGCTTACGTCCAAGGAGACAAAAGACCACAAGAGCACCTACCTACCTTTCTCTTCAGCAGTGGGCAGCCTCCTCAGATTTACTTCTGTGTGGACGATCTCCCCGCAGACCTCTGAGGTGAGGCGAAACTTAAAGGTGTCCCATTCATTCAGGCAACCCGAGGAGGGCAGAGTTTCGGTAGATCAGACTTTAGAGACTCCCGGGCTCACACTGGGCTTCCAGACCTCCGGGCCAGAGGTGAACTGTGGGCTGTTCCTCAGTGCAGGAAGAAACTGGGAGGCACCGTGGAGGTGGAGGCGGAGGCTGGGGAAGGGAAGCAATCTGGGGACTGTAATAAATGAGGAATCCTCTCCACACGATTTCCTGTATTTGGTGCCTCTTGCCTCTCGCAGGCTTCCCAGAGGGACTCAGAAATTTAAACTTGTCCTTTGGCCACTGAAAGAGGAGAGGATAAACATGCTAAGAACCATGAAAATAAGGAGAGACGGGCAACAGGCAGAAAACTCGCAGCCGCTACCTTTATCTTTAACAAAGTACTTTCTTCCTGAAATTTCTCCAAGTGTTTAACTCTGCAAAAGTCAAGGGTGCCTTCGTCCTCTTCCCCTTAGCTTCTGGCCCTGGCCCAGACATCAGGCAACAGAGCAGCCAGTGAGAAACAGGTCAGAACAGGCTCAGGAACAGTATTTGCCTGCCTTCAGAAGAGACCCAAACTGCTGCGTTTTTGGAAAGGTTTGTGATATTGGTTATTAATCTTGGGGAAAAAATCTCCTATTATTTATTAATTGATTTTGTTCCAAGGCTTAAAGAATTATTGATGATCTATGATCCGTAGATTGCTGCAAGCAGGATCCTCTACATTAGTGGTTCTCAGCCTCTGCCTGGGTTTAAAATCCTTTGGGAGTCCAACAACTTTTTCACAGGTGTCTACATATATTCTGTATATCAGATTTTTACATTGCAATTCATAACAGTAGCAACATTTCAGTTATGAATTAACAATGAAAATATTATAGATACAAATTTTATAAAAAATATAAATGTTATGGATGGGGGTCACCACAACATGAGGGTCATAGCGTTAGAGAGGTCGAGAACCATTGCTCTATAATATATGTAAAGCTCACTGAGAGCTGAAAAGGAAAGACACCCACTCAAGAGTGTAAAAAATTCAAGGTGGCTGCCCTTGAGCATTCAGCTATGAACAGAGAGGGCAGCCTTTGTAAGCCCAGGGCTTAGTATAAGTACAGAGTCACCCATCAGGCTGGTCCCAGTTATAGAAATACGTTGGCAATTCTAAGTGAGTTGACCTCAACAGGCATCAAGAAGCTTAGACTCCCCCTCATTTGCTTTGTGATGTGAGGTATATCAGAAGCTGGTACCTGGACAGAAATGCTCAACCCTGAGTGTGAAGAGATACAGAATGGCCGTTACAGTCACACCAGTCGACTCCTTGCTGATGTCTTGGCTTCCTCTAGCCCAGTCTCCTCGAGGCTACCAAGGAAATCACCCTCCATGTTGTTATGTAAATAATTCATTTAATTGTTACCTCTGCTTTGCTTTAGATCTATGCATATGGGGCTAGAGAGATGGATCCACGGTTCACAGTGTTGCTGCTCCTCCAGAGAACCCAAGTTTCTCCCGAGAGACTGAGGAAATGGTCTCCATAATGTTTATTAACATTTTGTACTACGTTAAGAAAAGCAGTCAAACACTTCATCATGATGTAGACCAATGTCTCCCGCTTTACCTCGGGTCTCCCTTCTGTGTGTCCTGTTTAATCCTCCCTCTATTCCCTCCTTCACGACCTCTCTTCCCTTATGGAAATTACTCTATGCAGAATGCAGATTTCCCTCTCCAGAGTCCTTCACCTCTCACAGCTCCCAGAGCAGACTCTGATACCTTGGGCCCTGGTATTGTTCCCTAGAGAACTCTGACTTTCTCCCCCACAAAGCCAGGAAGCCTGTCTATATGTGCTTGGAAGGAAAGGATTAAAGTTAGTAAGGGTGAAGGCAAGCATTGAGAGATAAGGGGATGGAGGGGGAGAAATGGCCAACGGGAGAGTTGGGGGACCGGGGGAGGGACGAATAGGGAAAGGAAGGGCAGCAGGATGGAGATGGTGATGGTAGGAAGAAGTGTGGGGTGAGAAAAGGTTAGAAAACGTCAAGAGAGGAGACAGGAAGTCAGGGACTGTCACAGGCCAGTATTTCCCAGGGGGCAGAGTCAGGGCAGGCTCTTTGAGCTTCCGCTTCCGGCTGGACACCTTCATCTTTTGTCTCTCCAGCAGGCAGAGGGAGGTGCTGGAACACGCCACCATGGGTGCCATTGCAGCAAAGAATTAGTCCCTGCATTTTTTCTTGGACTTGGAGGCATTATTAAAGCCACACGATCATTTGTCATTTTATGGTTTAGAACACATCACGACAGTCACCCCTGGAATTTCTAAGTATGTTTTTGGGTTCCTTCCCATGGCTCTCCAGAATCAAGCGCTCCAATTGTCTGTTTACAAAGGCTGTTCTGGGATGAGAAGCTCCACAGGAGGCTGCCTGATTAAAGTACTAGTGGCACCGGCATGTGCAGAGGCAATCAATGCGCGTGCTCTCTGAGTAGCCGGTTTTATGCTCAGAATTGGTCAATTTTAAAGCTCTCTCTCTCTCTGCCTCTCTCTCTCTCTCTCTCTCTGCCTCTCTCTCTCTCTCTCTCTCTCTCTCTCTCTCTCTCTCTCTCTCTCTCTCTCTCTGTGCATATGTTGGGAACCTTGGTGCAGAAGCCAGAAGAGGGGTCGGTCAAGGGTCAGATCCCCTGGAGCTGGAACTACAAGCTGTTGCAAGCCAGCCAGTGTGAATGCTAAGACCTAAACCTGGGTTCTCTAGAGGAGTGGCAAGTCCTTTGAATGCCGAGCCATCTCTCTAGCCCCATAAATGTGCACATATATAATTAAATGAATTATTTGTGTTAATAACTCTCAGCTTGGCTCCTAGTTAGTGGGTATCATTCCCATCAGAAGTGGAAGCATCAGGAAAAGCAATGAAAGAATTTGAAATGGAAGCCAAAACAGGATCATCCTGTCAACAGAATGCTGAATGGATTCTAGAAGATCTTTTAGTGGAATCTGTGTGAATCTATAAGAGCCTATCTTTTTTATTATTGCTGATCATTGCATAGTTATTCTTATAGAAACTAGTGGTACAGTGAACGGTTCTTATTTTAGAAATAGAAATCACTTTATTTGGTGGAGTACAATTGATGTGCTCACTGCACAAATGTGGATCTCAAGCATTGTATCTTGGGCTGTTATAGGGTATTATCCACTTGTGCATATGTTAGCAAATGCAGTCTAGCCTTTCTGATCATCAGAAAAAGCAATGAAAGACTTTGAAATGGAAGCCAAAACAGGATCATACTGTCAACAGAATGTTGAATGGATTCTAGACGATCTTTTAGAAGTGTATTCTAGAAGATCTATGTAGAAGTGTATCTGATCCTCAGATTTCTCTTGGGACAGAGGTTTAGCACCTAACATCCTCCTTCATTCATGAGAAAAAGGCAACCTCTGTTGTATATTTATTTCATAATAAGGAAAGAATTATGATTTTGCTAATTTGAAAATGATCTTTGGACAGAAGGCAGATGTTGACAGTGCTAACAGCTTGCTGTTTTTAACAATTTCCAACGGCAGGAATTCCCTTAAATAGTCTGACTAGTTTTCTTTTTTTTTTTTTTTAAGATTTATTTATTTATTATATGTAAGTACACTGTAGCTGTCTTCAGACAGTCCAGAAGAGGGCGCCAGATCTCGTTACGGATGGTTGTGAGCCACCATGTGGTTGCTGGGATTTGAACTCTGGACCTTCAGAAGAGCAGTCGGGTGCTCTTACCCACTGAGCCATCTCTCCAGCCCCTGACTAGTTTTCAATGGCACCTGGGTATATGAAATAAAAGCAGGGAATGAACAAATCATAGCGATTGTCCAAGTGGAATGACAGGAAGACAAGTGGCCGAATTGGAACCTCTAGCACTCACCTGCATTAGCTCAGAGAACAACCAAAGCAGCAAGTGTACGGGGACATTTTGAGGTCAGCAATTGTGGGCAAGGCCTGGAGATCAGCAAGAGATAGACTGGAACCTTGTAAGATGCAGAGAGCTGAGATAACAGCAGTGAAAGAAGAGAATGACCCAATGTCCACAGCTCTGGCACCATACCTCAGGAGTCTCTCTTGTGTAGGCACAAAGAGGATTCCAGCAAACTCTACTAGGGCAGATATTAGCACTGCTAGATGCTAGAAAGTATCACAAGTCCTCTCCCAGCCCTAAGGCTTACAATCCACTAGATATGTAGCCTGAATCTGCACAGGGTCTCATCTTATCATCTCTTAGTGACACCTCAGGGTGTTGTGATAAGGAGTGATCTTTTTTTCACCCTGTTTTATTTTATGTTCATGAGTGTTATGACTGAATGTATATCTTTGCCTGCAGAGACCAGAAGAGGATATTGGATCCTCTGGGATAAGAGTCACAGATGTTTGTGAGCTGCCATGCAGGTGCTAGGAATTGAACCTAGGTCCTCTGCAAGAGCATCCAGTGCTTTTAACTGCAGAATCATCACTCCAGACCCATAGGATTTGTTTTGAGAAGAGAGGAGACACACACACACACACACACACACACACACACACACACAGAGAGAGAGAGAGAGAGAGACATAGAGAACGAGAGACAGAGAGACAGAGAGGGTTTTCACAGCAAAGGAACCAATGCCTGAAGAAACAACCTGGAGAACAGGAGGATGCACCTGCTTTCTGGGAATAGTAAAGTTTCAAAAGTTGACAACACAAAAGAAAAACCTACATTTAAAATGGGCAGAGAACATGTAGGAAGCCAACTCTAAGATGGCGCCAGTTTCCAGTGTGCTGTTGTCGTAAACAACACCACTGTGCAGGCGTATGCCCGAGTCTGGCGCCAACCCCTCCCGAGCAGGTACATGCTAATTAGGTGATGGAAGTTCAACCTATCCTAGGAGGACATGAAGCCTTTCCCTGTGCTGGGGTGCATATAAGCAGACCTCCCTGCGTGCCCGGGGTTCCCATAGAAGCATCAAGGCATTCCTGCAATAAAGGCTGTTGAGAAGAATCCGACCGTGTTGTGTCTTCCTTGCTGGCCAAGGTGGGCACGGCAAGAACAAAAATTGACCATACTCAAAAGAAGAAACGGAGTGCGAGAGTCAACTCAAAAGCCACCAATGTGTGAAAAATAATATATAGCATTAACTGTCAAGAAGATGCCAATCAAGTCTGATGGGATAACATCTCACCCCAGTGAGACTGACTATTATCAAAAGGGAAAAAAATAGGAAAGAAAGGAAGAAGAGAGGGAAAGAAGGAGGGACTGAGGGAGGGGTGGTAGGAGGAGAGAGGAAGAGGAAGAAGGAAGGAGAGGGAGGGGAGGAAGGAAGGAAGGAAAGAAAAAGAGAGAGAAAGAGACTGATACGCATGTAGAATAAGCAGCACTCTTATATGCTGTCAGTAGAATGGAAACTGGTACAACTGTGGGAAATGTTTGAGTTCTTGGAAAACTCAAAGAAGATCCCGCACATAATTCAGCTAGCTCACCTCCAGTTATGCACACAGAGACAAGCAAATCAGCAAGGCAGACACCTGTGTGCCCTCGTTTATTGCAGCACACATCATACTAGGATATGGAATCAGGCTAGGTGCCCAGCAACAGGAGAATGGATAAGGAAAACCAGATTATGACACACACTGGTGGTTCCCCGTCCCAGACACACACACACATACACACACACACACACACACACACACACACACACACACACATTACTGAAACTGGCACATTTGCAATAAAATAGATGGAACTAGATATATTTATGTTAAGTGTCATAAACCAAAATAAGAAAAGTTTACATGTTCTGTTTTCATATATGGAAGTTGAGAAAATTTATCCTCAAAGGTATGGTGGATTGGATAGTAATTTCCCCATAGACTCACATATGGCAATGCTTGGTCCCTAACTCTTGGAACTGTTTGGGAAGGATTCTGAGGTATAGCCTTGCTGGAGGACCTGTACCACTGGGGGTGAGCTTTTGTGGTTTCAAAAGCTTACACCATTCCCAATCCCTCTGGTTCTTTGCCTCCAACTCATGGATAAAATTTAAGCTTTCAGCTACTGCTACAGCTCCACGCCTGCCTGCCTGCTTCCAAGCTCCCCAACACAATACTCATAAGCTCACCCCCTAAAACTCTAAGTAAGACCCCAATTAAATGCTTTCTTTTGTAAATTGCCTTGGTGTGGCATCTCTTCACAACAATAGAAAAGGAACTAAGACAAAAGGCCAATAGTGGTGACTAAGAATCGGAAAGGGAAGAAAAGAGGTGTGTGGAAGGCCAGCAAGATGGTTCTGTGAGTAGGAGCCCTTGTAACCAAGCCTGGCTGAGTGACTGCAAGCACAAAGCCCACATGGTGGAAGGAGAGAATTGATTCCCACAAACTATACTCTAATTTCCATGTGTGCATTGCTTGCACACATACACACATACATACACACACACACATACACACACTAAAAACAATAAATAAGTGATAAATATAAAATTTAAGTTAAGATATAGGAGGTGTTGATCAGGGTGTGCTACAGGTGTGGGTCAAAATATCATATTGAAGTCAATTTGTATATAGGTAAAAGGATGTCAATAACAAAGGCACACGATGGAGCTATCAGCTGGACCGCTGGGAGCTTCATCTGGAACAGATACATAGAGAAAGCCTGAAGAAGGACTATATACCATAAACAGATCTGGAGAAAGATTTGGACTAATGACCTTGATAAGGAAAGAACATTAGTTTTAGCCAGGCATTAAAAACAAAATTCATAGGAATTCTAGCCACAAGGACAGCTATTTAAATATGTCCTGCTGTAGAGTGCTGGTGGCAAACCCATCAATAAAGGAGACCATGATATTTACCCAGTATACATTCAGTTAACTGAGCTATCTCCCTGGCCTTTTCTCTTACATTCTAGATCTTTGACTTTACAACCTACCTATTCAAATAATAAAATTAACAGTGCCAAAAGTTACTTAATACCTTATTGTAGCCTCTCCACCCCCAGCCTGGAACCTGTTGGCTCAGGGGTGGAGTTTCCTGCTCATTCGTTCTGCCAAGCCCACTGCTGGACCGTGCCGCTTTGCTGCTTGGAGCCACACACGTGTTCACCCTGCTACTGGACCCCGAGTTATTTGGCGGGAAATCGGGTTCCCTCCCCCTTCCTTTATAACTGGATGTCGGTACTAGTAAAATTGGGCTTTGAACAGAATGAACTTGTCTTGGCCTCGTTTCTTCTTCCTCCCCGTCTAGCTTCCTCTCTTTTCAGCTCGGAGCTGCCATCTCAGTGGAACCGTTCACGTTGCGGGATGCTGGTCGGCCCCCAACACCTTACGTTGACTTTTCTCCCTAAATGCAAAGCTCATGGATGCTTCCAGTTCTTTCTTTCATTAATGACCCATATTTATTGTACAAAACAACGAATAGGGTTCATCACGGCATTGTCATTACATGTCTATAATGTCCTTTGGTCATAGCTACCCTTATTATCCACATTTATTCTGCTACCTACTTTTCCTTAGTAGATCTGCCTTCAGGAACAAACCCCTAACCCACCCCCAGATTACACATAGGAGAAATATGTGCTTGTGTTTCTGAGTCTGGTTTCTCTCATTTAATGTGACCTCCAATCCCATATATTTTTCCTGCAAATGACATACTTTTGTTCTTCTGCATACAGATAACTCTTCTTTAATATAGAATAGAATGACTGCTTACAGTTCTAATCTCTTGTGTTATGGAAACTCTGCCAGATCCCATCTCTCTTGATCCTCTGGGATTCTCATTGAGAAAGCATGGCGGGGGTGTATTCTTCAGTGCCATTCTCTCTTTTTTTTTTTTCTTTTCTCACAGGCATGTTTTTTTTTTAAATCTATTTTCATTTTTTTATATGAATACACTGTAACTGTCTTCAGACACACCATAAGAAGGCATCAGATCCCATTACAGATGATTGTGAACCACCTGTGGTTGCTGGGATTTAAACTCAGAACCTCTGGAAGAACAGGCAGTGATCTTAACTGCTGACCATCTCTCCAGCCCTTCAGTGCCATTCTCACTAGAACCCCAATGAATAATTCACCTCCGAGCTTGGTTTCTGCCACCAAACCCCGACAATCTCCCACTTCCCAAAGGCCAGTTAGCATAAGGCTGTTACATGGAACAGACTTCGATTAGATGTTAGAGAAAAGAGAAAAGGATACCTAAGGCATACCTCAGAAAACCTCTTAAGTGCTCACTGGTCACCTTTGCCCTAAAGTCCCCTTGACTTTTGCTCCATGGTGGTCTGTTATTGTTGGTACTCTCCTCAAAATTTTGTCTAAGTTCTATGACTGGATTTCTCTTTCCTTCCAGGATATCCTGGCATTATTTTTATTTCTTCCTGTTTAGTTCAATCTGTCACTATTATTACAAAGTGCTAAGTTCTAATTCATAACAGTTCAGCATCGTTCTTTTCATCCATCACTCCAGTGTTCAGAAGGTACCATTTTTGACCTCTACCCAACTCAATTAGGGTATCTTCTAAAATGAGCATCTATCTGTACCTTGTGCATCTTAGCATCCTGGTGTGTGTATGTCTAATCTAGATTTTAAGCATCTTTTCTGTCTTAATCAGCCTTGTATCCCTCATTCTCCCATACACTGTTGAATACATTTATTGATGATGCTGGTATGTAATAACTGGCATCAGGTCAGCAGGTAGATAGGGTAGACAAGAACACAGGAGACTAGTTTTTATTACTGACTGCAAAATCTAGAAGGGTTTGTTTGCAGAGTCACTGGTGACCCACAAAGCTGGTAGATAGAAAAGCACATGCAAGTAACATTGACAAGGTCTTAAAGTTCTACACACTTTTCAGAATGTTATTTCTTTGTTTGGGTTTTGGTTCCTAACTGTTATTCTATCAATACTAAAAACATCTTAGGGTACACATGTCTTCCAATCCTTTTTATTCTGGAATGAGAAGTGTTCTGGAATGTGTTGTCCCTGGGTCTCTGGGGGCTGAGCACCATCACCAGGGTGTGGGTTGTCCTCAGATGGAAACCACTTCCTGTGATTGACCATTGTTAAACCCACATTGGTGCTTCATTTCCTTCACAGGGAATAATGACTCCTGCATGCTTGGCCACAACGGCCCACCATTTCTTCTCACGGAAACAGTTCTTTTTCAGCCCTTCACTCTTCAGGGTCAACAGAAACTCATTCCATGTTCTTTATTCCTAGCTGTGCTGATTGGTTTGAAATGCCAACTCGCCATAACATAGATTCACCTGAGAAGAGACTCACAACCAAGGAATCCTTTATATCTGTTTTGCATGTGGGTCTATCTATGAGTGGATGGTCTTGATTGTTAGTTAATGTAGCAAGGCACAGCCAATTGTGGGTAGCACCATTCCCTAGGAGGGGATTCATTGCTATGAAACACGAGAAAGGTATATGGGAGCTAGAAGCAGTAGTGGGCAGTGTGAGTACATTGGATTCTATCTGCTCCTGATCTTGGTTGAATGTGACATGACTTCCTGTCTGAGGTCCTGCCTTCCATTTCCTCCATTAATGGTTTAACCTGGAATATTAAGCTCCATAAGATCTTTCCTCTCCTATGTAGCTTTTTGTTAGGATATTTTATCACAGCAACAGAAATTAAACTAGGCCATCATCTCGGAATCCCAAAGACTCCTCTTTTAATGTGTCTTTCTCTGTGAACAGCATCAGTCCTATCCCAATTCTATGCTGGGTCTCATAGCACCAGTAGAAACAAACAGGGTACACTCTGAGCTAAGGGAGTTCACAGTCTAAACATTTAAATCATTCATAACTATAGAGATTTAGAAACACTGTAACTATGGCATGTTGAACTTATTGAGTTTTTTATTTTATTTATTTATTTTTTTAAAGATTTATTTATTTATTATATGTGAGTACACTGTAGCTGTCTTCAGACACACCAGAAGAGGGAGTCAGATCTTGTTATGGATGGTTGTGAGCCACCATGTGGTTTCTGGGATTTGAACTAAGGACCTTTGGAAGAGCAGTCGGGTGCTCTTACCTGCTGAGCCATCTAACCAGCCCATTGAGTTTTTTATACAAGTTGATTTTTTTATCATTTGGAAAGAATTACTCTTTATTTCCATATCTGACAGAAATTGAGAGGCTATGGATGTAGCTCAAATGCAGAACAGTGGTGTAACATGTTGAGACCCTGAGGCCCTAGTTTTGATCTCCAGAACTAAAAAAACGAAAAGAAAATGTAAAGAAAGGAAAGGAAATATAAAGAAAATAAGGAAGGGATTGGGGACAGGAATGAGATAATTTATCAGTCACAGGTTTGTTTTGTTGGTGGTGGTGTTTTTGTTGTTGTTTTATATTGTTTTTGTTTCTGTTTTAGTCATGGACCAAGGAAGTGAAACAGCATATAGAGATGCTTGCCAATAAGCGTGATCACCTGAGTTCAATTCTGGGAACCCACAAGGTAAAGGAGAGAACCGACTCTCAGAGCTTGTCCACAACATGTGCACATGTGTAAAAATCAAAAGTAGATTCACTTCTTGAGGAATAATCAATACCACTGTTTGTGTATTGTGTGGAAGACACTTTGTTAGAGTGGCTGATGTGACATCCATCACTCTGTCCTGAGAACAACCAAAAGGCAAGGTTGTCCACCTTTGAAGGGAGTCGTAATCGGAGAGGACATCTCTGGTTCTAACTGTGCTTCAGGATCCTGTACAATGAGTTTTTGGCTCTCCCTTGAGTTAGCAAAGAAGGGAAAAATGAAGTAAAAATGAATTAAAGAGTTCCTTAAGCAATCTATAAGGCCTTTATAGTGTCCTTGTGCAACAGAAATAAACCTAGAAAAGTAATAATCTTAGTAACAAAGAGTTTAAAACTCGAAAATCAATAAACTCAGAGAAGTAGATCATTCTGATGAAGTCTAGTGTCTAGAAGGTCCTAGTGTGCACAGAGATGAGAGCTGAGCAGTTTCGGGAGTGAACACAGCTCACTGAATTTGCCCTAATTCACAGGAAACCTGGTTTTGCCTCCTTTAGATGGCACAGCTCCATGCTGATTGCATATCTGCCTTTTGGCTGTCTTCTAGAGAAGAGACAAATATGTCTGATTGCGAGTGGCAGGAGCTTGAGGGAAATGAATTTGTAAAGCTGGTTTCACATAATATCTCCAAGCCTCCCCTTAAGTGACTCAAAGCTGCAATTGACGAAGACCCGAAACAGCACTCTATCAGTGCCGTTCTTCAAACTGCTGGATGCCAGCATATAATCAATGGACTCTACACTCTAATCTTTCTTGACCAGAAACTCCTGATAGAATTTTTTTCAGGATTATTTATGCACAAATCTTTTTTTTTTATTGGAATGCCATTTTGTGTCTTATTTGGTCTTATGTGTTATTTTTTTTCTTGAAAATTAAAAAGAATAAAGGTAGGCATGATGGTGCGTGACTTAAGAAGTAGAGGCAAATGGAGCATAGAGCCATCCTTATATCTACACAGTGAGTTTGAAGTCAGCTTGAGTTCAGCGAGACCCTGTCTAAAAACATTTATTAAAAAAAGCTAGAATCCTTTTATATATAGAATAATAAACACAAACTTTTCTTTATGTAATAATTTTAGCAGTGCATACAAAAATCAACCACCTGTCAGTCGATGCGGGCAGCTCATGCTCAAGATACTGTAAAATTCTGCAAATTCCCATGGACTTCTGGTTACTGGAAAGTTTCTGCGGTTTTAAGTAATTCTCATGCACAACTGACATCTTGTCTAAATTGAATCTAGACTAGGCATGGTGGCTCATACCTGTAATCCCAGCATTGTTGGGGGTAGGGGGAAAGGCTGTGGCATACTTACTGTGAGTTTTAGCCTAAGTTGGGCTATAGCGTGAGCTCCTATGTCAACTTTGATTATAAAATGAATCAAATAGAATTTCCTTGATGACTTTCAGCCATCATTGTCATGCTATGTCTCTGGGTAATTATATAAACAAATTTGACATTACTTTCATTTTTTTTATCTGTTTTCTTTAAACAGAGTTTTGCTATATAGCTCAGTCTGGCTGTAAACTCACCATACTACTGCTTCTGCCTCCCAGGATGCAGAATGACATATGCTGCCAGTATCATTCCTGACTTCACTTCTTGTTAATATATATAAATAATAACTAGTTATTAATTAATATGAATTAGTGATTTGTGTGTTCTAATAATTAATAATGCCATATACATTCCTGATAGAAATATGTTTTCTATCAGGATAGAAATATATTTATATATGTACATATATATATATATACACACACATATATACATATATACATACATATATATGTGTGTGTATACACACATATATATCATAGTCATTATCATCATTATTATTATTATATTCCAAGTTTTGGTGAATGCATGTGACATATTGCATAGTCTTCAGGATTCATCTCCTGATAACAAATTCAATCCATGTAGCTGGCCAGGGATGGAAGTCCAGTGATAGAGTGCTTGCCCAGCGTTTCTAAGATATTAGGTCCAATCCCCAGTACTGCAGAAACATAAGCTGTGCTGAATCCTAGCTTATTTCTTTTTCTTCAACAAATCACTGACCTGAATTCTCAACAGACTTTGAAACCAGTGCCTAAAATGGTAAGATACATGTTCAACTTTTCATGAAATTTAAGGCTCTTCCTGTTTAACAGCAGATCTAAAACCCAGGAAGCATTGGGAAGTTTTTGTTTTCCCATATTTTTCACTTAGAAGGTTTTTTTTTTTCTACTTTGTAGGCATACAGTATAACTGCTACTTATGGATGATGCAATTTAGTTGGGCATTAATTTTTAGCTCTTTTTATTTCTGTAGCAATCATTAACAGTCCTTGTAAAAATTCCCAATCTAGGCATGATGACTATTTTTGAAACCAGTCTTATGCCTTTGGCCACTTTAACATCAAGTCTAAAAGCATTTCTAATTAACCTGTAAATTTTCCACTATTTTCTATAAATATTGCCCTTCTGTTGTAGCAAAAACATCATTGTGTTTGGGTAAATAGTGGACATGGTAGTATTCATTTGAAAATGCCACTTAGGGTCCAAAGCTCTGTGTCAGTGTTTACCTCCCACTGGTTTCCATTTGTCCAACTTTTATTTTGCACTTCCATTAGTTACTGTTTGAGATTTTACATTTGTCCTCCATGTTCTCCTTTTTGAGGGCCTGAGTTCTCAGTAACAGATATCTTCACACCCTCCCACTGACCTTGGAAAACAGATTCCCAGTATACTCTGTCTGTAAAGTAAAATGGACAAACCCATTGGCTACAAATTCAATTCCTTTCAAAGATAAGAATTTCATTTTATTTCCTTGCTTCGAATTTAGCAAATCTTGAAAGTTATCATTTTTTCATGGACATCATTAATTAGATATCTCACGATCCACTCCAACATTTCTCTTTGTAGATAATTTTTTTCAAAGACAAAAGCCGTGTTCTGAAATCATTCAGATTATTAAGGAAAACTAAGGCAAAAATTCTAGGCCTTCTCAGGGGGAGGTAGGTTTTTTACCGCATGGAAAGTTCTTTCTGAATTATATTTTCTGCCATGCTAATGCTAGTGTTAAGGAAGCCATGTCCTCTGGTGTTCACCATTCTGCTAATATGGACATTTCTCTCGTCCTTTGTTCATGTAGTGGAGGCTTCAACTATTCCAGTTGTCATGTCCAGATGTTTGCAGCTCAGTGAGTCTTTCTTGATTTTCTAGTGTGAGCCATCCATACTCTATGGGTAGAGTGTAGCATGGGCTTCCCATTGGGGCACTGCTCTTCTTCCCAGCAGGCTCCACTCTTCTTTCAAGATTAAACACTCACTGGTCTACACCCACTCTCTACCATCGAAGCTTTGCTTTAGCTCTTGGGTACTCTGCATACTCTTCAAAATCAAGCTCTGGGTTTCCTCTTCCAAAATGCCTTGTTTTAGCCGGGCATGGTGGCGCACGCCTTTAATCCCAGCACTCGGGAGGCAGAGGCAGGCGGATTTCTGAGTTCGAGGCCAGCCTGGTCTACAAAGTGAGTTCCAGGACAGCCAGGACTATACAGAGAAACCCTGTCTCGAAAAACCAAAATGCCTTGTTTAATCCCACTGTCGTCATGGGAAGACATTCTTCATTCTGCTGCATTCTGATGAGTTAGCCTTTCCCCTCGCAAAGACCGAGACCCTCTTAGACTCTGTTCTTCATCTCCCTACATTCGTAGCATGATATACCATGCATAAGGTGGTATCACTGAGTTTGCTGAATTAAAATTCAGTGCATAAGACAAAAAACTTGCTCTAAGGCTCCCAGTCTTTATGGATCTGCACTGCGTGAGTGAACTTCCATTCTGAGCGTACAGACAGACACATTCTGAGCGTACAGACAGACTCTCTTCAGCCTTGCGAAGATGAGTAATTGTCAGGTTAAAATGCATCAGACTGCAGAGGTGGTGTGGCTCTGTCCTTCATTCAGTTTGACAAGAAAGAGGAAGAAAAGGAAATTAAATCCAGTGTTTCCCTGTCAACACTTCTCTGGTTCTCCCAACCTGAGCACATTGGCAATAAAATTGCCATGCCTGGTATTTGTGTCTCACTTAAGTGCCCTCAAAACATTTCTTTACAAAACACTCATAGAATTGGGGGTTACATCAGCCAGGTATTTCTCAGACTAATTTTCAGAGGATAATTAGCAAATGGGAACTTGAATTCTACCCATCTACTAAACGGATGAACACATTTTGATTGCTGGATATTATTTCTTGAATTAAATTATAAAATGTACTTAGTTTTGTCCTGAAAATTTGGTGGGATAACATGCTGTCTTCCTTTGGCATGCACACACACACACACACACACACACACACACACACAAACACACACACACACACACACACACACACACACACACACACAAACACACACACACAGGCTCCCAGATAGAAAAATTCCTTACTTGTGGAGACATAAGTGGTTACATCAGAGATACCTGAGATCTATGCAACTGGATGTAGCTTGGAAGTATTTAATTGAGAATTTTATTCCTGATCTAGGCTGAGTGGGAACACTTACAATGAGTCAGCTATACCTGCTTTTCATGCAGGCGTTGAAGAGATAGCCTGTGCCCCAGAATATGCTCAACTCTCTCTCTCTCTCTCTCTCTCTCTCTCTCTCTCTCTCTCTCTCTCTCTCTCTCTCTCTTTTGTTGTTGTTTTTGGTTTTTTGAGACAGGGTTTCTCAGTATATCCCTGGCTGTCCTGGAACTCACTTTGTAGACCAGGCTGGCCTCAAACTCAGAAATCCACCTGCCTCTGCCTCCCGAGTGCTGGGATTAAAGGCGTGCGCCACCACACCTGGCAACTCTCTTATTTAATAAGTAGAAAAACTGGACCTCAGAAAGTTTGCTTGGCTGATTTCAGACACCTGGTTCATAAAAAAAGGCAAGCATTAGAATGACTTTTCTGCTTCTTGAAGCTCATATTCACGCACATAATTATACCCAAGGCTATGATCTCCAGTTTGGGAAGACAGACTCTTTAAGAACATTTACTCCTAACTGTGAATCCTGCAAAGGACCTTTTCATAGTAACTACAGCTATATAGAGTTGAGAGAAAACGAAACACACTTGTTTTCGAAACTTCTGTTTGAACACTTTCAACGGGAACCACAACAGTGAACAAGAAGAGAACCTCTAAGCATGTTTATTCCTGTTTGTTAAACTGAGACCGTCCTAAAGGGTCAGCTACCCAGCTCTCTGTTTCTGTACTGAGAGACACTGTGTCCTTGGGAAGGAGCAGAAAAAAAAAAGAAAGAAAAAGAAAAGAAAAAAAGCGTGTGCCTGGGAGAAGTAACCTCTTTACCCAAAGCTAATTTTGCAAAGCCATAAATATGACATAATGTTGATAGAAAGTAATTAATTCATTCCTCATGACTATCATCTGTATCCACCAAGATAGGGATTTTCTCTATGGTCTTGTGTCCCCAACCTCTGAAGGTTCAGATAGCTCCAGCCAGGCTCTAGACTGGCAAGGAAACTGAGCAGGTCCTAATTTGAGAAGGCAAAGGTTTGGAAATTTCCCTGGAAATCTATATTGTAGGAAAATGATCCATTTATTCCAACCCTCTTCTCCTGTCGTCTGAAACAGCGAGGCAAATATTGACACAAGCCATCAGGAAATATGACTGGGATCAACATAAAATTGATGTTTTGCTTACATATCAGCCTCGGGTATAAGTTATAAAAAGAAGAGAGAGAGATTAGCAAGGATTTGATAAACATTGGGAATGGGAAGCTACTTTTGTTTTTCAAGCATAACATTCTTTGAAAGAAGGGAGATTTTTTAAACTATGGGGTGTTTAATTTGAACAGTAAATAAAAAAACCGTTTGCTTGTCTAGAGTGTGTTATGACTGTGTGTGATTTACACATGACTCTGTCCCACAGTGTTCTGACACAACACCAAATATTTGCAGAAACAACCAGATGACACACCTGTAAAGGGTAGGGGAGAAAGTGAGCATTCGCCCTTGAGCTGCCCTTCATTCTTGACCACTTTGATTATTACTGGGGAGCAGTGGGCCTCTTCTGAACACGCGCCACCACCCACCACCCCCCACCCCCCGCCGTGCTCCAACTGTGCCAGACTTTGTACAATCAGCTCAGGATCTTTCTTCTCTGATCTGCTAGCTGAAACCAGAACAAAAAGGAGAGACAACTATAAAGATGCCACCAAGGTTCATTGTCACCCTGTTCCCAATAGCTAGGAAGTGGAATCGCTCTGGATGTCCACCGTCTGCTCAGAGGAGAAGGGCAGCATGATGCATATTCACAATGGAATTTTACTCAGATATAAAGAAAAATGAAATCATGGGTTTCTCAGGTAAATGAGAAAAACTGGAATCAATGAAACTGAGTAGGGTAATATAGGCACAGAAACATGAATGTTGCCCGTTTGCATGTCCTCTCTCATGGGGAATGCTAAAACTGAATTTTATGTTCTGCTGGAACTACTGTAGAAGCCAGGAAAAAACAACAACAACGACGACGACCATTGGGAAAGAGATGCTTTAAGGAATTGGAGAGGGAAATAATTCATTGCAGGTAATATAAAAGTAGAGAGAGGGGATTACTAGGGATGGAAAGGGAGGGGAGGGGACAGGGAATACAGAAGAGTAAGGGACAAGGATTAATCAAAATAAAGCCAGTGTGAAAAAGCCATAAAGAAACGCTCTAATTTTAAACGAATACACATGCATATATTATACACTTTATATATTTTATTTTATTATATATAATATATATATAAAGTTGTTTAAAGGAGTTTGAAAGAAGGTGCCCTTTATGGCAAGGAAAAGGTGCTCACAGTCATCAAACAAAATCTCCAGTCCCAGGGATGGGACCCTCCTTATGAGCTATTTGGGAGGAGATCCCAAGAGCCTGAAGAAATATTCTGAAGATGAGAAGGGCACGTTATGAGACAATATGGTAGGTTTGGGGAAAGAGAAGATGTAGGATGCGAACAGATGCTTTGACAGAGGATTTTGTGGAGAGGCGAGTGGAGGGGATCACGTGCAGGTGTGCAGTATTCATGCACATGTGCACACGTATATATGTGGAGACCAGAGCAGGACCTTTGGTGATGCCTCGGGAGACATCTGCCTTGTTTGTTGGGACAGCATCCCTCGCATGAGCTAGTAGGCTAGGCTGGCTACGAGAGAGTCCTGGGGAACGGCCTGTTTCTAGCGGTGCTTCCAGGAACATGCAACCGTGCTCAGCAACTGTTTCTTTTTTATTTATTTTTTATTTTTTTATTAGATATTTTCTTTATATAAATTTCAAATGCTATCCTGAAAGTTCCCTATACCCTCTCTCCGCCCTGCTCTCCTACCCACTCACTCCCATTTCTTGGCCCTGGCATTCCCCTGTACTGGGGCATATAAAGTTTGCAATACCAAGGGGCCTCTCTTCCCAGTGATGGCTGACTAGGCCATCTTCTGCTACATATACAGCTAGAGACACAAGCTCTGGGGGTGGGGGGTACTGGTTAGTTCATACTGCTGTTCTACCTATACGGTTGCAGACCCCTTCAGCTCCTTGGGTGCTTTCTCTAGCTTCTCCATTGGGGGCCCTGTGTTCCATCTTATAGATGACTGTGAGCATCCACTTCTGTATTTGCAAGGCACTGGCATATCATACGAGACAGCTATACCAGGGTCCCTTCATCATTGCTGGTATATGCAATAGTGTCTGGGTTTGGTGGCTGATTATGGGATGGATACTCGGGTGGGGTAGTCTCTGAATAGTTCATCCTTTTGTCTTAGCTCCAAATGTTGTCTCTGTAACTCCTTTCATGGGTATTTTGTTCCCTATTCTAAGGAGGAATGAAGTATCCACCCATTGATCTTCCCTCTTCTTGATTTTCTTGTGTTTTGCAAATTGTATCTTGGGTGTTCTATGTTTCTGGGCTAATATCCACTTATCAATGAGTGCATATCTAATGATTTCTTTTGTTATTGGGTTACCTCACTAAAGATAATATCCTCCAGATACATCCATTTGTCCAAGAATTTCATAAATATTAAAGTCAACATCCACATGAGGCAGACTCTGGAATCTAATCCTCCTGCCATACACTGGGGAAATAGCTATTTCTCTCTGGCAAATACATATGAAAATCACTGAGTATTGCCAGCCAGAGAGGGCCACTGGATTCATGTGTACCCAGAGTTTTTATTGATGGTCAATCATGCGGCCATAAGTGAGGGACCACGTGGCTGACTTTTGGTCTCCAGTTATTCTACACACCGAGCTAATAAAGTTGGTCTCCCATTCTTGGGAGGTAGAACGGATAGCACGTGGCCTAGAGCTCAGCAGTAAATCTTATTGTTAGACTGTTCCACACAGTCTATGTAAACAAACATGTTCTTAGACAGGACACGCAGGGGCGCAGCATGGTGGGGGTAGGGGTAAGGGTACAGAGCATCTCCAGTAACCAAAGGCAAGACAGACAGTTTTTAAGGTTAGATTAGTTACAGATGGGGACACTTGGGTCACCTTACTGATTTGTAATCCCAATTATCTTAATTTTTCTGGTTATGTTGGAACTTGACCATTGATCCTCTTTTCAACCCTCATGTTCAAAGATGCACCCATTTGCTGCTCAAAATGCTGGAATGGTAGAATGGACACATGACAGGGCCATCCCAGGGAGTCCCAGATGTCTACAGTTGACCTTCAGTGATATCTCAATGATTTCCCAAGCACCAGTCCTGGAATTATCACTTGTTGTAGAGACAGACTACAATAAAATGTGAGGCGTAATTGTTTTCCATCAAACATGAATGTTGACTTAAAAGAATAATTCATACATATTACTTAATATTCACCACGCACACGCTTATGCTCACAAAGTGCGAAGCACACAACAGGATCAGGACATGGGCTACAGCAATATGGAAACAAACCCACCATGTTGTCGCAGGAGCAGAGCTGTGAGTCTAGAAAGGAGATGCCCAAGTGTCTGGGTTCTGTGTCCCATTGCCACAAATTGTACAAAGACATGTATTGAGTTATAGGAGGGGGGTGGTTTATTATGGAGGAGATAGACAGGGAGGAGCCTGGAGGTATGGTATGCCTCCTCCCCTGTGGCCTGGCCCCAAGAAGGCAAGAAGGGAAAACACTGAGGTGTATGGGCCCAGTGACCTTTAAAAAAATGAATACTTTTACATTTTAATTAAAATATAATTACATCTTTCTCCCCTTCTCTTTCCTCCCTCCAAACCCTCTGATATTTTCTCCCTCTAATTTTTCCTATGTACCCCAGCCCTCTAAAATTCATGGCCCCCTTTCTTTGATTATTATTGCTATGCATGTATATGCATAAATATATAACTACATCCCATTGAAACCATTTAGTGTTGCTTGTGTTTAGGGTTGAGTGTTTGGTATTGGATAAGCATTAGGGGGTTCAGGGCTGAAAAAGACTACTTCTCCTCCTTTCACAAGTCACTAGTTACCGTAGTTCTTGTCTAGGACCCCTGAGATTCCCACCCTGACCTTCCACAATAGCATATCTGTTGGTATTATTGTTTGGGTCTTGTTTAGGCATCCATATTGTAGACGTCTCCGAGTGAAGCTTCCCTGTCACTTTTGGAGACAACCCCACATCAAACTTCCTGGGTTATTATGAGCCTCTCTCAGGTTCCTATACCGTATGCCTTTCTGAGCATGTGCCCTAGAATGAATGAAGATGGTGTAGACTAAGGGCTGCCAGTCTTTCTGCTGTGGCTACTTTGACTATGTCAGTCTCTGGAACTTTCTCCTACATGATATTTTTCTTCCTTAGCATCCTGTTGGTAGAGGATAGATAAAATGCTGTCGAAAGAACACATTTGTTAGGCTGTTGAGAAGGTTTGGAGGTTAAGGGCACCTGCCACCAAGCCTCCAGGGTTAACTCCAGTACTACACAGGGGAGAGTGCTGACTCCTGTAAGTTGTCCTTTTTTATACAGGGGAAATCAGGGTTCCCATTATAGGATTTTTAGACTCATTTGTGTGTGTGTGTGTGTGTGTGTGTGTGTATAAATATATAGACAGATTAAAGTGGAAACTGGAAACTCCTGGGCAATTTTATTAGAGTTTAAAAGAAAACTCCAAGGCAGGCAAGCTGTAAATCTTAACAAGTGTCTGGAGGAGAGAAGAGGAAAAAAAATCCATGCCATTGAAGCTGCATGGAGGTCAGACACATAGGGGAGAAGCAGCCACATGACGTCAAGTGGGAGCTTTTGAGAAAGGGTAAGAAAGTCCAAAGGATCAGAAAAGGCATTCCTAGCTTCTGGCCCGCTTATGGAAGGAAGACACGGGGAAAATAAAAAGGGAAAGTTATGCCTTTCTTGTCTTGGGCCCCAGAAAGGTGGTAAGGTCAAGCTGACCCTCAAGGTGCTGCATTGCAGGGCCTGCAATAGGAGTGGGCAGACTGGGAAGAGAAAGCCCAGTATCTCATTAAAAGGGTAGTTATTCTGCCTAACTCCTAGCATGGCTTAGAAGGCGCCTTCTTTCTTACAAGTGGTTACCTTGGCCAAATAATTGATCTGGCCCAGTTGAAATGTTGGGTTTCCACCCAGGCCAGAGGTCATATTCTCTTGGCTAGAAGAAGCTTTTTTCCCTTAGTGGCATTTATTGTTATCCTCATATGTTGATCCCCACTCTGTGTGCACTCTGGCATGTACATGTTTATATTCATGTACTTGAGGGCATACTCACAGGCACACATACCCAATAAATGCAAACAATTAAATAAAAGTTAAAGAGCCCACATTTGTAAGGCAGATTGTTCAAAGGAATGGGCACACTTCATGTTGAATATTATGAGAGCACATTTGTACTTCAAATATAGATAGACATCTGCTACGTGACCCTTGAAGGACGGCCTTTGCACAGGTAGAAGACTTTGTGGGTGAGTGAAATAACAGTGAATGGCAACTTTGTCTTTTGGAATAAGCCATAAAAGCCTGAAAATCCTGAGCTATCCATTGGCAGAGCCTACGTACTCCAAACCAATTAACAATAACAATAGAAGAAATAGTACCTTGCAAGATCACAGAGGTTAAAAGAAAGCATGAGAACACTCATCAGAATTAATGATTGTAAATGTGTGCTGGCCTTGGTACCACATGAATATAAGATTAGTGATTGACAGTTCCCACTGTGGTGGTTTCTTCTACCTTTTCTGTCTTGCTACCACTGTGACCCTCAGGGCAGAGGAGTACTTAACTCAGGAAGCATCAAGCCAACTTTGTAAAATAAATGCGTAAGTGAGGTGTTGTCTTAGAGTTTCTATTGCTATTATGAAACCCATGACCTAAAGAAACTTGGAGAAAAAAGGAGTTTATTTGGCTTACATTTCCACATCACTGTTCAAGGATGTCAAGATAAAAACTTAAGGAGGGCAGAAACATGGATGCAAGAACTGTGAAGGCCACTGGAGCAATACTACTTACTGGCTTGCTCCTTGTGACTTGTTCAGCCTGCTTTCTTGTATAACCCAGGACCACCAGCCTAGGAGCGGAACCGCCCACATCAATCACTAATTAAATAAATGTTCCATGGGCTTGCCTACAGGCCGATCTGATGGAAGCATGTAATTAATGCGGTTCCCTCTTCTCAGATAACTCTACACAGCACAGTCATCTTTAAGGTTCAATGTGGCCTCTAGTCCATACACATCTAAGAAGAACCATTCTAGAAAAGGGTTTACTGCTGCTTGTTCTCCTATTTTGTCATGAGAGTAACGCAAAAGAAACTCAAGGAATGCTCTCTTTCAGAAGCACTTGAGTATCAACATCCCCTTCAGACTTATCTCCTCTGTGCTTAAGCCTAGAAGTATAAATGTTGATTGTTAATGGTAACGTTTATGAGAGTGACATTAATAAAGGCCCTAAGAGTGCTCGACCCTTTACGTATATCTTGCCTATCTTGTGTGTGGAGCCTAAGAACCAAATCCATGCAGAAGAGTTGATTGAGTACAAATTGAATTTTGATGTAGTAAAACCATCAACAGGTCTTCAGCTAAATGTAGCGAAAATAAGTGTATGTCTCTTGATTAAGGATAGACCTGTAAAAAAGGAAATGTAGGAAATGTTCCAACTAAGAACACAGGGAGTTGAGATATCATTTCATAAGAAAACCCAAGAAGGCTGTGCGTGGAGCTCAGTGGGTGATATAAACTCAGCATTTGAGACGCCCTGGATTTCTGTTCCCAGTAACTCAATAAGTATAGACCATGTTTTACCATGCCTGGTGGACCTGCCACATTCTACCACAGATGGGATGCCCTGCCTGTGCTATGTGTGTTGGGGACCAGCTGTGGTTCTGAGTTCCACTTCCTCTTTCAGGGTGCACATACCCTGGAAGAAGCAAGCAGATCCAGGAATGGGTGGAGGTCTGCAGGATCCCAGTCCAGCTAGCAGTGAGGGCCAGGGAATGCCTGAGAGAAGGAACTTTCTCTGAGGAAGGCCTCCGAGGATTTTAGTGTTACAGCTCTTTTAGACAACCCTTAATGAAAATAGCATTCGTAAACAATCTTCAAAGAGCTGGTGCATACACACTTTATTGGAGGTGAACCAATGGGAAGGCAGGTTTTTGGTTTTTGGCTTTTGGTTTTGTTTTGTTTTTTTTTTCAGGGTGAATTGAATCATTGGTTGGAGCTTAATCTACTATGAACACCTCATTTGCATGGAAAAGCATTCCAGGAATCCCAGATACTTGCTGGGTGGGTTCTTAGAGGGAAAGAGGAAGTTGAACTTGTAAGTTTGCCAAGAACTATGTGATCTTCCTCAGGTAGAGGGTGTAGGGAGGGGGTCAGTCAGAGAAAGGAAGGCCCTGCTGGAAAGGGGAGTAATTCATTCTGCCCTGAACTCAGAGGACTTATCCACACATGATAAACTTACACCTTAAGTAGCAGGGCTTCCCATCACTGCCCCTTACCCTGAACCTCTGTAACCCCTGAGGTTAATTTCCCTTCCCCCAGTTTCTTTGATTGCCATATAACCCAGCCATTTTGGCTACGTGCTCTCTTGGTTCCCATGAATTCCTTTGCCTCTCTTTCTCTTCCTCTTCTCCCCACACCCATCATGGCCTGGTTCAGTCTAGAACCTTTTAGATGCTTCTGGCTGTTCTCTCCCTCATGTCAATGGTAAAAACCTCCTTCTAAATCATACCTAGGAAGAGCCCTGGCCTCATTTCCATTCACAGATGACTGGAGTTTAGTTCCCACCACCATGTTGGGTGGCTCACAACTACCCATATTTCGATCTCTAGGGGATCTCATGTCACCCTTCTGACCTTTTGTGTATCTGCATCTCCTCCCCCCACTCTGCACACACACACACACACACACACACACACATGCTTAAAACTAAAATTTTAAACTAAATCCATTTTTAAATTTTTAACTTAAAACTAAATCAATCTTTAAAGCTTGATGGTTCAGCTCTTTCCTCTCCTCTTCTGGCCTCTTCCTTCTGACAAACAGAAGGAATTAAAGAGGTCTTCTTTAGCACACACCGCTTTCTCTCAAAGCTCTTCAGTAAACAATGACCTGCAGAATACAATCTCCATGGCTATACTTTATTTTTCATTCTATGAATAGAATGACTTCTATTTCAGACTCTCAGTTTCAGCAGGAATAAAAATAATACCTTCTCTCTGTGTGTTGGCATCAAGACATCTCAAACTTATGACATCACATAGGCGAAAGTGTGACCTGCGACCTGCAGATCAGTTGCCAAGACAGCAGGCACCATAGTCCCAGCATCCACTTGGCTTACCTCCCACCTATACCTGCATTACGTCATTCTCCATATAAATAAGAAGAACACCCCTCCCTCATTCCCTCCCCCTCTTCTCTCTCTCTCTCTCTCTCTCTCTCTCTCTCTCTCTCTCTCTCTCTCTCTCTCTCTTTCTCTCTGTCTTCCAATAATACCCCTTCCACATGGAACTGTCTTGGCCTAGTGTGCTGTTGAGACACCACCCGCCATTCTAACACATCACTCTGTAGTTAATTTCTCTTCCTCATTGCACATGCTTTTAACATCTAACCCAAATGGATATTTCTAAAATCATTTTTGAATGTTGCTCCCACATCCCTGGGGTGTGGTGACAAACTGAGAATGAGCCCAGTAATTGCTTCCTGTGTGACTTGCCCTTTGTACTTCTCCACTGGTA
Source organism: Mus caroli (assembly GCF_978045245.1). Taxonomy (NCBI): domain Eukaryota; kingdom Metazoa; phylum Chordata; class Mammalia; order Rodentia; family Muridae; genus Mus; species Mus caroli. The sequence goes on from NW_028227273.1 coordinate 51,456,069, forward strand.
GGAGAAAGAAGTTGAGACTGGAAGCCTGGCTTTTTGGAGTGTGTGTTCTGTAAGCTGAGGACCTTGTTCATTCTTCTTGACATTACTGTTTATGTTCAGGTCCTGGGAGTTAAAATTAGGGAGGCAAGAACTAGGACTTTCATTGCCCAAATTGCTGGCTGCAAAGAAGATGAGCCGGTTCTGAGATTCATCTCTCAGTTATAAACCCATGGCTAGCAGGGGTTGACTTACTCACCATAAGCATCGAAGCTGTTGCCAGAGCTAAGCCAACAGGTTAAAAGATGTTAGCCAAGGAGAGTATGACAAGTATCAGAAAGGACACTGTAGCCGCCCTTCTCCCTCCCCCTCCCCAGCCCAACCAGTTCTCTGGAGTTCTTGATTGGGAAGGAAAATAACATTGGAATGAGAACATCGTGAGTTTGAATTTTTTTTTAAATCACTTTCTAGGGGAACTTAGTCTCTGTTTCCTCATCTACACAACTGAGTTTACCATAACACACACACACACACACACACACACACACACACACACACACACACATATATATATATATATATGCATATATATATACATATATATATGCATATATATATATTTATATATGCATGCTAGATACAGATATAAGAACTCAGTACAGAGACATACAATTAGAGCCACCAAAGGGTAGTGGGAGAACTTACTTGTTACAGTGCTTGCTGCACAGGCATGAAGATTGGAGTTTGATTCCCTAGAAGTCATGGGGAAAAGCTTCGTGTTGTATATTTGTAATCTCAAGGCCGAGGACGAAGAAATAGCCAGATCTTTGGGGCCTACTGGCAAAGCAGCCCACTTTGAAAGTTCCAGACCAATAAGAAACCCATCTTAAAAACAAGGTGGGTAGCTTCTAAGGATCAACTCCCAAGGTCAACTTTTGGCCTCAACACACACGTGCACCCACAGAAACACACACACACACACACACACACACACACACCACACACACACACACACACACACACACACACACACACACGCCCAGGCACAGACATGCATATACACTCCCTTGTGTCTGGGTTTACTGGGTAGAAACATTCCAATAGGAAAAGTGGGAATTACTGCTGGGCTATAGAAGCCGCAGTCTTGTGTCAAGGTTCTGGTGACATCAAGTCCATAGGAGCTGGCCCGTGCCCAGGTTTGTGTCTTATGAGCATTGCTGAATACTGAGCAGTAGTTGGTTGATTGCTACACCAAGGGACAGCTGGAGCTCTCTTTGATTTGGGATTTGAGACTTGGGTTGGCAGGGAAGCTATGGGGGTGGGAACAGAGCCCCAGGCCAGGGGAATGTAGTTTCAGAAGCAGAGGAAACACACTCTTCCCTCAGCTACCCTCAGGGCCGAGGTTACACTCTTTACTTTCTGCAATGCTGACAACAGCAACAGCTTTGAGAGGGATTTGAACTTGTTTTTGTCTTTGAGCCAGTCTCACTCTAGCTCTTGCTGCCTTTGAAGTCCTAGAAATTCACTTGCCTCTGCCTCCCAAGCGCTAGGATTAAAGTCATGTCCCACCATGACTTGTCTAGGGTCATGAATTTAAAAACAAAACAAAACAAAAAATTACAAGCAGGGTTTTATTTGTTTTAAAAAAACATTTTATTTTTATTTATGTCTGTGGGAGTATGTGTGTGTGTTGTGTGTGTGTGTGTGTGTGTGTGGTGTTGTGCTTGCTTGTGTTCATAGGCACAAGAGTGTGTGCAGATGCTCACGGAAGCCAGAAGTGGGTGTCAAATTCCGCAGAGTTAGATTCCAAGCAATTATGAACAGCCAAACATGGCTGCTGGGAACTCAGGTCCTCTGCAAGAGGCATCTTTCTACCTGGTCTTGAAAGACGGGATCTGAGTTTCCAGCAGTGAGTGTGTCCTAGTGGAATGAATATGACAAGGGACCTAAAGAGGCAAGTCTAACATGGGAAGGGATTTTTGCTATCTGTTGCGCAGTTTTATAGTAAGGACAAAACAGATGTTAACATGTGTTATAGCTAACACATATTGAGCACTGAATGTGCTAGAGAATTTAGCGAGAATTTTGCTAACGGCACTATTTATTTACTTCTCACAGCAACCTGGAGGGAGGAGCTCGGCTCTCCTTATTTTACAGCCAAGGACTGACTGGGACTGAGGAGAGATGAATTACCCAAGGATTTATGGCTAAGCATAAGTGGTGGAAGTAGATAAGTTGCTCCACAGCTACAGGAGGTGACGGTCCTCCACTTCCTCAAATGAACAAATAAACAAAAGCAATATCCCTTTGGGAAGAAGAAGTTTCATCTTATTGCCTCATAGACACACCTCCTATACGGCTACTGATTATACTCCGGATGTAAACTATGGCTCACTTCAACACTCGACCAGATGTTTATTACTGTCTACGTGGGTACCCACCACACCTGCAAGGCCAGGATAAGAAAAATACATTCCCATATGGTATGGGGGAGTGGGAGGCCGGAAAAGGTCTGGATGCTGGTGTCTGGGCCTCAGTAGGGCCGAAAACAAAAGCAGAGAGAGAGGCAGGTTAGGAAGAAATGGTAATTCAGAAACCTAGGAGCCCTGCACACTTAAAGATCTCCTGAACCCATGGTCCTTAACCTACAGATCACTACCCTCTGGGGGTAGAAAGACCCTTTCACAGGGGTCACCTAAGACCATTGCAAAACATAGATATTTACATTATAATTCATAACAGTATCAAAATTACAGTTGTGAAGTAGCAACAAAAATAATTTTATGGTTGGTGGCTGGGGGGGTGGTTCACCAAAACAGGAGAATATTAAAGGGTCACAGCATTAGGAAGGTAGAGAGCCATTGTACTAAATAGAAGTCTCTTTCTTTCTTGTTTGTTTGTTTTAGAGTGTGTGTTATGTGTGAACAAGCACATGCCTTAGTCCCTGTGTGCCACAGGCCATTTGGCAGTCAGAGGACAGCTTCATGAGCTGAGTCTCTCCTTCCACCATGTGCGTCCTGGGGACTGAACTCGGTCATCGTGCTTGACAGTAGGCCTATACCCGCTGAGCCATCTCACCAGCCCTAAAAAGTCTAGTTTTTGTTAATTAGGAAAAAAATAATTAGAAAATTCTTTTGGCTTATAATTCTTCAGTTTTCTTTCTCTCTCTTTTTTTTTAAAGATTTATTTATTTATTATGTGTAAGTACACTGTAGCTGTCTTCAGACACTCCAGAAGAGGGCGCCAGATCTCGTTACGGATGGTTGTTAGCCACCATGTGGTTGCTGGGATTTGAACTCTGGACCTTCAGAAGAGCAGTCGGGTGCTCTTACCCACTGAGCCATCTCACCAGCCCAGTTTTCTTTCTCTTAGAAGACTTCTTTTGCTACTTTCATTTTTACCTGACAAGGGGCCATTAACATTTACTATAGGATAATAAGCAAGAAATAGAAAAGGCGGTGTTTCTTTCTCAGCCCCTCCCATAGACTGTACTTCTCTAGCTTTTATTGTATTATTTTATGGTGTGTGTGTGTGTATGTGTGTGTGTATGTGTGTGTGTGTCTGTCTGTGTGTGTGTATGTGTGTGTGTATGTGTGTGTATGTGTGTATATGTGTGTGTGTGTATGTGTGTGTGTGTGTGTGTGTGTATGTGTGTGTGTGTGTGCAGTGAACTGAACCCTGGTGCTCTGTAAGAGCAGTGGGTGCTCTGAACTACTAACTCTGATTCCTCCCTTTAAGTTTAGGCAGACATTTCCCAATCTAGATGAATAGAAGGCCCCATGGTGGGTACTTACACATGTGTGTGCATGTGTGTATGCATGTGTGTGTTTGTGTGTGTGTGTGTAAAGCAGAGAAGGGAGATTGATTCAATGTCGCCACAGTGGAAAGAAAAGCAGTTAACAGGACCCAGTGTCTAGAGACCTGCCCCCACCCCCCAAATCCATCTTTCAGATACTGACAGCGGCTTCAAGTATAAAGGAAGGATGGGGAGGGAAAAGAATTGCGTAATTCCTCTTTCTGCCCCAGTGTGGCACAGCAGGAGCGGCTCACATGATTTAGCAGATGGCACATTGTCCTTACACAGTTGAAGATCTGAGTTTGCTTCCTCGACTGAAGAAGAGGATGAAAGTGAAAGGTGCTACCTGAAAATCCTTAGTACTTCAAATACTAAACGACTGCTTGGTCCTACTTCTCCACCAAGGAGAAGATGACCCAGTTGTCATCTTGCCCATTTCACAGCTAGTGCTACAACAGCCCATCCAAGGACGTCAGGGTAGAAATGAGGTTGATGTGCATGCATTGTCCTCTCTAACGAGGCCTTTCCTTTAAGCACCCTGAGTTACGCCAGCAACCATGCTGCTCACATCAGCACTCACATTAGCAAGAGCTGCCATTCCTCAGGTGCTCATCAAATAACAGGAAGTCTCCTAAGAATGTTAAACACGTAGGAACCCAGTGACTGCTTAGCCCATGTAATGCAGACCTGCAGCAGACCCCCCCTCTCCGTGTATCTGTCTCTGTCTCTCTGTCTCTGTCTCTGTCTCTGTATCTCTCTCTCTCTCTCTCTCTCTCTCTCTCTCTCTCTCTCACACACACACACACACACACAGAGCTACTGTTACTGTCAGGTTCCACATGAAACACCCCCTGTGTATATCTACCCAGCAGATTCCCAGATACCAGGGTTTGTATCAAAGTGGGTATTGGTGGTCACACTGTGAAAACCCCCAGTCTTCAGAAAGGTCTAAGAAAAGAAAAAGGATCCAGTTTCCTTCTCTTCGGAGGCTTAACCGGTTAAGTGGTCTTAACCGCAATTGAATTTGCCTCAAAGCCCTTAACTTGCTGCTGTCCATCTGTCTGTCTGCCCATGGCACTGATAAGTCATCTGATAAACTCCTTACCTCCGATAATCCATCTCGGGATCCATCTTGAACATATAATCTGTACATATAATCTGTGCAAAGAAGGGATGGGGTGAGGGTTGCTCTATGGTTTGGTGTTAGAAATGATGTCCCTTTGGCTATTTAAGCTAAGGCTCCCACTGCAGCTCAGACTTGCGTCAGATTCATGAACCTCCTGGTCCTGCCCTCAGAGAGCTGAGAGATGATGGTACCCAGAGGCTTCCCTCCGGTGCTCACACCCCATGACTTTATCTCTTGGCATTTCCTTACACTAATGTGTCCAAAGCTTGGCAGGGTAACCAAGTCAGCACAGTTAAGTAACGGAGCCAGGCATCTAACCCATCTCGTTCATATTACATCACCTGGAAAGCCTCATCCAACAGTCTTATTCAGACCATTTCCCAACATCTTCCTGATTGTTGAGACTCAGAGAAGTGCCAATGACCATAGAGAATGAACCAGAATGAGGGACTCATCACCCTGACCTTCCCATACACAAGAGGCTTCAGAACCTCCTTTAGTCCCTAATTATCAAGTCTCTGTCCTCGTATACACTCCACTCAAGTTTTCAGTTGAGTGCCTGTGAACTTGAGTACCCAGGAGTTAGTTGAGTGTGTGGAAACACAGGTCCCTGGTGTATGTGTGGGGGTGGGTGGGGGTGGGTGTACGGGTGCATATTTCTCAGTTTCTTTCCACCCTACCCCACTCCTTTTTTTTGAAACATGGTCTCATTGATGTGTTTATAAAAAGATAAAGAGAGGGTATATGTTCTATGGAGATGTGGTGAGGTGTGGGGGGGAAAAGGGTGACTCAGGGGGCCCATGTCGAGGCATCCCTTCTCCCTGAGGGACCAGCCACATGATGGTATAGTATAGAATAGAGTTTATTCAGATCATGGAGGCAGAGAAAGACAGAGAGAGTAGAGAAGTAGAAGAGTAGAGGATTAGAGGCGGGCCATGAGCAGGTGGGGGGGGGGTGGGGAGAGACAGGGGTGGGGTGTGTGTGTGTGTGGGGAACAGAGAAAGGGCAAGAGAGCAAGAGAGGAGCAAGAGAGTGAGGAGGGGGCAAGCAGCCTCTTTTATAGTCTGTCAGGCCTACCTGGTTGCCAGGTAACTGTGAGGCAGAGCGATCCACCCACTTCTGCCTCCTAGGTGCTTACATTAAAGGTGTGCACTGCCATGCCCTGCTCCATGTTAGGATTTTGAGGCCAGATCTCTCACAGAACCTGAAGCTCACTGTGTAAGACACACCGGACCATGGAGCTTCAGGGACCCTCTTGTCTCTACCTTCCCAGCGCTGGCATTGCAAGCACACACTACTGTGGCCAGAATTGTTTACATGGATTCAGGAGAATCAAGCTCAGGTTCCTGGGCTTTCAGGGTAAGCAATTGAGTAAATGGGCTATCTCCCCCTCCTGAACAAAGCATTTCTAAGAAGTCCTTGATAACATGGATTCTGCTGGTCCGTTTGGGGCAAGATTTTGAGAATCATTCTCTAGTCTAAGAGAAAGCAGGTCTTGAACAAGTCTTTTTTCTCTCTCTCTCTCTCAGACTCTAATATCTCAACAATGGTCAAAACAAAGTCTGACCGCACCTCTTTATCATTCCTTTCAAATTCAGAAGCAAGGGTGGGTACCTGGTAACATTCTCTCACTCTGGTGAAAGAGATGGTAGATGGGGCTAGTCCCTGGCCAAGCTGACTCCAGTAAAACTGAGTCACATTATCGCCAGCACCAGGTGAGGCTCTCAGACAGCACAGTTATCCTTGGCAGAGCCTGGCAGTGTGTTTGTTATGGAATTCAAAAGCTGCCTTCCCCAGGCCCTGGTGAGGGATATGGCTGAGATCTAAGGACCAGGAAGCCTTATCCACAAGCCCACTGTGAGCCTTGGCAGCACATCACAGCAAGGAGATCCTCTGCTCTGGATCAGAGCATCAGTTCGAATTCCAATAGGGTGTCACCTCCCATTCAGTTGGCATAAGGTAGCTAGCTGTTGGCAATGTTTGCATCGATGATTCCTATCCAGCAAGATAAGGTCTTGCCAAACCCACTCGGGCTGGTATTTTTTGGTGATAAGTTTCTCTTCTCCCAGGGTGTTAACTCTGAAGAGACACAAAACCATAGAAAGCCGGGGCTTGAAGGGACCTTTGAGGTTATCTATTGAACGCAGGTTTGCAGCTTCACAGATGAACTATGGAAACAACAAGGCAAGCTGGGTGTGGCCCTCCCAGGGTTTCCCTGACCCAGAGAGAATGCACCCCTTCATCTCACAGGAGCCAGTCTGTGGAATGAAATCCCTGCTCATTTAGCTAGGTTCAAACCAGGTAAAATGTGGACCTATCATAGAGTTAGCAGTATGAGTTATGAGAACCTTCCTATATTTTTTTCCTGATCTAGCTTTCCATCCAGCTTGTCCCAGTTTTCAGAAGACTCTAGAATAAGCTAGGTTGTAGTCGGTAGAGTGCTTGCCTAGTGTGATAAGGTCCTGAGTTCAGGTCTCAGTACCCCTGTAAGCCAGCATGCTTCTTGTTGGCATCAGAAGCTGTTTATAGTCAATCTTCAAATCCAGCGATGGAGTCATCCCTAGGCGACAAGGACCGCTTGCTCTGTTGCCATGGCAACCACCACCCAGTGCACCTCACCTATGCTCCTTACCTATGCACCGTGGTGTGCATGATTACAGCAGGGCCCGAATAAAAGGCAGAGACCCCAACCCCTTCGCCCCCTTCTCTTCCTTTCTCCGCTGAATAAATCTCTTCTGGTGGGACTGTGTTGACCTGGTGTGATCTGTCCGGATATGAGCTGCCTTCTAACACAACAGTTTGTGGTACTGGTGATCCAAGCATTTAGGAGGTAGAGGCAAGAGGATCAAGAGTTACCTTCAGCCAGGCAGTGGTGGCACTCGCCTTTAATCCCAGCACTTGGGAGGCAGAGGCAGGCGAATTTCTGAGTTCGAAGCCAGCCTGGTCTACAGAGTGAGTTCCAGGACAGCCAGGGTTACTCAGAGAAACCCTGTCTTGGAAAACCAAAAACTAAACCAAAACAAAACAAAAAATTACCTTCAGTTACATAGAGAGTCAAGCCAACCTGGGATAAGTGAGACTGTCTTAAAGTGTGTGCTCTGGTAAAAGTGTGTGCTTTGGGGAGGAGTTACAACTTGATGGTCATGTAGTAGTAGCATGATATGGGAGAGACCACTGATTCAATCAAAAGAGTGCATGTGCATGTGAATAAGCGCATGCGCACACACTCACAGAGAATCTGAGCAGGAGTGGGGAGAACTGCCCCATGGTTTGGTGGTAGAAATAATGTACTTTTCCTGTTTGAGCTAAGGTCTTCCTGCGTAGTTTAGATTTGCCTCAAATTCATGAACCTCCGACTTTAGCCTCCAGAGAGCTGAGGGGTGACTGAAATGGGTCTCTGTACCCATCTTAGAGATGAAGTCTTTTAAAAGACAACCTCAGAAGTTCAATTTTAACACCACCCCCCCAAAAAAAAACCAAAAAGCCCCAAAAACCAAAACCTAGAACTGTATGGATATAATGGCACAGTCTTCTCTGCTTCCCTGAGGCAAAGCCAAGTAGAAAGAGGAAAAGAGAGACCCTGCTAGGCCTTAAATGGAGCACAGAAATAGATGTAGGCTGGTGGGAAAAGCTGAGGTGAGATTCCCTTGAAATCGTCTTCATTCGTCAATATACTTATATACAAGAAAACTCCCAACTCTGTGTGAGCTCCAGGGAAGGTGTAGGCAAATCTCCCCAGGAATGAAGGTAAAGACCTAATTTTATAACATTTTTATGGAGTTGTGTATATGTGTTCTAGTAGAGTCTATATATGGTCTGCTATGTGTGCAGGGCTGGAAGGCCTTGGGAGAGTGTAACTCAGTCTGGGACTGCAGAGATAAGGAGGAAGATCTGTTTACTGTTTCCTGGTCCCAGGGGCCAGCCTGAGCCCCAGGATAGAGGGCAGAGGCACTGTGCTGAGTAGTTTCCTGTTGACGTGACACAAACTGAGGTCACCTGGGAAGACGGAACTTCAACTGAGAAAATGCCGCCGTCCCCCCCCCCCCCCCACACACACACCGCCCCGTGAGATTGACCAAGTATCTGGGGCGTTTTCTTAATAAATAATTGCTGCAGGGAGGGGCCACCCCACTGGGGTTAGACCTACCCCTGGTAGAGGTAGTGCCGGAATACACACACACACCAAGCTAACAAGCCATGAGAGCAGTAAGCGTATTCCCTCCAGGCCTTGGTCTCCCTTAGTCTCAGACTGTGGTGGGGATGAGTAAGACAATACGCCCCCTCCTCCCCAAGTTGCTTTTGGTCATTGTCTTTATCACAACACTAGAAAACAAAGTGAGGCATGCATTCATTGCAAGGCAGCTCCGATCTCTCCTGGACAGCATTTGAGTTCTAAGTCTCTGCTGCGGATGCAAGTCACCTGTTTATGGGTGTTAGGCCTTAAGAACAAAACCAAAACCGCAAAATGAGCAACACAGCCACTTCATTGGTAGGGACAAAGCGCAAACCTTACACAATTTTCCAAACTACTTTGTTCCTAGCAGTTAAATCTGAAAAGCACACGGGAGTACCAATCAATAAGGTCCTTGACTCAACCCTGTATCCACTCATGATGTCCCCAAAGTGTATCCAGTTCACACAGGCTGGTTTCTAGCAGATGAAATCGCTTGCAGAACCAAGCTGATTCCCGCTTTGCTTAGAAGCAGCCCTCACAGTTTATCAGCGCCCTGGGGCACAAATCCAGGAAACAGAGGCATTGTTTGCCCCTCAGCTGAGCTGTTATGCTCTGGTCTTCCTAATCTTTCCTACTGAACAGAGAAAGGCTTCAGCAACATTCCTAATCAGAGAAGCAGCAAAAACACTGTCGTCCCCCCACCACCACCCCGGCACCACCATCCCCCGCCCCGCCCCCACTATCCCAGCACACCTCCTGCCCTGCTCCCCACCCCCTCCCTGGTCGCCCCTCTTCCCACCAGCGTCATATCCTTTGTGCTAGGGACACAATTAAGCTTTCAAGGTGTCTGCGTGAGTTTCTTGGTCAGAGCCTGCCCCCTCAAGTTAAGTGACCGTAAGTACAGTTCAGCTCAACAGCCTTCTTGCAAAAAGCATCGTGTTTCCGGGAAGAAGGAGAAAAGAGGTCTGGGAGTTTTTAACTGAAGCCTGCTTTGAGCTGAGAAAGTTCCTAGAGAGTGGAGCAAGTGGCCATCTCGTTTGCTCTGGAAATAGAGCAATAAAGGCGACTCTTCCTCGGAGTTCTTTACACAGAGTTATGCAAAATCAAAGAAACCTTTTTTTTAAATTAAAAGTTTATTTTAATTAAAAATGTTAGTGTTTCACTTAGCATATACAAAAATAGTTCCCCCCTACACTATCCTCTCCAACAACCCCCACATGTTCTCTTTCTCCCCCAGATATCTCTTCTGCTTTTATGCTAATAACGCACACAGTGTTAGTGTGCGTTATTAGCTTTCAGGGAGGGAGAGAGGAGGACACACACACACACTCTACAGGTTGCGGTTCGGAAGGGTCATTCATTTCAGACAATAGGCCATAGCAGGAGTTCGAAGGCAACATTTTGGGTCCACAAGACAAAGGGTGTCTCTACTTTCAAACGTTTCTAGTGTGGGCTGGAGGGGGCTGTACTGAGAGGAAGCAGGCTTAGTTAATATGTGACTCATACAGCGTATGCGAGTGTTGAGTCACTAAGGCACAATGGGAGAGTGGGGCCACAGTCCAGCTGCTTCAGATCCCACATGCTCAGTGGAGGTCTAGGCCCTGCTAGAAACCCTCTCCGCTTGGGTCTGAAGCGTCTGGGTACTCAGTCTATCATGTGCGTGTATAGTGGAGCTGAAGAAATTTGTCTCTGACCTTTACATATTTTTTAAAATACCACAGTATTTGCACTAATTCTTTAAGAGTTCCATATTATATATGTTGATCATAATCACTCCTGACTCCTCCCCACAACTCCTCCCAGACCCACTGCCTCTTTCCTACCCCACTACTTAATCTACTACTTAATCTATCTCTCTCTCTCTCTCTCTCTCTCTCTCTCTCTCTCTCTCTCCCTCTGATACTATCTTACAGCAGATAGTGTCCTGGTCCTCTGGCTCTTACACTCTTTCCTCTCCTCTTCTGCAATGTTCTCTAAGCCTTGGGTGTAGGGGTCGTGTTGTAAATACATTGATTGGTCATTGGCCTAAGAGCCTGTTGCCCTCAGCATTTGACCAGTTGTGAGTTTCTATGATGGTCCCCGTCTGCTGCAATTAAAAGCTTCTGTACCCTTGGGTGAGAGCTACTCCTTCCTGAAGATTAAAGGACAAACGTTTAGAATAGAGTCAGAATGGCTTGGGAAAGTAGCTTTTCTGAAGCACCCTGGTGATCTTTGACTGCCCATACCTAGAAGCAGAATACAGAAACCTTATTGAGCATCATGTGCCTGGGGGGAAAGGGGGGAGTTTGGTGGTCTTGCTTCTCTGCTGGGGTGATCTAGATAATGATCCCAGCACCTGCTCAAAGTCAATGTCTTTGGGTTTTTCTCATGATAGAATTAGATATTTAGAGATGTTACTTTGGACTCTTCCCTAGAAAACATGAGACTTGCCTCTCTGTTGGTGTTCACTTGGTCCCTTCTTTTCAGGATGATAATACTTCCCTTAGTTACTTGCAACATCTCTTGGTCCCAGTAGCCCATCTTTCACCACCTATTTCCATAATCTACTTCCAAGATGGCGGTAGGGGGCAGTTGTCTGGCCACTTGGCTTAGATAGGGATCTGGGACTCTCATTGCTCTTTCTCTTTAAATGTATTGGGTGCTCATGAGCTCTTGCGTGCACTCCTGCATGCATGTGTGTGTGTGTGTGTGTGTGTGTGTGTGTGTGTACATGTGCCATGGACAGCATGTGGAGCCCAGAGAACAAATATCCTGTGTCAGTTCTATTTTTCCATCATGTGGGTCCTGGGTATAGAACTCAGGTCCTCAGGCTTGGTAGTTGGTGTTTTTAACCACTGAGCCATTGGGGGTAGGCAGCCCATGCTTGTTTCTTAATTGAGATTGAACCAACGACATTATTCTGTCCTTTATCTACTTCACCTTTTTGCCTTAAAAAGAAAATCCCATTGACAATAAATTCAACATATTAATTGCCTGTAATATGCAACATGTTTTGATTAGTGCATACATAGACAAGCCACCATTATCATCAAGACACTGGATGTATATGTTACCTCCCAGGGGAATTTGCATATTCCTTCCTTATTCTGTGGAATTCACCACTCAAACTCCACCCTAAAATGACTGACCTACTTTACTGTGGACCATCTTGCCTGACTAGGATTCAGGACAAATAGAATTATGCAGTGCTCTCTAGGGTGGGGTTTGAATTGTTTGGACAGATATTCTAGTAAGTGTATAGCACTATTTTATTGGTGTTTTTATTTTCCCTAATGACTGGAGATACTGGGGTGGGGGGGTGCTCATTGACAAAGACTTGTATGAACAATGTATGATATTTCTTAGCTCACTTTGTCATTAATAACATTTCTATTTAATTTGGAATAAAGGAGGCAGAGTTGAATCACTGAAGTCACCTATTGGGTTTTTCAAAAAGATTTATTTCGTGTATGAATGGAATGTTTTGTCGGCATGTGCGTCTATGTACTGCATACGTATGTTGTGTTCATAGAAGTCAGAAGAGGGCAGTAGATCCCTTGGAACAGGTGGTTGTGATCCCCCACATGGGTGCTGGGAATTGAGTCCAGGTTCTCTGCAAGAGCAACAAGTGCTCTTAGCCGCTGAGCCATCTCTCTAGCCCCAGAGTAACCAGTTTTATCCTTGGACTCCCACATCAGAAAGTCTCATCTGACTCTGTGCTTGTCTTCGATGCCTGCTGTGTGGCTTTGAATGGCATGTTGTTCCAAGAAAAAATTTGCCCTTGCTTGTGACTCGTGGCTTTATTCAGTTGATAGAAACTGAGTTAATGTGATGTCACTGGACGAATCTCCAGTATGAGAAAGTGCATACGTGCCTGAAGGGGAGAAAGAAGATGAGGTAAGTCATTGCTGTGAGTCTTGACTTTAGTTATAAAGTAAAATGACAAAAAGACTATGGGAAATCTTTAACCTGGAGCTCATTCTAGGTGATGTTCAAGAAAACTACAGAACATGCTTGGTTGAGAGGGACAGCGCTTCACAGACACCATGGAAGCTTGCATTTGTCAACCATCTACCTCTGGAGAGGACAAACTCTATGTTTTTCAGTTACTGCTGGAAAATATGATAACATAGACTTCAACCTAGTGCATGTTTTGCAGGAAAGAGCCCTGGAAGTTGTCTGTCTTTTCCTCTAACTGAGAGGGAACAAATGTTTAGAAAGGTAGCGCCCCAAGCACTGTCTGGTTGGAGGCAGTGAAAACAGAAAGCAGGAGGCTGGGGTAGGTACAGTTTCTAACACTTGAACTATATTTGGAATTTTAGTATTCTTTGTCGTTTTGTGAACCTTTTTATTGTTTCTGAGAAATTCATCCATGCATATAGTGTATTTTGAGCAAACCCTCCTCATTCTCCACCCCAATTTGTCCCGGTCCTCCATTTTTCCCTACCAATTTCATGTCCTCTGTTTTAAAATCCACTGAGTCCATTGGGTGCTCTCTGTATGTGCAGGGGTACAGGGCCATCTGTACGGGGTAGCGTTGCACAGGGGTACTATTGAGATTTTAATAAGAATGTCCCCGGCAGGCCCTGGCATTTGAACACTTGGTCCCTCAGCTGGTGGTGCTGTGTGGGGAGGATTAGGTGTAGGCTGACTGGAGGAAGTCTGTCACTGGAGGTGGGCTTTGAGAATTTCAAGACTCAAGCCATTTCTAGCTCACCATCTCTGTTTCCCAATCACGGTTCAGAATGTGAGCCCTTAGCATCCAGTTCCTCACACCTGCTGTCTTCTCTTTAACATCATGGACTCTAGCTCTCTGGAACCATAAGCCCAAATAAACTCTTTCTTCTGTAATTTGCCTTGATCATGATATCGTGTCACAGAAATAGAAAAGTAACAAAATGATGTGGTTTCAGGAACCACATCTCTAAGAAAAGCTGACTCTTCCTCCCAGTCATTATTGGCTAATAGCTCTTCATATAGGGAAGAGGGGTCACAGATCCCTGCCTCTGTTGGAAGTTTAGCTGTATTGGTTTTGGGGCAGGTCTTATGTATGCAGTAACAGCCACTATGAGTTTATTTGTGCAATAACCCCACCATGTCCAGCAAACACTGTCTTGTGATATTCACTATACCTGATTGTTAGAATCTTTCTGTCCTGTCTCCCATGATGACCTGAGCTTTGAGGGGAGGAGGGCGTATAAGTTAAATATCTCAATCAGAACTGAGTACTCCACAGCTACAATTTAAATAGTTTTCATGGGAATATAAAATAAATGTAAAATGGAAGTAGACCTATCAAGCATGACTACAGCTTAACTGGATCATAATACGTCCTTCTACTTCTTTCTCCATGTTCTGCATGTCCTCCAAGAGTACTGCAACTCTGGGATGTTTACATTTCCAGTAGCCATCAATATGTGAATGCAGGAGGGAATGGTACTTTCTCAACGTCATCAAGTGTCACACCTCCCTCCCCCAGGTTAGTTTAGGAAATAATAGGTGTTCGTCATTGAGCATACGCACACCATCCCATGCCCTCTGCTCAGCAGCTGGCATAAGAGGGATGACCTCCAGTATGGATGGTCTACCATACTTCACAGCCCCAGGGCCTCCATGATCAATGCTATAGGGGGTGTGTGTGTGTCTGTCTGTCTGTCTGTCTGTGTGAGTGTATTATGGTGTGTGTATGTGTGTTTGAGTGTATGTGGTGTGTGTGTGTCTGTCTGTCTGTATGAGTGTATTATGATGTGTGTATGTGTGTGTGAGTGTATGTGTGAGTGTATCTGTCTGTCTGTGTGAGTGTATACATGGTGTGTATATGTGTGTGTGACTGCATGTGGTATGTCTGTGTGTGTGTGTGTGTGAGTTTATGTATGGTGTGTGTATGTGTGTGTATGTATATGTGTGGTGTGTGTGTGTGTGTCCGTCTGTGTGAGTGTATTATGGTGTGTGTATGTGTGTTTGAGTGTATGTGGTGTGTGTGTGTCTGTCTGTATGAGTGTATTATGATGTGTGTATGTGTGTGTGAGTGTATGCGGTATGTGTGAGTGTGTCTCTCTGTGTGAGTGTATGCATGATGTGTATATGTGTGTGTGTGACTGCATGTGGTGTGTGTGTGTGTGTGTGTGTGTGAGTTTATGTATGGTGTGTATGTGTGTGTGTGAGTGTGTATGTGTGGTGTGTGTGTGTGTCTGTCTGTCTGTCTGTGTGAGTGTATGTATGGTTTGTTTATGTGTGGGTGACTGTATGTGGTATGTGTGTGTGTGAGAGTTTATGTATGGTGTGTGTATGTGCGTGTGAGTGTATGTGGTGTGTGTGTCTGTCTGTCTGTCTGTCTGTCTGTGTGAGTGTATGTATGGTGTGTGTGTGAGTTTATGTATGGTATGTGTATGTGTGTGTGTGTGAGTGTGTATGTGTGGTGTGTGTGGGTGTGTGTGTGTCTGTGTGAGTGTATGTATGGTTTGTGTATGTGTGGGTGACTGTATGTGGTGTGTGTGTCTGTGTGTCTCTGTGTGTGTGTGTCTATAAACACCAGATCCTCAGCATCGCTTTACCAGTCCTGAGCACAATGCAGAGGTGCTCAGATGCATACCCAGCAGGTACTGTCATCTTTTAATAATTATTATGGATTCTCTTCATATTTATGACCTCCCATCTTTCCTTCTTTTACATTCTTTGGCTGTATTATAACTCACCTCTGTGCTGTAGTATGTTGAATGTCCTTAAGCATTTCGGCTGAGTAACTGTATCTGAGGAGTTCCGCTGCACAAGAGGACAGCAAAATAGTTTATGTTAGGTAGCGGGTTGGAAGTCTACAGATGTGAAGGTCATTGAGGCTTGGCCCCTCATTTACAATCAGTTTGGGAACCCACTTCCTGTATTCCTGCTAGTGTAGTAATTTAAGGTATCACAATTAAGAAGGAAAAAATACATTATAATTATTAGTCTCCCCCCACCCCCAAGACAGAGTTTCTCTGTGGGTAGCTTTGACTGTCCTGGAACCCACTCATGGGCCACCACTGCCCAACCATATATATATATATATATATATATATATATATATATATATATATATATATATATATATATGGATATACATAATAGAGAGAGAGAGAGAGAGAGAGAGAGAGAGAGAGAGAGAGAGAGAGAGAGAGAGAGAGAGAGCGCTACAGATGAAACCAAGGAGAAAGTGGAGAAAAATACGTATGTGTCTCATCAAGAGAGGATATTTCCCCCTAGGAAAGCACAGGTATTTTTATAAACTTATTTCAATTTTCTGTGACTCTTTAATCTGCTTGATTGTATGATCTCGGTGTTTGGTGTTGTTTGGTTTTGAAGCAGGGTCTCACTGTAGCTCTGGCTAGCCTGAAGCACACCGAGATCTTCCTGTCTCTGCCTCTTGAGTGCTGGGATAGTGCTAAGGACATGCTGTGCCACACCCAGCTGCTGTGTGATTAAAGAACAGAATGTAAGTTGTGCCTCTGACTGTGGGTAAAATCATGGCTTTATGGAAAATCAGAATATCAGTTGGTCTTGTCAGTCACTTTGTAATCTTTCTTTTACCTTTTACAATCCTTGGATAAGATTAGGCTCAGCTGGAAACGTTATGTAACAGTATAAAGCCTGCCTTAGCATGGAGGCTGGCACAGTGGTCCCTTTGGCTGTTGTACACTCTTCCCCCTCAAATGACTAAGCCCTATATTATGGCCTCTATTCTCACCCTGTTAGAGTATTTTCTTCAGCAATGGTCTGTCTACTGTCCACCCTCACCCCACAAGACCGTGGCCCTCCATAGTGATCTCTCCTGCCATTCACTACTCTCACGCTTGAGGCTGCCTTGTATTATCCCTTGATGAAGTCTGCCTGTCTCCAACATTTCATCTCATGATGCTCAATGTCACTATCAACCTTTTATTCTGTGTTCATAACTGTGATTCTCTTCTAAGAATATAGACTACTTGCTCATTTATCCATTTTTGTTAAAATATGCCTGAGTTTATTTTCAAATAAATTTGGTGTTTCTGTATCTTTACAACTTCCAGCAACCAACTGGAAAGTGGCTTTGAGGGAAACACTATCCCTTTTCATGGCCATGTTTACATTTGCCACTAGAAGAAGAACTGAACAAAACTAATATTCATTGTAAAAAAAAAATAGCCCCTGATATAGCATTGCTTTACTTTTGTACAACTTAGCATCCTATGAATAATCAACTGCTAGTTGGTATAAAGATTATGGAGATTATAATAATTTAGAAACGGAACCATGGGGCAGGAGAGATGGTGCAGCAGATAAGAACACTTGCTGCTATTCTAGTGAAACTGGGTTCAGTTCCCAGCACCTACAAGTTGGCTGCTTCTGGCCTTTATGAGCATCAGGCATCATACAATGTGCATACATACATGTAGTCAAAGCATTCATATACATGCAATAAAAATAAATAACTATTTTTTTAAAGAATTAAAACTGAAGCTGGGCCGGGGTAGCGGGAGCGCAGGGTTGCCTGACACCCGCCAGCTACCCACGACCCCCGCCGCAGGATTTTGGGACTGCTGGGGAGTGGAACACAGCTTCTGCTCCAGTCCAATCACGCGGGACCTGAGACTGCTCTGGTTGGGGAGAGAGAAATCCGGCCTACATAGGGCCACAACCCTCTTCCTGTCAGAAAAGCACCGGGGCAGCTGGGGCGCAGGGTCGGCTGACACTCGCCAGCTACCCACAACACCCGCCACAGGATCTTAAGACTTCTGGTGAGTGGAGCACAGCTTCTGCTCCAATCCAATTGCGCGGGACCTGAGACTGCATTAGTTAGGGAAGCAGAAACCGGCCTGAGTAGGGCCACAGGCCTCATCTGGCCGGATCAGCGCCAGGGTAGCGGGAGAGCAGGGTTGCCTGACACCCGCCAGCTACCCACGACCCCCGCCGCAGGATTTTGGGACTGCTGGTGAGTGGAACACAGCTTCTGCTCCAGTCCAATCATGCGGGACCTGAGACTGCTCTGGTTGGGGAGAGAGAAATCCGGCATACATAGGGCCACAACCCTCTTCCTGTCAGAAAAGCACCAGGGCAGCTGGGGCGCAGGGTCGGCTGACACTCGCCAGCTACCCACAACACCCGCCACAGGATCTTAAGACTTCTGGTGAGTGGAGCACAGCTTCTGCTCCAATCCAATTGGGCGGGACCTGAGACTGCACTAGTTAGGGAAGCAGAAACCGGCCTGAGTAGGGCCACAGGCCTCATCCGGCCGGATCAGCGCCGGGGTAGCGGGAGCGCAGGGTTGCCTGACACCCGCCAGCTACCCACGACCCCCGCCGCAGGATTTTGGGACTGCTGGGGAGTGGAACACAGCTTCTGCTCCAGTCCAATCACGCGGGACCTGAGACTGCTCTGGTTGGGGAGAGAGAAATCCGGCCTACATAGGGACACAACCCTCTTCCAGTCAGAAAAGCACCGGGGCAGCTGGGGCGCAGGGTCGGCTGACACTCGCCAGCTACCCACAACACCCGCCACAGGATCTTAAGACTTCTGGTGAGTGGAGCACAGCTTCTGCTCCAATCCAAGTGCTCGGGACCTGAGACTGCATTAGTTAGGGAAGCAGAAACCGGCCTGAGTAGGGCCACAGGCCTCATCCGGCCGGATCAGCGCCGGGGTAGCAGGAGAGCAGGGTTGCCTGACACCCGCCAGCTACCCACGACCCCTGCCGCAGGATTTTGGGACTGCTGGTGAGTGGAACACAGCTTCTGCTCCAATCTTTAAACAGTGACAACGATAACAACTAACCCCAGAGATTACCAGATGGCGAAAGGTAAACGTAATAATCTTACTAACAGAAACCAAGACCACTCACCATCATCAGAACCCAGCACCCCCACTTCGCCCAGTCCAGGGCACCCCAACACACCGGAAAAGCTAGACACGGATTTAAAAGCATATCTCCTGATGATGATAGAGGACTTCAAGAAGGACTTTAATAACACACTTAAAGAAATGCAGGAGAACACTGCTAAACAGGCAGAAGACAATAAAGAGGAAGCACAAAAATCCCTTAAAGAATTGCAGGAGAACACTGCTAAAGAGTTACAAATCCTTAAAGAAAAACAGGATAACATAATCAAACAGGTAGAAGTCCTTACAGAAAAACAGGAAAACACATCCAAACAGATGATGGAAATGAACAAAACCATACTAGACCTAAAAAGGGAAGTAGACACAATAAAGAAAACCCAAAATGAGGCAACACTGGAGATAGAAACCCTAGGAAAGAAATCTGGAACCATAGATACGAGCATCAGCAACAGAATACAAGAGATGGAAGAGAGAATCTCAGGTGCAGAAGATTCCATAGAGAACATCGGCACAACAATCAAGGAAAATGTAAAATGCAAAAAGATCCTAACTCAAAACATCCAAGAAATACAGGACACAATGAGAAGACCAAACCTACGGATAATAGGAGTGGATGAGAATGAAGATTTTCAACTCAAAGGACCAGCAAACATCTTCAACAAAATTATAGAAGAAAACTTCCCAAATCTAAAGAAAGAGATGCCCATGAACATACAAGAAGCCTACAGAACTCCAAATAGACTGGACCAGAAAAGAAATACCTCCCGACACATTATAATCAGAACAACAAATGCTCTAAATAAAGATAGAATACTAAAAGCAGTAAGAGAAAAAGGCCAAGTAACATATAAAGGCAAGCCTATCAGAATTACACCAGATTTTTCACCAGAGACTATGAAAGCCAGAAGATCCTGGACGGATGTTATAAAGACACTAAAAGAACACAAATTCCAGCCCAGGCTACTATACCCAGCCAAACTCTCAATTAACATAGGTGGAGAAACCAAAGTATTCCACGACAAAACCAAATTCACACATTATCTCTCCACAAATCCAGCCCTTCAAAGGATAATAACAGAAAAAAACCAATACAAGGACAGGAACCACGCCCTAGAAACAACAAGAAGGTAATCCCTCAACAAACCTAAAAGAAGACAGCCACAAGAACAAAATGCCAACTTTAACAACAAAAATAACAGGAAACAACAATTACTTTTCCTTAATATCTCTTAATATCAATGGACTCAACTCCCCGATAAAAAGACATAGACTAACAAACTGGCTACACAAACAAGACCCAACATTTTGCTGCTTACAGGAAACTCATCTCAGAGAAAAGGATAGACACTACCTCAGAATGAAAGGCTGGAAAACAATTTTCCAAGCAAATGGCATGAAGAAACAAGCTGGAGTAGCCATTCTAATATCTGATAAGATTGACTTCCAACCCAAAGTCATTAAAAAAGACAGGGAGGGACACTTCATACTCATCAAAGGTAAAATCCTCCAAGAGGAACTATCAATCCTGAATATCTATGCTCCAAATACAAAGGCAGCCACATTCATTAAAGAAACTTTAGTAAATCTCAAAGCACACATTGCACCTCATACAATAATAGTGGGAGACTTCAACACACCACTTTCACCAATGGACAGATCATGGAAACAGAAACTAAACAGGGACACAGTGAAACTAACAGAAATTATGAATCAAATGGATCTGGCAGATATCTACAGAACATTCTATCCTAAAACAAAAGGATATACCTTCTTCTCAGCACCTCATGGTACTTTCTCCAAAATTGACCACATAATTGGTCACAAAGCAGGCCTCAACAGATACAAAAATATTGAAATTGTCCCATGCATCCTATCAGATCACCATGGACTAAGGCTGATCTTCAATAACAAAATAAATAATAGAAAGCCAACCTTCACGTGGAAACTGAACAACACTCTTCTCAATGATACCTTGGTCAAGGAAGGAATAAAGAAAGAAATTAAGGACTTTTTAGAGTTCAATGAAAATGAAGCCACAACATACCCAAACTTATGGGACACAATGAAAGCATTTCTAAGAGGAAAACTCATAGCTCTGAGTGCCTCCAAAAGGAAACTAGAGAGAGCACACATTAGCAGCTTGACAACACACCTAAAAGCACTAGAACAAAAGGAAGCAAATTCACCCAAGAGGAGTAGACGGCAGGAAATAATCAAACTCAGGGGTGAAATCAACCAAGTGGAAACAAGAAAAACTATTCAAAGAATCAACCAATCAAGGAGCTGGTTCTTTGAGAAAATCAACAAGATAGATAAACCCTTAGCCAGACTCACTAGAGGGCACAGGGAAAGCATCCTAATTAACAAAATCAGAAATGAAAAAGGAGACATAACAACAGATCCTGAAGACATCCAAAACACCATCAGATCCTTCTACCAAAGGCTATACTCAACAAAACTGGAGAACCTGGATGAAATGGAGAAGTTCCTAGACAGATACCAGGTACCAAAGTTGAATCAAGATCAGGTTAATGATCTAAACAGCCCTATATCCCCCAAAGAAATAGAAGCAGTCATTAATAGTCTCCCAACTAAAAAAAGCCCAGGACCAGATGGGTTTAGTGCAGAGTTCTATCAGACCTCCAAAGAAGATCTAATCCCAGTTCTTCACAAACTATTCCACAAAATAGAAACAGAAGGTACTCTACCCAACTCATTCTATGAAGCCACAATTACTCTGATACCTAAACCACAAAAAGACCCAACAAAGATAGAAAACTTTAGACCAATATCCCTTATGAATATTGATGCAAAAATCCTCAATAAAGTTCTTGCTAACCGAATCCAAGAACACATCAAAACAATCATCCATCCTGACCAAGTAGGTTTCATCCCAGGGATGCAGGGATGGTTCAATATACGGAAATCCATCAACGTAATCCAGTATATAAACAAACTCAAAGACAAAAACCACATGGTCATCTCGTTAGATGCGGAAAAAGCATTTGACAAGATCCAACACCCATTCATGATAAAAGTCTTGGAAAGATCAGGAATTCAAGGCCCATACCTAAACATGATGAAAGCAATCTACAGCAAACCAGTAGCCAACATCAAAGTAAATGGTCAGAAGCTTGAAGCTATTCCTATAAAATCAGGGACTAGACAAGGCTGTCCACTTTCTCCATACCTATTCAACATTGTACTTGAAGTCCTAGCCAGAGCAATTCGACAACAAAAGGAGATCAAAGGGATACAAATTGGAAAAGATGAAGTCAAAATATCACTTTTTGCAGATGATATGATAGTATATATAAGTGACCCTAAAAATTCCACCAGAGAACTCCTAAGCCTGATAAACAGCTTCGGTGAAGTAGCTGGATATAAAATTAACTCAAACAAATCAATGGCCTTTCTCTACACAAAGAATAAACAGGCTGAGAAAGAAATTAGGGAAACAACACCCTTCTCAATAGTCACAAATAATATAAAATATCTTGGCGTGACTCTAACTAAGGAAGTGAAAGATCTGTATAATAAAAACTTCAAGTCTCTGAAGAAAGAAATTCTAGAAGATCTCAGAAGATGGAAAGATCTACCATGCTCATGGATTGGCAGGATCAACATTGTAAAAATGGCTATCTTGCCAAAAGCAATCTACAGATTCAATGCAATCCCCATCAAAATTCCAAATCAATTCTTCAACGAATTAGAAAGTGCAATCTGCAAATTCATCTGGAATAACAAAAAACCTAGGATAGCAAAAACTCTTCTCAAGGATAAAAGAACCTCTGGTGGAATCACCATGCTGGACCTAAAGCTCTACTACAGAGCAATTGTGATAAAAACTGCATGGTACTGGTATAGTGACAGACAAATAGACCAATGGAATAGAATTGAAGACCCAGAAATGAACCCACACACCTATGGTCACTTGATCTTCGACAAGGGAGCTAAAAACATCCAGTGGAAGAAAGACAGCATTTTCAACAAATGGTGCTGGCACAACTGGTTGTTAACATGTAGAAGAATGCGAATCGATCCATTCCTATCTCCTTGTACTAAGGTCAAGTCTAAGTGGATCAAGGAACTTCACATAAAACCAGAGACACTGAAACTTATAGAGGAGAAAGTGGGGAAAAGCCTTGAAGATATGGGCACAGGGGAAAAATTCCTGAATAGAACAGTAATGGCTTGTGCTGTAAGATCGAGAATTGACAAGTGGGACCTCATGAAACTACAAAGCTTCTGCAAGGCTAAAGACACCATCAATAAGACAAAAAAACCACCAACAGATTGGGAAAGGATCTTCACCTATCCTAAATCAGATAAGGGACTAATATCCAATATATATAAAGAACTCAAGAAGGTGGACTCCAGAAAGTCAAATAACCCCATTAAAAAATGGGGCTCAGAACTGAACAAAGAATTCTCACCTGAGGAATACCGAATGGCAGAGAAACACCTGAAAAAATGTTCAACATCCTTAATCATCAGGGAAATGCAAATCAAAACAACCCTGAGATTCCACCTCACACCAGTCAGAATGGCTAAGATCAAAAATTCAGGTGACAGCAGATGCTGGCGAGGATGTGGAGAAAGAGGAACACTCCTCCATTGTTGGTGGGATTGCAAGCTTGTACAACCACTCTGGAAATCAGTCTGGCGGTTTCTCAGAAAATTGGACATTGTACTACCGGAGGATCCAGCAATACCTCTCCTGGGCATATATCCAGAAGATGTCCCAACCGGTAAAAAGGACACATGCTCCACTATGTTCATAGCAGCCCTATTTATAATAGCCAGAAGCTGGAAAGAACCCAGATGTCCCTCAACAGAGGAATGGATACAGAAATTATGGTACATTTACACAATGGAGTACTACTCAGCTATTAAAAAGAATGAATTTATGAAATTCCTAGCCAAATGGATGGACCTGGAGGGCATCATCTTGAGTGAAGTAACACAATCACAAAAGAACTCACACAATATGTATTCATTGATAAGTGGATATTAGCCCAAAACTTAGGATACCCAAGATATAAGATACAATTTGATAAACGCATGAAACTCAAGAAGAATGAAGACCAAAGTGTGGACACTGTGCAACTTCTTAGAATTGGGAACAAAACACCCAGGGAAGGAGTTACAGAGACAAAGTTCGTAGCTGTGATGAAAGGATGGACCATTTAGAGACTGCCGTATCCAGGGATCCATCCCATAATCAGCTTCTAAACGCTGACACCATTGCATACACTAGCAAGATTTTGCTGAAAGAACCCAAATATAGCTGTCTCTTGTGAGACGATGCCGGGGCTTAGCAAACACAGGAGTGGATGTTCACAGTCAGCTATTGGATGTATCACAGGGCTCCCAATGGAGAAGCTAGAGAAAGTACCCAAGGAGCTAAAGGGATCTGCAACCCTATTGTTGGAACAACATGATGTACTAACCAGAACCCCGGAGCTCTTGTCTCTAGCTGCATATGTATCGAAAGATGGCCTAGTCGGCCATCAATGGAAAGAGAGGCCCATTGGACTTGCAAACTTTATATGCCCCAATATAGGGGAATACCAGGGCCAAAAGAATGGGAATGGGTGGGTAGGGAAGTGGGGGGCGCTATGGGGGACTTTTGGGATAGCATTGGAAATGTAATTGAGGAAAATATGTAATAAAAATATTAAAAATAAAAAAAAAACAAAAAAAACAAAAAAAAAACAAAAAAACAAAACAAAAAAAAAAAACTGAAGCTGGGCATGGTGGCACATTCCTTTAGTTTTAGCACTTTGAGGAACAAAGGCAGGTGGGTCTATGTGAATTCAAGACCAACTTGGCCTACAAAGCAAGTTTCAGGTCAGTCAGGGCTACATAGAGGAACCGATAGATAGATAGATAGATAGATAGATAGATAGATAGATAGATAGATAGATAGATAGATAGATAGATAGATAGTAGATAGATAGTAGATAGATAATAGATAGATAGGTAGGTAGGTAGATAGATAGATAGTAGATAGTAGATAGATAATAGATAATAGATAGGTAGGTAGATAGATAGATAGTAGATAGATAGATAATAGATAGATAGGTAGGTAGATAGATAGATAGATAATAGATAGGTAGATAGATAGATAGATAGATAGATAGATAGATAGATAGATAGATAGATAGATAGAACAAATAGATTAAACCTAGTCATTAAACTGAAATAAGATGTTTTGAGCAAAGAACAAGCAGTCATTAGGAAATGTGTTAACATACTTGACATTCTTTTCTAGTTATTAATACTTATTCACTCATATTGAGAGTTTTTCTTTGCTAGACAGTGTTCAGGTGTTAGAACTATTAGAAGAAATGATTTCTTTTCGTTCCCATTCTCATCCCTCATGACATGGAAGCTAAACCAAGAAAGACGCAGATCTGGCAATGGTGATCCCCCAAGCAACCCTTGCATGGTTAGAGTAGACGGTCCTTGCTGAAAATGCTGCTGGCTCCCTCCTCCATCCCTTACACCACAGCTCATACTTCAATGTTCTTTCATAGATCCCTGCCTCATGCCCCCCTTTCCCCCTCACAGTGAATTCTCGGCATCATGACTCTAACTTACACCTGTTGTTCAAGTTCCCTTAGTCAGACTCATCGTGTGTCATGAAAACAGGCCACTCTTGCCATCTTTACTTTGTTTATGAGCCTGTCTCCTGGGCAATCTTCTTGCATCCTTTATCTTCACTCATTTGCTTCCCAAATTCCACAATTTTAATAAGTCTACAGCTCTTGGTTTTGTTTTTATACCTTGTCCCCTTTCTTTCTCATGTTCTTCTCACTAACAAGTTACTGGATAGGAACACTGATCTTACCGCTTCTCATCTTCAATTATGTATGCATGTATATAGCCATGCATATGTGCACAAGCATGAAATGCTCACAGAGCCCAGCCAATACATTCAACAGCCTGGAGTTAGAGTTGGAGACATCTGTGGACCACCAATGTGGGGGCTGGGAACTAACTTGGGTTCTCTGTAAGAACAGTAGATCTTTACCCTTGAACCATTTTTCCAACCTATCTCCTCTTTACCTTCTTATAATCAATCCATAAGCTGGGTACTTGGGTTCTTTCATTCAAATTCCCTCAGCAAATGGAGAGAAAGAGGGAGGGAGGGAGGGAGGGAAGGAAGGAAGGAAGGAAGGAAGGAAGGAAGGAAGGAAGGAAGGAAGGAAGGAAGGAAGGAAGGAAGGGAGGGAGGGAGGGAGGGAGGGAGGAGAGAGTGACAGAGGCAGAGACAGAGACACAGAGGCAGATAGCTACAGTGTTGGTTGGTTTTGATTATTGGCTTGACATGTAGAATCCCCTGGGAGAGAGTCTCAAGGAAGAGTTGTCTTCCTTAGATTGACACAAAAGAATGTCTGTGTGGGGTAATCTTCATTATGCTAATTGATGTGCCATCATTCACTGGTCAGTGCATTATTCTGAACTGTGCAGGGGAAGGTGAGCTGACCACAAGCTTATGTGAATGCACTCTCTCATTCTCTCTCTCTCTCTCTCTCTCTCTCTCTCTCTCTCTCTCTCTCTCTCTCTCTCTCTCTCTGTCTCTCTGTGTGTGTGTGTGTGTGTGTGTGTGTGTGTGAGTGTCTGTGTGTGCCTGTCTGTCTGTCTGTCTATCTGCCTGTCCTGTCTGTCTCTCTATATCTCTGCATCTTGCTCTGATTTTCTGTCTTTCTCTGTCTCTGTCTCTCTGTCTCTCAGTCTCCTCCTGCACTCAAACTTCTGCCATCTTGATTTCAATGTAACAAATGACCTGGCAGCAAGAGCCAAGCTAGCCCTTTCTTCTCTAATTTGCCCCTTTCCTTAATATTTTAATCACAGAAACAGGAAGCAAAACTAGGACAACCATTTAACCAGACAACCAAAAGAAAATCTAATTTTTACCACCTGGCTTGAATTAAAATGGGGAGGTGCCATGGATGCAGAAGAAACAGGCCTTAGGTGACCATCACTGTTCAGTGACCTCCTTCACATCTGAAGAAAACTAACATGACATGTCAGAGACAGGAAGAAATGCTGCCAGGCACTTGAGCCTTTGCTTCTGTTTTATGCCATTTAGGGACATGTTTTTCTGTCTTTGGTTTTCAATGAGGAAAACCCAGCCTTTCAGCTCTGAAGGGCAGGGAGTGCTCCACCTCATTTTATTCACTCATGTGTGATCTTTACTGTAACTT
The DNA here is from genome assembly GCF_978045245.1 of Mus caroli. Classification (NCBI taxonomy): domain Eukaryota; kingdom Metazoa; phylum Chordata; class Mammalia; order Rodentia; family Muridae; genus Mus; species Mus caroli. The sequence continues at coordinate 51,483,182 of NW_028227273.1, forward strand.
CCTCCTTTTCCTGAGATCACACAATAACTTCAGTTTCACACCTTCTGGTTCCAAGGATTTGAGTTCAAGACATAATATTAAAACCACAAAATGTAAGAACTTCTCTAAGCTGCCATGGAACTTTACTAAGACGTATAGCCAATGCAGTTCAAGTCAAAGTACAGTGACCAAGATGGGCTACTGTTCCTTACAGTCATTGCAGTATTTCCCACGATGACATGAAGACCAAGAAAGCCCCTGCAATGATTTCCTCATTGACTTGTGCTTTATTTTATTTTATTTTTATATATGTGTGGGTATTCCACATATGTATGTATGTATGCTCACAACAGCCAAAAGAGTGTGTCAGACCTCCTGGGTCTGGAGTGACAGATGTTTATGAGATGCCTAAGGTGGTTGCTGGGGACTGAACTTAGGACCTTGGGAAGAACAGCAATGCTCTGAAACACCTCACCAGCCCATTATTTTGTTTTGTTATTGCTTTTGTTTCATTTTATATTGCCCAAGATAGACCAAACTCCTTATGTTTCAAGATCCAGACTTAAAAAGTCTTCTTGCCTACACCTCCCTAAACACTAGAATTATAATTGCTATCATAGTTACTGTTCTATTGCTGTGAAGAGATACCTTGACCAAGGCAATTTTTATAAAGGGAATCATTTAATTGGGGGCTTGCTTACAGTTTTAGAGGGTTCATACATTTTCATCATGACAGAGGACAAGGAAGCAGCCAGACTAGCATGATGCTAGAGGAATAGCTGAGAGCTATATCCCGATCCACAGGCATAGATAGATAGATAGATAGATAGACAGACAGACAAACAGACAGACAGATGGGGCCATGAGATTTTGAAGCCTTCCCCCAATGACACACCTCCTCCAACAAGAACACACCTCCCAATCCTTCTAGTCCATTCAAACAGTTCCACTCCCTAGCTACTAAGCATTCAAACATATGAAACTCTGAGGGCCATTCTTATTCAAGCCACCAGACTTTATTTTATTTTAAAAACCTGTTCCTTTCACACACACACACACACACACACACACACACACATATATATATATAAGAACTCATCTCAGTTTGTGTATAGTAAGTAGGTTGGCTTCTTATCAAATACAGATACCTCTACTTTAGCACTCTTTCTGAAAAGTCCTCTATGTATTATTGAAAGACAAAAAATTAAGCTAACATTGAAAGTAGAAAATATTTGTGTGTGTGGTGTATATAGCACACTGTCCTCATGGGCACTTCTGTAGAAAGAATGAAACAGGAAAATACCTAATAAAAAAATAAATTAAAAAAAAATGAAACAGAAACACCCCCAACCCCACCCCAACTCTATCCTGTTTATGTAAATTCCTCAGGTTCTGGAATACAGACCTAAATGCTGAAACTATCAGGGACCAAAATAGTGTTGTTCGAAGTCATCAACTCACAGCAAACAAGGCAGTAAAGTTGGGGTGGGAAATGAGCAGATGTGGAAGAGAAAAGAGCCCCTGCCCTACTGGCTGAGAATCAAAGACTCTTATGAATAAAGTTATGAATGACATTTACAGGCCCTGTGCATACTAAGGATTTCTTTAACTTTTTTAACCTCTGTTTTTTATCTCACCTAAATAGTACACCTCAAAAACCATCTTATCATGTTACTTGCTGAAAAGTAAAAGAAAAACTTACCAAATTTTTAAATTTTTAATATAACTCTAAAGTTACAGAAAATATATGCATACCTATCACTAAGACACTACAATGTGACTCGCTTGAGAAGCTGCCCTACTGTGTGTAACTATCCTCTTCTAGCTCCCCCTGCCCCTTTCTTAAAGCCCATGCTTAAATCTGCACTAAATGTTTTCTTACTAAACTCTAATCCTGCCTCATATGGACTCGCCTTGAGGTTCTTTTCTGCTGACTGTGTCAGGAATGTCAGCAGAAGATACAGCAGAAACTGTCTCTGAATGCACTGGCCTGCTACCAGTAGTGGCGGCAGCACAGAGCCTGACACAGCATCATAGATCCTAAGGGCTTCCAGTGCACATATGCATTTGCCCAGGCCCTCCTTTCTCTGTAGTTCTCTCTTTGTCTATCAACCCGAGCCAGGCAACATGCTAAGTAATGGTGATGGGAAACAAGGGCCCTCCGTAAATGAGCTTGCCACCAATGACATACAGGGACAAAATACAAAACTGGTACTTCATGCATCAGAGTCGAAGGTCTTACTTACCTTTGATGTTTGCTTCCATGAACTTAATGTAGTCAACTTGTTGGACAGAAGTTGCCGCAGCTGTCAGGGGCATAGGAAAAGTGGTAGAGAGAAAAAAAAAAATGATCAGGTATCAACATTCTAAGGAGAAGCATCCTTTGAAACGGTTGCTTAGCAACATCACACCTAGACCATTAGCATAAATATCTAATAGACTGTTCTCTCTTCCTAGAAGCAAAACTAGAACTGAATAGGAAGCAACGGTATTAAACAAATGCAGTAATCCATAAGCATCCAGCAACTATTGCTGCAGTAAAGTTTATCAGTGAAGGAAAGGGTTTCCTAACCATGTGTCTGGTAGGAACATGGCAAACATGAAAATGGGTGTTAATATATGGCAAATGAGCTAGCAATAAAATTTCTATTTTTAATATTTATTTGTTTGCTTGTTTTCTGTGTATGAGTGTTTTCTCTCTTACATGCATGTCTATATACCATGTGTGTGACCGGTGCCTATAAAAGTTGAAAGAGGCATCTAGTCCCCTGGAATGGGAGTTACAGATGATTGTAAGTCACCATGTGGGTACTGGGAACCAAATCCAGAGCCCCTGTGAGAGGATACAGCCCTGATAATTAAATCTTTTTGTCTTCTTGCTAAAACATCAATTACTGCCTTTATCTCTTGACATAATTACTTGCTGCTTAGGAGGAAACATGGAACATGGTTCTTTGCCACTTTTTTCTCTTATCTCTCAGTGAAACTAATAGTCTTTCATTGGGAATTTTATCTAACATGAGAAACTACTTAGTATCCACTAGCCTGGAAATGTGAGGATCCTATTCTTTCCATGTATTTTAAATAAATGGGCAAAGGCATTCAAGGCACAAAAATAGAATTCATTCCCTTGGAAAGCAAATTAGAAAGAAATCTTGCTTGCTTGCTTGCTTGCTTTTGAGACAGAGCCTCAGAACTCTAGCTGGTCTGGAACTCTCTGTGTACTACAAGATGGCCTGGAACTTGTAATCCTCCTACCTCAGCTTTCTGATGCTGTGATGTTCACTTCACTTAGGGTTGCATCTAGATGGCTTCATCAGCAGGGATCACTTAGTTTCCTTCTGAATGAGTCTGCCTTTGGTCAAATTTTGTTACCTAAGTACCCATCGAGTGTATAACAAAGGCTTTGGGACTAAAGAGGAAGTCTTTATGCTTGAACTTCGGGAGGGAGAAGTTAATAGACACATACCTTGGTATCCAGGAGAATTCCAAAACAGAAGATGAAAAATCCCTTTGACAAAAACCAAAAGCAAAGAATAAATTGTGTATACATTGTATTGTGTTTTCTTTTCCAGACAAGAAATCACCTATATTCTATATGATATACTTCTATCACAATGTTATGACACCTAATGTTCTAATGCTGAGACTTACACACACACACATACACACCCGCATGGGAGGTAATGCCTCATTCTATAACCCCAGACTAGCCTGAGATTTGTTAAATAGGCTAGGTAGGCCTCAAACTTGCAATTCTCCTGCCTCTACCCCATGAATACCGGGGTCATAGGCTTGTACTAGATGCTCAACTTGAACTTGTTTTCCTGTCAGCCTTCCTGCTGGACTCTTGGCTTCTAGAAAACAAAACCACTATGAACTCAAACAGTGCCTGGCACATCACAAAGTGCTCACAGATTGTGTTGATGAGTAAATGACTGAATGAAGTTGTAAACTCATGTGGAACTTTATTCTCTGTTGTGGTGTCATTCAATGTCCCACATAGCATCCAATGGGTGTGTATCTTAGCCTTTCTTTCAACCAGATATTTAATAAGCATCCATCATGTATCTGAGATGACAACAGATACTGAGATTCAGCATCCAATAGCTAGGAGGAAGAAGATGGACTCCACAAGTAACCTTCTATTCAAGTGTGTCTCCTGGAAAATCTTGGCTAAGGCAAATAGCATGCTACTCACAAGCCTGCCCTTTCTAGAGCTCTCAAGACTTGTCTCCATTGGGTGCATGGTCTCTGTGATGACATCTATATTACCACCTGTCCTTTTACTGCTATGTAGACTGCTGCGATGCCTTTAAGAAATTCTAAGCCTTTACTGAGTATGAGGCACTGTGTCAGGTGCTAAATTATATCTTGTAATCCTCAAAAAATTGCTCCATAAGTGTTACTGTGATCCCTGCTCATCAGCTGGGAGAGCTGATGGATGGAGAGATTAAGCACACAGTTGGTATTTGAGAAAAACACACCCGACTCAAGAACCCCAAAAGTGAGACTACCATTTCCATGACTCATTGTACTAGGTGTTCTGGCCTTGTCTGCGTTACACCATGATGGAAGACTTCTTCCAGATACATCAAAACATAAGGATTCGCTCTTCTGAACACTGACTGACTACCAGATATAAAAGCCATCCTTAATACTAAGGATCAGGAGGTGTGTGTGTGTGTGTGTGTGTGTGTGTGTGTGTGTGTGTCTAGAGTAGATTGTGAGTCCTTTCGGTTTGTAAGATACAGAATATCTGTTTTGGCTCCTCTGCTATTGGAGAGGAAAGAGTCATGAGCCCCATGTACATTAATGTGCATCATTGTGCTCCAAGGAACTCATTTACAAAATCTGGCTGTTGGTGTCAGGTTGCTAGCCCCTGTATGTTAAATTCCAGGGACTTGCTTTGTATCGGTCAAGGTCAGCAAGTACTCTGGAGTTACTTCTCTTCCTCTGCTTCATCAGAGATTTGTGTAAGACAATATGGACTGAGTTGGCTACAAGAGAGAGAGAAATGGTGGTTATGTGAATGCTGATAGATTAGAGCTCCACAGAGGGTTACTGGGAATGTCTAGAATTCTCTTTCAGTATGATGTACACTTCTGGGAAAGGTGAATGAGTGTGTCTTCTGTCTCAATGCACTTTGTGTTACTGACTTGTTGGAGCCAAGGAGACGAGGCCATCTTCATCCACCAACCCTAGTTCTCTATATTTATTCCAGTGACAAGAGTATGCAATACATACGCTTACTGTTCTTACCTGGAAAGCATTGAATAAAGCAAAAAGAACATGCCAAGCCAGATTGTGGCTGTCTGCCATTGTTCCTATGCCAAAGCCCCAGGTGAGCCCTAGCAACGGGGTCAGCACGAGGAGGCTCTTTCCCATGCGGATGGCAGTGGCCTTGTCATCCTGATTCAGTCTTTCTCCAACTGCTGGCCTCCAAAGCTTCCTGAGGACCAGCAACACCACAACCAAGTTCACAGCCACAATAGTCAAACCAGGAACAACGAACGCCAAGAGAGGTTTGCTCTTGTCAGACCAGTTAAGCCAACACACATCGTTCCTTTTATAGCTATTGCTAGGTTGGGTGACAGCAAGGGTGATGATGGATATAAGGAGAGGGCACCCATAGCCTAGGCAGAAGCCAATAGCCATCATGGTAGTCAGAGCCATGTGATGAAACACTAGGATAATTCGATAAGCCAGCAGGATGCCCAGAACGAGCATCCAAAAGAACACGGCAAGGTAGAAAAAGTGGGTAAAGAACACCACAGCCACACAGACTCCAGAAGGGCTCACAGAGGGGTCCACAGTGGCAGCAATGATAAACCAAACATCAGCAATTAAGAGTGACAAGGCGATGTTCACCAGGCAAATGTTGCGTGTGTAGGAGGTTTGGCTTCTCTTGGTCTGCTTCCAAAACAGAGACTCGATGATCAGGCATAAGATGAGACTTGCAATGGAGATGCTCAGCCCTATGTATGTGATCCATTTTACCACAGGAACAACAGAAGAGGGGACAAAGGGTGACATGAGCATGGAGAAAGAGGTCAGGTGACTACATCGGCACAGTACTGTGTCCGGAGTTTCATTAACCAGTTGGCAGCCTGCATTGCTCCATTGCAACTGGCTAAAATCCCAAAATACACAGTGAGGCTGGGTCAGGTTTCCCTTGATTTTGGAAAAGTTCAGGAAAATTTCGCTGACGGAATAGTTTTGAATAAGTGTGGATATCACTGGACCATTGACCCATGCATTTCCTCTCTGGGTAATGGGTAGAATGTCCCCAAAGGTCAATGAGGCCATGCTGATAATAGTGTTCGGGTGGGATTTCTGGAATTGATCTGGTTCAATAAACACGTGGCCTCGGATAGGCAGAGAGGCATTTTGTCTCATTTCCATCTGATAGTTGTAGCCCTGTGTGCTCTGGATTTGGGTCACTGGGATCCCTTTCCAGTCAATGAATTTTCCAGAAAAATTAAGAGGCAGAGCCATGGAAGAGATGAGACTACTGATGCTTTCCAATGTCTTTAGTAGCTGGGAGCTGGCATCCTTTGCATCTTGTAATAAAATTGTCCAATTTGTTATGGAGGCTGAATCCAGGATATGATCAGCTATGTTGATGACGTTCTGAAACATAAAAATCGGTCACTTTAGATCTTCGGAGACAGAAGAGCCAAGTGTGGATGGTTGCTCATGTTCAGTATAGGGAAAGTGGTCATAGACTTGGTGAGTTGAGGATCATAGTAAAACACATGAATTACACTCAGTTCTGTCATTCAATGTAGTAGAAGGGTTTACATAAAGAAACTTGGGTCAAGACGGTAGGGTATCTCACTGGGTAAAGGGGCCTACTCCAATCCTGGTGACCTGAGTTCGATTCCTAGAACCCACATGATTAAAAGAGAGAGCCAGTTACCACAGATTGTCCTCTGGTCTCCATCTGCATGTTGTGGAATGTGTCAGGCACACACCGTCCCCCCTACCCCTACACACACACTAAATACATTTTTTTAAAGTTGGATTTAGATTGGTCACCCCAAGTCATCTGCAATCACAGTGAGGTTTTACCTCAGTGTGGATGAATAAGCATGCCACAATACACAGGCTTGCATTCCTTTAACTCGGAGATGGGAACGGTAAATATGTTACAGCCCCAGGGCAGAAGCATGACGTTCAACAACGTCCCTATTTTGTTCCCTTAGCTAACATTAGAATTTGCTTTATCTTATTCTACTTTATTTTAGTATTATCTCTTAGAAGTGTGTTCTTTCCTAATGAGAGATAGAAATGGGGTGGGTCCTGATGGGAAGAGAGGTGGGGAGGATCTCGAAGGCATAGAGGAAGGGGAAGCTAATTAGGATTCAGTGTATGAACAACAACAACAAATATTTTCAATTAAAAAAAAAAGAACTGCTCTTACACTCTTGCCTCTTGCCCCCTTGTCCCCCCTCTCCCTATTCTTCGCCCCCCCTCCACAAGGTCATGGCCAGCCTCTACTTCTCTACTCATCTCCTTCTCTCTGCCTTTCTCTGCCTCTGCTACCCTCTTAACTCCCCTCCCCATGCCCCAAATAAACTCTATTCTAAACTACAAAAAAAGAGACCTTGTTAATTTGTGTCATGGATGCTCAATTTGTAATTTATGGGTTTTTATTGTTGCTTACTGCACATGAATATTCAATAGTTATCTTTAAGAACAGTGTGATTTTTGAATTGCTAGCTGGAGAGGTAGCTCAGACAATGAGAGCACCTACTGCTCTCTAAGAGAAACAAAGTTTGGCCTCAAGTTCAAAATCTTCCTACCTCAGCCTCTCAAGTGCTAGAATTATAGACCTGTGCTACCAGCCTTGGCACTGCCAATTTTTTTTGAAAATATTTATTTTTTTCTTAAAATATATTCTGATTACTGTTTCCTCTCCCAGTCTCTGGCAACCTCTGCTCCCACCCAAATCCACACCCTGTATTTTTCCCATTCGACAACAAATATGCATCTAAATATCAATAATAAAATAAAGTAAGAAGAAAACAAAAGCAAACAATACAGAATAACACAAAACAAACAAACAAGCAAATAAACAGAAACAAAAAAAAATCACAAGAAACGCACACAGACATAGATAGATGCACACACATTTGCACACATAGAAATTCTATAAAACCATAAAATGGGAAGCCATAATTTATGCTCAAAGGACCTGTAAGGAGAAACAAGAAAGGCCTGATAAAGCATTATGAGACAAAAAAACCTCCAAAAATGCCCTGGAGTTCATTTTGTGTTGACCACTTCTAGTGCAGGGCATGGGGGCCTGCCCATAAGAATGGTTTGTGTCCCCAGTGAGACTCTGTTGAAGAAAGCATATTAGTTGCTTGAGTGGTAGCATCTAGTGAACAAATATTAGCATGCCATTTCAAGTCAAAATTTGAACATCTAAACTGAACCAGCCAAGAGAAAGGAGTTCTCAATTGTCCACTGTATGTAATGACTGCATAGGGCCCACAGTCTAAGTTGAAACCTCTCAATGAAGAGATTGCTTGTGAAGGTCCAGGCAGAAAGGAAGGGTTAGCTTTTGCACTATTGAACATGGGCATTTACATTTCTTCTCTTTCCAGACCCCAAACTTAGCATTGAATTTTGGGCCCAACACTTGCCAGGTCAACGTTCTGTTACTGAGCTACACCTCCAGTGAAGTTCTTTATCTACTATGTAGTTCATTATGTGCATTGAGTTCATTTTATACTATAGAAAAGCCAATAAAACTCACACGGGGGACTGTTACATGGCTTCTCTGTTTTTATCAAGGGATTCCCCGTCATCCAAGCTCTCAGTACACCTCCTACAATATGCACCATTTGAAATGCAGCCTTCAATCTGGGTGGAGTGGCACATGCCTGTACTCCCAGCATGCAGAAGGCTAAACCAGGATGCTTTCAAGGAGTTCAAGGCTATCCTGGCCATTGTATGGCATGCCAGGTCCAGCCAGAGCTACATTGTGAGACCCAGTCTCATAAAAGCTAAAGAAAATAAGTTAGAGGTAAATATAGTGAGCCTTTCAAGTGCAGAAAATCATACCATCAGTGTCAGATTGGACACAGTTAAAGAGTTTGCCAGCGACAGCGATGAAATGTTGCTCAGAAGTGACACCACAGAGCCCAGGTTCCCAACTGTGGTGGATGGGCTTTGCAGAAGGATGGTGGAAAGGTTTTGCACCAAAGATGCCACACCCGCCTCTGTGATCTTGCCTGCGATCATCCTGAGCTCCTAAAAGCAAAAATTAATATGAATGTTTACATTCTAAGGGAAAAAGCAGGAATGCTTGCACATCATTAGACATAAGTCAGATGACTTAGCTACAGAGCAAACAGTGGAGCATATCAGGGGCAGCTTAGAGCTGTGTGAATAACGGCTGTGGTTCAATGATTCTTACATTCTAGACACAGTGTGCTTCACACACAATAGGAACTTGTCTTAAACACTCTTTGAAGGAAGCTATGTATTTGATATTTTAGCATCAAGGGAGCTGAATCATGAAAATACTGTCTGAAAGTTATTTCCAGATACATCATAATCTTGGTTCCAGAGAAACAGATGATCAGCAAGATTTGGTGAGTTTGCAAGAAGTACTCAGCTATATGTGGTTCTGCGGCTACCGAGCTCTGCCAGTAGTGATTCTGCACTTCCTGTATAGGGTGAAAAGGTAGATGGAAACATGCCGTTTTGACTTCTGGGCTTGGGTCAATCCCCACTGTGTCACTGGGTTTAGAATCTCATGTCTCCCTCTCAGCCCCTGTCTGCTTCTGTGATGCTAAGGTAACTAGGAAAGCAGTGAGCAGGAGTGTTTGCACTCATCAACACAAGTTGACTCAGGATCCTGGATTCCCCTCACCCCAACCTCCTTGCTCTTTTTAGCTGACTGTACTGTTTCCTGCCTGCCCTCACATCCTGGGATCAACTAATTCCAACTATCACTATGTTTAGAACTGGGACAGAAAAGGGGAGAGCATGATTAGACTCCAGTGGCTACCTGCTCCTTCCTCACAGATGAGGACACAGAGGACAGATAGGGAGAAGCAGCTGTTCCATGGTGCTTTGACAGGTAGCCCTCGTTGGGGCTCTCTGTTGTGGGGGGGAAAGCCTCTGGCTGGGAATGGATGCTCTACTCAACATGGATGTCTGCTATACAAGCAGTGTCTGAGTCAGTCTGGAACACTTTTCCCCTGTGATTTGAATTCTTCTATTCTTGACGAGTTATCTCCTCTCCTTCTCTTCCCTTCTCTTCCCTTCTCTTCCCTTCTCTTCTCTTCCCTTCCCTTCTCTTTTCCCTTCTCTTTTCCCTTCTCTTTTCCCTTCCCTTCCCTTCCCTTCCCTTCCCTTCCCTTCCCTTCCCTTCCCTTCCCTTCCCTTCCCTTCCCTTCCCTTCCCTTCCCTTCCCTTCCCTTCCCTTCCCTTCCCTTCCCTTCCCTTCCCTCCCCTCCCCTCCCCTCCCCTCCCCTCCCCTCCCCTCCCCTCCCCTCCCCTCCCCTCCCCTCCCCTCCCCTCCCCTCTCCTCTTCCCCTCCCCTTCCTCCTCCTCCTCCTCCTCCTCCTCCTCCTCCTCCTCCTCCTTCTCTCTCTCTCTCTTTCTTTAAGTTTTTCTTTCTTTTTTGTACAAAACCATAATCAAGTGACTGTTTGTAGATCAATATTACGGTTACTAGAAGGACCGCTAGCTGCTTGTTTTTTGGTTTCCTGAATGTGTGTCTGTGTGTCTGTATATGCATACATATACAGACACACACACATATGTATTTTTTTATCTTTAGTAAGATAAAGTCATTAGACATTATCTGACTCTGTCAGTCATGCTTACAATCCCTGCTTAACCCAAACCCAACTGAGTCTTCATACTTTTGCATTCTGTTCAAAGATATCAATAGTCACCTTTGGCCCTCTACCTAGCCAGAATCTCTAGGAGATGCTCACTGTGAAATTCAAACTCCCTACCAAAAAAAAAAAAAGTGTCACCTTCTTCAGTTCTTCCAGCTGAGAGAGCACACAGGACTCCCTGGTGATCTGCCACCCAGAGGACTGGCACCTGACCGTCATGCTTCCTGTGAAGCCACTGCTGCAGGGTAGAGTATATTCATCATTCTCAGACCCGAATCCAAAGGAGATGCTGTTACACGAAGCTGAAAAAAATAACAGATACAGGGGGAAAATGACTCTTGAACATTCCAGCACTCTACCAAAAAGTGCAGTGTTTAAATGCTTCAGAAGTTATATTTCCAGATTTAAAACCCAGGCAAAATTTGGAAGCACAGGCACACTGTTGATAGCCAAGAGCATCCTCAGACCCCCTTCTTCCTGATGCCTCCTACCCAAGATGATTTCTCCTTCCAGGGATCTGACCAATGCCAGCAACTCTGTTCTTAAGGGACTATCAGCTGGTTGGTTTTAAGTGAACAAAAGCCCAATGCAACCACTTACAAAAATACTAGAAGGCAAGAGACAACTCTGCGGGTTAAACACCTGCCATGCAAGCATAGGTATCAGAGCTCAGATCCTCAGAACCCGTGTGAATGCTAAGTGGACACAGTAGCCCACCCGAAATCCCACCAGCACTCAGGAGATAGACATGGGAAATTTTCAAATCAAGCTGGCTAGCCAAATTTACTGGAGAAGATGAGTTCCAGGTTCAGTAGGAGACCCTGCCTTATCTCTAAGGTGGAAAGCAACTGTAGAAGACACCCAACATCATCCTTGAGCCAAACACACACACACACACAAAAGCAAAGCACAGCCAAGTCACTTCCATCACAGGCTGTAGTGAAGTCAACACTTCCAGATGTTTATCTGAGATTCTCAGATCTCCAAGTAATAATAGTCTTAGAATCAGATTGAGTCTGTCTGGTGGTGAGAGGACAATGGCCAGTTTCCAGAAAAAGTAGGCGTTAGAACAGGTCTCTTAGAACTCTAATTTCCGAGGACACTGAGACAAATGAGACTGAAGCAAAGATGGGAGCCCACAGCATTACCTTTCCCGAATACTCGAAAAGAGCCATATTTGACTGGAAACTGCCTCCTCAGGGCCACCTGTGCCTTTTCAGCCTCCTGTTCAATGGCAGAGAGGAGTTCAGCAGGGCTAGTGGAGCCGGTCACTTCGTAGCCAACAACGATGCTTCCCTTCCTGCAATAAGGATGTGGGAAGAAAGAGATTCACTGAACCCTCATTTAGTCTCTTAGGGCAAATCTGGAAATGCATGGCATGGAGTCCACAGGAAAGAAGCAAGCAGATCTGCTGTGTACCTTAATGAAGCAGAGAAATATGTGCAATACACACACATAATGCATGTGTGTGCACACACACACTTATATTCGCACATAAATACATACACACATCCATGCGCACATGCATGCATGCATATGTACACATTCATTTGTATGCACATGCATCCCCGTATGCATACATATATCCACACACAGTTCTAAATGTTAAATGTCATGAGAGACAGGCAGACAGTGACAAGCATAGAAAGAGGAAGTAAAGGTCTCACACTATTTATGGCTGCATGGAGAAGGGCTTCCCCATGACATACATCCCTGGTTTTTGAAACAGGTCCTTATAATGACGTCTTAGTTAGAGTTAACATTGCTGTGATAAAACACCACGACTAAAAGAAACTTGGGAAAAAGTTTTCTTTTGCTTACCCTTCAGGGTAGCAGTCTATTATAGAGGGAACTATATAATTTATCAGGGCAGGAACTCAAACAGGACAGGAACCTGGAAGTAGGAACTAAAGCCAGAAACCATGGAAGAATGGAGCTAACTGGCTTGTTCGCCTGCTTCCTTATAACACCTAGGGCCACCTGCCCAGGGGGATGGCACCACCCACAATGGTACACATCCATCAGTAATTAAGAAAATACACTCCAGGCTTGTGCACAAGCAAATCTTAGGGAGACATTTCCTCAACTAAAAGTCCCTCTTCCTAACTAGGTCTCTAGCTTGTGTCAAGTTGATGTAAAACTAGCCAGCATAGACGACAAGAAAAGGAGTGGTGATGAGGGACTTATGGGATAGCATGCATGCATCTGCAAAAGTTCCGGGTCAGGCAGTGAGTTTGACAAACTTAAAGGCCAGAGTGACTGGTCCAGTAGGGGAGAGAGGACGGTGGGAAGTAATGCAGGGGAAGCCCACAAGTGGAAAGATGGCAATAAAGAAAACAGGAAGATGAGCTAAGAAAGAGGCGGTTTGGCTTGAACTACCTGGATAACCATTTACGTGGAAACACAGAGGTTATATGTAGCAGGGTTGCTAGGGAAGCAGATCTGGGATGTACAAGAAAGAAATGAGTTAAGAACTTCACAGAATGGAAGCAAGGTTAGTTAGTGCATTTACATAGTGGAATACTACTGGGCACTGAAAACATAGGACTGAGAAAAATAGAATGTACTTTGAGTATTTCACACTGAGTGATAGAAACCGAGCCATGTAATCAAACAAACAAACAAACCGACATTCTATTTATATGTATCTTTAAGGCCTTTATGGCTGAGCCCTGCGGCCTCCAGCCCTGCAGCTGCTCACATTGAAGTGGGGAGAGTAGAGGGAGGGGAAAAGATAATCAGGATATATTGTATGAGAAAAGCATCTACTTTCAATTTAAACAAGAGGAATCGAGACACAAAGAGAAGCAAGATTGGGAGAATGAGAACTTTGGAAGCTAAGTGCAAACTCTTAGTGCTCTTGCCTTAATGTCCTGCCCCCCCTGCCCCATACTGCTTCTCTACTATTTTCCTACCGATCATTTATTTTGTTTTGAGACAAGGTCTCCCTGGGTAACCCAGGCTACCCTTGTATTCACTTTGCACTCTCAGCCAGTCATGAAATAATAGCAATCCTCCTGCCTCCACACCCTAAGCAGTAGGATGCCAAGCGTACATCATCACACCTCAGCTTTTGAATGGAATAGTCACTGGGATTGGATCTCAGGTTCATCTCAGAGTTCACTGACAGAAAAGGCACAGAAAAGAAAATAATCCATGATACAGGTTCACTATAAGATGGAAGCAGTGGTCTCTGGGTTGGATTTTAAAGAAAATAATTCCTGTGGGACTTTCTACATGACTTTATGGAATAGGAATATGTTTATAGCAAGTGTTGTTGAAAACTCCCCATGACTGGTTTGAAGTGAACCATGGGAAAAAAAAAATAATGAGTCACATCCCTTGAACTCTGAACTACTTCCTCCAGCAAGTAGCCCACAAGTAGCTGGAGTGGAGGCATGCATGTTCAACTCCAAATAACTTTGAATCAAATCATAAACAAAAGGCTAATTTACTAAATATCCCTTTATTTGCTGTAGACAATGACCTCTGAGTTTTAAACCACAGCCTATACTTGATACCTGCCTGCCCAGAAGGATAATGTATACAAGGTTTCCATCCTGACTCCAAATAATACAACACCACGTCTGTCCGCTGTGGCAGGAAATGCCCACCTCTTAACACCCACACTCTAATGCCACCTCTCACCCTTTCTTGAACCTGAACTCTGTGATGTCCGCCTTCCTCTCAAGGTCCTGCCACCTTATGCCCATGTATTTACAATTCTTTTAAATGTGTGTGTGTGTGTGTGTGTGTGTGTGTATGTATGTATGTTCTTCTATGTATAAATGTATATGTGTGTTCACATGCATGTGGGTACTTGCAGGTAGAGGTCAGAGAACAACCTCAGATTGCCATTAGGAATACCAGCTATCTCTTTTGAGACAGGATCTCTCACTGGCCTGGATCTCATTAATTAGGTGAGTCTTGCTGGCCAGTAGACCCCAGGGATCCCCTGTCTCTACTGCCTTGTCACTGGGAATAAATGTGTGCACTACCATGCCAAGCACTGTTATGGGGACCTGGGGTCAGACTCCAGACCTCATGCTTGCAAGGTAGACACTGACTAAACGATCTGCCTAGCACTGGCTTTTCAGTTCTGTCAAAGGCAGCACGAATATCACTGGGCATTCTCAGGACCAGTGAAGAATTCTAGAGCAGCCCTTCTGAGACCAGATGGGACTTACCGAAATTGGGTGACCCGAACTGACTCAAAACCATGGACTCTTCTGTACGCTTCTTTAAGCTTAGAAAGAAAACAAAAGACAATGATTCAATCTTTGTCCTCACAAAAGGACACACATCAAAAGGACATTGGAGCAAAATACAGATGCAAACAATAAATAAATAAAGCAGTAACAGATGAGCAAAAGAAGAAGAGGCCATGGGAAGAAGTTATATGTCATAACAAATACAGTCAAGTAGCAACTGAGAATACACACACACACACACACACACACACACACACAATTTATTTTTGATGATGCTAGGAAAAAGTGAGCTATCAGAGCCTGGTGAAGTGGCTCCATTAGCAAAGTCATTGCCACAGCCGTGAGGAGTTCAGTTCAGGTTCCTAACACTCATATAAGTGGAATATATAAGGCCACATGCATCTGTAGCCATAGCCCTGGGAAGTAGAGACAGGCACATCCCGGAGCTTGCTGGTCAACCATTTCTAGTCAATTGGTGAGACCAGTGTCTCAAATTGGGAGATCTTGTCTCAAAATACTAACACAATGATAATTTGTAGACACCTTTTAACAGGAAGGCACTTGCGATCTACCTCTGGCCTTCACACATGAACAGAGAGGAGGGACAGTTTGGTAATGATGGGATATCCAACATCTTAGAATAGTAGGGAATAGGGTACTAAATAATATAATAAATGTGCCCAGGTCTATGTTCGGGTCCTCAACATAGGCACACTGACTGGTCTGTTCTTACATGACTGCAGTGAAGAGAATATACCGGGTCTTCAGATTGACTGGTCCAGTTCTTATTGACTTTGCTGTGAGGTAACATTTTGTTCAGTAACTGTTCAGCTTCTAAGAGACAATTCTTTGTGGAACAGATTTAAATGATGACAATTGAGCTTGGGTCATAGTAATTTGCTATCTGTGATTAAAAACCACAAAATTGTCAAGAATCCTTAGTACAATATTAAATAAGTACACAAAATCAGACACAAGGCAATTGGGAGCTCAACTGATAAAGTCTTAGGAAAATACTCATGGATCGTCAACTGTGGGTAGAATGGAACTCATCCAAAATAAGTAATGAAATATGCACTAAGGGACCAAAGAGTTGGCTCAGCGGTTAGGAGCATGCTGAGAACTTGAACTCCCTGTTCCCAGCATCCATGTTGAGTAATTCACAGCCGCCCATAAGTCTAACATCAGGGCCATTTCTGGGCTCTGTGGGCATGTGCATACATGCATGCCTAGAATGTATACTCGCGCGCGCGCGTGTGCACACACACACTTTAAAATGAAATAAATCTGTAAAAAATGTTATTAAGGAGCTAAGGTGACAGTTCAGTCAGTAAAGCACTTGTCTTGCATGAAGACCTGAGTTTGAGTCCCAGGACCCATGTCAGATGTGATGGAGCATGGTTATAATCTCAGCACTCAGGAGGCCGAGGCAGGCAGATTATACAGACTCACTAGCCAGTCAGCCCAGATGACTTGGTGATCCCCAGGCCAAAGAAAGTCCTGTCTAGAAGGGAAAAACGCAGGGGTTGTGGAGAAAAGACAACATTTGAGTCTGTTTTTCTCTATCCCCTATATGTGCACACAACACCCACATGTCTATACAAATATGAACACATATAAGATGTGTATTAAATGAGTGTTCTAAATTGAAAAGCATTGGAACTTAGGGTTAGAAAGAAAATCCTTACATAATAAATAATGCTTACTTGATTTTCAATTCCAGCTGTGTAGTGGGCATATACATCAGATGATGAATTCCAAAGGTCTTCAGGAAAATTTTCATCGATTTCAAAAGTGCCCCAAACTTCTATGGGAAACAGAAGAGAAAAAGTCTTTAGAGAAAATAAATGTCTAACTTGATTTTGTCAGCAGCATGAAGTTATAAAAGTACAATTCTGAATCCATGGTAAGTATTTCCATTTATTTTCATGAAATATATTCATTTAACATCATAAAGGAAAGAAAGAAAATTGGAATTTTCACTGATGAATTTCTAACAATTATGAGAACATTCTAGTGAGCATGTGTATGTGTGTGTACATGGAAATGGGATGTCTGGTGTCTGTCTCAACTAGTCTGTACCTATTTTTTGAGAGAGGATCGCTAACTGAGCCTGGAGCTCAGCAATCCGGGTATATTAGCAGACCAGAGAGTCCAGGGATCCCGAGTCTATGTTTGCCCGTGTCTTCATGCTTGCACCAAGCACTTCATTAACTCAGACATCTCCCCAGCCACAGCACAACTTTAAAGCAGTTTGCTAACTCCTTATAAGCACTGTGTTGACTAGCTCAGGGCTAGTGCTTGTCTGTACAGAGTTGGTGTCTCAAAGGGCCTAATCGTTAGCTGCTCTGGAAGCCCTCCTCTGGTCTCCAAGTGGAAAATTCTTTCCACCTCTGTTTTCCATCCCCACTTTCTCCATCTGGCTATACTGTCTCAACAATACTGTGGGAAGCCTGACTGAGTCTTTTTTTTCTATTTCTTGTAGATGGCTCAGAAATAGGCCTTTTTCCTAAATGTGGGCTTTCATTGGCATTTGTTAAAGAAATTGCCTCTTTTCTTCCTTATATTACAACCTCCCTTCCCTACCAGCCTGATAATTCATACACAGCATGACAAATGCTTTGTGGTGTCCTGGAGGCTTTATCCTGGAACTGGACATGAAAATGGTGCTTAATAGGTATATGATTGGCATAACATGAATTGCTGTGGTCCTGGGGAGGTGAACCAGGTATGCCCAGTTAAACTGAATTATTACTGGCTCCTCCCTCAATCTTTTCTTTCCTCAGATCTAAAACCTAGAGCTTCAAGATGGCTAGAGTAGTCGTTGAAGAGAAACTCCTTCGCCAACTCCACCACCACCTCCTCCTCCTCCTCCTCTTCCCTTTCCCTCCCCCTTGCCCCCTCCTCTCCTCCTCCTCTTCCTCCTCCTCTTTCTTCTATTCTTCTCCATTCTCCTTTGCAGACTCAAACTATAGCCTAGACTGTCCTAAAACTCATTATGTAGCCCAATCTGGCCTCAAATACAAAGCAATCCTCTTGGCTCTGTCTCCTGGATGCTAGGGTTACAGGCATGAGCGACAGAGGAAATTGTCTTAAAGTCATTAAGGTCTGGAGTGCAGGTAACTAGACTCAATCTCACCCTTCATAAAACAGAAACTTAAGTCAACAGTGGCTCCCCTGGTTCTTAGGTTAAATACAGTGTGTGTGTGAGAGGGGGGGGGTAGGCAGGGAGAGAGAGAGAGGTGGGAAGGGAGAGGGAGAGAGAGAGGGAGAGGGAGATACAGACATAGACACAGACATAGACACTGACACAGAGACACAAACACAGACACAGACACAGACACAGACACAGACACAGACACAGACACAGGCACAGGCACAGACACAGACACAGACACAGACACAGACACAGGCACAGGCACAGGCACAGGCACAGGCACAGACACAGACACAGACACAGTCACACAGGCACAGGCACAGGCACAGGCACAGGCACAGGCACAGGCACAGGCACAGGCACAGGCACAGGCACAGGCACAGGCACAGGCACAGGCACAGACACAGACACAGACACAGACACAGTCACAGGCACAGCCACAGACACAGACACAGACACAGTCACAGACACAGTCACAGACACAGACACAGACACAGTCACAGACATAGTCACAGACACAGTCACAGTCGACACAGACACAGTCACAGACACAGACACAGACACAGTCACAGACATAGTCACAGACACAGTCACAGTCGACACAGACACAGACACAGACACAGACACAGACACAGACACAGACACAGACACAGACACAGACACAGACACAGACACAGACACAGACACAGACACAGTCACAGACACAGACACAGACACAGACACAGACACAGACACAGACACAGACACAGACACAGACACAGACAGACACAGACACAGACACAGACACAGACACAGACACAGACACAGACACAGACACAGACACAGACACAGACACAGACACAGACACAGGCACAGGCACAGGCACAGGCACAGGCACAGGCACAGACACAGACACAGACACAGACACAGACACAGACACAGACACAGACAGACACAGACACAGACACACAGTCACAGACACAGACACAGAGACACAGACAGTTTGTGTCTTGTATTTTTCTCTGTGTGTATGTGTGTGTCTGCCTATCTTCCTGCCTGCATGTCTATCTATGTCTATCTCTGCCTATCATCTATCTATCTATCTATCTACCTCCCTCCCTCCCTCCCTCCCTCTTTGGTGTGTGTATGATAAAGAATATGTTTTGTGACTCAGAGCAGGCCTTTCAAAGCAATCCCCAGGAATTCTTCCTGCGTTCACACATCTAGAATTGATTCTGGTAAAGAAGAGAAATGGGGGTTGGGGGAAGGAAAAATTTTTGACTCGGGCAGCTAGCTGCCCACTTGGATTTTAGTGCATCTTTCTAAATCTCAGTAGAATCCCACAGTCACAGAGCTGCACCAAGAAGTCCAAATGACATCCAAACCTCACCATGTGGTTTTGGATCTGCTGCATGTAGGAGCTCTGACTGGATCCAGGCAAAGCTAATAGGACATCTCCACATCACCATTGCCCCTCAGCATCAGCTGCCCTAGCCAGGCAGAGTACAGTACAGTCCCTGTAGTATGCTGCGGTAAGAGCACCCCAGTCAACAAGCACTTACTTGCTCTCTCACAGAAATTAATGCTCTGCCTGAGGCTTCTGAGAGAGCAATTGCAGCTTGGGACGGGTCCAGTTGTGTGAAGGCAGCAGTTCTGGGGGTCAAGGCAGGAGGGAGGAAACCACGTATAGCTGTCTTCGCAGGCACACTCCAGGAACCCTTTTCGGCTTCTGCAGTCTGTGTATAGAAAAAGAAATAGAACGGCATGTCTCAGTGTCTGCTTTCTAAACCAACATCTGCTCAGTCCTTGACTCTGACTGGAATCTGAACCAAAGATTCCCCAGCAGAAGCTGGAAGGGTGGCGATGCGTTTAAGATGAAGAAATGTCTAACTCTGTAGACTAGGAGGTTAGTGTGAAAATCCTAGCAAAGATAAAACCCAAATGACTTGGCTTAGCATTCAACACAAGACTATGGATCCCACAGGTATCCACTGTGGTGCAAGAGAGAGGCAGATGAGCATAGTCAGAAACTAGAGCTATTGAAGAGGTCTAAAGGGTAGTTGACCACTGTCGTTTGAGCCCCTGTTTATGCATCTATCAGCACTCCATGTGTCAGGGCTGAAGACCACATGGCTCGGTGTTTGAGAGCACTTGCAGGTCTGCTGGAGACCTGGAATGGGTTCTCAGCACCCACACGGTAGCTCACAGGCATCTGAAACCCCATTCCAGGGGGATCTGACACCTTCTTCTGGCCTCCTCAGGTAGCAAGCACACACATAGTGCACACATATACATGCAAGCAAAACGTTCATACATGTAACAAAAAATTTTGGATGATTTAACATTTTAGAAAGACAGAATGACTTAGAGGTGGGGCCCATGTTGAAAATGCCTAGTGGTTAATGTTGTGGATTCTTTATTCTGTATTGGATCTAACACAGCCATCGAAACTCCTTCCCTCTTAACAGATGGTGAAGCTGTATGATCCAGGATAGGTTTGAGAAAGGCACATGGTGGTGTGTAGTGAGTGCTGCTGTAGTGAGGAAACCCTGAAGCACTTCACCCCCGAGAGTATGAGCCAACAAGTCTGAAATGGACCAAGAGTTTGCATTTCTATTAGGTTTCCCGATCCCGCTGCTGGCTGGGATCTGAACACTCGGAGACTCGGTTTTAGCCAAGTCAATGGTTGAACTTCGCTGGGAACCACTTTTGTGGTGTGTGTTGCCAACTAGTTCTTGCTATCTTCAAGAAACAGTGGGATTTCCTATCCTGGCTTCATGAGGCTGGAGTGAGTGGTAGAATAAATCATGGCCAATATAATAGAAGTAGAGTTAGTGTCTGTCCCTTCCCAGCCAAAGAATGTCACTGCCTGTGTGAGAGTCGCCAGGGTTTCATTTCTTTGGTGCTCAGAAGGGATTCATTTGAAGTAAGATCTCCCCCATCAGCTGGTGCCTGACGGACAACCACAGGCACAACCCCCTTGCCAGTGTGCAGTGGACATGTCACATGAAGAAGAAACATTAGTTCTTGATGCCACAGAGCTTGTAGAAGAATCTTTTTTTTTCACAGAGCAACCCTTCATTGTGGCCCACCCTCTTCCCCCTTTACACTCCCAGTTTACACTGGACAGCTAATTTACATGTGGTGGCCTTCACTCTGATGATCTTGCTGGGACCTCGTAAACTCGGCGATGGAGATTTCAAGAGCTTCAGAAATCTCTTCAGTTCTCTCTTCTCCTCTGGATCTCTGTATGTCACCTGAAGTAGCACCTCATAGTCCTGGACTGGAGGTAAAGAGCAGTCATTAGAAGGTACCCGTCTGTGGGGAAGACCACTTAGCCGTCATCCTGTCCAGCTTAGAGCTCCTGGAGGGTCCCTGACGTTTGTCACTACATTCTGTACATCCAGACATTGACTGAGCATGCTCAAAAGCAGACGCGCCTTACACATGCCTCACACAGATCTCTCCTCCCACTTCTACTAGGCCAGTGGTTCCCATGCTCTGTGGACTACCCCAGAGTCAAGAGGAAACAGGCTTGAATGTCCTGCCCACTCTTCCTCCCTACTCCAGCTTTGGTTTCCTTGAAGTATCTGCAGCATTAAAAAAAAAACCCAACAACAACAAAAACCAACCAACCAACCAAACAAACAAAAACAACTCAACTTCACATTTTAAAAAAATGTTCCAGTCATTAGTGGGACTTTTAGGACTTGCTTAAATACAAAAACAAAACATAATTTTAGCTTCCCTCTGTATATACTTACCTCCAGCTATTTACTTCTATAAATAAGTCATTTTCCTTTCTTCCCCTCCCCTCCACCCTCCACTCCCCAAAGACAAGCCTTCTGTACTCAGGGCTCTGGAATCCTCGGCTTCCCCATGCCAGGCTCAGTCTTTCCTTGAGCCTTTGCATATGTGCTAGCTCTCCAGCCAGACTGACTAGGTTCAGATCTTGTCTATAGTTCCCACAGGCCTCGGGAGTTCCTCTAAAAGATGGGGAACAGGGTACATATGCTCATGGTCACTTTCTCAGGAGGTAATGGTACTGAACTCAGAAAGACCAGGTTCAATCCTGTCTTACAGCCCCTAGCTTTAGGCCCTAGGTTCACTATCTTTAAAATAAAGATGGCCATAAACAGTCAAAAGTGCTTGTGAGGTTTTAATGCTTATAATAGAACTGGCCACAGCCTGGCATAGTGACAGGCCAATAAATAAATACTTGCTGCACTTTATTGTCATTGTTACTGTTGGGGAAATCTTGTTTGTCACACTCCATGTTGAGATTTTTGTTTTGTTTCCTTGAAGAACTGTTGCATGGGGACATGTTTTACGTGATGGCTAGCACACAGCCATGTGCTAATGCATGTAAGTGCACCACATGTCAGAAAGGCCTTTGTGGATTGGATCCTAGAACCTAGCAACCACTGGTGTGGACCAATGTTTTCATAAGGAAATACATTCAGTGCTTCCAGCCTGCATGTTTTAAATCCACACCAGGACCCATCCCCAAGTTAAGAGCTCTGCCTATTAATTACATTCATAGGAGGGAAACATAAAAGAAAGAAATAAAAGGACAGACTGGTGTCAGGTATGGTGCATGATGCTCATCTTCAGTGTCGGCCTGCCTGGATTTGTACTAATCTAGGAGACACACCTCTGGATGTGTATTTAAAAGAGTTTCCAGAAAGGTTTAACTGAGAAGAGAAAACTCACCCCGGAACGGATATGATGCCATTCCATGAGCTAAATTAAAGGACAAAAAGCAAGTGAGCCAAGCGTGAGCCCTCATCCCTAAGCTTCCCAAGTGTGGATAGAATGTGGCCGCTACCTCAAGCTCCAGCTGCCACCCCTGCCTGGCATAATGGACTGCCTAGCCCTTTAAATCGTGAACCTAAATAAGTCACACCCCCCTTGTAGGGCTTTGGTAAGGTGCTTGGCCAGAGCAATAAATATACCAGCTACCATACTATGTGTTTAATCCTCAGAAGTGTCCTGCTCTTAAGAATTACTAGTATTCTCTCTTTACAGATTTGGAAATTTTCATAGCGTGCCTAAGATCACTATTAGGACTTGCTTAAATACAAGCAAGCCGTTGCTGAGGTGGGAACTCTGTTTTCTTGGTCTCAGTGTCCAGTGTTCCAGCACCTCTAGCGGAATCTTACCTGGATGCCTTTCCTCAACCATACTGACAATTTCTTTTGTTCTGTGGCCATCATTTTTCTGCTTTAAAAAAAAAGAAGAAGATAACTATGGTGAGGCTTTGATATTTGCAAATCATAGGCCTGTTGAGTTTTCCAGAAGACCTGACCTAATATCCAAGCAAAGGATGATGGGAGATGGCCAAGGACCAGGGAAGACTGTTTTGAGCATCTGAAGGTGCCTGCAGGAAAAAGCTTCGCAGGAGGCAGGAACAGCAGGTGCAAGTGCTGTGACTGCGCAGTCATGAAGATAGAGTGAGGGACTGGAGAGCATGAGGGTGGGGACAAGGGCAGGGGCAGGGGATGGGGGCGCATGAGAATGGAGAAGAGCGACGGAGTCCATAGGTGCAGGTCATATAGATCTATCAGACCACGGAAAGAAGATTTATAAGGAGGGGAGTGAGGGAAGTGTTGTTGTGGTGTGGTGTGGTGTGGTGTGGTGTGGTGTGTGTGTGTGTGTGTGTGTGTGTGTGTGTGTGTTGCAAGTACATGGGCTCAAATGCCTGGCTCTGTGACTGCCGGGTTCCACTCCAACCCAGTACTGGAAATACAGCCATCCATGCCCAGCTTTTTAAAGCCTAAGCTGGGGAGTCCAGCATGGGTCTTCATGCTGGCAGAACAAGAGTTCTTCTCCACTGAGTCGCCTGGTTTTTTAGCCTTTACCCCAGTGAGTTATGCAGAGTTTGAACAGGGGGAACAAAAGAAAGATCCACTCTAAGTTTCCAGAAGCCTTAATCCTGACGCCATATTTAGAATGGCCAAGCGCAGATGCAAGGAAAGCACTTCTGGGGTTACGGAAGCAATACAGGAGTGAGATGAGAAAGCTGTAGACAGGGGGAGTGGCAGACGACGTCAGTCGTGTCTGATGTCTGGGTATATTTTACAGATCCATTTTAAAAATTATCTAAATGGGCAACGTGACAAAGACTCAAGCATGGCACATTTTACCCAAGTGGAAAGAGAGTGTTGCAATGGGAAAGGAGGAGTAGGTTTGGTAGGGAAAATTCAGGGGTTTGGGACCCATAAAGTTGAGGAACACAGGATGGTGGGCACATGGGGTAGATGTTGAGCGGGAAGCATCCAGACAAAAATACACATTAGGGAATCATTAGTGAGTAGAAAACATTCAAGCCATGATCCTCGATGAAAGCATCAAGTAGGCCATGGCTGTGAGAAGGCTCAGTGGTTAAAGCACTTGCTATGTAAGACGGAGGACTGGCTAGTGTTTGGATCCCTAGAACCTATGTGAATATGGAGTAAACAAGATGCCCTACCTTGAATTTCAGCCTTAGGAGGTAGAGAGAGTCCCCAAAGCAAGCTGGCCAGCAAGAGTCATAATGTCACTGACCTCTGGGCCTAAGAGATTCTGCCTCAGTAAATAAAGTAGAAAAACCATTGGAGAAGTTTCCTGATATCAAGGTCTCTATGTGTAAACACAGTCTCATACGTGTCTGCTCACACATGTACAAACTTGCATATTCACAAATGTATAATAAATATATACAAATAGAAACAAAACTAAGAACGGTGACTACACTTGGTGCTTGGGAAACAGAAGCAGAAAGATTGCTGCAGGTTTGAGGCTTACCTGGTCTATACAAAGAGTTCCGTGCCAGCCAGATATATATTACAAGATCCTGTCTGTCTCTCTCTCTCTCTCTCTCTCTCTCTCTCTCTCTCTCTCTCTCTCTCTCTCACACACACACACACACACACACACACACACACACACACACACACATACACCATACAGGGTGGCGCACATCTGTAATCTTCAAACTTAGGAAGTAAAGACAGGAAGATCAGTAGTTCAAAGCTACCCTCAGCTACACTATGAGTTTGGGACCATCCTGGGTTGCATAAGACCCTGTACTGAGCAATAATTCCAGAAGAGAAGGGAAAGTGGAAATGATAGAGAAAGCCCACGGGTGTTAATGTTCACCCATATGGTTTTCTGTGCCCAAGAGGCCATAGCATAGAACATGATGAATTAGACAAGATCTCCAAGATAGTAAAATATTCTTGGAAGGGACTCATTTGCAATCAAAGAAATAAAATCTTGTTTTAGAATTACCAGTCCATGCTGGGAATCCTAAGACAAGACCTCTAGACCTCTGATGCCAATCCACTGACCTTTGCATCTCAGGTTCCTGGAGAGTTATAGATTCCAAAGGGACCGGGAATGTGAAGAGGAGAGATGGTTACCAAGAAAAATAAGATGTGTACCAGCTCACCTGCAGGAAGCCATCAGTGCCCTCAGTGAGCGTGAAGAGAGGGAAGAGCCACAGAAGTCCAATTCTCATATCCAGTAGCTCCTTCTCTCCTCTCTGGACTGAACACAGACACCCGTGTCTAGTCACCCTGGAGGCTGTGTGCTAGAACAAACATTGTAAGCCAGGACTGTAACTAGGAACAATCACCACCAGCCCCTGAAGATTTACTGGGGTTTTCGTTGTCACATTAAAACAACCAAGAGCTCTGTGAGTGCAAATAACAAAGACAGATTTGGAGTGGCTAAAGTCAAGGATAACAATAAGCCAATCTAGAAAGTTCCCTTCTTGGTACTTTATGGAGTTAGTAATGAATTGTTCTTAGGTTTCAATTTATCTTATATAATTGGCCCAGAACTTAGCACATCAACATTGTGGTGATTTGAATAAGAAGTGTCCCTGGTAGGCGCTGGGATTTGAACACTTGATTCCTGGTTGGTGGTGCTGTTTGGAGGTTGTGGAGCCCTGGGGAGATCATGTAGGGAAGGCTTTGTGTGTTTACAGCTTAACCTCACTTCCAGTTCCATTTCTCCACTTTGTGTCAGTGGTTGACTATATGAACTCTCAGTTTCCTGCTCCCCCTGCCTGCTGTCATGGCTCCCTCCCCATTACAGAGTTTCTCTCTGGACATAAGCTAAAATACATCCACTTATCTTTCAGTTTCCTTTGATTGTCAAGTTTTGTCATAGCAACAGAAACGTAACTAATAAAGACTTGGGCAAAAAAAAATTTTATCTTTTATGTCTATGTTATTTGGTGTCAAAGAATAATAATGCCAACTTGCAATCATTCTGTATAAGCTACTAGGCACATGAGGCTTCTCCATTTTTTAATTTTAATTGAAATTATAGTTAAAATTCAATTTCTGCATCTGGAGCTGAACCAGTGCCACACCTCTCCATACCCATATTCTGCCCAAAGAGAGCTGGTCTCCCAGGAGTGCTGACACACAGGCTTACAAGAGGAACAAGCCCAGAGTCAGAGACAGCAAGACCAGCTAACCAGATGGTGAGAAGCAAGTGCAAGAACATAAGCAACAGAGACCAAGGCTACTTGGCATCATCAAAACCCAGTTTTCCCACCATAGTTAGCCCTGGATACCCCAACACACCAGAAAAGCAAGACTCTGATTTGAAATCACATCTCATGATGATGATAAAGGACTTTAAGAAGGACATAAATAACTCCCTTAAAGAAATACAGGAGAACACGGGTAAAGAGGTAGAAGCTCTTAAAGAGGAAACACAAAAATCCCTTAAGGAATTACAAGAAAACACAACCAAACAGGTGAAGGAATTGAACAAAACTATCCATGATTTAAAATTTGAAATAGAAACCATAAAGAAATCATGAAGGCAGACAACCCTGGAGATAGAAAAACTAGGAAACAGATCAGCAAGTATCAGCAACAGAATACAAGAGATAGAGACAAAATCAGGTGCAGAAGATACCATAGAAAACATTGACACAACAGTCAAAGAAAATGAAAAATGCAAAAAGTTACTAACCCAAAACATCTTGGAAATCCAGGACACAGGAGAAGACCAAATCTAAGGATAATAGATATAGAAGAGAGTGAAGATTCCCAACTTAAAGGGTAAGTAAATATCTTCAACAAAATTATAGAAGAAAACTTCCCTAACCTAAAGAAAGAGATAACCAGGAACATACAAGAAGCCTACAGAACTCCAAATAGACTGGACCAGAAAAGAAATTCCTCCCAACACATAATAATCAGAACAAGAAATACACTAAATAAAGATAGAATATTAAAAGTAGTAAGGGAAAATGATCAAGTAACATATAAAGGCAAGCCTATCAGAATTACACCAGACTTCTCACCAGAGACTATGAAAGCCAGAAGATCCTGGGCAGATGTCATACAGACCCTAAGAGTACACAAATGCCAGCCCAGGCTACTATACTCAGTAAAACTTTCAATTACCATAAACAGAGAAACCAAGATATTCCATGATGAAACAAAATTTACACAATACCTTCCCACAAATCCAGCCCTACAAAGGATTAAAGATGAAAAACTCCAACACATGGAGGGAAGCTACACCCTAGAAAAAGCAAAAGAGTAACATTCTTTTAACAAGCCCAAAAGAAAATAGCCACACACATATAATTCCATCTCTAATAACAAAAATAACAGGAAGCAACAATTACTTTTCCTTAATATCTCTTAACATCAATGGACTCAATTCCCCAATAAAAAGACATACTAACAGACTGGATATGTAAACAGGACCCAGCGTTTTGCAGCATGCAGGAAATACATCTCAGTGACGAAGACAGACTCTACCTAAGAGCAAAAGACTGGAAAAAAAAATTCCAAGCAAATGATCCCAAGAAACAAGCTGAAGTAGCCAATCTTATATTGAATAAAATCAACTTTCAACCAAAAGTTATCAAAAAAGATAAGGAAGGACACTTCCTACTGGTCAAAGGAAAAATTCTACCAATATGAACTCTCCATTCTGAATATCTATGCTCCAAAATGCAAGGGCACCCACATGCATAAAGGAAACTTTACTAAGCTCAAAACACAAATTACACCCCACACAATAATAGTGGGAGATTTCAACACCCCACTCTCATCAACGGACAGATCATGGAAACAGAAACTAAACAGAAGTTATGAACCAAATGGATTTAACATATCTATAGGACATTTGATAAAACCAAATAAATATACCTTCTTCTCAGCACCTCGTGGTACCTTCTCCAAAACTGACCATATAATTGGTCAAAAACAGATCTCAACAGATACAAGAAGACTGCAATAATCTCATGCATCCTATCAGATCACCACAAAGTAAGGGTGGTTTTCAATAACAACAAAAACAAAAGAAAGCCCACATACACATGGAAGCTGAACAATGCTCTACTTAATGATAACTTGGTCAAGGAAGAAATGAAGAAAGAGTTCTATAAAAATGAAGGCACAACATACCCAAACTTATGGTAGTACAATGACATAGTACTACCTAAGGATCCAGCTATAGCACTCCTGGGCATATAACCCAGAAGATGCTCCAACATGTAATAAAGACACATGCTCCACAAATTTCATAGCAGCCATATTTATAATAGCCAGAAGCTGGAAACAACCCAGATGTCCCTCAACAGAGGAATGGACTCGGAAAATGTGGGACATTTACACAATGGAGTACTACTCAGCTATTAAAAACAGTGACTTCACAAAATTCACAGGCAAATGGATGGATCTAGAAAATATCCTGAGTGAGGTAACTCAGTCACAAAAGAACACAACAAGGCATGTACTCACTGATAAGTGGATATTAGGCAAAGAGTGTGGAACACCCATATTGCAACTCACAGACCACATGAAGCTCAAGAAGAAGGAAGACCAAAGAGTAGATGTTTCAGTCATGCTTAGAAGGTATATATGCCTCAATTCCTCAGTGTCTTCAACCATAAAAATACAGATTACAATAAGACAGATATCAAGAATTATATGGATATAACTTATTTGAAAAATCATATCTATATGCTGCAAATTAAATCTGCAGTTAATTGAGCTTGAGCTCTATTTTGCTGATAATATGCAAAATGTATTAAGCACTGTCTTAGTTACGGTTTTACTGCTGTGAACAGACACCATGCCCAAGGCAAGTCTACAGACAGCATTTAATTGGGGCTGGCTTACAGGTTCAGAGGTTCAGTCCATTATCGTCAAAGCAAGAGCATGTCAGCATCCAGGCTGGTATGGTGCAGGCAGAGCTGAGAGTTCAATATCTTCATCTGAAGGCTTCTAATGGAAGACTGACTTCCAGGCAGCTAAGGTGAGAGTCTTAAGCCCACACCAACAGAGCTCGTGTCTCTAGCTGCACATGTAGCAGAAGATGGCCTAGTTGGCCATCATTGGGAAGAGAGGCCCCTTGGACTTGCAAACTTTATATGCCTCAGTACGGGGGAACACCAGGGCCAAGAAGTGGGAGTGGGGGGGGGTGGGAGAGTGGGGGGGTGGTATAGGGAACTTTTGGGATAGCATTTGAAATATAAAATAAGAAAATACCTAATTAAGAAAGAAAGAGAAAGAAAGGAAGGAAGGAAGGAAGGAAGGAAGGAAGGAAGGAAGGAAGGAAGGAAGGAAGGAAGGAAGGAAGGAAGAAGGAAAAAGATACAATTCCCAAACTCAATAATTCACCATTGGAGTAAGTGTCCTTGGTCAGGAAAGAGTAGAGTTCTACCCGCTAGCCTTACCTTGCTTCTTGGTAAACTTAAACTTCATGTGCACACGCCATTCCCATCAGACGCTGCTCTCAGCTCCTGCTCTTTGACCTAAAGACAAAGACAGGGGGTGAGAGGTGGAACAGGGAGGACTATTATACCCATGACCAGTTTTCTGAGGCCTTCGAAGAAATTGTGGACACATGGTGTCTGTGTCACCCTCCCTCTTGGGTGAATGAATGTTCCTCTCACACCCACCTTCCCCACCATCCGGTTTGACAAAGACCCCTCTTAGATCTTTGGCTGCATGAGTCTGCAATGGTAACCTGTGCCTCAATCCTTTTTTGTTTGGTTGGTTGTTTTTTGAGACTGGGTTTCTCTTTGTAGCCCCGGCTGTCCTGGAACTCACTTTGTAGACCAGGCTGGCCTCGAACTCAGAAATCCACCTGCCTCTGCCTCCCAAGTGCTGAGATTAAAGGTGTGCACCACCACAGCCCAGCTTCTTCTTTTTAAAGATTTGTATATTTTTCTTTTATGTGCATTAGTGTTTTGCCTGCAGGTGAGTGACAGATCTCATTAGAGACAGTTGTGAGCTGCAATGTGGGTGCTGGGACGTAAGGTCCTCTGGAAGAACAACCCACTCTTTTAACCACCGAGTCTTCTCTATAACCCCTTCAACCATTCTTTTAGATCTTGGCTTATCTGCTCTAAAGTGTGCCTGTTTCTGTCTGTGTTTACTATTCTCCAAAGCTAATGGATATTTGTCTCTGAAGAAGAGCATTTCAGTCATTCTTCCCTTTCCCTCTGTGTCAGCACCTGGGAATTGATCCAGGACTACTGAACAGACCAATACCTGCACAAGTCCCCCATATAGAATGGCAGAGCAGTGGTTCTCAACCTGTGGGTCATGATCCCTTTGAGGGAGGGGTCAAACAACCCTTTTACAGGGGTTATATATCAGAAATCCTGCATGTCAGAGATTTACATTACGATTCACAAGAGTAGCAAAATCACAGTCATGAAGCAGGAACAAAAATAATTGTATGGTTGGGGGTCATCACAGCATGATGGACTGTATTGAAGGATCACAGCATTAGGAAGATTGAGAAGCAGTATGGGAAAGGATCTGACTGCAACTTAAACATACCTTTCCACAGACTCCAAGTCAACTAAATCACTTGAGTCCACTCTGATTAAGTGCCATGGAAACAGATGTTGCATTGTATTGCTTAGGGAATGATGACAAGAATATGTCTGAGTGCATTCAGAACAAACACATATTTCTAGTCCACACTGATTGAATTCATGATTATATATATTTTTTTTTTCCTGAGTTGTAACACACTTTGGATTTGGATATCTGCCCCACGTGTGTAGTATATGTGTGGTATGTGTGTGGTGTGTGATATGGTGTGTATGTGTGTGTGTGTGTGTGTGTGTGGTGAGGTGTATGGGGTATGTATAGGTGTGGTGTGTGGGGGAATATGTAAGTATGTGTGGTGTTTGTCTGGTATGTGTGTCTGGTATGTGTGGTGTGTGTGTGTGTGTGTGTGTGTGTGTGTGTGTGTGTGTTCTATTTTTCTCCTCTGTTACTATGCTAAAATGCCCTGCCAAAAAGCAACTGAGGGCAAAAGCCTGCATTCAGGTTGACTCTCACCACTTCCCCTGACAGTCAAGACAAACTGCAGAAACTGCAGCAGACTTCCCTACCAGCCGACCAAATCCAGACAGTTTCCCACTGAGGCTTCCTCCCCAGGTGATTCCGGATTGTGTTAATGTGACACCACAAAAGAGTTCTGAGTCTGGGTCCCATGGGGCACGGGCCTGTCTCAACCTCAGTGTGCAGCAATGGCTGGGTGTGAACACCTGATCCTCCTGCCTCTGCTTCTGAACATCCGAGATTCCAGCTATGCATTACCACACTATGATTACCTTGGATATTTTCCTTTGTTTCTCTCATTTCAGTCTTGCTGTTAACTTGTCAAGCATGACTAAGTTAATATCTAAATGCCCTTATGGAATAGAGCCATATAGCAAGGGGAGGTCGGGCTCTCACCCCCTCCTTCTTTTTCTCCAATTCCAGGAAGACTCTTTTCCTTTAGTTTCTAGGTATTGTTTTGCCTGTGGCTTGCAATCCTGGATCTGACGGTCTCTGTGCATGTGTATACCATCTGCCCCTCTCTGTGTGCCAAGGACTATTACTAAGCAAGAGGCCCGGCCTTCGTACCATTCCCCACAACTCACCACTCTCTCTGCCTAAAACCTTTTTTCTCCCATGTGTAGCCTGAGGCTGCAAACCCAGTCCAGAAAGCCTGGGTGACATCTCTGGGCATCATAAGGAAGTCTTCTCTCCTATTTCCTTATTCCCCTTCCTCCTACACTGGATTGCCTCTTGGGATTTTCCAGAAATAGTTATCAGTGATGCATGATCGAGGCTTGTGTTGGTTGGTAGGCTGATCTTGAATAGATGCACCAGAAAGAAAGAAAAGAAACAGAGGGAAGGGGCAAGAATAGAAGAGGGACGTGTGGTGCTCTTTAGAAAAGAGACATCCATATTTTTCCTAAAGCTGTTAAATCTTAAACAGGTCTAGCCTAGCTGTGGATATTATTAAAGAATACCAGCAATGCTCATGTCCAGGTGTATGTACTTCTGGAAGGGTTCTAGACTAGGGAGATGATCTATGCCCTTAGCCTGGTTCTATGAAAGGTGGCCTGCTTCAGGTTCTGGTACCTGTGTAAGTCACTGTTCCTGTCATTGTGACCAAATAATAGCAGACAACAGCAACTTGAGTAAGGGAGGATTCATTTTGACTCCTGGATTGGAGTTACAGTCCATCATGCAAGAGGGCATGGGAGCAGGGCTGTAGAGGTAGTTTTAGCTAAACCTCTTGGGCTCTGGTCAGGTCACACTGTCGCACCATCCCTGGGGCTATATGGATTCTCAAATGAAAGATACACACACGCACACACACACACACACACACACACAGAGGAACTAGCGTCAGTTAATTTTAATATGCCTTGACTAGCTCCAAGGCTGGGCAGTCCTAGTCCTCCATCCAGCTAGCATACACTTCCCTCCAGTACTCCTGGCTCAACATCTTCTAAATCTATGTTTTAACTTTGCTATGCTATTACCTTCTGGGCAGCCCTTCCCATAGGGTCACTGTCCCTTTCCACTTACATTTAGGATGAATTTTCTTCTGCAGCTCTAAATCTGATCTGTCTCCCTCCAAGACATAGTGATTTCTCTCTTCTTCCTCTCTTCCAGTTCCTAACCTGCGCAAATCTAAAAGTTCCACCTCTCTCTCTCTCCACCCCGACATTGGTCATTGGCTCTTTATTGATCAATCAAAAACCAACTGGGACAAGGACCTTCAGCATTTGGACATGCAGATTAATTCAAAGCATATAAAATGACCCAAACAGTAACTACGGCCACCCACTCAGATCCGAAATATTATGTGTCTTTCTATTTCCACCTTGTTATAGTTTGGGGAGCTCATCTTGCTAGATTGGGTCAGAATTTAAATTCTGAATTAAATTAAATTGACCTAAGTGATGCTGATGGTCTGACAGCCAGCACCATGGAGATAGAGGGCTCTAAGCCTTCAGGAAACAGGAGTGCATTTTTTCCAGTAGCTAAATGACCTCACTCAAAGGAGGAGTCGCAACACAAAGAAAGTAAATTGTGTTCACAAACAGACATTTCCACTGCTTGACCTCAGGAACCTAGTGCAGCTTATGTGATTACACACCTCTGCCAGGTACACGCCCCCCCAAGCCCCCTGCTCCCAGCTAGGTCTCCTGCTCATTTCCTATCTGACTGCTTGTTCCCTCTCCCTTTTCCCTCTCTCTGTCTCGTTCACACTCTCTCCCCTCCTAGTTCTCTGTCTTGTTCATCTCTCTATCTCCATCTCTTCCCCACACCTCATTCAGAGGCCAGAAGGATCCCAAAAGCTACAAAAAAAAAAAAAAAAAGCCACCTCAGAATCTTTATGTAATTTCACAAATGAGTTGTCCTTGCCACTAGAGCATGGGTGTTTACATCACATTTCACTCTGGGGGCAGCTAACGCCTGGCCAACAACTGTGTTGGCATTGCCATCTGTGGAAAAGCTTAACCACTTAATCATAGTGGAGGGGTGCCCCCCCTTCCTTGAATTCATTCAAGTGAATTCATTTCTGATAATCCCTGTCCCTTACATAACCACAAACAATCATTAAACTTTGCTGTTGTGCCTCTAGAGACCGGCGGCACATTGTCTCCCCACTCTCTCAGATATGTGTGTGTGGACTCTGAATGTCACTTGTTTACGTCAACAGTGGCCTCATTATCCACATGATTGCGGACCTGAGGTTGCTCACACAGACACTCTCCAGCATTTTAAGCAACAATCCAATCTTAGGTCCCATTGAACTCCAGGCTGGTTTTCTGCCTCAGCGTTTAAGGAATAATGCCAATTCCTCTATAAACAATAGTCCCCGTTAGGATGCTGCCCTCCTCTCGGTCATACAATTACAAGCCCACAGGTGTGCACATATCCAAGGAGGACCAAGAGAATTGCTCTTCAGTCAGAATTAGTCAGATGTGAACAAATTCAACTTTATTTCCACATCTCATGTGGGTTTGAGGGAGGAATCTTTGCATAGAATTCCCCAGAGGGCTTGCCTTATTATTTTGATTTTTTTTCCCTGACTGGTAGATGTAATAGAGAGAATGGGGTTGGGGGCAGGAGGGACACAAAGAAGGCAAAAAAAAAATGTTTGGAGAGCTGACCAAATTTAAGAGCCAAATTTTCTCTGGAAAAACAGTAACCTAAAAGTATCTAAAATTTTCAGTGGATGTAGACAATTATGTACAGACACACAAAAAAGGGGTTTTGTTTGTTTGCAGTTGTTGTTTTGAGCAGGGATCTCCTATAGCTCACGGTAACCTCCAATTCACTCTGCAGCCAACCCTAGAAATTCTAATTCTCCTGCCTCTACCACAGACATTTTAATCGGGGTGGGGTGGGGGTTGGGAGGTGGGGGTTGGGGGTAGGAGGGTGGTTAGATTAAACTCCGGACCTCATGCATGCTAGGCAAGCACTCTACAAACTGGGCTACATCCCCAGTACCCTAGGTGTGCAGAGGAAAAATTTATGTACATGCTTTATACTTTAACACATAACATGGTTGAAGAGGCCTGGGTAAGTCAGACTAACCCTTGGACGCCCTGCTTATCTGTAAGGTCCTGTGAAGTGTAACCAGCTCTCTAGAGTCAGCATCAACCTCTACTCTGAGGGGCAATGCAGATCTGCCCACTCACATCCCCTCAGATTTGGATCCTATGTGCATACTGTCTACTTTCTACTATAAAGTGCTTGTCTAATCGTTCTTTGATCCATTCATGCCAGTCGCCAAACGTAAACCTGAGAGTGCAGAAGATGTTCAATGGGTTTTTTTCTCCTCGAACACTGGTCACTAATTCCTGAGCATCTTTTGAGAAGAGCTGAGACCTCACTGAAAACCTAAGGTCTTAGTTGGGAACAGAGATGGAATTTTTAACCATTCTAAGTCTTGAAGGACCCAAAGAATTATATAGCTCAGTCGATTCCTCTCCATGGACTTTCTACCAATCGGACAAGCTTTGACACATTCAACCACTCTGAGAAGAGGGTTGTCAATTTCCCAAGCACTGTGAAATGCACTGGCTATTAACATAATTGGATGGACTATACCATACAGTATAGCTCCGTTCACTACGAGAAACTGGCTACTTGCAATAAAATCCTACGAACTACCATGCAGTATAGCTCCGTTCATTAAGAGCAACTCCAGGAAGATGACAAGATGCCTCAGTGGGCAAAATGCTTCCTATACTAGTGTGAAGACCTGACACTGGATCCCTAGTAAAAAGAATCATGCAAGGCCGCACATGCCTATAACTCCAGCACCAGAGGGGTAAAGCCAGGAGGAACCCTGGAGTTTGCTGGCCTTTCTAGCCAATTAGTGAGCTCTACATTCAGTGAGAGACCTATTTTTAAAAAATTGTAAATGCATATCAATGGCGGAAAACATCAGAACTCAACTTCTGACCTCCATACATGCACACTCCCACAAAACACATGTGCATATACATACAACATACACGGGGCAAAAAGAGGAAAAATAACCCCCCTGATGCTATGGTGAAGCCCACATTCACAGACACCTGGAGGGGCAGGGACTGACGGGTCTCTGTGTCCCCAGACCTAGATTATGATCCTTTTTTAATGTTACACTGACTGGCTGTACCATCTGAGGTAAGGGTGTGCCTCTAGTCAGGCTGTATCTTTACTATTCCAACGCTGAGCTGGTACAAAGCTTGTTTTCTAGCAGTCTGCATGTCTTCGGCTCTTCATTAGACAGGAAAGTATTCTTCCTGCTGCTAGTCATTTCAATCCAATGCAACCGCCTGCTCCTTCTCCCGGAGGATGTTTTTCTAGCTACTTGTGTGTGCTTTGGGTCTTTGAAGAGCA
Organism: Mus caroli; assembly: GCF_978045245.1. Taxonomy (NCBI): domain Eukaryota; kingdom Metazoa; phylum Chordata; class Mammalia; order Rodentia; family Muridae; genus Mus; species Mus caroli. Next base: position 51,519,546 of record NW_028227273.1, read on the forward strand.
TCATCGGTCAGGATTGTCCCGTGTGCTTAGCTCATCACCCACAGTTTCAGCTGGAATCCTACGAGGGTTTATTTTCCAGAGAGAACTCATCCAATTTGGTTACATTGTAAAAGGTCTAAATGCAAGCCTGGTAGCTTGGAGCTCTGCCAACCAATCATAACGGAAGATTTTTCTCTGGTGCTTTGTACAGTGTGAGTTACCCCAAGTCCTTACAGGGAGATTAATAATTGTGTGACCAAGTTCTTTCTTCCACTCAAGGGTTCAGCCTCCCTGGGATCCTCAGGTCAGCCCTACCTCTCATTTCTATCAGTAACATTACTGATCTGTAACCATCAAAGCCTAGAGAGTCTGAGCATTCCTCATGTTTTGCTTTGCTTTAAAGACTCCTTCACTAAATGGCACTCTGAGGGGAGAAATAAGAGTGACTAACCAGGGCTGGAGAGGTGTCACTGTGGGTAGGACTGCTTGCTGCACAAGTATGAGGACCTGAGTTCAAATCCTCAGATCCTACATAAAAACTGGATGCTTAGCATAGTATCTGTGATCCTGGGACCCCTATGGGGAGATGAGAGGCAGAGATGGGAAAATCTAGCCTGATGTACACAACAGAAAATAACAAGAGTCTCTGCCCCAAACAAAATGGAGAGTAAGGACTGATACCTGAAGCTGTCTTCAACCTACACCCCTGTGTTATGGCATGTGCACACCTGTATTGTACTCTCACATTCAAACACACACATGTACACACACACACACACACACACACTCATGCATGCATGTAAAAAAAACCCTCTAATTTACAAAATGCTTCCTTTTATATTGATTTTTTTGGTAACCTTAGAAACTAATTAGAATTATTTCAATGTACATTTATGGAAAATGAAAAGAGTAAACCTGAATTCTACTTAAAACAATGCTTTAAATCCCCTTTTCCTTGGACTATGAGTCACCCAGACGTTTTCCTTGGAGTATGATGTTAATAACTCAGGAGTGCAATTGGATCCCTACCTCTGTCCGGTAGAAACAAGGTCCCTTGTCTGGGGAGAAGGAAGCATGGATATTTCTCAGTTATCACCCTGAGAAATGTGACTGTCTTGAGTGTAGAAGGAGGCTCTGCTTTACAGACACAAGGACAGAAAGCTGGGCGCGCTGGGAAGGCTCTCCATACAGAGCGGGTGCTGCTGGGTCTTCAAGTGTGAACAGTCCAACTTGAGCTGCTGCAAACTCCTCCAGGCTGAGATATTTATCTACTTTCTTTAGTTTGAGACAAGGCCTCTAACTCATAATCACCTGTCTCTTCTGGGGACTATGGGCACATGCCACCGTGTCCAAGACAGACAATTTGAATAGGAGATCTATTTAAAATAAGGGTAAAATGGAGGCAATATCTCATCTCATGCAAACACCCCTAACCCCTTGTCTTATATAAATGACTAGTATCCTCAACACAATTAACTTAAAGTAAAAGCAAGTTTCTCGGGTACGTCCTCCAAGGGGTCATTCTAGAAAACAAATGATGGCCAGGCATAACAGGGAGCCTAAGAACACTAACCACAACCACACTCACAAGTGTTTAAGGCTCCAGGCTGTGTGCAGAAGCAACCTGGTGTTTCTGACTCCCACTGTCTTCCCTCGAGGGTCGCTTCAGTCGCTTCTATAATACTTCCATTCACACATGCAAATCCCAGGCCAGCCAGGACTTTTCCAGGTTTGGGTGAAGGCTCTGGTCCAAAAGGTTTTGGTTCTGATAGACGTAGCTGAATGACCTAGCTGACCAGGACCCCGTTTTAATACCCTGATAAGAGGCAGAGATTCGGTCTCACCACACCTCAGCCATTTCCACCTGTTTTCTTCTAATGCTTTTAAGATTATAAATAATTAGTCCTGGCTTTATTTTAAATGTTCATGTGAAATTAAAATTTATTTTAAGTATTCCAAAAATGAATGGCCACCAACCTCTTTTCCATGTGGGTAAACTGACAAGCGATGGTTTTAATCTCACTTCTTGGTCCTTGGTAGTTAATAAGATCAATCATTTCCCAGATTGTTAATTAGCTGCTTCTTCTTTTTTTTTTTTTTTAAGCTGCTATCTCAAGTTTTCTATAAGACCACAGACCACTCATTTTCCCCTGAAACACTGCTTGGGACTCTTCATGAAGTGTGAACACTGGTTCTTGGTTTTATTTGAAAACTTAAAATATTCATGAAATAACATTTTTTAATCATTTCCATTGTGTACTTGGAACTTGGGGTAATACTAAATTTTTTTTTCCTATAGAGAGATTGTAAGGTCACTTTTCCTATGTTTTCCTCGAATACTTTGACCAGTCTAAATCTAATGCATTGGAATCTTTGGTCTTGCGGGTTTTTTTTAGGTTTTTATATAAATTTAAGATTAATTTTCATTTCTTTAAATATGACTAGCTGGCTATGCTAACTTCATTACTTGTCTAAAATTCTCCTTATCTGTCTTGATACTCCTTATAAACGTTAAAGTTTACATTTCCATATTATATCATTCTGAGTACTATTTTAATCCTCCTGATGTTTACATTGTCTCTTTTAAATAGTGATCGAACATATAAGAATGTTATGTCCCTGAGAAATATAATAATAAGTATCTTAACAAAAATAACTTGGTCAAGCATGGGGGTAAGTGTTCCTATAATTCCAGTACTTGGGATATGAGGGGGAAGGATTGTTGCAAGTTGGAGGCTAGCCTGGTTCACATATGGAGTACCCACACACACATACAGAGAGAGAGAGAGAGAGAGAGAGAGAGAGAGAGAGAGAGAGAGAGAAGAGAAGAGAGAAGAAAGGAGAGGAGGGGGAGGAGGAAGGGGAAGAGGAGGAGGAAGAAGAGGAGGGTGGAGGAGGAGGAAGAGGAAGAAGAGGGGGAGGAGGAGAAGGTGAAGGAGGAGGAAGAGGAAGAAGAAGGAGGAAGAAGGAGGAAGAAGGAAGAAGAAGGAAAAAGAAGGAGGAAGAAGGAGGAGGAGAAGGAAGAAGAAGGAAGAAGAAGGAAGAAGGAGGAGAAGAAGGAGAAGGAGAAGGAGAAGGAGAAGGAGAAGGAGAAGGAGAAGGAGAAGGAGAAGGAGAAGGAGAAGGAGAAGGAGAAGGAGAAGGAGAAGGAGAAGGAGAAGGAGAAGGAGAAGGAGAAGGAGAAGAAGAAGAAGAAGAAGAAGAAGAAGAAGAAGAAGAAGAAGAAGAAGAAGAAGAAGAAGAAGAAGAAGAAGAAGCAGAAGCAGAAGCAGAAGCAGAAGCAGAAGCTATTGAATTTGACCAGGTTAAGCAGAAGCCATCATACAAAGATAAGTGTGAAAGGTTTCCATGGAAAGAGATAATCTTCTCAACACAGCTCTCTTCATCCAGCACTATACAGGTGGGACTCTGTCCCACTGAGACAAACGGATTCATAACAGGCAGTGCTTATCCCTAAATAGTAACACAAGTCCTCTGAGCAGGGTTTAAATAGTTCATTTCAAATAACATCAACAGCAACCAAACAAGACTCCTGGTCTCTGAGGTTCTGGAGACTGAAAATCTGACCTGGGTCATAGGACAGACACCATGGTGGCCTGATAACCTTCACAACAAGACTCGTTTGCAATCTAGGACTGTGTGCTCACCTCACTTCTGTTCACCTCGGGGCTACACACGAGGAATTTATTACATTGGTAACTTTACACAGCATTCCCATTGCAGTTTTGTGTGTATAAGTGGGTCTCTCTATGTGTGTACATGTGCCCCTTCACATGGAGGTCAGAGGTCAATCTTAGATGTTATTTCTCAAGTGCCGTCCAGCTTTTTTGAAACAGGGTCTTTCACAAAGTGGGCTAGGCTGACTGGCTTGTGAGCCGCAAAGATCTTCCTAGAATAACAAGTTGGGCCGCCATGCTCAGTGTGTTTGCATGGGTCCAGGGGATGGAACTCAGGTCCGCATGCTTGCTTGCAGGACATATGCTTTGCCAACTGAGCCATCTCCCCTGGTCTATTTTCTACCTCTAATATTAATCCCTGAAACTTTTCATTCTGAAAGGGCTAGTCCTTTCTTCTATCACCCATTGAGTGAGAACCTGTAGGGGGTTCAAAGATCGATGACGATTTAAAAGCACCTGCTGCTCTTGCAAAGGACCCAGGCTTAATACTAGACACCCACAGAGTGGCTCACAATCATCTCTAACTCCAGTTCCAGGTCACCTGATGTCCTTAGGCATATGCATAGTTTACTTGCATACATGAAGGCAAAACATCCTTGCACATAACACAAAAGAATAAAATAAAGAACAGGGGCATCTGGTATATTGTCTGAGTGTCTGGGGGAGGCTATGCGAGAAGGTTCTCTCTTCCCAACCAGGGAGTGTTCTAGTCACAGAGTCTCAGCCAGATTGGGCATGCTCGAGAGGATGCTTGAGGCTGTAATAGTATGGACCATTCAGTTTAACCTACCACATTCCAAAATGATCTTTACAGCCATGAAGACCATATATCTACCCACTAAAGAACTATGGCCTTCACACCATGCAATGACTACTTCTCTAGGAAGGTAGCCCAAGCAAAAGTCTAAGACATTTGAGACAGTTTCCTCTTCATAGCTGTAGGTAAAGCCCTGTGAAGTTAAGGAAGTTAAGAGAGCTATGAAAGCTATTTTTGATCCTTGCAAATATATAGGGTGGTTCCCACAGTACATGGTTTTGCAAGGTGTGGCTTCAAGTAGAAATGTGAATTGGGTGACATTTGTCCTGCAGGTGCCACCCCTCTACTGTCTGGATTCCTTACCTTGTGATACACATACCTTCTGCTGCCATGACCTTAGATACCCTGTATCCTTTTGATTATTCTATTTCTTCTTGTTCACAACCAAAAAGCTTACATCAATCACTGCTAGGCACGTAGTCACCCATCTATAATCTCAATACTTAGGAGGCAGAGGCAGAAGACTCTAAAGCCAGCCTGGACTGCATAGAGAGACCCTGTCTCAAAAATAGATCCATAGATGGATAGGTAGGTAGGTAGGTAGGTAGGTACGTATGTACATACATACATACATACATACCATTTTCACATGCCCTGGCTTAAATGAATATGTGCATTTATTTCTCTTGTCTGTGAGTGTCTCTGCAGTGTTTGAATTGAGGTGTGAAGGAGAGAAGAAGACAGATAATAGCTTGCACACATGCACATATACAAGCATGCATACATGCACACATGCACTCACATACTATTCTGGAGCCTAGCAAGGGAAGTTTCCATAGTAGCAGTGCTGACACTGCTTTTAAGACATCTACTGCCTTCTAGAAGAAGTAAGACATATATGCCTTCCGGGTAAATATCACACCAGTTTTGTGAGTGTACACAACAAGTCTACAGGGCTCAGCACACAGACATCTTCCTGCCTTTAATCTTAGTCCTCATGGTTAGTGAACCATAAAGGAAGCGGCCCCTCTTACAAGCCAAGCCAAGCAATGTATTCAAGCCTTCATTCCCTGCCTGGCCATCCTTGTCAGAGAGATAGGCTTTAATTTTGGTTACGGCTGGGTGATTAGTAGAGATTTTATAATGAAATTAGAGAGAATTTAACCCAAGGCTCTACCAGCTTAGCAATCTTGACTGATTATAGAAGGTTGTTGTATGTAAGTTTGCTGTTTTCTATAATCTCTGTTTCTCTCTCTCTCTCTCTCTCTCTCTCTCTCTCTCTCTCTCTCTCTCTCTCTCTCTCTCTCTGTGTGTGTGTGTAAGGAAATGGATGTGGTTCATATATGTGAGTGTGTCTGTGTGTGTCTGTGTGTCTGTGTGTATGTGAGTGTGTGTCTGTACTGGCTCTATTCCAAGTACCACATAAATATAAGTTTATCTTAATAGAAATTGCCATGGAAAAGCCAAGGTCACTTCTCTAAATCCCCTCCCACCTTGACCTGTCCATTCATTATTGTTATTATTATTACCATCAGCATCATCAGCATCATCGTCGTCGTCAATCATGTGTTTTTGCCTGCACATGTATGATGCAAAGGGCATGTGAATACCATGTAGATGTGTGGAGGTCAGAGGACAACCTTATAGAGGAATCCAACTCCCACCATATACCTGAGCCATCTCACTTTATCTGCTGAGCCTCTCAGCCAGTGCCTTGACCTTCTGTTTATTCTTCCTTCGGTACCTTTCTACCCTTTTGTCTCTGACGTGAGGGATGAGACAGCGTGTCAGGTTCACATAAGTGCATCCCTTACTGCTGTGGTTAAGACCGGATGGGATCTCACGTAGCAGGTCAGGCTGGCTTCACACTCTTTGTAAAGTGGAGACTGACCTTGCACGTCTGATCCTTCCACCTCTACCCTGCAAGGGCTGGAATTCCAGGCTGTGGCACCACCTCTACCCTGCAACGGCTGGAATTCCAGGCTGTGGCACCATGCTCAGATGTAAGTGAAGATTTTTATGGAAAATAAAATCGTGACTTTTTCTAGGCCTGTGGAGTCATCTTATATTTCCTCGGGGAAGAAATAAGGGGCAACCACTGTAAAGGCCAATGGCTTTTCTGAGAGTCACCAAGGGTGTTCAGTCGGGAGGAAACCTTCAGATTTATACTGGTCCGTGCAAGGTTCCAATAGACCGTAGTGGAAATAAATTTACTTGTCTCAGACACTTAAGGTGGCACAAATTTGTGATTCCAGAACTTGGCAGAGGAGGCAGGAGGATAAGGGATTCAAAGTCAAAGCCAGCCTGGGTTATACCGTTGAGTTTGGGGCCAGCCTGCACTACATGAGACCTGTCTGGAACAAAGCAACCTAATAAATAAAATCCATTTTATCTTCTCAAGCATGCACTTGAGAAACAAACAAACAGCAGTTATTTTTAACAGGCTTCCTGGAGGAAGCTGTCATATGTTAGGGAGTCGAACTTCTCAGGTCCGTAGCAGTGGCCTGCCCTGTCCTGGGGAGAACCCTTGGCTTTCAGGGGGAAAATAGTCTAGCATTTGACATGGAGAAAAATCTCAAGTTACACAGTTGGGGAGAAACAGAGCCCTGTTGTTTCTACCAGTTGCTTCAACGACTCCCTTCCTTGTTTATCTTTTCAGGAAATGAGATGTTGAAATCAGAATATTCCCCGTAGAGTAAAACACAGTTTAACCAACAGCGCTTGGGTCCTCAGGAATCACACAACAGCTGTTAGCTTACCTGGGACTCTGGACTTCACCGCACAGCTGAGCCTTTCCCCACTGTTCCCCAGCCACTGGCACCGTTGGGAGATGCCAAGGGACGCTGGTGACCCAGGACAGGACTGGCAGCCACAGGTCCACTGATGTATCTATCACCAGCTCAGGCCAGGTTGCTGCTCTGCTGAAAAACACTGGGACACACCCCCTGCAGAGGGAAAGCCAACAGGCTTTCCTGTGCTCCCTCCCGCCCACTCAGAACCAACATCAGAGCTAGTAAAACAGGCAGTCCAGAGACCAAAGACTTCCCGTTTCTGCCACCAGAGATGTGAGGCTGAGATTGACTACAAAGGGGACAAATATGCTCTTGGGCATGCAGATCAGGATCCTACAAAAAGTCATTCCCTTAGGTGCTCCTGTCCAACCCTTCTGGACATTTTGGGGAGTCACACCTCATAAAGTTGAAGAAATGCAGCCCTCCCTGCGGAAGTGCTGAGGAGAAGCAGGTGAGTTCTGTGGGAGAGTAGATAAGATCTCTTCTTTTCCAATGGTCTCACTCGAAGCTGAAGCATCACCATGCCACTCTCCTGACTACAGGGCCCACAGACCTCCTCATGGAAAAAACCGTGGAGTGGACAGCAGCTAACAGGACGGCAGGGACGGGCTGAAGGTGAATGTCTTTTAATTACGATCAAGTTCTATCTAAGGTTTCATCCAGCTTAGAAACCAAAGGGTGACCTCTCACTGATGACCAAGCTGACTCGTGAATGGCTTTGTAGTCAACATAACTCTCAACGTGAACAGCCTCATCTAAATTACACAGGGGGCAAAAATGTGATATTTCTCAAAGAGGAAAATGTCCCTGAATTCAGTGAACTTCCTCGTTTTATTTTGCTTCCTTTAAGTATGCAGATTTTACAAATGGTTCGAGGTGGTTTTACAGTACAAATTCGAGAATAGCATAGTGTTGGGTAAAAATAAAGAGCCAGGGAGTAGGAATGTTAGCTGAGTATGGTAGCTAATGCCTATAATCTCAGCATGTGAGGCAGGAGGATTGCTTTGAGTTCAAGGCCATCTGAAGCCCTAGGCTACAAGCCAGCCTGGACTACAGAGTGAGAACCCACCCACATATATATACATACATACATAATGCATACATACATACATACATACACATATACACATAGATACATATATTCATACATACACACATACATGTGTGTGTGTGTGTATGTGTGTGCACATGTATGTGTGTGTGTGTGCGTACTGACTCTGTACTGGTTCTGTTCCCAATACCACATAAACCATGGTGGTGTGCATCTGTAATCTCATACTTAGGAAGTAGAGGCAGGAGGGTCAGAAGTTTAAGGTCCTCCTCCTTGGGCATATGATGAGTTCCAGGTTTTCCTGTGCTATACAGGAAGATCTTACCGCAAAAATAAATAAATAGATAAACAGACATACAGATAAATAAATAAGAGAACGTTTAAAAGGTAATGTCAAAACCATGCAAATGATAATCAGAGTGATTATTATGTTTTACCAACTCAAAACATCATGCTCGGCCCAGAACTCCCTAAGATCCGTGAACAGAAGGGAAAGGCTTATCTACTGGGCTATCCTCGTCTCCTTTTCAGAGTAAAGGAAGCCTCACCCTAGGAAGGAGAAGATTAATCTAAGGGCAGTGAGTTTCGGGGGAGATATCCTTGTGTTTGGGGTGTATTTCCAACACGAGAGGCTACTTAATCTCTCATCAAAGCCATCAGGGTCCCGAGGCATATTCTTAACTCTTGCTTTCCACACAGCTGGGCTGCTCAGTCTATATCGTAACCCTTCTCCAGCCAGTGTAGATCTGACACAATAGGAAACCTAGCAGGAAAAGGGAGCCCATCTGAAAACCTCTATTATATGAAGGTGCTGGCCACTGTCCCCTTGTCTGTCCATCAGCCTCTGAGAGAGGAAACTTAGAACGGAATGGAGTTAATTTTATTTTCTTCCTATTCTCTTATGGCAGAGTTCTGCCTCTCCAAACCAACCGGTTGTGAGAGGCACCAAATTTCCCCGCAGTACAAATGGCTGAGAATGTCTAGACATATACCCAGCTCCATACCTGGCAGTCTAGGATTAGAACAGGCGTTTCTTTTGCTCTTGCTATATTAAAATGTGCTGCCCGCAGAAGCGCCTTAGTCGCCGACAGCTTCATGGCAGGCAGCTCATAAAATGGGGCCGGCCAGGTGTGACGGGGTACGCTGTAGTCTCAGCGCTCAGGAGACTGAGGCAGGGGGATTGCACACCTCAGAGGCTAGCTACATAGTGAGTTCCAAGTCAGCCAGGGGTTCATAGGAAGACCCTGTGAAACAGGAGAATGTACATATGGAAGTAAATAAAATGGGGTTGGAAAACCTCCAGGTTTTTTTGGGGGCAGGACCATGGCTGGGAAGTCGGACAGTAGTCATGGAGGGGGACCACGAAGCAATAGAAGGTCAGACGGAACAGTTGGTTTACAGGAAGCTAGATATAAATCACTAGAAGTTCAGAGGGAAGGTCCCTTACTCACCTTGGCTGTGTGGTGCTCAAGCAGTTCTTGGGGATGATTGTGAGGCTCTCAGCACCAATGGGGGCCCTACCATGTCTCAGAGCAAAAGCACCTGAGAGGATGCTAGAAAGTAAGCAGTGGCCTTGGGAGACTAATGACTATGCTGGTTTGGGAACAGGAAGGAGAATATGAACCTGAACCACGAATACTGAATAGTTTGTAATCCCAAATCTAAGAAACGAAGGTCACGCTGTGTCCAATATTTAGGTTATTTCAGAAATAAGATGCATTTTTGAAGCTGATGACCCACCAATAAGCCATTTATTTATTCCTTCTGGTTTCCTCATAAAAGCCAAGAAACACGTGAAGCTGAATTCCTTCCTACTTCCTGGTGAGGTTGTGGGGCATAACCAAGATACCACTAAGGAAGTGACAGAAGGAAGCTGTGTGGGTTTGGTCATGGGACTGCCCTAGGTCTCACCATTGTGAGTTCAAAGCTAGGTTAACCTATGAAGGAGGTCACGCTTAGGACCTAAATGAACACGCCTGAGTGAAGCAGGAGGTAAGTGTTCAGCTCTGTTCATAAAGCAAGCTAAACATGTATTGGTGTGTTCTATACTCTGTAGATTCTCATTCCACAAATGCAGGAGACTCAAGAGAAAGATTTAAGAGGAGGAAGAGGCACTCCGAGCTGCACTAGCTTCATACAGATGTGTGCAGTGCTGGAGGTGTCCAGTGGAGGGTGGCAGATTACTTGGAGCTGGAGTTACAAGAGGTTTGTGAGCCCCTATGTGGGTGCTGATTTGTGTAATCAGTCTGATTGCTTTTTGCTTAGAGTCCCATGAACACCCAGGGCTAAAGAGGGTGTGGAGATGTACCCGAGTGATCTCAGCATTTGGAAGTTCAAGGCCATCTACATCATAGCAGTAAATTTGATATCTGCTAGGGATAGGGGAGATCCTATCTCAAAGTAAGTAAGTCGATAAGGCCTTTTTACGTTGTTACATTTATTTTTGTGTTAGTTTTTTTAAAGATTTATTTGTTTTAATTTTATGTGTATGGGTGTTTGTCTGTATTTAAGTATACTTGATATGTGCAGTGCTGGAGGTGGCCAGTGGAGGGCGACAGATCACTTGAAGCTGGAGTTACAGGAGGTTGTGAGCCCCTATGTGGGTGCTGGGAACTGAACCCAGGCTCTTTGCTAGAGCAGTCAGGGCTCTTAACTGAGAAGCCGCTCTGCCCTTCCTCTCTACAATCATTTTTCTTTGGGTATTCTGTCAAAACAGTAAGAAAGGCAACTAAGGATTTCTTAGGACAGCATAAGACAAAACAGTCTATGAATTCCCATGAGGAGGCTTTATTGATGGCTAAGAAAGACGTACATGGCTCTGAGCACTCATTGTTGGGGGCAGGGTTAGCTGGGTGGGGATGACTGGCAGATTTCGGGACAAGCCTTAAGTCAGTGTTTCTCAACAGTGGGTCATGGCCCCCACAGGGGTCACATACCAGATGTCCTGCCTATCAGATATTTACAGTAGCAAAATTACAGTTATGAAGTAGCAAGGAAATAATTTTATGGTTGGGGGTCACCACAACATGAGGAAGTATATTAAAGGGTCGCAGCATTAGGAAGGCTGAGAACCGCTGGCTTAAGCCTTTGTCAGAGTGGCTTAGGATACATGCTTTCTGAGGGACAGGGTATTATCACACAATGGTATTGCTGTTGAAAGTAAGACCAACGGTACTCAGGAACGTGTTGGTGGTACATGCTTATGATCCCAGCATTCAGGAGGTAAAGGCACAAGACTGTGGGGGCCTCTGTCACCCCAGAGACAAGCATGCCAATGACAAGGGTAGGAGATGACTGAGAAAAACCTAGAGAGGAGTTGTATCATATCCTTATCCACCGTGACTCACTGAGACCCTAATATATACCAAATGATTCTGAGCAGTCTTCATGACTTTTGTACTCTCTGTAGCAACTCCCCCCCCCAGAAGGGGGCAACTCCCACTCTTGATCCCATTTTACAGATGAGGAAGTTGAGGCGCAGTGCTATTGAAGAAATGAGACACCGGGAAGCCAATGCAGCCAGACTGGAAAGTCCAGTCTGCTCGCCTGTATACTGTTTCTCAAAGACCAACAAGGAACACAAGCAGAAACATCCGGCCTTGCTGACTAGCCACGGAAATGATGGGTGTAGGCACAGGTACTGAGGAGGTAGAGGGTTGTTTTCATGAACCTTCCAGAATAAGCCAGAAAGCCACGCACAGCTGAGAGACTCCATTTGCCATTTCATTCAACATCCGACGAGCTACTAAATGCAAGGTTCTGGGTAAATTCGACAGAGCTAGGCAAGGCGCCCATCTGCTGCTCCGTGAAGAATGTGAAGGGTTCGCATGCGGCAGCTCGAGTTAGGAAGAAAGTTAGGAACTACAGGGTAAAGGAGTCATTTCCTCCCTCCTTTTGCCTGTGAGTGTGCGTGTCCATGCGTATGCTTGATGTGCGTGTACCCGTGGGCGCGTGTATGTGAAGGCCTCAGATGTGGCCAAGATTAAGATGTGGCTTTCACTTCTGTCCGGTTTCTTTTACCCAGCCTCGGCGTGACCTCCGAGCTTCAGAATGTCTAAAGTTAAGCAAAGGGCGCCATCTAGTGGCAGGAGCACACTGCAGCAGGTGACAGCACTTGATAAAGTCATGGCAATAGGTGTGTGGGCGCAGGGATCTGAGGGCAGGCCAGCAGTTCACCAAAGGAATCGAGAGCCAGGGTTGTCCTGTCTACTCTGCAGGGCAGCGGGTTGTTCGTTTGCAGCGCGGTTTTCTCGTTCATCCGTTTATTTCTCCAACACACACTTATGTTAAACGTTACTAGGTCCTAGATTAAGACAAAAACCAGACCCAAATCTGCAATTACTACCTTCAAGGACCTTACAGCGTGGTGGAAAATGGGGCCAGCAACAATCAGTTAACATCCGCAGTGATGAGGGCTGACCTCCTTATACCAGGGAAGACCGTGGAAGAGGCACAGAGGTGAATCATAACAGGTAAGAGGAAGAAATATCGAACCCACAGACCTCAAGCTGGCACCCCCACGGGCTTCATCTGGACGGCAGATGTGTTTTGTTTGGACCATGCAGTGTTTTCATAACTTGGAATTAGCTGCCGATGCCTAAACGTCATGGAATTTCACATGAAAACCCACATTTCCCATTCTTTTAGAAAACTGAAAGATCCGTATTCCCACAGGGTGACGTTCAGTTAAGCTGTGCAGAAGTGCACTTCCTAGGGCTCTTTCATAACAGCCAATAATTTGCTTCTTTCGATGAACTTTGGCATGTTTTCAGGTAAGCGGAATACAAAACCCAAAAGCCCAAAAATGTATTCACTGCCACGTAAATTTCACAGCCTGCTGTGTCTCATCAGGTATCTCAAAAGTATCTTCTTTGCCAATCAGATATGGCATAAATGTTCATCCCTCCCTCACAATATACACCAAAATTCATTTTATCTAGGTACAAGTTTTCAACACAAAATATAAACTGTGAATGCATTAGAAGAAAACACACCATTGCCGTGTGTTTGCTGGCTGGGTCAGTTACTTTGCTGCAGCTGAGATAGAATGCCAGTGCCCAAGGGTGTGTCAGGAAGGAGTTTATTTGAGCTTGTGGTTCCAGGAGGATAAAGTCATCACAGACAGGAGGCACAACAGCAGGTGACAGGTGTGATGGCAAGAGCCCGAGACAGAGAGATCCTACGTTCAACTACATATATAAGGCAAGGGGAGCAAAAATGGATGGAAAGCCTGGACCAGTGATGTAATGTCCCCGTCTTCAAACAGCACCACCTGCTGGAGACTGATACGCTTTGTAAGGCGACAGCATGACCTGGTGGGAAGGGGTGCCTTAGCGGGCCCATGCTGAGGCATCTCCACCCACGCCCCTCCCTCCCCCCTCATGCTCTCAGGTACCAGAACTACAACGATCTGTATAGTGGGTGTGGAAAAGAAAGGTGTCTGAGAGGGACGGAAAGAGAGAGAGAAAGAAGGGAAGAGGCTAGCCTGAAACAGTGGGTAGGAGTGAGAGTAGAAAGGGGGGAGGGGTACAAACAGTCCTTTTATAGCAAGGCAGGCTTTTGCTAGGTAACTTTTGGGCGGAGCCTAGAGGAAACAGAAACCAAGTGTTCAAAAGCCTGAGTCTATTGGGACGTTTCTCATTCAAACCACTGCATTCGGCTCCCTGGTCCCCATAGGCCTATAGTCATACCATAATGCAAAATGTGTCTAATCCAGCTTCAAAAGTTCCCGTGGTCTTTAGCAGTCTCCACACTGTTTAAAAGTTCAAAGTCACTTCTGAGACTCATGGCAATCTCCTCATTATGACACCACCACCACCACCACCCCACCCCCTGTGAAATCAAAAAGTAAATTACATATTTCTAACATATAATGGCACAGAATATGCAATGCCATTCCGAGAGAGAGAGAGAGAGAGAGAGAGAGAGAGAGAGAGAGAGAGAGAGAGAGAGAGAGAGAGAGAGAGAGAGAGAGAGAGAGTTGGGAGCATAGAGAATAATAGGATTCAGAAAGACATCATCCAAGTCCTATAGTTCTGTGTCCAGTCTTAGATGGTGGCACCAGCTTTTGCTGTCTGCAACACACATCTGTCTCTTAGGCTGGTTCTGCTCTCTGTATGCAGGTCTCCCTGAAAGATAGCTCAGGGCTGCAGCATCTCAAGTATCTAGGGGTCTCTAATGAAACCCAGGCTTTGCTTCTGTGCATTCACACAATGGCCTTCTGCCTTCCTATGGCCTTCCTAGAGGCATCCCTCTGCCACACAGTTCCTGGCCTTTGCAGAACTGCAGAGAACCAATCCGAAACTGCAGAGGAAGAATCCATGACCCTTTAACTCTTTCTTCCTGCACAGGTCTAAAGTTAGCTCTACCTAGATGACACTGGCAAGTACAGATGCCAGCTTGGGATGGACCCTGCCCACTTGGATCATATTAGCAGCAGTGACATTATTCAATTGCTTCCTAAGATCAGAAAACACCTTAGGCTACCCAGATAACACAAGATGGAAACTTAGCTGGGTAGGATCTTACCCCAGGACAACCTTCCCTTCTTACAATGTATATGGATCTGGAGACCTTTCCTTAATGGTGTCCCCATTAACAGTTATAGACTTTCTCCCAGCACATGCCTTGCCTGCAACATTAAGCTACCCAGTACTCTTATTTTTTTTCTCCAAATAGCATATTTTGTATTTCTTTCTACCCCATTCACTCTTTAAAAAATTGTAGACCTGCATAAACATACCAGTAACAACCATGCCATTGAGTCAATATTATGCAGTCTCAGAATTTCTCTAGCCAGAGAAATTGGCCCATTACATTTTAATTTTTCTGTATGCAAGTTCTCAGGACATGGGCAGAAGGCAGCTAGATTCTTTGCCAAAACTGCACATGACTAGCTTTTAGCCCATTTGCTGATAGTGCTCCTTTCTGAGACCACATAAGCTGGGCCTGCAGAGTCTGTCTTGCTCTCAGCCCTGCTGGCATTTAGACTTCCGTTAGACAGCTCTTTAAACAGAGCTTATGGCATTTAGACAGCTTCCTAGTTCAAAGTTCCAAAGTCTTCCACATTCCTCCCAAAGCAACAGAGTCGGACACTTCAGAGCAGCAATCCCCTCTGGATATGTCTACATCCATTGCTTTTCTGCTGCTGTGATAAAACATCATGACCAAAGGCAGCTTGAGGGAGACAGAGTTATTGGGGTTTACAGTTCCAGGGGGATAGGAATGCATCACTATGGGAAGACACAGCAGTAAGTACCAGGCATGACAGGAGCAGGAAGCTGAGAGACCACATCCTCAACCATGGCCATGAGACCACAGAGTGAGGCTGTCAACTCTCAGACTCTGTTCCCAGTGATGCACTTCCTCATCCAAGGCTGCACCTCCCTATTCACTGGTCAAATAGCACTGCTAACTGGAACAATGCTCAAAGGCTTGAGCCTACCGGAGACCTTTCTCGTTCAAACCGCCACACCGACTTGATGGTAAATGTAGTTCCATTTTTAGTGTGTGTGTGTACAAATGTGCGTGAATGCAGCTGTGTTGAAGACAACTTTGGGAGTTATCCTTCACCTTCCACCTGGTTTGAGATAGAGTTTCTTGTTTTTTAGGGTGCCGCATGCCAGGCCAGCTGGCTCATGAACTTCTATGGATACATGCCACGTGATCCAGTGATCCTATTTTAAGGTGTGTACCCAGGAGAAAGAAAAATAATATGGCATCACAAAAATTATATGCCATATTTATGAGTTTATCCTCAATAGCCAAAATATAAATAAACACCAAAAAACCATAAACACACAGAGAGACACAAATGTCCATCAGTAGGTGTGGTGGAGTGTTGTCAAGTTGACAGAATATAAAATCACCTGGGAGACAGAGATTATCTTTTATATCATCAGCAGCATATATTATTATAATTTGTGTGAATTGACATGGGAAGATCAATCTTTCCTATAATATCATTTCCAGAGTATTCTCCTTAGGATTCTCTTGTGACTCTGGCTACACCGGCATGGTGCAGTCACCTGACCATTTTTAACCTCTGGCCAAACTTACATTGCCTTCAGCTTACAGCAGCATCTCATGTACGTTAGTCTAACTTCTTGTCCAACACATTCTTCAATTTGACTTAACATCAATTTTCACTCTTCAGAGCAGACTCTGAATTTGCAATATCAGTGCCTTGTTTGCATATTTTATACTCATTTATCCTCATTGGTAAGGCTTGGCCACACACCTGTGCTGCTGAGCCAAAGGTGTACCTGTAGTTTATCATGGGTACAATTCTTTAACAAAACCTTTCCACTGAAACCTATAAAAGTTGGGGATCTTTTGTGGAGGCATAAGCTTATCTTTAAGGAATCCAAATTCTCTTTCTTGGTGCCCTTACACATCTGTTCACAATTAGGCAACAGGCCAGGGAAGTGGGTGTATGCAATTAACTGTAGGAAAGAGGACTACAGTGGCCCATTAAATGCTTGGCCAGATAAAAGCATGCCTAATTTTGCAAACACATTAGGATTCATCAGAACCAGAGAAAGAAAGAGATAGACAGACAAAAGACACAGAGTGAGAATAGTTATATACTTCTTATAAAGTCAGCTTGCGCACTTACGAAGGTAAGAGGCTTCATGGTCTACAGGCAGCATAGGAAAGACTCAGGACAATGATATGCCAATCCCGTTTGAGTCAAAAGACTGAGAACTCAAGAGAGCTACTGGTGCCATCATGAATCTGAGAGTTGGCAAGGGAAGACAATGTTTTAGACTGGAAAGAATGATGTCTCTGCTCAAGCAGTTAGACAGCAGAGTTTTTTGTTGTGAGAAGGTTGAACTTTCTGGTCTATCAAGGTCACTGATTCGAGGAGGCCTGCCTACATCAAAATCAAAGTGGGGTTGACTCAGTCTCCCAATTCAAATGTCAATCTCGCCGCCAAAATGGCATTCAAAAGTTCCTCCCAGAGACATCATGAAGGATCTTTGACTGAAGATTTGGCACTCTGTGGTACAGTTACGTTGTACATAGAATTACCATTTTTACCAAGCTAAGTACCCACCGACCAGCCAGCTCAGAGGTCTGCCGTCTGAGGTTCAACGTTCGTCATGCTGCTCTTATGGAGTTCCATATTAAAAATGGTAATAGTGAACTGATGTGTGGAGAACCATCTAGGCAGTCAGAAGCAGAAGAAAATCAACTAAGAATCAGGCAACACACAGAGGTCACCAATGGGTCAAGAGTCTGCTATTCTTTGTCAATTCTATTCTAGTCACCTTGGTTATCCATAGTCCCTATGTCTCCCATGCCCTTGGTAAAGGCCAGGTGTCTTGCCTCAAGGCATTAAGAGCCAATGCTAAACCCTTTTGTCTTCAACAATTATGGCTAACTAAAGCAGTCACCATCAGGAGATCCTTTCAGGCTTAATCAACAAACGCCATTACTTGTTTCCTGTGAGTTGATGTCCGTGAGGTCTCCAAAGCCTCCCTCAGCAAAACTTAATTTTAGGAGTGTACTGGAGTTACTAGTACCTTCTTGTCCTTGAAACGCTGCTATGATAAAGCATCATTAGATGTAGTGACACTAGTCTGTAATCCCAGAAGTCTAGACAAGCAGGAAGATTAAAAGTGGAAGCTAACCTAGGCTACATAAGAGAGCTCTGGCTCAGGCCAAGCTACAGAGCAAGAGCCTGTCTCTTTAAGAAAGGAAAGGTGTTGAGATTTGGTCTGTTGCTATGTATTGCAGTGCTAAATATTGGCCCTGGTTGGCCCCAGGAGATTCTCAAGTAGATTCTAGTGATGCTATGTAACCTTGCCCCCTCCTCCAAGTTATCCCTGATTGGTGAATAAAGATGCCAACATCCTATACCAGGTTTGGGGTCTGAGGAGAACCATGAAAAGGAGAAGGTGGAGAGAGGAAATCATGCCACGGGGTAGATGAGTCTTGAAATCATAGCCATAAGGGCTGGCCAACTGGATTTAAGAGCAGCCCAGATGGAACATGACGAGTTGTAACTCTGGGTTATTGGTAGGGAAGTTGATTCTAATAGCTTAGAGGGTAGATATCTGCCCAGATCTAGTGCATTAAAAGCTTGTCGTAAATATGAAAGTTGTACATCTTTTATCTGGGAACTGAATAATCAAAGGTGGGGTAGAAACCCCTGGTGGAGATTAAGTAGTCACACACAATGAAAAGGGGCTGGGGAGAGTGTGTGGTCGGTAAGAGAGCTTGCCGGACTTGAGTTCAAATCCCCAACATCTATGTAAATGCCAGGCATGGCTTCACATGCCTGTAGGCTCACCTATGGAGAAGCAGCAACAAGTGGATTCTGGGAGTTTACTGGCCAGCTATCCTAGCCAAAGTGGAGGGTGACCTTCAGGTTCATTGATAGCTAACCCATCTCAAGGGAATAGTTCAGAGCAGGATACCAGTGTTTTCCTCTGTGCACAAATGGGTGCATATATGCACAGATATAATATTATATATACACATATAAACATATATTAAACATTGTATATGTTTATATACATAAATATATAAATAAATAATGTTTAATATATGTATATTTAATTTCCTTAAATTTTGTGGGTTTTTTGTGGATTTAATAGGTTCTTTTTTCTTTCATCTCTCCCTTATTTCCTTTCTTACATTTCTTTCTTTCTTTTTTTGGGGGGGGGTGCGGCATTGAGACAGGGTTTCTCTGTATAGCCCTGGCTGTCCTGGTACTCACTTTGTAGACCAGGCTGGCCTCAAACCCAGAAACCCACCTGCCTCTGCCTCCCAAGTGCTGGGATTAAAGGCATGCACCACCACTGCCCAGCTTATTCATTTCTTTTATAGATGGATAGATAGATAGATAGATAGATGTATTTATTTCATAGATAGATATATAGGTAGGTATATAGATAGGTAGATAGATAAAATGAGTGCTGAGATTGACATTTGAATTGGGAGACAAACACATAATTAAATAAATAAATAAATAAATATATATATATATATATATATGAAATTAAATATATATGTGTGTATGTGTGTGAAATAAGTTAATAGAAGAAAAGAAATAAGAGGGGAATGAAAGAAAAATATGGCCATCCGACTGAGGACCTGTGTTCAAACACAGGAGCCTAGGAGGGCTCTGGTTGACTAGTAAATCATAGCATCCTAGGTGGCTAATTAATCCTTAACCATGCCAAAGGGATGAGCACCAATGGGAAAGAGCTGAGAAGAAGGCTGTCTCTGTTACTCAGAATTTATCCATCATGATGGAAAGATCTGGAGGGCAGATCTGTCTGAGGGGTTTGACTAGGTGACTTTTCTCTAGCTCCCTTCTAGGAGGGAATATGACCAGGCCCTGTCTTAAGGGGCTTTTTTGATTAATCACAGCTGCTCTGATATTGAAAGCAATGGCCGCTAGGCTTGGAGGACAGTTTTCTATGACATAGGTGGATGCTGTTTCCCAAGCTGGGGTGAAAAGCTGCATCAGGTCTCCATGTACCACCTCTTCCAGCTGCAAACTTAGAATCCTACTGGCACCTGTGGCCTGCCATGGGTGGATGTGTCACCCTGAAACCAGGTGACCTGCATACTTGGCCACAGCAGAGGCCTCCATACCCTCAGTGAACAGGACATGTTGTTCTGGCTTTCCCTCCACCCCCTCCAAAATCTGGAACCTCTCTCCAATTGGGCTGGGAGCCAAATGCTACCAGCATGCAGACTGCCAACCAGGCAGTGCCCAGGGCTCACTGATGTAAATACTGATGAAAAATGATTGAAGCTTGGCTCTGTCTGTCCCTTTCTGTGCTTTCCTCCGCTAGAGGCCTGGAGGTCTTTACCCTCTGTGCCAAGCAGCCTTAAACTACATCAGTCCCCTGTCCTGCTTCCCCTCCCAGCCCTCCTTCTGGCCACTGTCTCAAAGGAAAGAGCTAGTGGGGCCTAAGCGGCCCTGCCCTTTGGACTTCCTGCCACGGGGGACGGTGATGGAAGACTTAGCCAGTTTCTCTCTATCCTTCAACACTGTCCCATTAACTAATCCCAGGAAGATTGGGAAATAGACAGAAGGGACCCAAGACTTCTCTTGGCTGAAGAAAAAGAGACTTTGATCAAAGAGCTCCAAGTCCAGCCTGAAACCAGGCAAAAACCTATTGATAGCCAGGTTCTCCTCTAGACACCATTCAAAGTCCTAGGTCAGACTGAGTAGCAGGGCAAGACCACCTCTGTATCCAGCACACAGCAGGAAGGACGCTGTCCATGGACCTTTAATGGGGCCACTGCATACAGAATACAGGTTCTGTCTGAAACCTAGCCTGGTCTCTATCTCGCCATGTGAAGCATCTTCCCTAAGGAGGTATATTTGCCTGCTTCTCACAAAAGGGCCACAAAGCTAACCTGTGCACTCTATGCTGTGTGTGCACTATGTGCCGTGCTGCAGAAGGGCATGCTGGGTAGATCAGTAGCATCGTAGCATCGCTCCAGCCAACTCTTTCTCAGCATTCTTGCATCCTGATGCTGTGAGTTATTTCTTCCTCTTCCTTCTTCCTTTTCTTTTCTCTTTCCAAATTCATTCTTTTCCTTCCTCCCGCCCCCGCCCATCCTTCCTATGAAGGTTTTCCTTTCACTTCCTTCTCCTTGCCCCTAATCTATTACCACATTACATTTATTGCAACAAAACCCCTGACAAGAAGCAATTTCAAAGAGGGAGGGTTTGTCCTGGCTTATGGTTCAAGGGGACACAGCAGAGAAGGCTTGGTGTTAGGGGAATGAAGTTCCGGATCAGATTACTCTGCAGTCCGGAAGCAGATGGATGCACAGGAAGTGGGGCCAGGCAGTCAGACCTCAGGGCCCATCCCCAAGGAATGACTTCCTCTAGCACAGCTCTACCTCCTAAAAGTTCCAAAAGGGCACCACCGACTGAGGACCTGTGTTCAAACACAGGAGCCTAGGAGGGCTCTGGTTGACTAGTAAATCATAGCGTCCTAGGTGGCTAATTAATCCTTAACCATGCCTAAGGGATGAGCACCAATGGGAAGGAGCTGAGAAGAAGGCTGACTGTCTCTGTTACTCAGAATTTATCCATCATGATGGAAAGATCTGGAGGGCAGATCTGTCTGAGGGGTTTGACTAGGTGACTTTTCTCTAGCTTACAGAAATGTATAGGCACAATTCTGAAAGCTGAGAGAGCTGAGCTCCGTTTTTATTTTTAGATGCCTCCTGCAAGAGGCTCAACAACGACACTCATGACTCTGAACATGTCCCTTACCACACGCTGGTGCACATGCCTGTAATCTCAACTCAAAAGGCTGAGTTCCAGACCAACCTGGACAACTGGGACTCTGTCTCTCTCTGTCTCTGTCTCTTTGTCTGTCTCTGTCTGTCTCTGTCTCTGTGTCTCTGTCTCTCTCTGTCTCTATCTCTCTGTCTCTGTCTCTCTGTCTCTATCTCTCTGTCTCTGTCTCTCTCTCTCTGTCTCTCTCTCTCTCTCTCTCTCACACACACACACACACACACAGTGCTGGGAATATAGATCATTGGTAGAGAGCACTTGCTTGGAATGTTCAAGGTCAGAGTTTCAATCGCCTGTGCCACAAAACATACAAAAAAGCCTTAGCTGGACCTAGTGACACAGGCCTGTTATCCCGGCTATTTGGGAGGATGACATTAGAGGATCTCAAACTTAAGGCCAGTCTAAATGCAACATGAGTTCAAGGCCAGCCATGCAACTTGTCTCAAAGCAGCAAGTGAAAGGTCAGTGGCCCCCTCTGCTTTTGTTGTAGACAGCATCCCGTAACTTGACTCGAGTGGGATCTGTAGGGCACAGTTAAAGAGGTGCACAGGGGAGGGACTTACAGCAGTGAGTGCAGACACCAGAAAGATGGTGCTACAAACAGCCATCCCAGATCTCTCTCCGGCCCTGCCTCAGTTTTTATTTCAGAGTAAAAATGGGGACGTAAGGGGTGCAGGGGGTGGGAAGGGAGAACAAGATGAACTAAAGTAAATAGAAAGGAATTAATAAGGCTCGTGCGATGCCAAGTTTAATCCCCGGAGCCCACACGGTAGAAAGTGGGAACGGACTCCTTCGAATCATCCTTGCATTCAAAAATTCACCATTGTCCGCATGCGCCTGCGCACAGCCCACATTGTACACATGCACCTGCGCACAACCCAAAGACACGAATGAATAAACATAATTTAGATGTTTTAATTAACATAAATTCTACATAGGGAATAGTTATGGTATATATTTTTCATATACTGCTGGATTTTACTTACAAGTACGTTGCTAATGACTTCTGAATCAATATTCATAAAAGATACTGGTCTGTAGTTTGTTTTGTTTCTCTCTCTCTCTCTCTCTCTCTCTCTCTCTCTCTCTCTCTCTCTCTCTCTCTCTCTGGTAAATTGATATGTATATGTGTGATTTGATGTGTAGCCATGTATATGTGTGTGGGGGCTAGAGGAAGATGTCGGATAGCCCTTCTCTAGAATTTTCTGCCTTATTGCAACGTATCAGTGGTCCACTGAATCTGAAGTTTGTCGTGCTTTCCTCTGGGCTTGTGCTCAAATCCCCAAGATCCAGCAGTCTTCCAGTCTCTGTCCCAGCTATTCCCAGTGCTGGCTTTGGGCTGGATCTGTTCTGAACTCAGATCTTTATTCAAGCATACACAGCAAGCCCTTTTACCAAGCCATCTCCACAGTCCATTCCTTTGTTTCCTTAGAAAATGTTTTACAATGGTCTCTTTTCTTCTTATCTGTATAAGCATTTTTCTGCATGTATGTATACGCACCTCGTGCATGCCTGCTTCCTGTACAAGTCGTAACCGGTACCAGATTCCCCGGAAGCAGAGTTATGGATTGTTACAAGGGACCAGGTGGATGCTGGGAAACAAACTTGGGTATTCCTCAAGTGTACTCACTGTGCAAGAGAGGCAAGTGCTCTTACCCACTGAGCCGACTCTACAGTGCCCTTCCTTTGTTTCTTAATAATGTACTTGTGGTGAACTGATGTTATTTTCGATAATTTAGGCTAAATAAAGCTTAGTATTAAAATTAAGTCCACCTGTTTCTGTTTAAATTTTTTTTGCTTTTGGAAAATTTAAAAAGTGTGTGTGTGTGTGTGTGTTTCACAGGGTTTTCTGTTCTAGCCAGCTGGAGACTTCCCAACTCAACACCTCACACTGTCCTTAAAATAGCACATCTTCCGGCCAGGTGTCACATGACCCTTTCCTGCTTGGTGCTTTAAACTTTACTCTAGGGCTTAACCCTGAATGACAGAGTTTCCAGAAAATCCTGGAAGACGGATGCTTCCTTTCAATGGTGAAGAAAGATAAGGTGTCACCTCTCTTCAATGCCATTGATGTAGATGTAGAAAGGAGATGAGTTGATTTCATCTTAAAATAAAACCTCCAGTTGAATTTCAGGTGTGAGATGAAGCAATGATGAGTACCGGAAGGAAGTGGGTTGGGAATCAGGTGTACAGAGCACGCCCTGTAACCACAGCATTGAACATCTGAGGCTACACAGCTGGGCTACACAGCTAGTTTCAGCCCAGGAGATCCAGCCACGAAAGAATTGTAGGAGCGTAGCACACCCCAGTGTTTATGCTGGCTGGCTAGAAGAAGGAGGGCCTTGAGGCAGAACGGCCAGAATAACCACTAGATTTGGATGGAAGTCATTAGCTCGAAGTCACAAGCACCTTCCGCTCCTTGCCACATAGACAGAGGCACCACAGAAGTGAAAAGGCAACCCTTAGGGGACAGCCAACGGCTGAGAGGAAATCATTGAATGGATCCATGTACGGGAGAAGCCTTTTGTACCACAGTTAGTGGAAGCATCAATGAAACAGTGTGAAGGAAGGATGCAGACAGAGCCAACACTCCAGGAACAAGACCAGCTACTTTCCTCCGCCACTCTGGCCAGTCTCCTAACAGGTTGGACCTAAGGATATGCTACCCACTGTTATCCAACAGTGAGGTCTAGGCTTGCACAAAATAAAAAGTAAACCATACATTTAATCATATCACTAATATGGAAAAGTCAGACACAAACCCATCTGAAATTTCTATAAATTTAAAACACTGGTATTTTCTAATTAAAAAAAAAAACCTGAACTATTACTTCAGCTTAAAATAATAAAATGCAGTTAGAGAGTTTAGCACAGTTATTGTTTCGTATATTTATTTTATATTGGGCATACAGGCTGCAGCACATATATGGGGGTCAGAGACTAACTTGCAGGGGACAGTTCTCTTCCATCGTGTGGATTCAGGGACTCAAATTCAGGTCATCAGGCCCAGGGGCAGATGTTTTTGCCTACTAAACCATCTCAACAGCACTTCACAGAGTCTTTTCAATATCTGATGAGCATGACAAAATGTTTTCATAATACCCAACACAGAGTAGGTGCTCTGTAACTGTACATATGAAGAAATCAGAGTCCTCGGTTATTATAAACCTTAGGGATCGTTGGTAGAACATCTGCCTAGCATGTAAGAGGCCTTGGGTGAAAGTGAGGACAGGGCACTCAGGCAAGCCAGATGGCTTTGTGAATTACATCTGGAAGACCAAGAATGGGAAGTCTGTTCTTCCATTTAGAGACTCTGTATTCCGTCCTCACACTAATGAATGCCGATCTGAAAATAGGCGGTTGGGGACCAGGCTAGCAAGTTGCCTTAGGGAGGAAATGTGCTTGCCATCAAGTTCGATGACAAGAACTCCATTCCCAGGACCCACATCGTGGGAAGAGAGAACTGACTCCCACAAGCTGTCTGCTGACTGACACTCACATGCACAAATGTGCGTGGGCGTGAGCACACACACACACACACACATGCACACGCACATGCACACTCACACACACACACACACACTCACTAAATCAATATGTAGTCATTAAAAAACAAAGCAGTGTGGTAAAGGCAGGTTTGGATTCCACAAGTAAAGAATCTACCATGGCTCTCAGAGCTGAGATGGTCTTGGTGTTGGGACCTCCAGGTAGACCTGGAGGTCAGGGATAGGGTATTTCTGAGGAAAACCTTCTTAGCCAGAGGAGAAGGAATTCTGGGATTGGGCCTTTCAGAGATTTGTGGATGATTTGTTTTTGTTGGAGGTGAGGAAAGGGAAGAAAGGAACAATTAAAAGGAAGGGGAGGGGGACGGGAGGGGACTGGGAGGGGACGGGAGGGGAGGGGGGGAGGGAGTGTTTGAAAAGTGGAGAGAGTTTCTGATTCAGAACGATTTTTTGTTGCTGCTGTGTTTTGTTTTGTTTTGTTTTGTTCTGTTTTGTTTAAATAAGCCAATTGAACAAAGGAAAGGCCAGAACCTAGATAACTTAGAGGACATTCTAGAGGAGGCATTTGGCTGAAAAGTCCAAGAGGAGAAAGGCTGCCTCTGTCAGAAACTGGAGGAGAGATGTATGGATGGCTTGCTTGTCTGAAGTCCCTGAAGCTGACAATTAGGGAGTCTGTGGCCTTGGAAGGTCCCTGAGGAGAGAGGGAGGTGGGAGAAGGCGGGTGTGGAAGAGTCAACCTGGCCATTTTCATGGCTGGAAACCAACCCTCTAAGCCAATGAGAACATTCTGTAAGGAAGACAAAAGACACTACTTAGGCTGTAGCCCCTGGGGTGGTTTTACTCTGAAGAGATAACCAACTTACTTGTAATCCTTTCCACCTATTATTTTATCACAGCTGGGCTTTCAACTTAATTAAGTCAGCCTTTATTCTTACGGCTAAGCAGGGAATGTTCAGGGTGAAGCATGTCCTAGCCTGTGGGACAGCTTCACTCATTTCCCTCTTTGGACCTGGCTGCCTGCCACTGAGCAAAGACTCACTGTCACCCTGGCCATTCAAATGACACAACTGTCCTTGGGATGGGGGAATTACAGTAAATCTGGTTTGGCAACCCAGAAAGTTTAATAAGGGGCTCTGTGGAAGGGGTGAGGTTTCTGAACCTAGAGCACCCACCAATCTGCTCTGTGCCATAGGGTGTTCTGTCCCAAGCACTCTGGCAAGGAAACCATGCTGTCCTTGTGGAGACCAGATCCTAGGGCCAAGTGAGATGCTTATCTGGGCTTGACAGCCTCACGGCAGAGGAAAAAGAGAAAGAAAAAGAAGATCTTGGAACAATTTGGGCCAGAAAACAATAGGATTCTGTATTTCTTGGCAGAGAAATGAATGAATCTTTCTTCCAAGTGTGAAGCAGGCATTAAATCCAAGGACAATAAATGGTGAGCGCAACATTCCAGCAACAGTCTTGGGCTTTCTCTGTGGGATTTCAGCTCCAACAGTCCCACAGGGCTTCAAAGAGACATGTGGGTTTCTTTTTCTCTACTTAAGTAAACAAAATTAAGAGAGAGCATGCACTTCCTACAGCTGTGGGTGTCCCAAATATCTCCCGTTCCTAACCTGACCCCAGCCTAGAGGAGCCCTCTTCTCTTTGGAATTAAAGCCATACACACAGCAACCTTGAGGTCCATAAGCGACCATGAGCGGGCAACCTTCACCGTCAGCAAGGCTGGATTTTTCCCAAAACCTAAGGACTATCCCATGAGAACTGCACCTCAAACTCCCTTACAATCTCTTTTCCTTTTTTAAAACACAAACATACATTTCTTGGGATAAGCAAATAAGCATCAACATACATTATATATGTTCGCAAATATAAAGTTGAAGTGATCAGATCTTCCTTGCTGTAAATGTGATTCCTATGATGTTCTGTACAGCTAGCTCCCCAATGTGTGTGTGTGTGTGTGTGTGTGTGTGTGTGTGTGTTCATTACAGTTCAGTTTGGTTTGGTTGTATACACAGATTTTTTTTTTCTTTTTTGGTTTTTCGAGACAGGGTTTCTCTGTAGAGTCCTGGCTGTCCTGGAACTCACTTTGTAGACCAGGCTGGCCTCGAACTCAGAAATCCACCTGCCTCTGCCTCCTGAGTGCTGGGATTAAAGGCGTGCGCCACCACTATAAAGCTTTTGCTAGTCTGGCACAAACCATGCAACTTGGACTGATCTCAAACTGAAGGCAATTCTCTGGCCTCAGTTTCTCAAATGCTGGAATTACAGGCATGAGCCATCAGTCTTGGCTTCTGTCTGTCTATCTACCTGTCAGGCTATCTCTATCTATCTATCTATCTATCTATCTATCTATCTATCTATCTATCTATCTATCTATCTATCATCTCTCTCCATCCATCCATCTTTCTCTCTCTCGCTTCCTTCTTTTCTTTCTTTTATTTACATGGGCTGTGCTCTGATTCCTTTAAGAATGTCACACTGCACTTAAATCATTTCTCCCACCCTTCAGCTTTTCTCAATGCATTTGATTCAGTGTGAATTCTTTGTTTGGTTTTTGAGGTACAGTCTCACTCTATAGTACAGGCTAGGCTGGGACTCACTACAAAGTCCAGCTTCACCTCAAACCCAAGCTGCTCTTCCTCCCTGCTTCTCCCAAGGGTTGGTACAGTAGGCCTGAGCTGTCATAGACAACCCCCAATACATTTTTTAGATCAGCTTTTATTTACAGCCAAGTAGGAATTTGGTGTTCCACACAAATAAGCAAATCGGTATCCGTTGAGTTGTCTTTTGCTCCTGAAGCAGTTTCATGCGGAGGAAGGGAGCATAGAGAAGCTAGCTGGTACTGACCAGAACAGAACCTAAAGTCAGAGCCCTCGCTCCCCACTTCCTGCCCAGCTGGCTGCTTGCCATCCCCATTAAAAAAAAATAGTTGTCTTTGTAGGGGCCTCAAGCTCTTTGTGGAGTCACCTCCTGCTACTTCCCAGAAATCACTCTGCAGCCAGGGAATTGTAAATAGCATTTGCTCCACATCACATGATCCTTCCTCCCACAGACATCCCTCCTTGGGTCCCATGGTTTACATATTCCCACAAGGTCAAGACAAGGACATTTGGTCACATGCAGCATTATGGCAACAATACACACAGCGCTGACCCTGCAGCAAGCTCAAAAAAATCTGAAAGATCGGCTGATTCTTTGTAGGTTTCACAGGGAACTTTTGCGGGGGTGCCAGGGGGGAAGCCTACGCAAGCTCTCCAGGTAGATGGTTTTAGATACAGTTCTGCATTTTTTTAATGGCATGTGCTATGTATGTAGGTTATGCATACATGTGTGTCCTGTGTTTTTGGTATATGCATACTCAGGTAGACTCTCCCATGCAGGCTTGTGCAGAGACCATGGGAGGACATCAGCATCTTGCCCTCTTGTTTTCTACCTTAATTTCTTGAGGTAGGATCTCTCTGTGAGCCTAGAACTTGGCTGATGGCCAGAGACCCCCAGATCTGTCTCTTTCTCCTCACGGCATTGAACTTATGGACCTGCCTGAGAACACAGCCCTGGAGGGTTGAGATCCTAATTCAGGTCCT
The DNA here is from genome assembly GCF_978045245.1 of Mus caroli. Lineage (NCBI taxonomy): Eukaryota > Metazoa > Chordata > Mammalia > Rodentia > Muridae > Mus > Mus caroli. The sequence goes on from NW_028227273.1 coordinate 51,548,168, forward strand.
CTATCCTTGCACAGAACATACTCTTAGGTAACCACTGAGCTGTCTTCCCAGACCCCAGTTCTATGGTTACTTCTGCCATGAACCCAGTGTGTGCTAAACGCAAGCAGAGTCAAAAGACTAAGTAAAACAAAATAAAACAAACAACAAAAACTAGACCTGGACTTCAGCTATTTTGTAAATTCAGACTGACTGCCCCCAATACATGCTCTGCTTACGGGGAAAGATTCAGAGCTAGTGGCGGCAGTTAATCGGCCGTGACAGAAATGACTTATACTGCCAGAAAACCCAGTCAGCCCTCACCTCACCACAGACCTTGAGAGCAGCAGAAATAGGGAAACCTGCCTGGGAATAGAATGTGTATTTTTCCTCTATTTTTAAGTGTTTACTGAGGCAACAACATAACATGAGATTGGCCCTCTTAACATCTGTGATAGCTAGTTTTTGACAACTTGACACAAACTAGAGTCAAAGCCATTTCTTGATGGGTGTGAGAGGGCTCAGGCCCACTGTGGGTGTTGTCACCCCCTAGCAAGTGGTCCTAAGCTGTATATGGCAGGCTGCACAAGCTGTAAGAACAAGCCAGTAAGTAAGTGCCCCTCTGTAGTTTCTGCTTCAGTTTTTGCCAACAGATTTCTGCCATGGCTTCTTTTGATGACACACTGTAGAATACAAAAGCTTTTCTCCCCAAATCTGCTTCGGGTCATGATATTTATTGTAGCAAAGTAGAACATGTTTTTGAAAATTTTAACATTATTCATCATTGTGTGACTGCAATCACACATGCCACGGCAGGCATGTCGATGTCAAAGCACAATTTGGTGGAGTCTCTTCTCTCCTTTAACTGTTGTTTCTAGGAAGCCGGATTGCAACTGGCAGGCTTATAGTGGCAAGTGCTTTTAAACCCCTGAGCCATCTTGCCTGCTCCTCAGAACACATTATAAGTGCACGATGAAGTAGTATTATCTATAGGTACCATGTCAAACTGCAGATCTCTAGGACTTACTTACCTGTATAACTGAGACTACACTGCTCAGACAGCTGCCCCATGAGACCGCTTGCCAATCCTAACTCCCTTCTCAGCTTCCATGAACCTGACTGTCTGGATACCTTGGACAGAAAAAATCCCATGGGCAACGCTTTTCCCACTTTGGCAGCTTTATATTCCAGTCCATCCAGGTGTTCACGTACTATAGGACTTCTTTTCTTAAGATAGAATAATAGTCCACAGTACACAAGTGTACTGTTATTATATCTTTGTAGCTAATATAGGATTGCAGATATTTTTTGAAGAAGTAAGTGCTAATGTGAATCCTAAAAAGCTTTGAGCAAATAGACAAAAGAGTCACTGGAGAAAAAAAAAACAATCAATCAAAAAACAAAAACAAAAACACCCCACGGAAACAACTATATAAAAGATGTTGCCAAGCAATCGGTAAGCAGGGTGATTCTCAGGGCGAGGTAGAGAGACTAATTGCTGGATTGGATCACTACACTGGGTAAGCACCACGCCAGTTCAGTGACTGGCTACCGCTGCAGCCCACTGGTAGAGTACCACAGAGGCCTGAATCTGACTCTTCCAGCTCCATAGCTTGCCTTCACCCCTCAGAGTGTGGAATCGGTCTCGCTGAGACTGGGTGGCATAATTTGCAAAGACAGCCCACCCTTGACATGATTGTGGTGAGGATTCAGTTCCACATGAAATATGCTGAAGACGTTGCCTGGCACAAATTAATTGCTCAACGAACAGGTATTAGTCAATATAGAAAAGGCTTGGGGTAGCTTCCTGCAGTGAGGCATGGTTGAAGATCCTAGTACTCAAGAGGCTGAGGCAAGAGGATTGCTGAAAGTTCAGGCTACATAGTGAGTTCAAAGCCAGCCTGTGCTGCATAGACCCTGCCTGAATAAATAAAATAAAATAAAATAAAATAAAATAAAATAAAATAAAATAGGCAGATAACAACAACTGACTATCACTCATGAAGAACTGTGGGCTGGGAAACACATCAGGGTTCTAAAAGTATTAAGTAACTTTGCACATAGCAAAATATGACACCTTACCTCCTGTCATAAAAGGCATAAGAGGCAGATGAGAATAATTTCTCACTGCTTTTCTTAATATTATTCATTCATATCTATTCTATGCCAAATGCCCAGGCACAGAGTTTCAAACAGGATCTCTAGCATGTGAGAACAGGAGCCCAGGAGGAACACAGGGCTCAGAAGGAGCTAGTCAAAGATGCAATCCCCATACACCACCCCGACTTCTAGCTTTAACCCAATTGCGTGCGGCAGTCTGGAGTCCCACCTTTCCACAGAGTTGGTTCAACTCGATACAAGAGGTCATGCTTCGTGCTAAGCAGCTCTTGGCTGAAGACTGTCTCTGGGGATGGTGAGCATAGATCTGGGATTCCAATAAGCCCAGAAAAGTTCTCTGAAAAGAACACAGAATTTCGGAAACTCAGCAGGTAACGGACACCAGTTCAGTAAAGGAACAACAGTGCAGAGCCCTAGACCATCCTGAACTTAGTGGCCAAGGCAATAATATTTTCCTACTACTTACATAAGGCTGAGTTGAAACCATGTGTTTCAGTGTTACATAGTATATATCACTGAGCACCTAGAAAACTGAGCTTGGTCTATCTGTGGAGACAAATCCAAATGTTTCTGTCAGATGGTCTACCATTAGCTAGGAGTGCCCATACGACGTACATGGTTTCTTCACTAGGCTACCTGGCTTCCTTAGGGTTCTAGATTTCAAGATGGCCACCCCAAGAAAACAGTGGAGAGTGTTTGGTATTTTTATGAGCGAGCCTTGGAAGTCTGAGAACACCACTCCTGCCTTACTTACTATGTTGGTTGAAGTATCCCTAAAGATACAAGGGTCAAAGGGAAGTGTTACCAACTGGATGCTTGGGACCTTTAAATCTATAGGTTGAAGTCCTGTTTCCCAATGCGATGGTATTTGGAGGTGGGCATTGGGTGCATAATTAGATTCAGATAAGGGCGAAATTCCTATAGTGTGATTAGTGCCCACTTAAAATAGCTAGTCCTCTCTCTCTCTCTCTCTCTCTCTCTCTCTCTCTCTCTCTCTCTCTCTCTCTCTCTCTCCCCTCTCTCTCCCCCTCCCTCATCCATTCTTACATCACACAGCCAGAAGGTATCTTTACCAGGCCAAAATGATGGTTCTCATAAGAATCCAAACTCACTGATTTTGGACTCTCTGGTCTCAAGAAATGTAATAAATAAATATCAATATGTAAGCTCTCCATCTGTAGTATTTTGTTGTGGCAACTTGAAGTGAGACAAGCATTGGATTTGTCTGTTGGGGCTAGATAACAAAATGCTAGACTAAGTAGTTAGAACAACCAAGTTTTTTAAAAAAATGACTCCAGAGACTGAAAGTCTGAGATCAAGGTCTCAGTGGGATTATGTGTCCTGAAGCCACCTTCTCAATGTGTCTCACAGGGCCATCTCTCTGAGTGGGATAACATCTAGTTGTATACATTCCTGTTCTTATAAAACCACCGATCTTGTTGATAAAGACATAACCCATTTTAATTGAATGATCTTAAAGACCTTATTTTCAAATCAGGGTGAGCCACTGGGTGTTTGGACATCATGATATGAAGGAGTGTGGGGATGTCACAATTCAGCCATTGCAGTCACAAGGGAACATAGATTCTCTCAATGAGAGGAGGAACTTATAACACTGTAGGAAGAGTGTATGGGGTAGGGTACACTGTGGGACCACCCCTGGCGAGTACAATCCACTTTAGACACTCCTAGGTTTTTTTCTATTGCTATGATAAAACATTATGATCACAAGCAACTTGGAGAAGAAAACTTTTATTTCATCTTACAGCTTGTAGTCTGTCACTCAAGGAAGTCAGAGTAGGAGCTCAAGACAGGAACCTAGAGGCAGGAACTGAGCAGCGAACATAGAGGAATGCTACTTACTGAGTTACGTGGCTCACTCATCTTGCTTTCATATAACCCAGGACCATCTTGCCCACTTGTCAGAACCTCCTACATCCATCATGAATTGAGAGCATCAGTTGCCTAGAGGCATCTTTCTGATGGAGGCATTTTCTCATTTAATGTTCCCTTTCCCAGGATAACTCTAGCTTTTGTTAAGTTAAACAAAAACAAAAACAAACAAACTAACTAACTAAGCTGCATAGATATCATCAACTTTGATCCATTAATAAAGACAATCTCATTTTTTTTCCAGTCTTGGCAATGAGACTGGGAGACTAATGAATGTAGTAGTAGTTCCTTGACTCATTCCTGCAACAAAATGCTCAACAAAAGCAATTTAAGGTGGTAAGGGTTTATTCTGGCTGATGGCTGCAGGGGTTACAGTCCATCACGGTGGGGAAGGGATGTAAGAAGACATGGAAGAAGCTGGTCACATGGTATCAACAGTCTTGAAACAGAAAGAATGTGTGCTATGCTCATCTAGCTGTCTCCTTTTTATTCAGTTCAAGACTCTAGCCCACAAGACTTTTACACATGTAAAGTAATGCCCACGATGACTCTGAATGATGAATTAAACTGAATTCATAGAACACTGATGCTTGTTTTAGCCTGTTAAATTTGCAAGCATGCACGTTTGGTAACACAACTTATTGGCCTGGTTCTGTAAAAGAAACACCCTAGTTTCTGTGGAAACAGAAACATGACACATTTAGCAGAGGTGTCCCTTTCCCTCATTTAACCTAATCCAGATAATTCATCAAAGGTGTGCTTAGATTCTTATCTCCTAAGTGATTGACAATATTGATGATGCTAACCACAATACCCAGGTGCTGTACCTCTGCATCCTCAGCCCAGCACATCTCTATGTGAAAAGAATCCTCTACAAGTCAAGGCTTAAGGCTGTCAGCAGCATTTGTTTATGGCCCTTGAGCTCCTTCCACATGGAAGCTCTGATGCCACCTTAGGTGACAGAGTTCTAACGGCTCTATTATTTTTAAGAACAATATGACCATCTTTGCAAACATGTATGTAAGCATACCCACTTGGAAAAAAATGTCACAAAAGCAATCACAGGTGGAACCTGGCATTGACAAACACTACTTAATCTCCAGTGAGCGTCTGGATTGCACCAAATTAAAAGAAGGCATTGCAGGGATAGAATTTTCCTTGTTGGGAACTGGTTATCCTTTTTTTTTTTTTTCATAAGAAGACCAGTATATTCAAGTCTATAGTGGACTGGGCAGTAATGGGAATATTGTCCATTAAAGGCAGTTGGTTAATATCTCAAAATCTTTTATTATTCTTCATCTGATGAAAGGTGTATATATAACATAGAAGTCAGTGTCAGCTGCCTGTGTGACAGACCCCATCTCTTTATTTTTAAATAGGCTTTTTTCATTCATTAAAAGTGCCTTATATTAGACCTCCTGCGTACTGAGATTAGATGTATGTGCTACCTTGCTAAATTTGTGTGATCCTAAAGTCAAACCTAAGGCTTCCTGCATGCTACATAAGCCGTGTCACAATTGAGTGACAGCTCCATCCCCTTGTGCTTCATTTGTACAAAATATACTCTCTTCACACATTCGTGTCACTCACTCTTTACCTCCGTCACTTTGCCTGGAGATTTTTCCATATAAATTCACAGGGGTGGCTACATCTACCACCTATACAAGTAATCTCCTTGCAGAGAACCAGGCCCATAAGATTGCCATCAAACTTGTATGTTTGCAGACTCAGCGGATTAAAAACCATCATTTTTGTATAGGTTCGATTTCGTTCCTTATTCAGAGTGGTCATGAGCATTACTGCGCATGCGTAAATGTCAGCTGAGCCAGTCGCGGTGGCGCACCACACCTACAATGCCAGCACTGGGGAAGTAGAAGCAGGAGCCTCTCAGTAAGTGTGTGGCCAGCCTGGGCTACAAAGCAAGTTCCAAGCGTTTCTGAAACGAAACAGAACAAACCCATGAACAAAAAACCATTTGCATTTTTCATTTCAGGAATTGTCTACTCTTTTCCTTTATTTTTCTTTTCCTGTTGGATTGTTGGTCTCTGCCAAAACCAACAGGAAGTCTTTGGAAGTTCTGAAGCACTAGAAATCTAAAGTGTTGCAAAATATAGTTCACTAGGCAAGCGCTGTCCCTGAACTGTGTTTGTCTCCTCCTGATTTAGGTACAAGGTCCAACCCCAGCATCATAGTTTATAATACATGTGTGTGTGTGTGTGTATGTCTGTGTGTGTGTGTCTGTGTGTATACATGTATGTATGTGTGCACATACACACACACAGGCATAAGTTTAAAGTATAAAGTATATCTATAAGACTATAAGATATGTATACTTATGTATGTTATATTTAGGATCCATTTGTATTTTAGAAAAATAAGTTTTTTGTTGGGGATATGCATCCTACTATTTTTGTGACCCTCTGTGTTCATCAAGCATCAAAATACTTCAGATATTCTGATACTGGGATGAGGAGATGACTCCATGAATAATAAAAGCACTTGCCATGCAAGATTGAGAATCACAGTTCAGATCCCCTGAACCCACGTAGAAACTAGACACATATGGCATCCACCTGTAACTCAATACTTAGGGAGGGGAAACAATGGATCCCTGGGGCAGTCCAGCTTGCTTGACTATTCTGAATTGGTAAGCTCTGGATTCAGTAAGATAGACAGTCTCAATAAATAATGTAAGCAGCAATTGGAAGACACTTGATGTTAATACCTGGTTCCTACGTGCCTACATGTACACATACATGTATGCCTGCACACAGATGAGCCTACATACAAACACATTTGCATGTAAGCTCAATGCACACAACTGATAGTTGCTACGGGAGGTCAGTTTTCTTTAAGGGTATGGCTCCTGAGAGGTTGACCACAACCCAGTGAGAGGCCACACATCTGGGCAGCACACTCGAACTTGCTGAGCTTAAAAGAAGAGCAAAGAGGACGCAAAACTAGGTGGGTAAGGAAGGGGGTATATCTAGGAAGAGTTAGGGGAGAGATGAACATGCTTAAAACACATTATACAGAATTTCCAAAGAACTAACACAGAAATACAGAAACACAGACACACACACACACACACACACACACACACACACACAATCTCAAAGCTTGTTTAAACAGAAACTTCTCTTGACACATTTCTTTAAGGAGATGGGAGTTTCGGAAACAATAAAGGATGGATGGTCTTTATTGAGCATCTAATACATGGATTTAACCCATACACGCCTTAACTCCTTCATTCTACATCTCAGTTCTCTTGCATAGCTAAGGAGCTTGAAGTTCTGATGCCCTGGAAACCTGGACCAGGATCACAAAGCTAGAGAGATGTAGATCTGGGGTTCTAACCAGAGCTGTCAGACCCCAAGGTCCCTGTTGACATTATAGCTCTAGCTGTGACCCTACTATCTACGTGTTTCAGAGTAGATAGTTTCTACTCTGTCTTCAATGATCCATGAGAGTTGAATAAGAGGGGTGATCATTGGAATGAGGCTGAAGACTCTGATGTTGTTTGGAAGACCACTAGAGTTTATTTACCCCAGTCCTAAAGCATTTCATAAGTCTGGATTGGTCACACGGATGAGGACGAAGAGCCCAGCTGGCTGTCATTGGCTGCCAGCCATGCACAGACAGCCTCCGGTCATTTGTCAATGTTCTCCCTGGGTGCCTGCTTCACGTTAAGATCCTGGCAGCATGCCTCATTCCACTGTATAATTGCACTGGCTTCAACAAGGCTGACTAAATCTTGTTGATGAGTCTACTGAGTTCATGGGCCCTGCAGGCTTGAAGGGCTCAGAAACGGAACAAGGCACACCCAGAAGTTCAGTCCAAAAGCTGGAGACTCGACTCCTCTGGTTTGTCCTTGACAAGGGTAAACATTTCATTGTCAAGTTTTAAACATACTCCACAGATGTGCAGGTTTCCAGAACGTGAAGGGGATGTCAGAACTGGGGTCGCCATCACTCATTCCTAATTTAGTGTTTTCCCTGATGTACACTGAGCCCTGTCAGGTCTTGTGTTTGTTAGATGATCTGCAGAAGGTCGACAGGTAAAGGTCTTGTCTTCACACCCCTGGTCCATTTGGGCTGCCATGATAAAGTTTCATAGTGAGGCAGCTTACAAACAGAAATTGATTGCCCATAGCTCCTAAAGCTAAGCTGTCCAGGATCAAGGCAGAGTCTATTGAAGATGCCTTGGCTCTCATGGACCTTTCCCCCTGTATCCTAGAGTGAGAGAAAGAGAAAGGGGGTCTTTCTCAGGCCTGAGACCATTTTTACAAGAGTATTAATCACACCCATGAGGGTCTCATCATCTCCCAAAAACCTCATCTTTTAAGTGTCCCTCTGAAGCAGGTAGGATTTCAATACATGAATTTCTGGGAGAAATTCATAGGACGTAGAACACTTGCAGAACACAGAACATCTGCAAAGCATGGAACACTTTCTGTTCAAACAGCTTAGCCTGACTTCTCTAACTTTTACACATCAACTTGGGAAGATATACCAGCTCAAAGAAATCTGACAAGCATTTCATTTTCCCTGAGGCAGAAAGATATTATGGCCAGGCCCTGTGAACAGCTGGGCATATGGGCAGGACCAGGTCCCAGGGACAGCCGGGCCTAGGGGCAGGACCAGCAGCTGGACTTTGTTGTGGAAGCCCCTGGACTTCATCACTACAGTTTTCTTGTCTTCCTTGTCCCTTCCTTGGCTGTTTCTCAAACCCTCTGCTGTAAAAGCAATTCATCCTGGTTCTCAAAAGCCATTCTGTGAAGCCAAGCTCTCAGTAAGGGGAGTTTTGGTCTTTCCTCTGTCTGCCATGACCTCAGTAACCTGCTTGGTGCAAAATACTTGAGCCCTACTGGCAGCCGAGGCAGAGGGAGAAAAGGTATACAGCATATGCACTTGATGAAAATGCCCTTGGCCTGTTGAGGTGTTTGTGAACCCAGGTCTTACTATATAGCCCAGGCTAGCCTTAAATTCTGAATCTTCATGTCTCAACCATGCCCGGTTTGTCCTTTCACTTTTCTGAGCCAGGGAAAGAACTCTTGAGAGATCTATACTTAAAACAAAAAGCCAAAACCCATATAAAATGACTACAAAGCTTGCCTCCATCCAAGTCTCACAGCTAGCCACTTTGTTGCTCACCAGCTTGCCATCATCAACCCTCACAGGATATCCTCACACACAGGGAGACACAGGGCAACACAGGCCCAGAAACAGGGTAACCTGAAGCAGCTGCCCTTATCCCACAGCCATAAACAAGCAGTGATAAAAACGTAAGTTTTTGATATTTTGTTCATTGTGCATTTTATAAATAATTTAAAAATCCAAATACTACCTGAAACTACTTTTGATATTCTGCTATTCCTAGTATATCCTTAAATGTTGTGCATGATATATAGACCTCTCCTTCCCTCCCCAAACATGAGAGTCTATATGGGCATGCAGTCTTTTATCTCTTATGAACCCCTTAGCCAAAGGTTAAATTGATCACCAATGTTCAAGGGTGTAATCAACTGTGTATACACAATAGATTATCCATAAACACCACAAAGACAGTTCAAGAATCTTCTAGACAGTTGAACACTTGTGGATGACACCTAGGCAAAGGCTGTGGAAGCTCACACTACATACCTCTTCATCCTCTGCACTAGCAAGTAAGGGCTGGGGGAGGGTGGTGGCTCATTGGTAGAGCGCTTGCCTAGCAGGCACAAATCCTGGGTCCCGTCCCAGCACCACACAAACTGGGCGTGGCCGTGCACAGCTGTAATCCTAGCATTCTGGAGGTGGAGGTACTTCATGAAATTCATGTTCAATTACCTAAGGAATTCAAGGCCAGCCTGGGGTATCTGAGACACTGTCCCAAACAAACCCAAACAAAAGGTAAACAAGAGAAAGCTTGAATTCACATTGCTACTTTGTTTTTAAAATTTCAATCCTGAATCCCAAATGAGCTCCAAATAAGAATTTCTTTGAAAAATTACAATCTCTCTTTTCATTTTTTTTGTAAAAGGTCCGGTTTTATGTGTATGGAATCAGAACAGGGCAAGGCTCCATTACCTTGAGAACTGAGTCAGCTACGGCAATTTCGGAAAGCTCTGTGACCACGTTTCCCATGAGCTTACATGTGGTTTGGGATTCCAGTAACGTTAGTGTCCTCAAAACCTCCTTGGGCTTTGCAATTCCTTTGTCTTAACAAGATTTCATGGCTTGCCTAGAGTAGACTCCTCAAGGCACATCCGTGCCTTCAGAACTGCTGATTTTGAAATACACGGCACTGACTGGGAAACCTTACCCCAGGAAAGTTCGTAAGATCAGATCATCTCACTGCAGCTGCGGATTATGCAGCTAACTGCGTCCTCCTAGCACGACACTGCAGGTGCAGACATACTGGGTTGAAAGGTGAACTGCAAAACTCTTCTGCCCTATTCCTTCTGTGCAGTCTCCACAGTGGCCTTAGCAAAATTCTTAGCCTGAATTATCTGAATTATCTCCCAGCACTGCTGGGTAGCTGATGTGACTGGCACTCCTTCTTCAGCCTTCTTCGATCTTCTCTAGGAGCCAGGGAACTGCCAGCAGGAAGCACTTTAACACTCTTGTTCCTAACATGTTGCTCATACTTCTGTTCCAGCTACCCTGCCTTTGTTGTTGTTGCTGTTTGTTTGTTAACATGTCCCTGGGCTTGTTTGTGTCTCTAAATCTGGGCTGTCCCTCGTGAATTCTACTGTTTCACTTCTTGTTCTCATGAAGAGTAGAGAGGTTATGTCTCTAGGGTGTCTTTGGGATGTTCACATCTGCTCTTGCCTATTCTTTTTCCTTGTTTAAAGATTGGGGGGTACCCTGATTGTGTGTGTACGCATGCGCATGCATTCGCACGTGCGCGCACTCCTCTCAAGTGTCTGCCACAAGTGTGCAGGTTCTCCGAGAGGTCAGAAGAATTCACTGAATTAGCTGGAGCTGGAGTCAGAGGTAGTTATGACCTGCTCAGCTCGGGAAGTGGGGGGGGGGGGGGCGCTGGGTACCAGGAAATGAACAAAGGTCCCCTGCAAGACCAGAAAGTACCCAGTACTGTTGAGCCATCTCTCCAGCCCCAGTAATTAAAACAAACAAACAAACAAACACCATTTTATTAAGAACTCCAGAGGCTGAAAGCGGGGAAGTGTCACAAGTTCAAGGCTAGGCAGGGAATAGTGAACTCCGCGGTGAATTCCAGGCCAGCTGTACTCCAGAAAGACACAAACAAACAAAGCAAAATCTTTTTCTTTTTTTTTTTTTGTCTACAGCATTTATTTTTAAAACTCCAGCTCTGTGAGAGTAGGTATCTAGGGGCCACTTGATAGATGAGAGATCGGATTTTCAAAAATACGGTTGGTCAGGGATCTCTAATGGAAAAACAGGTGGGCGAAGCTGAAGGTTGAAAACAACCAGATTTTTAGTTCAGCCAATATTTTTACCATGCTCTCTACGCACTTAGACGTGTACTACAAACACAAAAATTAAGTCTGTCAGCTGAGACGTTGAGGAATGCAATTCTTTCCCGTGACCTAATGGACAAATCTTCCCTGTCTTCTGGCCTGCTCTCTGTCACCATTAGCCTGGAAAAGAAGACATTAAACTCGTTTGCACAATCAAGAGAATGGAGAGAGCAATACTCAGCCCTGGGGTTACCGAGGTGAGCCACGTGCCAGGATTTTCACGTACGCGTTTCGATCTGAACTCAGGGCCCTGTGCTTGCTCAGCCGTCTCTTTACCAGCTGAGCCGATTCCCCAGACCCTCCTTCACACATTTTTGCACCTGTTTTCTTATATGAGTGGCTCTTTGTCTCGTCTCTGAAGGCATGCTAGCACGTTCAGTGCAGCGTGGGTATCTGACAATAGCAGCTCCCCAAAATAACATCACATGGAGCTTCGAATCTAAGCTGTGGTTTGTACTGTCCGGTTGGTTCTCTTTGATAGTCACTATTTCATTTGATCTGCCCAACACTCTAGGGTCTTCCTCTGTTCTCCTTCCTGCTTCTGCAAATGAAATACTCATTAAATCTGTTAAGTTGTTTTTATTTTAACCAGAACATTATGTCCATTTTAGAAAGACAATTCTGGTGGTCAAAAGAATCACAAGATCCTTAATAGATTTTTCAGTCCCCTGGTGTCAGAGATTGTTTCCTATGTTCCTTGGATTCTAATAATTGAACTGCGTGTTTATAACACAACAATGGGCTGGAGAGATGGCTCAGAGGCTAAGAGCTCTTGGTGTTTGTTCTGCCAGAGGGCCTGAGGTTGGTTCCTAGCTTCTACAACCACTTGTAACTCTACTTCCAGAGAATCGTATACCATTTTCTGGTCTTTGCAGGCACCCACACTCACATAGACACATACATAAACGTAATTTTAAAATAAAAATCATAATTGTAATCAGCACTTAATAAAAGTACCCATGAAGCCAGGGTTTGTTTGGCTTGAATGTAACATCTCATGTCGTAAACTATGTAAACCAAGCATTATGCTCCGCAGAGGTTCCAGCCCTGCCAATCACCAGGACAGAGATGCTCTCCGGCTTCTTCACATCACATTCTCCATGTCTCCATCACATTCCAGTGAGCTCTGTCTACTGAAACATTGACCCTACAGGCTGGCCACTTAATACTATTAGTGGCAGTATGTAAAAACTGTCAAATGTAAAAACACTAGTTCTGTCTGACCACTTCAGTGGCCACATTAACGTAATTCACACTCAGCAGCATCATGAAGGATGATTGCTGGGGTGCCTGACTTACAGAGGAAGACAGACGAGGAGCTTTGGACCAGTTAGCAAACTCACTCAAGGCTTGACAGTCCACAAACAGCAGATGTGGGATCTGAACTCATGTTCTGGGCATTTGCTCTTCCCATTGATTCTCTGAGAATCTTTTTGGTATTTTATTAATTTATTTGTGTATTCACTTTACATTCCAAAATCAGCCTCCCTTCTCCCAGTCTCCTCCTCACATATCTCCTCTCCTCTCACCCCCCTCTCCTTTTCCTCTGAGAAAGGGGAGGCCACTGCTGGGTATCACCTCACCCTGGCATATCAAGTCCCTGCAGGACTAGGCACATCCTCTCCCACTGCGGCCAGACAAGGTGACCCAGTTAGGGGAATAAGATCTACAGACAGGCAACAGATTCAGGGACAGCCCCCGCTCCAGTTGTTGAGGGACCTGCATGAAGACCAGCCTGCATGTCTGCTACATATATGTGGGGGTTGGGGGAGCTAGGTCCAGCCTTTTTCTCTTTGGTTGGTGGAGTCTCCTGGAGCCTCCAAGGATCCTGGTTGGTTGATTCTATTGGTTGGTCTTGCTTCTCAGAAATCATTTTTTTTTCCTTTGTTCTATGTTCCCTAATAACAAAATGACACGGGAGCATAAGAATTGACGGAGACAATTCCTCTGTGTAATCACAGATCTGATATACTCAGGAAATGGAAGGCTTGGGTTTATACTCTACCTGACTCATGTGATTCATAAGCAGTTTAGCTGGTGGCTCCATTTGGTCTTCTCTCTGGTACCAGGGACAGGTCTTGGTAGACTAGTGTCTAGGGTGAATAGTAAAGCCACCTATGGACACCAAGCACACACAGGCTCCCACACTCTCCTCAGGAGGAGCATGGCGGTGAGTTATTTGCATGATGACATGGGCTTTCTCTCCATCAGACCAGGACCCTTCTCCCAAGCTACTTCTGGGCTCATCCGTTGTCTTGTAAGGGTCAACATCCTCATGATATATTTGGGTTGCTCTTGCCTTCTCCCCGAGAAGCAAATGATTCTCGGGGAATTATTGCTCCTGCTCCCCAAACTGAAGTTCCTGGGTACTTAACTGGGTTTACTGACTCCTAACCAGCTTTGCTTCCAGTTCTCAGGAGCAATAAAGACAGGAAGCAGCTGAAATCCTTACTGCCCTTCCACGGGACTCTCTCCCTGTACTGATTTGGGTGTTTCCATCAGAGCTTTAAATATCAGTCCTTCCCTGGTAGAAACGCCGATGAACACATCTACACAGTCTTGGTAGTCATGTGTCATTGTTACCAAGCTATTGCTCCCGTGGTCACATTGGTAACGGAGGTGGAATGGACAGGGCTGGTCAGATTTCACCAGACTGAGATGCACACCATGCACGTCCACACCCGTTAACTAAGAGGCCAGGCCGCCGCACACGAGGATGAAATGACAGTCACTAACCTCAGCATTAACTCACCCTGGAGCATGACATTCAGCTCAGCAATGAGAGCAAAAACCCAAGCTGAGTAAGGAAATATCAGAGGGCTTGAGCTCTCTCTCCCCTGGCTTCATTAGTCACCTTCCTGTACAACCCTGAAGCCTTGTCTTCCTGAGGTCTAGGCATCTGGGTCCTCTTTTCCTTTGCGAGTACTGAGAATTGAACGGAGAACCTCAGGCATGCTAGCCAAGGGCTTCACCACCAAGACCTATCCTTAGCCCTGTCTTCACTTTGGATTCCAAGACAGCTTTTTTTGCTAAGTGCCACGGGCTGGGTTTGAACTCCCTCTGCAGGGAATTCAGCTGGAATTGAACTTGTGATTCTCCTGCCTCAGACTCCAGAATAGCATAGCGTGTGGTACAGATTACAGAGAAGCAGGATCGTATGGTGAAAGATGTGTCAAATCTGGACTCTAAAGACTAGGGAAGTGATTTAGCAGCCTACAACTGACTTGCTGCAGAACTTTTTAAAAAATAATTATTTATCAGTAAACATAATGTCATTTATTTTCTAGGTTTGTGGAAGGGGGTTAACAAACAGCAAAGTAGGCAAAATTCGTGTTCTTATAGACTTCACTACTTATTCATTTGGCTACTTTTGTTTTGTTTTGTTTTGTTTTGTTTTGTTTTGTTTTGTTTTGTTTTGTTTTGTTTTGTTTTGTTTTGTTGAGACAGAATCTCACTCTGTAGCCTCCCATGGCCTGGACCTCACCATGCAGCCATGGCTGACCCCAAGTTTGAAGAAACCTGTTTCTCTCGGCCTCCCGGTCCAGGATTATAGATGTGAACCTTCAGGCTTACCAAAGCTTATCTTTCAGGTGGGTCAACCGGGCATAACCAAACAGGCTAGTACATGGAAACAGACACAATGCCAAGGAGTGGATGGTCTGTGAAAACGTGTTTGTAAAATGGGAGAAGAGTGTACCACGCTGCTTCAGCAGAGGGCAGAGGAGGATAATGCTAACTACATAGTGTTCTTTCAAGAAAGCTCAAAGGTAATAGCGATATATTTTAACCTATTGCCCACTAAAGAAATAGAATACTCTCTCTCTCTCTCTCTCTCTCTCTCTCTCTCTCTCTCTCTCTCTCTCTGTGTGTGTGTGTGTGTGTGTGTGTGTGTGTGTGTGTGTGTGTGTATGGTTCCAAATAACGAAAAAAAAAAAAAAAAAGAAACAAAGAATGAAAGGGAGAGAAAGAAGGAGGAGAGAAGAGAGAGATAGAAGAAAGAGAAGGAGAAGGCAAAAGAGGAGAAGGAGGAGGAGGAGGAGGACGAGTAGGGGAAGAAGAAGAAACCTCTTTCTAAAGATAATCTTGGAGGCCCTGGGTCAGCCTCCAGCTGTTTGCTAAGGCTCTATATGCCAGTCTACCAGTCATTTTCTCTGCCCTTGTTCAATGCTGCTTCCTCTGTGTTTCTGTTTATGCTTTTGTTTCTGCGGGGGAAATAACTTGACTTTGTTAGCCAGTGAGTGATAAATGTAAGCAATCCATAGGGAGTGGTAGCTGATGATGGAGTCTGTGGGTCACCTTTGTTCCACAGCATTTGGGGTTCAGCACAAGGATAGGGGCTTGGGACATAAACAGTTTTGTTTTGGGCAGACCTGTCCACCAAGCGGTAGGGACTTCCTGTTCAGGAAGCAAGCGTGCAGCAATCAGGCCAGTGGAATCCCTCCGCCCAGACTGACAGAGAACGCCACTGTGTAACCACATCCTGCCCCAGAAAACACCTGCCTGTAGCAACACTCTGACCAAGCTCTGGTCTGACTCTCAGATGAAAGCCAGCTGACTGAGGACTCAGCATTCCTCCTGAGAAGCAGAAATGTTTTTATAACTGCAATTTGCTGGGCTTGTTGCTAAGGGGTTTCTATCAGAGCAAAGCTTGCTGAAGGCTATAAAATGTTTGACCTAAAGGGTATAGATAGGTCACTGCCTGCTGGAGTAAATGTCCCGATGGGGAATTAAATGATAAAAAAATTTGTTTTAAATATTTTTGGCCTGAGAGTCAATAGCCCATCTCGATATGATTGAATGTTCTGCTGTTCCATATATTTTCTTCCTAAAACCTCTTTCTTCATATTGGCTAGTGTGTTTACGTGTATGTGAGCGTGAGTGCACATGAATATATATGGAGATTAGAGAATATCAGGAATCCATTCTCTTCTTGTTTTGGGGGCATCTCTTGTTTTTTTTTTCAGGGTTCTGGGGATCGAATTCAAGTAATCAAACCCATATGGCAAACATTCTCCATCAGTGGACCATCTCAGTGCCCCTGACCCCAAACCTCTTATGGAATGTTTATAGAATCCCTTAATAACCAGGGGGCAAGATGATCCCCGGCGAACCTCATTCCCTTCCTGGTGTCCATAGCTCATGTGGTCTCCTCATGCTGAATCAGGACTGGCATGTGTGACCATAAGACACAGTACATGTGATAGAGCCTGGCTCTGAGATTGGGTCAGAGAAGTACTGCATAGGGCTGCTGACTGGGCCATTTAGATGGTTCACCCTCAGGAACTACCAGGCCACAGGGACCCTTGGCAGATCCATAAAGAGTCTCACTGTGACATCTCTCCCATCACTAAGCATGTAATGAAACATTCCTGGAAGTCATTCCTCTGTTAAGCCTTTCGGTGACCATGACATGATAGCAATCTTACAGGACTAAGCTCCCACTTAGAGAGGTCTCCCCTGAATTTCTGGCCCTTGGTCTTGGTGAAGAGACGACAGTGATGTAATACACTAGATAAATCTGGTAGCCATTTGAGATCCAGTGAGAAAGCAGTAGATACAAACCCTCTTCTGAGGCTTCGGGATCTCATAGAGGAGCTAAAGGTCTCCTGGAAAGGACAAGTTTGAATTCTTGAGCTGGAGTTCATACAGTGAATGTTAGATCATATTGCTCGAGGCAATGGCAAACTTTTTTTTGGAGAATTCTTTCCTGTAATTAGCATTGGCTTTTTGACGTCCAGTTTTGCCTTTATGAAATTCCAGAGCACTCAAATGTAAAAGTCTTACATCACTGCCTTTAAGTCTGGCCTCACCAATGCCCTGGACGTGATGTTATTCTCCTTACAGTCTATAGCTGATGGGGTGGGTTTAAATACGAGCCACTAGTTGAAGGCTGGTAAAGATTGTTCTGGTATCTCCATAGCACTATTAACTTGCAGTGCCCAGGACCCTAGAGAGTTCATACTCCAGAGAGAGACAGCAAACATACACACCACACAGCCAGCTGGAAGGTGAACCAACAAGCTAGGAAATAGTATGGATGGAGAGAATCCAGGTGGTCTGTCCACTGCTGTCTGCCTCAGTTTCCAGGTCAGGACCTCAGCTGAGAAGAGGGCAGAGATCTAGTTATATATATGTGTATATGTGTGTGTGCATACATACATACATATATATGTCATATAGTCACATACGTATATGACACATACATATAGTCGTAGAAATACATCACAGTGACTGGAATGCAGAAAGAAGAAATACAATCCGCTCTCCAAATGGGTGTTTGAGATGCTGAGGTGTAGCAAAGTCCTCTTAGACTGAGTTGTGGGCCTGAGCTTTGGAATTCCCTTTTAGGGGGATGAAAAGGAGGGGAGGAGGCTGGCATCCTCTCTCTGATGCTCAGCATAACCATGGGCAGACTTCTCAGGCTTCCTCTATCACAGCTGTGCAAGCCCTCCATCTCCTCCCTGCTGGCTCTTCCCCCAAAGTGGCCCTTTCTGTAACAGTTTGAGTCACACATTAGTAATTTACCAGTAAGTTCAAGCAAGGGCTTGAAAGCAGAGGACAGAATTCCTCTTCTTAAGGAAATCAATGAGGTAAGTTTGACTCCTGTATGGATTGAGTGCTTTTACAAATGCTAGGCCGCTTTCTCCAGGAGTCATATAGCCATTCTGTCATATGTCTGACATATTGTCTCCTGATCCTCCTCCTCCTCCTCTCCCTCCTCCTCCTCCTGTAGGACAGGGTTCCACTTTGTAGCCCTGCCTGGCCTGGAACTTGATATAGAAATCTGGCTTGCCTCAAACTGAAAGAGATCCTTCTGCCTCTGCCTCCCAAGTGCTGGGATTAAAGGTGTGCACCACCACCACCACTGCCCACCCTGTCTTCCCGACAAGACTTCAATCTTTCATTTTGAGGCAACATCTCTGTCTGAAGCCTAGACTGTGTCAAAAGTTCCTATGCAGTCCAGGCTGGCCTCAAACTCCCAGTGATCCACCTACCTCAGCCTCCCAAGTATTAGATGTTTCAGGTTAATACAGTCACATCCAGCTTAGTCTTGAGTCTTGTTATACCTCGTACCTTTCTACAGAATACACAGAAAGTGAGCCTGGCTCTCTAGATACCCTGGAAACCTCTTTCACAGGATGTGTTACTGCCGAGGCCACATCAGCTTAAGACAATTAAGCAGCCTCAGATACCACTAGCCCCAAGGTCATGTGACACTACACACTCAGGGTAGCATTAGAAAGTATTTCTCTCCTAAGCCCTTCAGCTTTCATCACTACGTAAGAGCAGCCAAGGGCAAAAACCCTTCCTCCTTTTTTCTTCCTAGATTGGTTTTTCTCACTTCAACCCCCAGAGGGCGCTGGTCTTCAAAAAACCCACCAGACTAGCAAGGCAGGGGAGTGCAGAATGCCAGCTGTTCACCCTGCAGGGAGGGAAAACCCTTGGAAGTTCTCCGTGAATAATTTACACTGGTGAAATCTAACCACGGGCTTTAATAGCACTTGTAAGTGGGTATCTTCTCCTCCCATGATAAAGAAGCCCCAAGCCATGTTTTATCTTTCTTGCCATTTCTTCTCTTCTCTCAGCCACTGTCTCCGGGCACTGGGAGACTTTCTCCAGAAGCTAAACCCATGCTTCTCACTTCACGTGCGGTTAGTATCAGAAAAATGGGAGAAGCCAGGCATTGCAGGAACCAGACATTTGCAGGCTGTAAGACTTCAGGACTGCAAGAGAGCAAAGGACACCAACCAGTCTTGGGGTTCCAGAGATCTTGCCTCCCATCCGGACTTTGGGTACATAGTAGAACCATAACTCAGCCTTACTTATGCCTGAAACGATCGTCAATCTTGTCGAATCTAGCCATAGAACAAATTCATCCGGACATGCAGCATGCTAGCCCTTCATGTTGCACAACAGGAATGCATTTCAAAGTGAGTTGTGTCCCAAGGTCCTTCTTACCACCTTCTCAGGACATACGCATTGACACCAACTCTTGGACACTTACGTGAGTTAAATTACTTCCTTCCCCCCCCCCGAAAAATCCCAACCCCTCCCCCCCAAAAAAACACACTTGTTTTTTCATTTGCCTGGCATCCTGACAAACAATAAGGATGAAGTAAGGCTATTTGAGATACAAAAGCAAGATAATCGAAAAGGCAGGTGGAGGGATGGAGAAGAAGAGTCAAGAGAGACCTCAGAGGCAGACAAGGTTGGAAATTGCTTAGCAGGAATGTGGTCTCCCTTCCCCCAGCCTGGAACCTGCTTGCTCAAGTGTGGAGTTTCCTGCTCATTCGTTCTGCCACGCCCACTGCTGGACCCTGTCGCTTTGCTGCTTTGGAGCGTGTTCATCCTGCTACTGGACCCCGAGTTACTTGGCGAGAAATCGGGTTCCCTCCCCCTTCCTTTATAACTGGATGTCAGAACTAGTAAAAGGGGGCTTTGAACATGAAATCATCTTGGCCTCGTTCTTTCTCCCTCCCCGTCTAGTTTCCTCTCTTTTCAGCTCGAGCTGCCATCCTCAGTTGAACAGTTCACGTTGCAGACTGCTGGTCTGGCCGCAACACAGGAATGCCTTTTATAGTGTAGGGAGTTAGGCCTCCCTGTGCCCACTTGAATGTCTGATGTCTTTAGACAAGGCTTCGAAAGTTACATGTTTTTCTGAATTGAGAAAGCCCAAACACAAACCTTGAGACAATACCCTTCCTCTGCAGCTGAAGATGCTTTCAACAGTCACTGAGCGAGGACCACGGAGACCACGGAAGAGGGACAACTCTCAATCTCCTGATTGCGTCACGCTGTCCTCGGTGATCTTTCTGTCTAGCAAGGGACACAAACAACACACAAGTGCTTACAACACGGTGAAATAAACACCATCTGTGTTTGAGACAGGTGTCACATGCTTAGGACCTGATTAAAGGAGATGGGGTTCTGGGCTTTGTTGCAACAGCCTGCATCCTTCGTCACTTGACATCTCTAGATGCCAAGCTGACTTGTCTGGAACAAACTGTCTTCCAGTTCCTCTTCCCCATCCTATCACATGACTTCTGCCTCTCCAATGATCCTAAGAAAGACTCATAAATTATGCTTTAAGATGCCATGAGATGAACCCTAACCAGATCCCAGGCTCATAAAGTATGAAGAACGATATATTTAATTCTTCATTCATCATTTGTGTATCTTTTCCAAACATGTTTCTAATTTTTATTGATTTTTTTTTAAATGTGGTTTGAGAATGTCTGGCCTTCTCATTATAAAATTTTGACTGCTTTAAAAACATGGCAATCGTCAACCACCCCAGCCACATCGGGATCTGTCCTAGGCTTACCGCTGAAAGAACCAAGTCCTGGGGAAACCCTCATTCAGAGTGAACTGCTACAATGGCTCTGAGCTGCATTCTTCATGACGCAGGGCATAGGGGGAAAAAAAGAAGGCCAAATCCAGTATGCAATCCTTAAGTCACGGGTGCAGAAAACAGTTGTTCCACAAGGCCCAAGGTGCTTCCTGGATCTGAAGAGGAAACCTGTAATACTTAATAAACACAAACACCCTTGTGAATGATGACAAAGTTATGTACAAGAAAACAAGTACCACACACACTGAAGTTACCCAGAGTGACTCGGATGTGTGTTTTTCTGGGAAAACGCAGAGGCTGATAACATGGGCTCTCGTGTAAGATATGTGGTCTCCAGTCATCACTTATCGCTTATATTGCTATGTGACTGGTCAGTTGCATAATCTGTAAATTAATTTCCTTTGCTGTAAAACTGTAATGCACCTACTTTGAAGTGTTCTTTCCTTTAATGTGAGGGGGAGATGGCTTGGTGGGTAAGGCCCTTGCTGGGCCAGCTGGCTGAGGTGCCTATGTAATGAATCAAAGTGGACCTGGCAGCCAGCATCTTCCCAGCATTCCTCAGTCCTCGCCTGTTACAGAGTGTGGCTGCCATACTCTGTCCTTTCCCCATAGCACCAGTACCTGCACCACCAGGGTTGGGCTGTCCTTCCCCAAAAGGCTCGTCCCTATATAATCCAGCCATTTAGGCTACTCTCTCCTTGTTTTCCTTTTGCCCTGTTTGCTGCTCCACCTGATTTCCCTTTCTAACTTCTCCTGTTCCTTCCCCTTCTGCTCAAATGGGTGAGGATTGTGTTCACTCTGGACTCTCCTAGCTCTCTCTCTCTTTCTCTCTCTCTCTCTCTCTCCCTCCCTCCCTCCCTCCCTCTACCTCTAACTGTGCTCTCCCTTTTATCTACAATAAACTTTCTTCTCTATCATACCTAGGAGCAGCCATGTCCTTCCTTCATTTTTTTTATTTTATTTTATTTTATTTTATTTTATTTTATTTTCATCCACCTCCTTTTCCTGTTCCTCTGGGACCTGGGGTTGTGAGTATGTGACACACCTAGCTGGCTACACAGGTGCTCGGATAGGAATTCGTAAGTGATGACTCATCTCGGTAGACAAGACCTTGTTATTGTAACCCAGAATGGCCTCCAATTCCTAATCCCTCACATTTGCCTCACTCGGGTTACAAGCATGTGCCTGTGAGCCCCTACTCTAAAATATAGCAGTTAGAGAAATGGCATGAAATTAAAAAAAAAAAACCCTAGGAATCTGCAATAAACTAATTTGTTAGACGTCTAAAAAATGTTTTCCAAGATTTGAAGAAAAGATTAGGATGTGTGGGCTAGTCAACTCAGAAAATGAATCTGAGGACTGATCAGAACTACTGAGCACTTAGTAGTGCTCCCAACCAAGGGCACCTAGAATAGAGGAAGGCATAAAGGTGGCTTGTGGTGCCCTTCTGAGGGAGTGGCAGAATTGCCAAGACATAAAGAATAGTTTGCAAAGGTGGCTTGTGGTGCCCTTCTGAGGGAGTGGCAGAATTGCCAGATCTTGCAATCTCTAAAATTAGCCTGCCTGACTAAATGTATTTGCACTCCTGCCCCAGGCCAGGGAGATGACCACGAGTGTTCTCAAGTTTCCTAATCATTTTAGAACTGGGAAACAGAAACACTGTTTCTCCCAACTCCTCTTCACAGATGGCAGAGAGTGGCCCATAGGTTCGCATTAGGCATGGCCCTCTTTCAAAGCTCTGCAATGTCCCAGAGCAGTGAAGCTGTCTGCTCTCTGAAAGAAAAGCAGAAATGCGAGAGGAAACTTCCGAGTTTTTATAAAACATTAAGTTGGGGCCTCGGCAAGCAGGTGTACCCTGAAACAATTTGGCTCAGTTCCTGGGGTCCAGGTCTCTTAGAGGCACCTGAGACAGTCCTTTGCTTTGTACAGCAAAGAAGCATGGAACATCAGGAGGACAACAAACTGAAAAGTAAGGTTTAGAATTCCCAGGATTTTCTGCAAGATAGCAAGGGTATGGATCTGCACGCGAAGCATCTCACACCGAGAAAGAACCCTAAAATGCTAATTTATCCTCAAACAAGAAAGAACCTCAGAGGGTGAACCAGCCCATCTGTGGTCCCAAGAAGACAAAAAGTTTGTTTCTTCAGTAACAAGTACCTTGTTCGACCAGTTTGAAGGTAACCGAGGAGTGTTCGTTCCACACTTCACTGCTAGAAATGTAGAATCCGGTTTTTGTATCAAAACATGTTTTATAAAAGTAAGCAAATCACTAAGAGATCAAACAATGTGCTCAGGACATCTTAGAGTGGGCCAGGGAGATAGCTCAACCTGCCTTGAAAGCATGAAGACCTGGGTTCGAGTCCCAGAATCAACGTAAAAATGACAAAGATGTTAGTGTACACTTGCCATCCTGAGTCAGGGACAAGGAGCTCCTAGGGCTCACTGGCCAGCCAGTCTAGTCTAATTGGTGAGCTCCAGGCCAGTGACAGACCCAGTCTCAAAGGAAGTGGGCAGTGTTTCTGTGGATGACATCTGAGGTCTGAGGTTGTTCTCTGCTTTATAGGTGCATGTGCCTATACACACAGACACACAGACATGTGCACACACACACACACACACACACATACAAGAAAGAACATTGGCCCAGCCCCTACCACCCGAAGAGGGTCCTGAGTACCCTCAACCAGTAGGTGTCACCAGCTACGCTGCAACCTCAGCCCCTGCTACCTGAGGACTGGGGGTCTGTAGTGGCAGAGCTAGCTCTGCAGCTTCCCCCTGGCCCTAGCTGAGCCTCTGATACCTCATTCCCACATCAGTACCAAGTGGTCCCAAGACTGCACCACAAGCACTCTCAGCCAGTCCAAACCTGACATATTGGGACAACAACAGAGATCCAGATATCCACTCAACAAAGGTGGGGCAGACATCCATACCAAAAGATGGGCTGGTTCACCCTTTGAGGTTCTTTCTTAACTTAGATGTCACTCTACTTGAATCTAGAGGAGGATTCAGAAGCTGAGTCAGAATCAACTCTTAAAGCACTGACTCCATCCCTCTCCCACTTGGCGCTCGAGGGGTTTTCCTGGCCCACTGACCTGTGGGACATGGGATTTCAGCCAGGTCCAGTCCTGGAAAGGAGGAAGTCAAAGAACACTAGCTTTTTATAGGGCGCCATCAAAGAGCTCACAAAGACATGCTGTGCTCAAAAGGGTCCCACTGTCTCTAACGCTTAGGCTGTGCTCTCCTGGGGACCTCCTGGAGAATGTTAAAATGTTTAGAGGGGAAATTGTATAGCAGTTCTCTTTATATATTTTATGTTTTCTTATTTTATTCGTACATAGGTAAACCTGCATATCGTAAGTGTACCATGTGCATTGAAGAGCAGGTGGAGGTCAGAAGATGGCATCAGGTCACCTGAAATTGGAGTTATAGGAAGTTATGAGCCACCTGATGAAGGCACTGGAAACTGAGCCTGGCTCTTCTGTAAGAACAGTAAGTATTCTTAACCACTGAGCCATCTCTAGCCACTATATAGCTGTTCCCTTGATGAAAACTCAGACCACTAACTTCCCAAAGGCAATAATACACTTGCCATCTCTCACACTCTGACTTCTGACATTTTTATATAGTAGCCTTTAAGCCAGTGTTATGGCCATTTCACTGGTGCAGGCGAAGCAGCCCAAAATACTGTGGATCATGGTCTCCAAAATTAGACCCTGTGCACTGACAGGAATGAGGGGGATTTGCCAAGAATAGTAATGTTTAAAATACAAATGGAGACAACTACAGTCCAAAGGAATTTATTTAGGGGGTGGGGAGCATCCCCAGTTAGTTTGATTGTCTACTTGACACTACATAAAGTGTTTTAGTTTCTATAGCTGTGGTAAAATATCATGACCAAAAGCCCAACTTTGGGAAGAAAATGTTTACTTCTGATTTATACTTCCACATCACAGGCCATCATCACAGGAAGTCAAGGTAGGAACTCAAGCAGGGCAGGAACCTGGAGGCAGGAACTTTTTTAAAAAAGAAGCCATTGAGGAGGGCATCTTACTGCTTTGCTCTCCAAGCCTTGCTCAGCCTGATTTCTTATGCAAACCAGGACTACAAAACCCATCAATTATCAATTAAGAAAATGCACTATAGACTTGCCTTCAGGCCAACACAGTAGGGTCATTGTCTCAACTGAGGTCTGTTATAAATAAATAAACAAACAAACAAAACCTCTAGTTTGTGTCAAAATGAAACTAGCCAACACACTAGACTCACCTGGGAAGAGGACTGAAAAGTTGCCTTGATCAAATTTATCTGTAACCATGTGTGGTGGTTTGAATAAAAATGATCCCCATTGGCCCATATATTTGAGAGCTTAGTCACCAGGGAGTAGTATTATTTGAATGGATTAGAAGGATTAGGAGGTATAGCCTTGTTGGATTAGGTATGGCTTTGTTGGAGGAAGTTTGTCCCTGCAGGTGGGCTTTGAGATTTCTAAATCCCATGCTATAGGCCAGGTTCCCTTTTGCTGCTTGTGGGTCAGGATGTAGAATTCTCAGCTACTGCTCCAGCACCATGCCTATGTGCATCCATGATGCCACAATGATAATGGACCAACCTCTGTAATTGTAAACAGGCCTACAATTAAATCTTGCCTTTTATAAAAGTCGCTTTGGTCATAGTGTCTCTTCACAGCAGTAGAGCAGTAGTAATTAAGACACCATGTCTGTGAAAAACTATCTGGATTGATGACTGATGTGGGAGGACACAGCCCATTGTGAGAAGGTGGGCCTAGGCTGTATGTGAAAGCTAGCTGAGCATGTGCCCACGAGTAAGCCGGTAATCCACTGGGGATTGGTCTGGTGCTATGTATACAGATGCTAAATTTGAACCCCAAGAGCTAGTTGCTGTCCAGAGGAGTGCATTCTCATATACACTGACCTTTGCTGTGTAAACCTTGCTCCCCAGTTTAGAGTTGATTGGTTAATAATAAAAAACAAAACAAAACAAAACAAACTAACAAACAAAACCAGCCAATAATTAGGCAGAAGAGAAGTAGATGAGATTGGCGTTCCCAAGCTTGGGGTCAGAGGTGGAACCATGAAGGAGAAAAAAATAAAAAGAGAAGAGAAGAAATGGGAGAAAGAGAGGATGCAGAGAAAAACTGTTTGGTTTTGGAACTCTGGACAAGGGACTGAGGTGCATATTTTACATATCAAAGCCTCAAGGTTCTTCCAGCATCCCTCAGTCCCTACCTGGCATACCCTGCCCCCAACCCTAAACTTTCCAGTGCAAGGACTGGGCTGCCCTTCCCCCAGAGGATCTTCCCTATATAATCCAGACATTTTTGGGTTCTCCTCTCTCTCTCTCCTTTTCCTTCACTCTCTTCCGTCTCTGCACTCTGGTGCCCTTTCTTTATTTCTCTTCCCCTTCCCCTCTCCCCATGGTGATTTCCCTGGCCAAGGTCCTTGGGGCCAGTGAACTAGTCCAACAGCAGCTTCCCAATGAATCTGCCTTTAATATATACTCTAATCTGACTTGAATTGGTTCTTTTCATCGGCAATGGAGAAATAACCTATCAGGAATGTAGCCTGATGGAGTGGATTCAGCCCTGTCAGGACAAATGACAAATACTGGCAAATAACTTGGGGTGTGTAGCTGGGAGGTGGCCAGACTGGCTTAGAAAATTAGTTTAAAGGTACCTGCCCAGTTATTATGCTTTTAAACTCATTTGAATAAATCCTTAGATCGCTCTCAATTCCTTGGGAACTAGCTGAGTTAGAAAACTATACAAGATATTAATTATTCTACCACAGTGAACAGCACTTCTCCACGGTTTCCTCTCTAAGCTCCTGCCCTGAGTTCATGCTCTGGCTTCCCTTGATGATGGACAGTGTAAGATGAAAAAAAAAAAAACCCTTTCCTCCCTAAATTGCTTTTGGTCACCATAGTTTTCAAAAACGACAGAAAGCAAACTAAGGCAGCAAGTTGAAGGTGATAGGGTCACTTGGTGGAAATGCCAGCAGGCCACTAAGGACACAGATGCTTTCTGTAGCTTCACCCAGGATGGAGGGCTGAAGACTTAGCAAGAACATCACTGGAAAAGAGGACTAACCTTTCAGATACGTTAAGATACAAATCCCAGGTTCCAGAACTGTGACGCAATGTATTTCTGATATGTGAATCATCTTATTGTGGAGTTTTGTCACTCAAGCAGAGAGATAAACTGCCCATCCCTGCAAGCATAGCTTCAGGGTCCACCCTGACACGTCACACTACTTTACCTTATCATGGCTCACTCCTTTGGTGGAATGTACCCTACCGCACCCACCTTTGTCTGGCTTGGTAAACAATTACCCATCTTTCTTTGAGATTTAGCAAGGGCATCCCTTCTAGTGTGAGTCTTATAGAGAACATCCCTTTCAAATGCACAACTGAGCTCTTCCTCCTACTCTGTGACTAGCACTCCTGTCATAGCACATGGAACTGTCAGGACTAGTAGATCATCTGCCCTTGGACCATTCTTAACCTCTGCTTAGTAATAGCACTGCCTGGGTAACTTTAAAGAGAACTATCACACACAGCAACTACCCCTGAGATCTATAGCCAGTAGATACCCCAGTATGGCTCACATGCAGTCAAGGATGAGGACCACTCTGTGAGGCAAAGCTCACAAAGGTTAGACAGTTGTCCAATAGGTAGGCAGTGCTCCCAGGATATAAAGTGCTCCCAGAGAATAGAAGGGACCCTGAAGGATAGCTAATGTTCCCATGGTTTGGGCAGTACTCTGAAGAGATAGGCTGTGCTTCCAAAAGGTAGGTAGTGCTCCCATAGTATAGTCAGTCTTCTCAAGGTGTAGGTAGTGTTCCCAAAGAGTAGACAATGCTCCAAAGTAAGGGATTTCTGAGTTAGTCTATTATTTGCCCTTATCATGAACAGAGGTCAGTTGTGAGGACACAATGAATAGGGATTGGGTGAACTGCACGAAGAAGCCCAGGTCTTCTATCCCTTCTATTTCCCACAACCTTTTGGAAAAGGCAGATTTGGGGTTTTTTAGCGCATTAGGCTGAAATCACTCCAAGCTAAGGAAAAGGGAGCATGTTGGTAGTTCTTTAAAACAAACACACAGCCAGGAGCTCACTTTAAATCTCATTTTCCTTCATTCAAATATTTAGAGCAATCTTTCCTCTTCTGAACACAGGACCCCGTGGGAAGGTCGCTTGTCAGCCTGACACTTCTGCTCCCTGTCCCTGTGTTTTCCCTTGAGGAATTCCAAAAAGGAAGCACAATGCTATCTTTAAGTGTTCCCAGTATTTACACCCAACCTTCCCTTGGAAAATGGAGTATGGGAAGATTCCAGGCTTGCTCTTATTTCAGCATTTCTTCCCGAATCTCAAGTCCCTTCAAAATTCTTTCTCCTCCTAGTATGTAATATACTGAACGGAACTTCATAGTTTTCATTTGTCCTAAGGACAAAAATGAATGCATACTCTCCACTCACAATTCAGAAAAATGTTTGTTTAATGTTCTTAGGGGCTAGAGAGACCCCAGTGACATCACCAGAACCCATATAAAGTGAGCCAGACATGGTAGTGTATGCTTCCGATACCAGCACGCTTGAGGTGTGAAACAGTAGCTCCCTAGGGCTTAATGCCCAAACAGCCTCATTCAGTCAGTAATTTCTAGGTCATTTGTGTTCCTTTCTCAAAAAATAAAATAAAAGGTAGACTGTGACCTCGGGCCTCCGTATGTGTGCACACACCAAAAAGAACATTAAAAAGAACAATTGGCGGGACAGTGGTGGCGCTTACTTTTTTAATTCCAGCACTCAGGAGGCAGAGGCTGGTGGTTCTCTGAGTTTGAGGCCAGCCTGGTGGGCAGAGCAAGTTCTGAGAAAGCCAAAGTTACACAGTGGAACCCTATCTTCAAAAACAAACCAAAAACATTGATAATTGTACTGTGACTAATCAACTATTGATGTTTTAATAAACTTTGTTATAAATTGCCATTGATGTCTGCCCTGCATAGGTGTGCATGAGAGAGACAGAGCACACAGTGTAGTGAGATGCCTGGCCATAGTACTGTGCAAACTCACTTCTTTATGTATCCATATGACAAAGTCCCAACCCAATAATGCATTCAACTGAAGGAGTGTCTTAACGATTTGGATGAGATGGTCAAGAACTTTTCATAGCTTTTTTAAAAGCATGTGAACACATAGCAGGGGAAAAATGTATTCAAGGTGTCAGGAAATTTTAAAAACAGTGCATTGCTGTTCTGTTGCTGCTGGTGCCAAAGACTCAATTGCTAACTTTGAAGGAAGAGTTGGAAAGCCACAACCCACGGGCCAAATCCAGCCACGCTATGTCAGAGAAACGCCCACATCAGCTCCTGCCTTCCACAGCAAAGCCACATGCTTGTTCTGGGGAGGCCATGTGGTTCACATAGATGAAAATATTTACAGTCTGTTTCTTCATCAGGAGAGAAAAGGAAATTATTGATCTCTGACCCAGAGAAATTCTTTGCAGTTACCAGGGACCCTCAAGTGTAGGGTTTCTGTTTGGGTTTGTTGTTCATTTTGGCTGAGTAGGAACTGCATACTCAGGAGACAAGAGGGTAGAGGGAAGTCCACACAACTCTGCTGAATGTACAGAAGGTCACCTCAGAATTTGAGATTGGGGATAGTGGTTATAAGAGGCAGAGGGGTTAGGCTCCTTAGATATTAGATCAATGGCCTCCACCATCACTCCTGTCTTCCATACCCAGAGTCCTTCCATACCCAGAGTCCTTCCATACCCTCTATCCATCACCTTCCATCAGGGCCTTGGTGGGGTAAATCACAATAACTCTAAATTATACATTTCAAAAAAGTTAGACACCAAAGGATGCTGGTTTTACGTGGTACAAAGCTTCCCAAGGAGCACGTGTCCTTGGATAAATTACTGCAGTGAAATTCTTTAGCTCTGGGGCCAGGCAGGCAGATGTTGGAGTTCTATGATCTGGGAAACCTCTGGAAATGTATGCAGTTTCTTCAGGAAATAAGGAATAAGAGTGGACTCTGCACACAGTTGTATTGGCTAATACACATAACAGTGCACGTTGAACATCCATGGCTGTGGCAATCACACTTGATCGATAGATGCTGTTAGATCAGGATTTGTGAAGACAACTTGGAAATTTTTGAAAAGCAGATAGGCTTCTGCTTCTCTCTTTCTTTTTTATTTAACAAGTTTTTAGAATTTATTTTATGTATGAAGGTATATTATAGCCCTCTCCATGCACACCAGAAGAGAGCATCAGATCCCATTACAAATGGTTGTGAGCCACCATGTGGTTGCTGGGAATTGAACTGAGGACCTCTGGAAGAACTGTCAGTGCTCTTAACCACTGACCCACATCTCTAACCCAACATATAGGCATCTGAAGAAGCAGAATTGTTCTTCAAATTGTTGGTCAAAACAATTGAAGGCTGCAGTCTCTATGGAAGTAGAGACTGTGTTCATGAGGTACTAGGAGCCTTTGGCATAGGGGTTGAGCTGTAAATCTATCTGTTAGGGTTGTAGTTGGCCTTTTGACATAGGAACTCACATAGCTCATACTAGCTCTGAATTCTCTATGAGGCCAAGGATAGTCTTGAACTCCTGATCTTTCTACCTTGAAAGCTAGACTTATGGACACTCACCTCCACCCCATTGCTATTATTATGATGAAGATCACTTTCTGGCTGAACTAGAAATAGTTGGATTTTTCGGTTTGCACACTAACAGAGGTTAAAATCTTGTATCTAGTTCATGTAGTAGAAATGTGACCTGAATTTCCTTAAGAGAGTTAATAGATAGCATTCGGAGAGGTATGCTGCCCTTCTTCAGAAGCTTCCAGAACCTAACAGCCTACTGTGTCGTCAATGAAGCCAACTTTCCTGTCCAGACATATGTATACTTAATCCAGTCTGCTGAGGTCATTTACCATGTCTCATATGTGTATGTGTCCAGAGCTGATCATCAGTGACTGGATAAACTATCAGGGGCTTGTCCTTGAAGAAGCCACATTCTCCTTTTCTCATCATGTCCTATAATTCTTTATCTAGGGGTGGAGCCTTGTAAGATTTCCCTCATCTATGATGTCATGTCAATGGGTGATGACCTTGTTCAGGTTTTTAGGCAGCCATACTGTTGACAGTTCATGGGTACAGCTTCCCTGTCATATATAGAAGACACTATCTCACAGCAGACATCCTGGTCTTCTGACTCTTACAATCTTTCTGAGCCCTCTTCTACAATGTTCCCTGAGCCTGCAGTACAGGGGTAGGGTTGTAAATCTATCAGTTGGGGTTGTTTTTGTCTTTTTGATATAGGAGCTCACATGGCCCATGCTGAATTCTCTATGAGGCCAAGGACCGCCTTGAACTCCTGATCTTTCTGCCTTGAGAGTTGAAATTATGGACACTCAAACCTCCACACTGTTGTTGTTGTTATTATTATTATTATTATGAAGATTATTTTCTGGCTGGACTAGACATATCTTTTTGAACCCTTGTATATCAAATAATAATCAAGACAATGACAATCTCAGGCCATTCCTCAGTTGAGGCTCTCCTCTTAGATAACCTAAGCTTTGTCAAGTTGACAAAGCTTAGAATACTATACCTTGTACCCTTAATTATATCTTTTGAAGTCAAAGTAAAGTTTTATTGTTAACTCAAAACCTTCTACAATTTTCTACCACAGAGGAAACAAAAGAGCTCTCAAAAAACTTGTTTTTAAGTGAAATTGAGTTTACATTTGCATATAATTGAAGAAGGTAGATTGCATTGTCACAGGAAATTTCACAACCCAAACTACATAAGGCAATCAAGTGCCAAAATTATCCTCCTATTGAAGTCTAGACACTGATGTAAAAGTTGCTCAGAATGAAACATTAAGCAAAATAGATACATAGAAGAAGGAAAGAAGCAGCCACTCCTTCTTGTTTCTACCTCTACTTGTCCCCACAGAGGGATGCTAATGGCAAATGTAAGTCCTTTATGGTTTTGTTGTGCCTGTGTGTGAATGTGCACATGCATATATGTATGTGTGTTGTATATGTGTGTTGTGTGTGCTGTGTGTGTTGTGTATATGTGTTGTGTGTGTGTGCGCGCGCTCGCAAGTGCACATGAAAGTCAAAGAGCAACCTCAAGTAATTTATTTATTTATTTATTTATTTATTTATTTATTTATTTATTTATTTATTTATACAGGGGGTGTTGATTGGTTTTCTGTCAGCTTTGACATAACTATCTTAGAGGAGGGAACATCAACTTTTAAAAAATCCCACCATAACACTGAGTTGTAGGCAAGCCATTAGGGCATTTTCTTGATTAATAATTGGTGTAGGAGAACTAGCCCACTGTGGGTGGTACCACCCAGCAAGCAGGTGGTTCTGGGTTGTACCACAAAACAAACTAAATAATCCAGAAGGAGCAAAGCCAGTAAGAAATATCCCCTGTGGTTTCTGCCTCAATTCCTGCCTCCATGTTCCTACCTTGAGTTCCTGCCCTGCCTTCTCTCAGTGATGGACTGTAATCTGTGAACCGAAATAAACCCTTCCTGTTCCCAGGTTGCGCAGGACCACAGCAGTAGAAACCAAATTAAGACACAGGGTCTCAGTATGTACCCCTGTCTGGCCTGAACTTACTATAGGCTGGCCCTAAACTCAGAGATTCACCTGTGTCTGCCTCACAACCACTTGGATTAAAGACATACCCCACCATGTCCAACTTCAGGTGTAATTTCTTACGTCTTGTCAGTCTCCTTTGAAACAGGGGCTGTCTGCTAGGATTCTCCTGTCTCTACCTCCCTAGTATTGACATGACAAGCATGCCCTAACATTTTAATATTTGTGGGTTAAAATGGTGGCCCGAGTCTGGCCCGCAAAAGAGCTAGGGCCTCTCATGGAGGCGGTCGCCGGAAGTTTGACTGCACACACCCGACGCTGCCACTGGGTGGGCGAATGGCTTTGAGAAGCCACAGGACCCCAATCCAGCAGGTGGGGAGGTGCAGTATGAGGTTCCAGAGAAATTGCTGGAGTCGGGCTCGGGTGTCCCCGGGCCACATGGAGGCCAGGGATGTCAGGTTCTCGCTCTTGGATGCCTCGAAAGAGTTGAGAACAGAGTGTGGGCCCGTGGGCCTGGCTCTGGCTGGGGGCTGAAGGGTAAAGGGCAGGAGGAGAGATCTCTGGCTGGTTCCCATGGGGAGGAGAGTCCTTGGCTTACCTGGGTGGGAGATTAGACATGTGGCTCTTTAGAGGAAGACCTGCTCCATTGCTCTAGCATGGCCAGTCCCAATGACAAGAGGCAGTCCATGGTTTTAAGGTGTTTATTGTCATGGTGGGAAGGGGAGAGTAGAGGGTAGTAGAGGCAGAGAAAGGCAGAGAGAGGGAGAGAGTAGAGAAATATAGGCCAGCCATGGCCACATGGAGAGAGGGTGGAAAGGAATGTGGAGAGAGGGGAGCAATAGGGCAAGAGAGAGAGAGGCAAGAGAAAGAGAGCAAGGGAGTGAGATACGGGGAGGGGACAAACAACCCCCTTTCTAGTGGGCCAGCCCTACCTGGCTGCTGCCAGGTAACTGTGGGGAGGAGTATTCCTGACTGTTGCCAGGTAACTGTGGGGGTGGAGTCCAGACAGAATTGGGGCATTTCCCTACGTGACTGATGGACACAGAATTATGGAGCTGGATCCTCGTGTCAGGAGCCTGGTGCCTGGAAGCATGGCAAAC
The DNA here is from genome assembly GCF_978045245.1 of Mus caroli. Lineage (NCBI taxonomy): Eukaryota > Metazoa > Chordata > Mammalia > Rodentia > Muridae > Mus > Mus caroli. Next base: position 51,581,736 of record NW_028227273.1, read on the forward strand.
GGGCCTTCTGTCCCTTGCGGGAACACCTGCTGGGTCTCCAGTGTTTAAACCTAGCTCGACCACAAAACAGGCTACCTTTCATAGTCCCACAATATTTGAAGGTTAATAGATTCTAAAAAGGTTTCTATCTATTAATCACAAAATGTTAGTTCTGACCCAGAAGCAGACAAGGAAAGGCATCCATTATAAGATTAACGAGCCTTTGGATCCCAGCAGTCCATCTCTCCGCAGTGCTGAACTCCCAATCGGTGCCAGTCTGCAGACACAGCTTCCTTTCAGGAGTTCTTGTTCACTGAGTCAGGCTTCCTATCTTTGCTTTCTCTAACTCTGCCCTTTCCAACTGGAATTATTTCCGAGACAGAAACACTACCAATACCCTCTGTTTCCGCCTTGTGACCAGCTCAGAGGTGTGAAGCTGTGAGGATCCCAGGAAGATTCCAATTCAAGAACAGGGGCCATGGAACACGCCTGGAACTCTAGTACCTGGGAAGTGGAAAGAGTCAGAAGCTCATGGTCATTTTCCCTAAAGTAGCTTTCTAGGTCAGATAGGGCTACTTGAAACCCTGTCTTAAAGGAAGAAAAGGAGAGGGGAGGGGAGGGGAGGGGAGGGGAGGGGAGGGGAGGGGAGGGGAGGGGAGGGGAGGGGAGGGGAGGGGAGGGGAGGGGAGGGGAGGGAAAAGAGAAGAGAAGAGAAGAGAAGAGAAGAGAAGAGAAGAGAAGAGAAGAGAAGAGAAGAGAAGAGAAGAGAAGAGAAGAGAAGAGAAGAGAAGAGAAGAGAAAAAGCATTAAACATGTGAATGCCCTCTCCAAGTCTGCTTTCCAGGTCCAGAGAGCTTCTTCTAGCCCAGTAAACTGTTGGCAGCCCTGGACCAGTTGAGATCAGTCTTCAGAGTCCTGAGACCTCCTTTTTCTACCTATTTTTGTATACATTTACATTTCAGATTTGAGTTTACAGTTCATTATTCCTACTGGAATTTCTATATAGGTTATTGTCTTAGGTTCCCATTGCTGTGAAAAGGCACCATGACCAAAACAATTCTTATAAGGGACAACATTTAATTAGGGTTAGCTTACAGGTTCAGAGGTTCATTTCACTATCATCGTGGCAGGAAGCACGACAGCACCTAGACAGGCATGGTGCTGGAGAAGGATCTGACAGCTCTACATCTTCATCCAAAGGAAGCCAGAAGCCCACTGCTGCCTGGCAGCTAGGAGGAGAGTCTCAAAGCCCACACCCACAGTGACACACTTTCTTCAACAAGGCCACACCTCCTAATAGTGATACTCCCTGGGCCAAGCATATTCAAATCCCCACAGTTATATATACTCAGCATAGTTAGGGAGGCCTTCAGCTCATAATCACCTTGCCTTAATACCCTGAGGGCAAGGATTACAGACAGGAGCCACCATCCCTAGTTTTCTGTCTTTCTAATTTTCTCAAATGTCCTCCCATGAATTATGAGATGAGAAGATTCTCTTCCTTATAACTTGATTTTTGGATGGGGAGAACTTCACACTTGAGTCTGCATTTACACCATTTGTTCCCCCAGCCCTCCCTCCCCAACTCAATGTCAACTTCTCTTTTTGATTACATGAGAAAAATCTTAAGCATCTTGTGCCTAATTCCCAGCTGGTGACTCTACAACTGAGGGTCCAGGACAATGTTAAGAGACCTTTTGCGCATAGCAGTAATTCAAAGAAAGATAGCAAAGGAGACTATCTTTTGACCCTTTGCCATTGTGTAGCTGTGTGACCCTAGAATGTATCCTCATGACCAAGCATCAGTTTTTGTATTATAAAAATGAAATTAATACTAACATATTAGAGTAGAGTCAACTATAGTATCTTTGCAAAGAATTTTATAACATAAATATAGCATGCAGCTAGTATACACCAGGACCCTGGGAAAGCACACTCCAAACATTTTCCTTATTTTATTAGTATTTTTATTGTTTTTGTTGTCATAAGTGTCCACTTCCAAAGCCCTAACGCTGGATAGAATCGGGACTCCAGCAATGTAACAGGCAAATATTTACATCCTGTCCTGCAAAGTTCCCCCCAATTAACAGCCTGTCTTAGGACTGAGAGTTATGAGAAAGTCCTCCAACATGAAGAGCCAGCCCAGAAACACCCTGTAACAGTTCTTCAAAATCTCTGATTGCATCTGGCCTCCAGCTCTGGGCTCCCTGGGCCCAAGGAGTCCCATATACAAAACATACCTTATAAGACACCCCTGCAACAAACAAAGGCAGGGAGATGCCTCCATAAGGCCTCCCATGCCATGCAACCCCTGGCTACAGCCCATAGATAGTCTGAGGCAATGGCAAGAGAATAGGACAAGTTCATGTTTCACAACATTACCCAGATCCCCAGACTCCACAACTTTGACCCTATGTCCTAAAATCAGAATCTTGGAGCAATTAGTTGGTCGCACATGTCTTCAGTTCCCAGAGGAAGCCTGCCAAGGAATTCCTTGTACACCATTAAAGAGGTACCACAGGGCAAGATTCCAAGGTCACCAGGTCTGTTGAAACATGACCTACTGGATGACATGTTCAAGGTAGATCACCTGAACTGGAGAAGCTTAGACACTGATTGTCAGAGGCTAGCCCTCTTCCTCATCTAGTGTTCTTTGATGTACCTAAGCCCTTATATGGGACAATGAGACAAACAGTGAACTCTGGCTACTCCCTCAGCCTCTAAGTTTCGTCTAGATGTTTTCACAATATAGATATTAGAAACTAATTGTCAGTGTGGATAAATTGGACTACAGACTTTCCACTTCATTTCTCAGTCTTCTAACTTTAACCAGTTCAAAAACCCAGGGGGATGAGAACTGCAAAATGAGGCATTTGACCTCGTGTTTAATTCCTATCGCCTACAATTTCATGTGAGATACACAGCTCTTCTCCAGGCATACCCCTTAGACTGAGGACAATTCGAAGGTCATCTAGGTCATCCTCCTGTCTCTTAAGAACTAAACACAATTCATAAGATCTATTCAATGTTTTGCAGAAATTTACCTTCTTTTTATTAATAATGTTTTCATTAACATATGAAGTTGATGGTGATATTTTCATCTGCCTGTCATTTTACTTGACTCTAGTTATTTCAAATTTAATAGTCTTACAATGTGTTTCAGACCCTTTTACAGGAGGGAGCTTTCAATAGTTAAAGGGTTGAATATTCTAATGCATTCAGAAGGTAGGAATTGCTCCTCAGATTTGATCCAGACCCTCTGCCATGTGCACAATCTCTGCTTTGCTCCTGATGAGGCACACACTATTGACACACATGACACACAATGCCAGTTTCTACTCAGTGCCCTCCAGTTGAGCCAGGCCACTGTGTAATGTATAAAAGCTGATTGCAATTCAGAGCTTCCTGAGCATAGGGAAGAAGGGTAAGGTAGCTCTATGCTTTGCCTGCTTGTGAACTATAACAGAATAATCAAGCCAGGAAGTAGAAGACTACTGTAGGGATGACAAACAAATGGGCTCACGAGTTCCTTGGACATGGAGTCGCTATAGAGACTATTTATTTAGCCCTTAATTGTGCATCTAAGAAGGAGGAACCTCAAATAGAGAGTTAATTATAAAAATATAGCATTTATAAATATATAATTTCATAAAAATATTTTAGAAATTATAAAGACCTAAGATGGAAGAGATTGCTAGGAAAGCTGCTACTTGTCACCAAAAGCAGCCAGAAGAGTATAATGGACACCCAGTAATATACCACTAAAAAGTAATTGAGGATTTATATGTATACTGGGTAGTTTTTGTCAACTTGACATGAACTCAAGTCACCTGGCCTGAGGATACGTGAATTGAAGTAATTGTATATATTAAGAGTTGCCTGTGGGCATTTCTGTGTGACATCTTCTTAATTCATATTTATGTGGGAGGGCCCATACCATTGTGAGTGACGCTGCCCCTGTGCAGGTATCTTGGGTTGTATAAGAAAAGCAGCTGAGTAAGCCAGAGGAGGCAAGCCAGGAAGGAGTATTCCTTCTTAGTCTCTGCTTCTCTTCCTCTTCCTACTTTGGCATCGTGTCCTGAGTTCCCTCTGTCGTGGACTACTACCTGGGAACGTAAGCCAAATAAATTCTTGTAGAAATTTCAAATCCTCACCTAGGGTTTCTACCCCACCTTGTTCATTTAGTTTCTGGATAAAAGACTCGCATAACTTTATATTTACAATAAATCTTAAACAGCACAAGAGCTGGGCAGATACCTACTCTCTATGTTATTAGACTCTACTTATCCTACCAATAACCCTGAGTCATTACTTACTGTGTTTCCTCTGGGCTGGTCTTAACTCCAATTGGCCAGCCCTCAGGGCTCACCTACCCCATGGTGGCTTTTCCTTCCTCCTCCATGTTCTTCTCTCCATCATGGTTTTCCTCCAACCCAAGCCCAGGAAACCTACACTCCACCTATGTCTCTTCTGCCCAGCTATTGGCTATCAGCATCTTTATTTACCAACCAGAAATAATTTGGGAGTGGGGCGCAGGGTCACCTGTAGACTCCAGGTCTTTGGAGCCCACACTTAGCATTACAATAGACAGCAAGCCAAACTTCAGCTAATTCTTTCCTTTTCTAGCTACTGTTGGTTGTTGTGCTTGTCACAGCAATGGAAAGCAAACTAGTAATATATATATGTCATAAGTTTCTTCCATCTCTAGTATAAACTAGAGGAAAGGAAGTTATAGGAGTAACTAGAAAGGAGCAGTCATTCTCCCTCTCCCTAAGTCATCCTTGAGTTCGAAGCTGATCTTAGTATTTGAGATTAGGTTTACAAGTCTCCCCACTTTCTGTAGTAAAACAACCTGGTTCCATCGAGATCCCTCAAACATGATTGGTCTCCAAGTATTCAGTATTCACTCCTTTCAAAATGCTTTGGCTCATCCATGATCCTCTGAAAACGTGATATCCTGACTGTTAGAAAAGGAGATAGAAAGACTGTTAAATAGCCTAGTACTCATGGACCACTGAAGCATTACAGATATCTTGTATGTAGGTATGACCAGATAAGCAAATGTACGGGCAGAGGACTAGGTGACCTGGGGACAAGGTGGATTGGATAAAGCAGAGCCACAGAAACAAGAGGAACAAGAGACACATGAGTGAGCTGGCCCAGGGATTACCCTTAACGCTCTGACCTAAGTGCCTCCACTGCTCCAACTCAGAAGGGAAGTTAATAACTAGAATTAACTGTCTACGGGTACTTAGTACATGCTGAACATTTTACAAGGATCACTTAATCACACTGTGTTCCTAGGAGTAAGTACTCTGACCATCTTCAGCTTCCATATTAAGTATAAGAAGTTAAGTAATTTATCCAAGATAGCATCAATGGCCAGGGACTTCAATAGGATTCAGGTCTCATTGTAGGTAATTATTACCCTATACTTCCCAGTAGGTTGCCGTCATGGGAGGAATCCCTACCAATGCTTTCTCATTTCAGGAGAAAGTTCATGTTGAATCAGTGCTAATAATTACGCTGAAGAAGTACACTGTGTACCAGGCAACTCACTGTACTGCTCCTAGCCAGTGGATTTAGGGGAAACACTGGTCCAAAGTCAGCCAATCACAGTGCTTTGAACATAGAAGTTGTGTCCTGTGCATAACTATGAGCTGACTATTAAAATCCTTCCCTTATAAATTTTAACTTGAAGACATCAAAATGACATGACATTGGCTCTGGACACTTAGGTTAAAATGTTTCAAGGTTGAACCAGAGGCTAGAGAAGCAAGAATAAGCAAGTCTGCAGAGCATGGGAAAAGAACAGAAATGGTAAAGCCTTGTGGATAACATAAGATGTAGCCCATGAACCTAAGCAGGGGAGAAATTATATAGATTGAGTTCAGGCTGTCTATATCTACAAAATAAAGCTGTTTTGTCTGAGCTAACCTGAACAGTCTTTTTTTTTCCTGTGGATTAGTGTTTGGAAAAACTGCTGCTGAAGAGTGTGCCATGTACCTTCATCCATGTGCTGAGGGCTTAGCTATGGATCTGGAACCCCTAGTCTAGTAGGAAGGAACTACACTTCAACTTTACTACACCTGAGTCCCGTCAGATCATTGAAAATACTGCATCTGAAGGAAGAGCAATGGTTGGGGAAAAAAATCCAACCAATAGCTTAAACCCAGATGCACAAGTCATAATGCAGAAGCAAGAAACATAAAAGAAAAAAAAAACCATAGCAACATGATTGCTCCAAAAACTACAATCTCTGCAATGATGGCTTCTAATGAGAGAATGGCACGTGAAATCCTGAAATCCAAGGAACAGTTGTAATAGTGATCAAGGATATCAGAAAGGACACCAAGAAACTCCTGTGGTGGTTTGAATGAGAAATGCCCCCGAGTTGGTCCTTTGTTAGTGCTATCTGGGAAGATTTCATTGGCCTGGCCTTCCTGGAGGTATCACTGAGGGTGGGGTTTGAGATTAAAAAGCCTCCAGCACGTCCAAGTTTGCTCTCTCTGCTTCAAGCTCCTGGTTTAAGATGTGAGCTCTCACCTCTTTTCTGCAATCCCCATGCCCGCCAGCTGTCATGCCTCACTGCCGTCACAGACTCTCCCTCTGGAACTGGAAGAGGAAATAAACTCTCTCCTAGAAGTTGCCTAGGTCATGGTGTTTTATTCACAGCAACAGAAAAGGAAAACAGCACATATTCCTGAGTGATTTGGGGGGACATCAGAAAAACACTGCTGAATGAAACGTGGAAAATGATACAGGATATGGAGGGTAAACTGAATACATTGAAATGCTATTGAATACACAGTCAAGTTGAAATGTGGGAAATGAAGATCTTAGTCAACCAAATAAACACAGTAGAACACAGTACACTTGCTGCAGCGGATCAAGTGGAAGACAGAATATCAGGGATTGGGCATAAGTGCCAGGAAGATCGAATGTTTACATATAGAAGGATAAAGTTAGATTTCCCTTCTCTCACCCCATATAAAAATTAATTCCAAATGGAGGAAAGACCAGGATGTAAGATTTGAAACTGAAATTATTGGAGGAAAAAGTGTGTGGGGGTGGGAACACTTCACAGTATAGGGATAAACAGGTAAGAACGTTCTGAAAATCATTCCAGTCACTCAGAAAATAATGCCCCAAAATCAAAAAGTTTATGCATAGTAAAGAGACAGACAAGTGAAGAGACAGCCTATGTAATGGAAAGAATCTTTACTAGTTAAACACCTGACAAAGGATTAATATTTAGAATACACAGTGAGCTAAAAAAAAAAAACACACATAAATAAATACATTAATATACATTTTTAGCTCTCTAACCCAAGTCACCTGGCTATCAATTGAAAAACAGCTAACAACAAACCAACTATCAAAAAATTAAACATACTTAAAAGCCAGTAAGGAAAATGAAGCCTGCCACAGATTGCTTCTGGGTTAATAAATTAATTGATCCAATATTTCAATCAGCTCAGATGATCCTTAAAACAATTTCCAAGTGTCCTGTGATCTGGCTATTTATGCCAGAAGGAGTCTAAAGTTGAATCGTGTAGACATGAGAGCGGCTGCCTGCACATCAGGGTCCACTGCATCACTCTTCACAACAGCAAAGCTAGCCTGGATATGCATCAGCAGATACATTTGAAATCTGGGTTTTGTTGCTGTTGTTTTTTCTGGACAGTGGATGGGACTGGAGCACGTTATATTAATCACTGTCTTAGTTAGGGTTTTACTGCTGAGAACAGACACTATGGCTAAGGCCACTCTTATAAAGAAAAGCATTTACTTGGGGCTGGCTTACAGGTTTAGAGTGTCAGTCAACTATCATCAAGGTGGGAACATGGCAGCATCCAGACAGGCATGGAGGAGCTGAGAGTTTTACATCTTAAACTGGAGGCTGTTAGTAGAATACTGGCTTCTAGGCAGCTAGGATGAAGGTCTTAAGGCCCACACCCACAGGGACACACCTACTCCAACAAGTCCACACCTACCCCAGCAGGGCCATGTCTTCTAATAGTGCCACTCCCTGGGCTGAGCATATACCAACCGTAATAATCACCATAACTTAAAATCCGGTCTGATAACTCCAGTATTACTGTTCTATCTGAATCTGGTTCTGCTGTTTGCTCTATTTCTTAAAACTGTGTTTCTCCCACCCTCTTACCCCCGTCTTTTAGCATGCCATGCAATTTTCTGGTAGTCAAACATGAGACCCCAGGCAAAGGAGATTTCTGAAAATAGGCCTTTACTGAAGCAAGGGTGCTAGGGAGACAGTTCCATGGTTAAGAGCATTTCTTGCCCTTACAGAGGATCATGTTTCAATTCACAGCACCCACATGACAGCTCCCAGCTGTCTGTAACTCCAGTTCCTGGGGATCTGGCCTCTGCAGGTACTGAACTCACATGGTACACATACACATGCAAGCAAAACATAAAATAAAAATTAAAAATCTTAAAAAGAAATAAGAATAAAAATATTTAGTGAAAAGTCTCCCCAGTTTTCTCCACTTGAGTGAGACAGAATGTCTACTGAGGGCTGGCAGATGCCAGCAAGCCTAATAGATACTGGTAAAATCAGAGTGGGCTAGCCTCTGTGGTTTTCCCGACAACTGTGCTTTTTAACATCAGAATATTCTGATATGTTTCCCGTTAAAGACATTTCCCTTCACCCTGGCAGAAACCTGTGGGGATACTCCTCTAAATTTCACTATGAGAACCTGTTCAAAATCCTAGAGGTATGATTCACAGTGGTTAAGAACACACACTGCTCTTGCATAGGGCCAGAATTTGATCCCGAGTACCCACATTTGCTGGCCACTAATCTCATGTAGCTCAGCTCAAAGGAGTGTTGATGATGTTTCTGGCCTCCAGGGTCACCTGCTCACACACTTAAGCACACACACACACACACACACACACACACAAATAAAAATAAAATAAATAAATAAATCATAGACATGTGGAGAAACCTTATGACCCTGCATGTCTTCTAGAGTCAGCTCCTGAAGCTGTCAACACAACCTCCAGCAATTCACCAACTGAACTTCAGGTTCACCCTTCTCCAAGCTCAATGACAACTTGTTAAGACTGCTTGGTTACCCAACTGCCTATTTCTGTGCCATGGAGGCTTATGTCCCAGTAGATTGTGATTGTCTACTCCTACCTATCTATCTTTCCCCTCCCTTTATGCATGCATTTGTGTGTAAGATGTGAATATAGACAAGAATGCATGTATGGGGGCACACATATCTGAGGATGTATGTGTATTGAGATAAGAATTTTTGTTGCGGCCTGCCCGCAGTCCACAACACGAACGGTTCAACTGAGAATGGCAGTTCAGGCTGAAAAGAGAGGAATCTAGACGGGGCAGAAGAAAAGAATGGAGCCAAGACAACATATATTCTGTTCAAGGCTCAATTTTACTAATTCCAGACACTCAGTTATAAAGGAAGGGGGAGGGAACCCAATATCCCGCCAAATAACTCAGGGTCCAGTAGCAGGACGAACACGTGTGTGCCTCCAGGTAGCAAAGGCAGGTTCCAGCAGTAGGTAGGCGTGACAGGACGAATGAGCCAGTAGCTCCACCCTTGAGCAAGCAGGTTCCAGGCTGGGGGAAGGGAGGCCACATTTCCTCCCATTAGTTAACAAAACAAAAATAAAAAAGGGGGTGGCCTGAGGCAGAAAAATTATCTATGTTCAATAGTTCTGCCTGAGTTTTTTTTAGGGCTAAAGAAAAAACCTGTTTCCGTGGGATTCCCTAACTTTTCTAATGGTAAACTGTATCTGGCTAAGACTGTCTTTAAAGCACTGACGGAATAGCAGCGCTGGGCTGTAGGCTCTGACTTTATAATGCTAATTAGTGCTGAATAGGTAGCTACCTGTTTGCATTTTAAGTAGGGCGTTGGAACCCTGGCTGAGTTTAACTAAACAATTTTAGAATAACACTGAGCTGATAATTATCCACAATTTTGGGTGAAAGGCAGGGGAACAGGGAGAAGGGGGTAAGACTGGCTGGCTCCTAGTACAAGGCCAGTTGGCTTTTTTATTTTTTGGGTGGGAGGCAGTGAAGGGCTTGCCCTTACGACAGCAAGGTCTCCAACCTCTCTCCCCCCTATTAATTAAATTTAAATAGGCAATGCTTAACAGAGGTGATCAAATGATTCTTTTCATCCATAGATGAGTGGCCTTTAACCTTGACTTGGGTGGACATTGACCTGATTCCTCCCGTGAGCATTATAACAACTCACATCTGTGGCTCTTGGTATCTTTTGGGGAGGGGAGGCAGAGCCTTAAGTATTTTTGGTTTTTAGCTGGAGTCAGATACCAACCTCTTTCAAATCAGGTGTGTCGCACAGGGAACTCAGAAACGGTCAAGCTGGACCTTCCCTCCGCAGTAATCTCCTGCGCCAAGCGGTACCCATACTGTATTCATATGATTATGAATCAGTAGCGCAGTTCTGAGTTTATGCGCGGTCTCTATATGAGACTTGTCAACCTCAGATTTAGCAAGGCCTAGACAAGAATTATGTCAGTATTAACACCATTAATTTTGGTTAAAATAGGAGCTGAAAGTCTTTCCTCTTCATCTCTGTTATTTCCAATAGCCTGAGGAACTAAGGACACCTTGCAGTAACAGCAAGGGTGGAAAGCCAGAGGCCAGCTAAGGGACTAAGCCCATCTCTATCAAAATAAGAACTAATCTCTGTAAATATATATGAGATTTCTACTTCCCTAGCTCTCCTGGTAAATCTAAATCTTATCTTAGACTGAAAACCCACATGCTGGGATGTCCTTGGAAGGGAGATTAGCAGTACCACCTGTTTGCTCTTAGGGGCGGAGAACCGGAGAATGTAGATTGACCTGCTTGAGAAAAGGAAGAATTCTAAACAATGAGAGTGTAGCAATGTAAATTTTCTGTTTGGAGAAGTCAAGGTACTTTATTTAGATGCAAATTGTAAAACTAAAGTTAGTTTCAAATTAGAAGTAACTGGGTGCCAGCGGCGTTTCGCTGCAGACTGACCTTTAATGTCAGTTTGCAAAAAGTTTAGGACAAATAAGGTGAAGGCAAGATGAGCCTTTGGTGACCTTGGGGGATATGCTCTGAATTAACTTTGCTAGGTAATTTAGAATATAGGAATCTCTAATAATTGAACTGAATATTAGACCAGTCTAAGATTGAGTTAGAATGGCTGGTCACACTGAAGAAGAGTGAAAAATCATTATGACTCTATTAAATGACTAATTTTACTAAGTCTGAATATACAGTCTCTGATGTACTATTGCCATAAAGTTAAAAAGCTAGAAGCTAGTCTAAACTGGAAAAATGACAAGCAAGGATTTAAGGTAAACTTCCCTTGAGAAGCATTAGTTAATAAAATACTTTCCACTTAGGAAACAATATATACTGAAAGATTAAAACTTTTGGCTTCTTGTAAAGAAGCAGAAACAATAAACATTTTTCTTATATAATGTAAAGCTATATTAGCCATACGTAGAGGCAAAATTTTCTAGTGATTACCAGTTTACTAGAAGCAAAAATCTTTGAATTTAAGCATTATTTTAAACATCTGAATAGATCGGTAACACTGTTAAAAAGAAATTTTCTTGAACACAGGGAAAAACTTTTTTAGGCATTGTTTGCAAAACAAAAGAAAGGGCCACAAGCCGCTCTGGGACTGCCCAGAGCCCTGTATTGACTCAAAGGTAAAATACTTTTTAATCTGAGCATTAATCTTAAATTTGCAATCAAACTGCAAGCTGCAGTCAATGGAATAATGGCAGTTTTAACCATAATTTTTAAGTTTTTGTGCAAGGTTAGGATAATACCTACAACTTTGGGAAAGCAAAACCTATGTTTAAAACAATTTATCACTGTTAAAATCAATATTAGAAGCATTACTATCATATTACGAAGTTTGGATATCAATTAATACCTATGAATACCTATTAAAGCAAGCTTTAACGCTTTAATAAAGAGGCATTGCTTTATATCTTATCTTAAATTTTACTATTTAGGATAGGAACCACATTAATCATTATCTAAACTAGAAATATCTTAAGAGACTCAGCCTCTGAAGCTTAATCTCAAACTCTAACTCGCTTCAGGGCCTCACCAACTTTCTCCCAGGTTCCACAATCTATCGTTTCTTCTTCTTTGAACCATGGACAACAGCTATCTATCTTATCTAAAAGATTTCTGACTTTGAACCCTTCCTTCTTCCACCTAAGCAGCTTTCTAAAAAGCTGCAGCACACCGCCTGTCTCCGTATCTAGTTCCGATTAACGAACTACTGACCCCAAGCAGAAACAGTGTTGGGTCAGCACTGATTCAAACTTGATTCGTATCCTACCGCATCCTCAGCAACACTTTACAAAATTGAAATTTTTTAGGCTAGCGCTAGCATGTGTACCTGTCCGTTGCTCCGATGCTCCTCCGATACGAAGATCCTTTCCTTTCTTGTGGAGCTCCACACAGCAGTCGTTTCTCTTAGCATCCCTCTGCCATTCTTCAGGTCCCAGTTCTGGCGCCAACTGTTGCGGCCTGCCCGCAGTCCACAACACGAACGGTTCAACTGAGAATGGCAGTTCAGGCTGAAAAGAGAGGAATCTAGACGGGGCAGAAGAAAAGAATGGAGCCAAGACAACATACATTCTGTTCAAGGCTCAATTTTACTAATTCCAGACACTCAGTTATAAAGGAAGGGGGAGGGAACCCAATATCCCGCCAAGTAACTCAGGGTCCAGTAGCAGGACGAACACGTGTGTGCCTCCAGGTAGCAAAGGCAGGTTCCAGCAGTAGGTAGGCGTGACAGGACGAATGAGCCAGTAGCTCCACCCTTGAGCAAGCAGGTTCCAGGCTGGGGGAAGGGAGGCCACAAATTTTAATGTGTTCTTTACTTGAGCTCCACTTTATTTATTGAGTTAGGGTCTCTCATTGAACTTAAAAGTTATCAGTTCTAGCTGAAAAGCTACCTAACTTGCCTTGGAGACATCCTGTCTCTGCCTCCCAAGTGCTGGGATTGCAGGTGGCCTCCTGACTTAAAGGGCAACATTTTGCACTATGACTTTGCTTCCTGTGTTTGAGCAGGAAGAATTACAGACTTCAGGTTTTCCCCACACTTTCTTGATACCCTAGCTGGCCATGAACTTCTGTCTCTTTGTTTGCTTGATCCAAATCCCCTTCTCACTTGAAGTTTTATCTTGGGAGGTTCATCCCATGACCACAAATGCAATGTTCTCTGCCTCTGTGTCATCTGAACCCAGTGTACTCTCAGGCCTCACTGAGAGACTTGGGACATGAGTTACTCTACAGCATTCTCATAGGCATTTTGTGACACCAAGTCTGTCGTTTTTTTTTAGAGTTACTCTTTAATTATGGCCTTAAGCTACAGCTCTCCAGTTGACTTCACTTAGCAGGGACTTGTTAACACATTCAAATGAACTCAATCCTTTACTAAGATTTGTGGCCAAAAGCCTTCTATTGAAATAACCCTCCCTCCTATGAACTATTCATTTCAAGCCAAAGCATGCTGCTTTTTTTTTCACCATGTCCCTTAAATCTTTACAGACCCAAAGCAATAGGTAGACCTCACTAAATGGCAGTAGGGCCAAGCACATCTTAAAGACATCTAGGCACAAATGGACTTAAATATATTAAAAACTCTCTTGCAACTATTGTTGAAGGTAAGTGCTGAACAACAGAAAATACATTGCAGCAGCAGCTGCGCAAGAGATACTGACCATTACTAAATTCTGTCTAATACCTTGCAAATTATTTATCATTATTATTATCTCCGTATTTCAGAGGTAATTCTCCCTGGACACCCAAATGGTTCAAGTAGGCTTGGTGCCCAGACATTTGAGTATAAGAACTAGTATTCTTACTTACTACTAATTGAGGACTAATCTATTAAAAACTTATGAACATTTTGTAAGACACCCCCCCCAACTCAATGTGTTTCTTAGACCCCTAGAAATGAAGCCCAGCATGAAGTTCTTTGTTCTTTCGCCTTCAGCCTGAGAGAATGATGACCACTGGGTGACCCACTCAGGCACCTGGCCCATAGTGTAAGGGACCAAGAATTTTTGCCAAAGATAGCCTGTAAACTTTCCGTGAGAGATGAGATGTAATTCACCATCCCCATTCTTACGATGTTTACTCAACATCCCCATCCTTTGTGGTCTTATCCTCCCCTCTCTTTGTGGTTTATTCTTTAAAACCCCTCGACTGCAACTGCTGGGGGTCGATCTCCTCTGCCCCTGTGTGTGTTATGAGCTCGGCCTCATACCTGATTAAACCTCATGCGATATTGCATCAAGAACAGTTTCTCTCGAGTTATTGTGGGGTCAGCTCATCTCGGGACTTAAGCAAGAGACTCCCCAGAAATGGCAGTCTTTCAATTTCAGCACATAATTTTAAAAATATATAAAAATAAATATTTTTAAAAGATGAAAATCCTCTTCAATAAAATTGTTTGTTTTTTTATTATCTAGGTCAGTAATTGTCCTCTCTGGTGTAACAGTTATAACTCCTACATGTTGCAAAATAAACGTAAGCAGTCCATCTAACTTCATGCAGGCTAAATGCAAGCCCAAGATTCCAGTTAGATCCTATAGGGCTCTTGCTAGCCCAAGATATATTTAGTTGAAGCCCAGAAAAGTTATTCTACATAATACTACAAACAAATGTAAGATTATTGTGGAAGTGCTGTTGATGTAAGTTTCTGCTATTAATAACAACAGAATAACCAGAATCTGATCTGCAGACTAGCCCGTCTCACTGCATGTCTATTGCCAAGCATCATTTGTCGTTCCAATATCAATGTTCCTTCAAAATTCATGTGCTGGGACCTAACCACTAAGGAGCATTTGGAGACTTAGACCATGGTTTTTTTGCTCATATGAGTGACACAAACTCCCTAAAGAAACCCAGCCCTAACAGCCGATTCCCTTCTACCACGTCAGAAATCAAAGAAGGTACCATTTATGAGGAAGTAACCCTTAGTGTTGCTCTAACTTTCTTCCTGTTTCAGGGATTGGCCAAGCCGACTCCGTCAGTCAACAAGGGAGGGAGTGAGGATTGAAGAGAAAAAGACAATTAGGCAACACTATAACATGACTCCAGCCAGTGCTGAGGCTGAAGCAGGTTTATTTTTTCCCAGTCAGCTTTTATACCATTCTAGATACTTGCAGAGAATAGAGTCAGTTCTTAGATCAAAGATAAAGTAATCAAGCAAGGTAATAAACAAAGAGATCAGACAAGGCAATAAACAAAGCCCCTGGTCACTGTTTCTAGGGACTTATCAGGATGACCAAGTTAAAAGGAAGTCCCACATTCCTTGGCTGTGTTTACCTTAATCCTTGCATTAGCACAAATTTGAATACCCTTATCAGATCCTACTTCCTCCTCCAAGCCCAGTGACAAGTACTTGCCCAATTTCTATAAGGGGCACCAAAAGCCCTCCACATTTCCCCCTTTTTTATTTCATAAACAAGACTGCATCTGTCTTAGGTTGTTCTGATGAAAATGCTATCCTTACCAGTCTTGGAATATATATTTTCAAAAGCAATGTTATTCTGTCTTAGGTTGGTAGGGCACTATACAGAAACTTACCCATCATTGACTGACAACCTGTTAAATTAGTAACTCTTTTTGGGGATCCATCTTTAGTTTAAAGCCATGTATTCTGGCCACCAACATATTGATGTTGTTAAAGGCAAGTTTTATCATAATGGGCAGGAATAGAAGTATTCCCAGGACAAGAAGGGCTAACATGATCAAGCTGTATAAGCCATTCTTGAAGCATGACCAAGATGGAAATACTGACCTTAAGCCATGAATAATTTTATCAGCAATATCTGCAGCACCAAGACTCAAAGAAGCAGCATTCTTTAAATTCATAATCTCAATATGCAAAGTTAAAACATCCAGAGAGCTGTTAGAATTTTGCCAAATACCCTGCAAGTATCTTTGAACTTTTTCCCAATTGTAGTGACTATCATTGTAAACTCTAGAAGTAAAACACATCCACTGGTATTTAGCATGATACTCAAGATGGCTTCTTACTTTTAAACTCTGAACCTCCTCTCCAATAATTGAATTATGTCATAAAGAGCATCAATCTGTTGTTCCAAATGCCTACCCAAATCCTCTTGCGTACTCAGAGCATTAGTAACATTTTTTGCTAAGTGATTAACAAAAGTAGCTGTCTTAATGTCTTGTGATAAAGCAAATGTAGAAGCAGTGGTGCTAGCTATTAATGTAATTAAAGCTGCTATATCAACAACAATCAAGCCCACTACCCTCTCACTTCTGCTTAAAGCCTGACTCACTTCTAATATCTGCAAGCTTTTTTCAGAATACCAAGGTCCTGTAATACTCACGGGCAATAAAACAAGAGTTGGTTTATAAACCACCATAACAGACATGTCAGATTTTGATAAACTAACACAATTAGAAAGTATACAGTCAACACAACTTACATTAAATACTGTAGAAGAAACAAAAGTAATTTTAACATGACCTGTTAATAGAAGATTACGAGACTTAACACATGCACTAACATTTCTTTATGCATTGCCCTCACTAAGAGCTTTTAAATGTCCTATAAATTAAGGAACAGTAAGTTCTCATTAATTAAGTTGTATTTGCACAAATTGCAAAATTTGAGAGCTAGCAGTATCTAAAAACAGAACAATTTCAAGAAATTGTAAACCATGAGCTATATATTGGCTATCAGTATAAAAACTAAAAGATTGATTTTTCAACATTGAAAAAACAGTGACAACAGCACGCAATTTAATTATCTGTGCTGAAGCAGGGGAAAACTCAAGAGAATAAACATATGATCCCATTACATATACTGCTTTTCCACTGGATGAGCCATCTGTAAGTACAGTAAGCACATTCTCTTTTGGCTATATATGCAAATTTACAGGGGATACAAAAGCTTGCATAGAGGCAAATTGTAATAACTTGTCTTTTGAGTATTGATAATCAATTTTGCCTGAAAAGTTGCACATGCAATAGGCCAAATATCAGTATCCTGCAATAACCAACTTAATTGCTGTTTTGAATAAGAAATAAATATTTCATCAGGTTCTTTTCCAAAATACTTACATGATTCTAACCTACAATTCTGTATTAACACACCAACAGCTTCAAAACAGGATGTTAAGACTCTACTTGGAGAGAAAGAAAGATTATCATAGTCTATATAATGTATCTGTTGTTAACTAATAGCTTCCTCTACTGTCTGCAAAGCAATTTGTCCCTTACCAGGTAACTGTAGAGGGGGATTAGAATTTGCATCCTCCTTGATAATATCAAACAGAAGCTTAAGTCCTCCTGTGGTGAGCTTAAGAGGAGGTCTTAGCCAATTACCATCTCCTAGAAGCTTTTGAAAATAATTTAAAGTAAGTAAGCTATCTTTTCTTATTTGAATTTTCTGTACCACAGTTTCTTTAGAGTATAACTGATGCCCCAAATATTGAAATTACAGGCAAGCACACTAAATGCAAACCTTTTGCAATCATCAGGATGCAAAGAAATAGTATAAAAACAACCTTTTAAATTTATAATTATTTTTATGAATATTTTTGGAATTGCAGCTGGAGTAGGTAAGCCAGGCTGTAATGCTACCATAAATTCTTAGTTTCATTAACCTTTCATAAATCTTTCAATAATCTCTACTTGCCTGATTTCTTCTTAAGTACAAATGTGGGTAAATTAAAATCTTGAGCTTGTGATTGAATTATAGACTGAAGCTAATGGAACATTGACAGTTTAACTATAATTTTTAAGTTTATTTTGCAATATTAGAGCATAACCATAATTTTGGAAGCAAACCCCAATTTTTAACAGTGTAAACAACCCATTCTCCCTAAAATCAATACCAAGTACATTACTTTCATGTTACAAAGTTTGGCTGCCAGCTTTTTATATATGAATGCATGATAGTGCAGCTTTTAATACCACATTATTTTTAATCCTATATTTTATAAGTCTGTATCTAGGACAAGAATTACATAAAATATTATCCCAATGTAGAGGTATCTATAGCGACTTATTTTCCTAGGTTGGTTCATGCCATGTGTTGTTGTCTAGAATGACTCCATCCCTGAGTTACCAGATTTAAGCCAACTTTCTGTTACCCATGTTACAAATTTTTAATCATACCCAATAACTTATAAACCAAAAATCTAGAACCAAGACATACAGAACATATTTATACATTTAAGATGCTACATCCACTCCAGTAGTGACTTTCTTGACAGGCTTAGAAACCTGGAAGCAGTCCCGAGGCAAAGAGTTTCATGGAAACTTAGTCTCCTGGAACTGTGGCATATCATAGCACGTATGCTCCAATTTTGTCCTTGCGAATGGATCTGTGTGCTTCCTTTCAGTATTGTTAGGTGCCTCCAAGCAATGACTTGCCAAATACCTAAGCATAATTGAACTTTGCTTCCTGGCCTTCACCAATGCCCTAGGTAGTCCTTGAGCCAACCCTGGGCTTGGAATTCAGTAAGAATGTTGCCTATTCAATGACATTCAGAATTGCCTCTAGTATTGTAAGAGAGATACTGAAAGAAATCAGGCATTACTATCTACTTACTACATAGAGTTAGAAATCTCAGAGCAAGCTTAGCAAAGTAAGTTTAGAATTCTTATTATAGTTATGTATGGCAGACTGTATTACTTATTAGTAGAAAGTCCCCCACACACTATCACTTAGAATAAAAGCCAAGTCACTCCCACATACAGGAATTTACAATGGTTTAGGAAGTAGATCGGGCTGTGGTTTTGGAGTATTGCATTATTCATGAGGTGGTTAGCTAGAGTGGAACTCCCTAATTAGAACCATGACTTGGGCATGAAAGCCCTTGCCCCTGGAGTTTAAAGACCTCACACCTGGCTTCTAAGAATACAGCTGACCTTAGATAGAGCTGACTTTGTCTCAGTTGTTTTATTGCCCAGTTCCTGCCAGTCTTTGTGTTTGCATTCCTCTGTTTTGTGTTAGAGTCATTAAGCATCTGGTAACCTCATTGTACCTTGCCAATGTGTCACCTACCTTCCCTACTTTATTCTGTATAAAAAGTTTGATGTTCAATTTGACATTACATTCCGATCCAGCACACTCTCTCATGTCTGTGTCTGTCTGTCAATTCCTGACAACTCCATGCACACCTGCCAGAACCCCTGATTCCCACGGATTGAGAGGGGCCGACCGGGCCCGGTTCATGGTATTAAGACCAGTCAGAATGAAGCATATAGGGTCTGGAGAGATGGCTCAGTGGTCAAAAGCAATGATTTCTCTTCCAGAGGTCCTGAGTTCAATTCCCAGCAACCACATAGTGGCTCACAACCATCTGTAATGAGATCCGATGCCCTCTTCTGGTATGTGTGAAAACAGCTACAGTGTACCCATATAAATAAAATAAATCTTTAAAAAAAAAAAAAAGAATCAAACATAAAATGAGTGACCACACTCATTTTATATATTTAGACTAGACAAATTTTTCTTACTTTTTCTAGCTGTAATTTCGAGGGAGGAGCACCTTGTCACCTGCTGAACCCAATAATCACAGTCTTGGAGATTTTTCTAGAAGAAACAACCATCTGCTCCCTTACATAGAAGCTGAGAAGTTGCTGACCCCTTTAAGAGAAACTTGTGCAAATCGTCAGCCCCTTGCAGGGCTTCTCCAGTTGTGCTTGATTCCTTTTTTTTTTTTTTTTTTTTTTTTTGGCTTTTCAAGACAGGGTTTCTCTGTGTAGTCGTGGCTGTCCTGGAACTCACTCTGTAGCCCAGGCTGGCCTCGAACTCAGAAATCTGCCTGCCTCTGCCTCCCGAGTGCTGGGATTAAAGGCGTGCGCCACAACGCCCGGCCCTTTTTTTTTTTTTTTTTTTTTTTTTGTGTGTGCTTGATTCCTAGTTACACGTCCTGGGCTACTTACCAGGTTTTGTTGTGCAAATTGAGACTGTCTTTGGTTTGTTTTTTGTTTTTTGTTTTTGAAATGAGTTAAAACTAAATCAAGTGGTGAATGACTTAGCAGATAAAGTTGTAAACATTTTTTTTCCTTTTCAACATGAAACACAGAGCAACAATCAAACAATGAATCAAAAACACAGACATAAACTGACAGATATGGACAGATTGGCACTCCAAGGACAGACAATAGACAGAGAGGGAAGAAAATCAGACATGTCGAAGGGACCCAGATATCCTACCTAAAAGAGCCAGAACAGGAGCCAGAGAGGAGGCAAGATGTCTCTCGACCTCCTCCTGCCCCTAGGAGAGCACTGAAACAGCCTAGGTTTATGTTTCTTCCCTTCTGCCAAACCATCCCAGACAGGGGTCCGGACTGCTTTTCTGAAATCCATTCTTTCTCTCACGTCCAGGGTTAAACTATCTCTATTAGGGTCCAAACCTAAACCCATCTATGTGAATTATCTTCACTCCTCTAGATTTTAGCATAACTCTAAACACATACACAAAAATACATTCTACCAATATCTTGTCCCTTTTCACAGAGTTTATTCACAAATCTTCTTTATTTTCCTTTGCCTTTACTGGCTTTGCTAGAGCTTTTTTTTCCCATGGTGTCCTTCATTGTATCCCCTTACTTGAGCTCCGATGTTGAGGCGCCATCTGACCAAGCCAGCTCGGTCAGTCAAAAGGGCCTCAAGGGAGGGAGTGAGGATTGAAGAGAAAAAGACTACTCAGGAAGCATTATAACCTGACTCTAGCCAGTGCTGAGGCTGAAGCAGGTTTAGTTTTTCCCAGCCAACTTTTATACCATTCTAGGTACTTGCAGAGAATAGAGTCAGTTCTTAGATCAAAGATAAAGTAATCAAGCACGGTAATAAACAAAGAGATCAGACAAGGCAATAAACAAAACCCACTGGTCAATGTTTCTAGGGGCTTATCAGGATGACCAAGTGAAATCCCACATTCCTTGGCTGTGTTTACTTTGATCCTTGCATTAGCCCAAATGCAAATACTCTTATCAGATCCTACTTCCCCCTCCAAGCCCAGTGATGAGTACTTGCTCAATTTCTATTAGTGGCACCAAAAGCTCTCCACAAGGGATAAAGACTGTGACCCAAAAGCAACTTAGTAGATGTCTTAGTTAGGGTTTTACTGCTGTGACAGACACCATGACCAAGGCAACTCTTAAAAAGGACAACATTTAATTGGGGCTGGCTTACAGGTTCAGACGTTCAGTCTATAATCATCAAAGTGGGAGCTTGGCAGCATGAAGGCAGACATGGTACTGGAGCAGGAGCTGAGAGTTCTTGATCTGAAGGCAGCTAGGGAAGACTGACTGTCTCCCAGGCAACTAGGAGAAGAGACTCAAAGCCCACCCCACTTCCTCTGACAATGCTACACCTACTCCAATGAGACCACATGTCCTAATAGTGTCACTCCCTGGACCAAGCATATTTAAACCACCACAGGAAGAAAAGGTTTATTTCATTTTAACAGCTCATAGTCCATCATCAAGAGAAGCCTAGGCAGGAACACAAGGCAGGAACTTAAAACCACTGAGACATTTTGCTTACTGACTTGCTCCCTTTGCCTTGCTCAGCTATTTTTTTTTTAAACAGAGCCCAGGTCCACATGCTTAAGGATTGCATTGCCCTCAAATAATTCTTTCATCAATTATCAATCAGGAAAATGTACCTATGGACATTCTCACAGGTCAGCCTGATGGAGGCAACACTTCAACTTCCACATTCAGTGAGAGATCCTGTCTCAATAAATAAAGTGGAGCTCAAGTAAAGAACACATTAAAATTCTTATCTCGATACACATACATCCTCAGATATGTGTGCCCCCATACACACATTCATGTCTACACCCAAATCTCACACACAAACACATGCACAAAGGGAGGGAAAAGATAGATAGGTAGGAGTAGACAATCACAATCTACTGGGACATAAGCCCCCATGGCATAGAAATATGCAGTTGGGTAACCAAGCAGTCTTAACAAGTTGTCATTGAGCTTGGGGAAGGGTGAACCTGAAGTTCAGTTGGTGAATTGCTGGAGGTTGTGTTGACAACTTCAGAAGTTGACTCTAGGAGACATACAGGGTCATAAAGGTTCTCCACAGGTCTGTGAATTTTTTTTAAAAGTTTGTGTGTGTGTGTGTGTGTGTGTGTGTGTGTGTGTGTGTTGTGTGTGCGCTTAAGTGTGTGAACAGGTGACCTTGGAAGCCAGAAACATCATCAGCACTCCTTAGAGCTAAATTCCAGGACATTGGTGTCCACCAAATATAGGTGTTTGGAATGGAACTCTGGTCCTCTGCATCTCTGCCTCTCTGCATGTCTGCATCTCTGCATCTCTGCATCTCTGCATCTCTGCATCTCTGCATCTCACCTCTGTGAATCACACCTCTAGGGCTCTACAGTTATGTTGTATATACATATACAATGTTACATGTTTATATAAAATCTAGAACTACAAGTAAGAGAAAAAAAGTCCTCTGTTTTTCTCAGACTGGCATAATTCCTTCAGTATAATTATCTCCTATTGAATTCCTTCCTTTCCTGACTGTCTTTTCACTTATACCTGTTACTTTTTACTGAGTAATAGTTCTCCGTCAAGGCGTGAAGAAATTGAGCCTTACGTGAAAGGCAGAGTGTCCAGCGCACTGGCCCTTCTTCAATGGTATTGGGTTGCTGCTGCACATGTTTGATTTTTCCTAAGAATGGAAGTAGCTGGAAGGTGGGTAGGATGCCAGCACTATATTAAGGCCAAGCAGGGGACCCTCTTGTTTTACTGACATGCTTATAATCCAGTTGTAGCCTCTGAAATCTGGCAGCAATGCTTTTGGGGGTGAAATTTCCCCATCAATATCCAGTTTGGTAACTCTTCCTGCTTAATGTGCATGAGTTTCTTTCCCCTTCACTGATACCACTGAGGCCATCTTGGAATCCTTTGCATCCATTTCAATTCTTTGTGAATGAATGAGTTTGAGACGTTTTGTTATAGCAGTCAAGACAATCAAGACAGATGAACGAGGGATAGCTCCCACTTTTCTAATTAAGATACTGTGATGCTTTGAATATGCTTGGCCCAGGGAGTGGCACTATTAGAAGGTGTGGCCCTGTTGGAGTAGGTGTGGCCCTGTTGGAGTAGGCGTGGCCCTGTTGGATTGGTGTGGCCCTGTTGGAGTAGGTGTGCTCTTGTGGGTGTGGGCTTTAAGATCCTCATCCTAGCTGCCTGGAAGTCACTATTCTGCTAGCAGCCTTCCTATGAAAATGTACAACTCTCAGCTCCTCTTGCACCATATCGGCCTTGACACTATCATGTTCCCACTTTGATGATAATGGTGGGAACCTCTGAATTTATAAGCCAGCTCAAACTAAATGTTGTTTTTATGAGTTGCCTTGGTCATGGTGCCTGTTCACAGCAGTAAAACACTAACTAAAGCAGGTACTACAAGGATTAAGGGCACAACTGAGGTCAAACTGCATAAATATTATTGGAACACAACATGATACTTCCTAAATATATATATAATGCTTATGTTTTTATGTTAGGGAAACTAGAAGGGCTGTGGAATCTGAAAGCTAGACCAATAGTGAATAGACTGGTTCATAAGTAAACACTGGAGCCAAAATCAGCCATGTCCTAGTTTCATAGTTCAAACTTTGTAAGAACCCCAGTCAAGACAATAGGAAGATGACAGTTGCCCTAAGAGGCATCTTTCTCTTAGGAGTGTAGCCTAGTTTTACTTTAGTCACAGGGGAATATTCGAGAAAACTAATGAACAGGTGAATCAATTCTTTGGTTTCTCTTAACTAATAAGAAAAAAAAAACAATAATGAAAAAGGAACAAAGAATAAAGAAAGAGTTGAGGGAATTAAAAAAAAAGTTGAGGTCAAGTTGCTTCAGGAGATTTGGCAAAAAGAAAAAACCAAAAAGGTTACAGGCAGATGAAAACTGAGAGAGGCAGCAGCAGCATTTTGAAGACAAACTCTTGCCTCAGGTCCAGCCGCTGAAGCATCTTTCCAAAAGGCACAAATGCAAGGCGAGGTGAGGAGAAGCAAGAGAGGAGAAGTGAGAGAGAAGAGACGAGAAGAGAGAGAGGAGAAGAAAGGAGAAGAGAGAGAGGAGGAGAGAGGAGACAAGAGGAGAGAAAAGGGTAAACTGTGGCACAATACTGAATAGGGTCAGTAGGAGCTCAATGGGAATCAGCACTTGGTGGACCTCCCCTGAACAACCTGAACTGGCAAAGTAGTACCTGGGAGGCTTGGGGACTTTTGAAGGAGAAAAATGGGCAACACCTGAAGAGGCACTGCTAACATGAGTTTGGTGTGCCCTCCTTGTTTGTGAAATTCTTGTATTGTGGGAAGTGAACTGAGACGCTCATTCAAGCTTATACTTAAATGTAGTAGGAAGAACACAAAATGAAACAGGCTGTAGAAATCCAGAAGCCTAGCTCATGGCTGAGCAGAGAAAAACCTTCACTCTGGGAATGCTATCGAGTGGGAAGCAGTTTTACAAAATATTGACAGCTATCTCAGAGTCTCCATCTCAAAACTCAGAGGCTGAAGTTGGTCACTACTCCATTTTTCTTGAGGTGATTGGAATTCCTCTCTGGATATTTCTGTCTTCCTTTCCTAGGCTTGGTAGTGAGGATCTGGAGTTTTTCTGGGTGAGTGACAAACACTTTGAAGATCACTGGAACTCGTTTTATGTAGGAGGTGTCTCACAGGTTACCTGTCTCTCACTCTCTGTGCATGCAATGGGACCAACCACCACTTTACAACTCTGCGTGTAGGGAAATGTCTATTCCTTTCAGTGGGATAAGAATTCTGTGAGCAGAGCAGGGTTGACTGGGGAGAACCCTTGTCAAACTGACCTTGGTCATGCTCATCTCTACTTCTTCATGTTGGCAATGGAAAAAAGAGAAAGAGAGAGAGAGGAAGAGAGGGGGAAGGGGGAAGAAAGAAAGAAGAAAGGAAGAAATTAAGGAAGGAAGGAAGGAAGGAAGGAAGGAAGGAAGGAAGGAAGGAAGGAAGGAAGGAAGGGAGAAAGGAAGGAAGGAAGGAAGGAAGGGAGAAAGGAAGGAAGGAAGGAAGGAAGGGAGAAAGGAAGGAAGGAAGGAAGGAAGGAAGGGAGAAAGGAAAGAGGAAATCAGATGTTGAGGGAAATACTTGCATTCCTGAGGGCTGCTGGTCAAATAGACTACCCTACTCAGCAAGCCTCGGTCCCAGGCAGAGACCCTGTCTAAGAGAAACCAAACCAAAGCAAACAGACAGACAGACAAACAAACAAACAAACAAAAAACAGTTGGTTTGTAGAGAAGACTGAGCAGTTGAGAGTGAGAATTGCTCTTCCAGAGAACTGGATTTGGCTCTCAGCAGCAACATAGGGAAACTCACAACCATGTATAATTCTGGCTCCAGGGAGATCTGCTCTCATCTTTTGGCCAGTGTGGGTTCTATACCCATATGTGTGCATGTGCACGCATATATACATACAGAAAGGGGTATGGGATGTTAGGAAGCAGTTTTACAAAATATTGACAGC
Source organism: Mus caroli (assembly GCF_978045245.1). Lineage (NCBI taxonomy): Eukaryota > Metazoa > Chordata > Mammalia > Rodentia > Muridae > Mus > Mus caroli. The sequence continues at coordinate 51,607,267 of NW_028227273.1, forward strand.
TATTTCAGAGTCTCCATCTCAAAACTCAGAGGCTGAAGTTGGTCACTACTCCATTTTTCTTGAGTGAGCCATACTACATATTAAGAAGCCACTGTGTGACCAAGGCGTAGAGTTGTCCAGATTGCCTGTGATAGCCTTAATAGCTTCCAATGCCTCAAGATGACATGTTCTTCTCTTTATTTGTATTTAATATGTGGGAACAAAAGGTACACATTATTCTCTAGAGGACCAAGCACTTGGCAGAGGCTGAAGGAGGAAAACTGGCCAGCTAAAACCTTGCTCTCAGAGTTGGGGATCTTGCCAAGTACAAATAGCTCAGAGTGTACCCCACCAATCTTTAAACACAGATGATAAGGTGAGTCAGATAAACACCAGGAATAATCATTTTACAAATAACTTCCTGGGCTTTGTCTTTTTTTTTTTTTAATCACAAAATCAACAGTGAGATTTTCAAGTGGCCAAATAAATACTGAAATGTACACCTGCTGGTGAAGAGCCCAGCTAGAAAGTACCCCAAAAGAAAGCCTAGATCAGTGTTGGACACAGCAGGCTACAGAATGAATGGCTGAAGAAAGAAAATTTCTTTCTTTCTTTTTTTCTTTTTTGTAATTAACAAAAAAATTAGTACACGAGACCAGGTATGTGGACACATACCTTCAGTGCCAGCACTTGAGACAAGCAGGTGGGTCTCTGAGAGTTCAAAGCTAGCCTTCTCTAAATAGCCAAACCCTGTCTCAAAAACAAAACAAACACATCCCCACAGACACTCCCGCAGCCTATAACTTATTCTTTCTTGATGAGAAGCTAAACAAAAAAAAGCTCCAGAAAAGGAGGAAAAAAAACTTGAGTTAGAAAACAGTAAAAGGGAAAAAGTGCTCTCTTTGACTGGGGAAGCACACACTGCCATGGGAATGTTAAGCCCTGCTTTTTTAGATGACATTGCCACTTTCTCTCTGAATGGTGCCTGGGATTGTTTGAACTCCTAAAATATAGTAAATAAACAATGATAATAGCAGCAAACAAATGCAAAGTACCTAAAAAGTAATGTAAGGCAGACATCCTGGGTTAGGAATAGTTAGTCTCAGCTCTTTGCTCTCTTTTTGGGCTAGCTTTTAAAAAATGTGTTCTCTCTGTCTGGACGGTGTGGATAGATGTGAGGACCCTGCATTTGGGTACTAGAAGAGAAAATGATGGAGAATACTCAAAAAGGCAACGTGAGAGCTAACCCCTCTGCAGTCCACCAAGCCACCACTCACTCATTCCATTTACTGGTGCTCTTTTTTAGCCTTCTGCCCTGCCCTCAGTAGTGCATAGTTGCTAAGTAAACAAGACAAGGTGGTGGATACAGCAAGGATGAGGAAGGGATTAGCAAACCCACACAGTGGGTGAAGTTTATTTAGGTGATAGGAAGTGAAAAAATGTACTCCAGCAATTATAATGCCAGCTCTCGTGGGATCTAGTAGTCTATAAATAGACATGCTAGAGGCTCAACACTATCTCTCAGCTGGACTTTAGAAGCCTTCAAAGACTGTTGAGTCTGGCTGGGGAGAAATGACTTCCTGGAGTATGCTGTGAAATGTGGACTTCAATTTACTGATAAGCACTTAACCAGTATCTGGAACGTTTATCATCCATGTATATCTCTCCTTCTCCTGGCTGTTCCCTTCCCTTGGGAAAGCAATGATTTTTTTGATATCCACAAGAGGATTAGACAATTATCAACACATCAGACTGGTCCAGCCAGACCAATCACCAAGTTGAGCCTCTGTTATTATTTAATTAAATACCATCCCAGTGTCTTAATTTCTTTCAGATCCAGGACATTACCTTTGTCCAACTCCTATGGCCCAGAGGGAGGGACAACAGAATGCATGGAGATCTGGTTTGCCTGTTCCGGCAATCTGTGGATGGCCAAAGGAAATCATATGGTGCAAAGTCTGCTGCCGGTTATTCATCTGCTCAGTTCAGCTAGCAAACTACTGCACCCTTTTGTTGTTGTTGTTGTTGTTTTCTCTCTTTGTAGTGTTTGTTCTTTATTTTTATTTTATTAGATATTTTCTTTATTTACATTTCAAATGCTATCCCCCCACCCTGCTCCCCTACCCACCCACTCCCACTTCTTGGCCCTGGCTTTCCCCTGTACTGGGGCATATAAAGTTTGCAAGACCTAGGGGCCTCTCTTCCCACTGAAGGTTGACTAGGCCATCTTCTGTTACATATGCAGCTAGAGACACAAGCTCTGGGGGTACTAGTTAGTTCCTATTGTTGTTCTGCCTATAGGGTTGCAGATCCCTTCAGCTCCTTGGTACTTTCTCTAGCTCCTCCATTGGGGGCCCTGTGTTCCATCCAATAGATGACTGTGAGCATCCACTTCTGTATTCGCCAGGCACTGGCAGAACCTCATATGAGACAGCTATATCAAGGTCCCTTCAGCAAAATCTTGCTGGCATATGCAATAGTATCTGGGTTTGTGGCTGATGGATTCCAAAATGGGGTAGTCTCTGGATAGTCCACCCTTTTGTCTTAGCTCCAAACTTCATCTCTGTAACTCCTTTCATGGGTATTTTGTTCCCTATTCTAAGTATCCACATATTGGTCTTCCTTCGTCTTGATTTTCTTGTGTTTTGGAAGTTGTATCTTGGGTATTCTAAGTTTCTGGGCTAATATCCACTTATCAGTGAGTGCATATCTGGAAAATTCTTTTGTGATTGGGTTATCTCACTAAGGATGATATCCTCCAGATCCATTCATTTGCCCAAGACTTGTTCTAGCTAGGACTTCAAGTACTATATTGAGTAGGTATGGAGAAAGTGGGCAGCCTTGTCTAGTCCCTGATTTTAGTGGGATTGCTTCGAGTTTCTCTCCATTTAGTTTCATGTTGGCTACTGGTTTGCTGTATATTGCTTTTATTATGTTTAGGTATGGGCCTTGAATTCCTGCTCTTTCTAAGACTTTTATCATGAAGGGGTGTTGGATTTTGTCAAATGCTTTCTCAGCATCTAACGAGATGATCATGTGGTTTTTGTCTTTGAGTTTGCTTATATAGTGGATTATGTTGATGGATTTCGGTATATTAAGACATCCCTGCATCCCTGGCATGAGGCCTACTTCATCATGATGGATGATCATTTTGATATGTTCTTGGATTCGATTTGCAAGGATTTTATTGAGTATCTTTGCATGGATATTCATAAGGGAAATTGGTATTGGTCTGAAGCTCTCTTTCTTTCTTGGATCTTTGTGTGGTTTAGATATAAGAGTAATTGTGGCTTCATAGAATGAATTCGGTAGAGTACCTTCTGTTTCTATTTTGTGGAATAGTTTGAGGAAAGTTGGAATTAGGTCTTCTTTGAAGGTCTGATAGAACTCTGCACTAAACCCATCTGGTCCTGGGCTTTTTTTTTTTTTCAGTTGGGAGACTATTAATGACTGCTTCTATTTCTTTAGGGGAAATGGCACAGTTTAGATCGTTAATCTGATCCTGATTTAACTTTGGTACCTGGTATCTGCCCAGGAAGATGTCCATTTCATTGAGGTTTTCTAGTTTTGTTGAGTATAGACTTTTGTAGTAGGATCTGATGATGTTTTGGATTTCCTCGGGTTCTGTTGTTATGTCTCCTTTTTCATTTCTGAGTTTGTTAATTAAGATACTGTCCCTGTGCTCTCTAGTGAGTCTGGCTAAGGATTTATCTATCTTGTTGATTTTCTCAAAGAACCAGCTTCTGGTTTGGCTGATTCTTTGAATAGTTCTTTTTGTTTCCACTTGGTTGATTTCAGCCCTGAGTTTGATTATTTCCTGCCATCTACTCCTCTTGGGTGAATTTGCTTCCTTTAGTTCTAGAGCTTCTAGGTGTGCTGCAGGCTGCTAGTGTATGCTCTCTCTAGTTTCTTTTGGAGGCACTTGGGGTATGAGTTTTCCTCTTAGGACTCCCTTCATTGTGTCCCGTAAGTTTGGGTATGTTGTGGCTTCATTTTCATTAAACTCCAAAAGTCCTTAATTTCTTTCTTTATTCCTTCCTTGACCAAGGTATCATTGAGAAGAGGGTTGTTCAGTTTCCACGTGAATGTTGGCTTTCTATTATTTATGCTGTTATTGAAGATCAGCCCTAGTCCATGGTGATCAGATAGGGTGCATGGGATAATTTCAGTATTTTTGTATCTGTGGAGGCCTGTTTTGTGACCAATTATATGGTCAATTTTGGAGAAGGTACCATGAGGTGCTGAGAAGAAGGTATATCCTTTTGTTTTAGGATAAGATGTTCAGTAGATATCTATTAGATCCATTTATTTTATAACTTCCGTTAGTGTCCATGTGTCTCTGTTTAGTTTCTGTTTCCATGATCTGTCCATTGATGAAAGTGGTGTGTTGAAGTCTCCCACTATTATTGTGTGAGGTGCAATGTGTGCTTTGAGCTTTACTAAAGTTTCTTTAATGAACGTGGCTGCCCTTGCATTTGGAGCATATATATTCAGAATTGAGAGTTCCTCTTGGAGGATTTTACCTTTGATGAGTATGAAGTGTCCCTCCTTGTCTTTTTTGGTAACTTTGGGTTGGAAGTCGATTTTATTTGATATTAGAATGACTACTCCAGCTTGTTTCTTCAGACCATTTGCTTGGAAAATTGTTTTCCAGCCTTTCACTCTGAGGTAGTATCTGTCTTTTTCCCTGAGATGGGTTTCCTGTAAGCAGCAGAATGTTGGGTCCTGTTTGTGTAGCCAGTCTGTTAGTCTATGTCATTTTATTGGGGAATTGAGTCCATTGATATTAAGAGGTAGTAACGAAAAGTAATTGTTGCTTCCTATTATTTTTGTTGTTAGAGTTGGCATTCTGTTCTTGTGGCTGTCTTCTTTTTGGTTTGTTGAAGGATTACTTCCTTGCTTTTTATAGGGCGTAGTTTCCATCCTTGTATTGTTTTTTTCTGTTATTATCCTTTGAAGGGCTGGATTTGTGGAAAGATGATGTGTGAATTTGGTTTTGGCATGGAATACTTTGGTTTCTCCATCTATGGTAATTGAGAGTTTGGCTGGGTATAGTAGCCTGGGCTGGCATTTGTGTTCTCTTAGGGTCTGCATAACATCTGTCCAGGATCTTCTGGCTTTCATAGTCTCTGGTGAAAAGTCTGGTGTAATTCTGATAGACCGGCCTTTATATGTTACTTGACCTTTTCCCCTTACTGCTTTTAATATTCTATCTTTATTTAGTGCATTTGTTGTTCTGATTATTATGTGTCAGGAGGAATTTCTTTTCTGGTCCAGTCTATTTGGAGTTCTGTAGGCTTCTTGTATGTTCATGGTCATCTCTTTCTTTAGGTTTGGGAATTTTTCTTCTATAATTTTGTTGAAGATATTTGCTGGTCCTTTGAGTTGAAAATCTTCATTCTCATCTACTCCTATTATCCATAGGTTTGGTCTTCTCATTGTGTCCTGGATTTCCTGGATGTTTTGAGTTAGGATCTTTTTGCATTTTGTATTTTCTTTGATTGTTGTGCCGATGTTCTCTATGGAATCTTCTGCACCTGAGATTCTATCCTCCATCGCTTGTATTCTGTTGCTGATGCTAGGGTTTCTATCTCCAGTGTTGCCTCATTTTGGGTTTTCTTTATTGTGTCTACTTCCCTTTTTAGGTCTTGGATGGTTTTATCACCTTTTTGTTCGTGTTTGCCTGCAATTCTTTAAGGGATTTTTGTGCTTCCTCTTTAAGGTCTTCTACCTGTTTAACAGTGTTCTCCTGTATTTCTTTACGTGAGTTATTAAAGTCCTTCTTGATGTCCTCTACCATCATCATGAGATATGCTTTTAAATCCGAGTCTAGCTTTTCGGGTGTGTTGGGGTTCCCAGAACTGGGTGGGGTGAGAGTGTTGCGTTCTGATGATGGTGAGTGGTCTTGGTTTTTGTTAGTAAGATTCTTACGTTTGCCTTTTGCCATCTGGTAATCTCTGGAGTTAGTTGTTATAGTTGTCTCTGGTTGGAACTTGTTCCTCAGGTGATTATGTTAGCCTCTATCGCAGACCTGGGAGACTAGCTCTATCCTTAGTTTTGGTGGTCAGAGTACTCTCTGCAGGCAAGCTTTCCTCTTGCAGGGAAGGTGTCAGATATCTGGCGTTCGAACCTGCCTCCTGGCAGAAGTTGTGTTCCACTCACCAGAGGTCTTAAGATCCCATGCAGGGTCCTGTGGGGACCTTGCAGGTGTCTGCAGACTCCGTGCCCAATGGTGCTGGCGTGCCCTGGAAGGGACTTGTGACCCTGATCAGGCCGAGTTTTCTGCTTCTCTAATTAATGCAGTCTCAGGTCCCACGAGGTTGGATTGGAGCAGAAGCTGTGTTCCACTCACCAGAGGTCTTAAGATCCAGTGGAGGTCCTGTGTGGACCTTGTGGGTGTCCGCAGACACCGCACCCCCTTATTGCACCCTTAAAGTTAGCCAAATTGTGCCTCCGAGAACAATGAACAGCACTTAAATTTTGCACTTGATTATTTTTTTCTGTGTGGGTGTTTGTCTTTACACATGTCTATGTTCTGCATGTGTCCAGTGCTCATAGAGACCAAAACATAGAGGTCAATGGATAGCCTGGAATAGAGTTATAGAATAGACGATCATTATCTGCTTTGTGGTGAAGAAGAGAGCCCAGAATAGAATCCTCTGAAAGAACAGTTAGTGTTCTTAATGATGAACAATCTCTCCAGCCAAATAGTGATTGGCTTTTTATGTCTTCTTCATGTTTTTAAGCCATATCAAGACCCATATATAGAGACCAAACCTTAATGATCATCTACTCTTGTAAGAGAGATGGATTTCTCTAGCACAATATAAAAATGAATCGTTGCATAGGAATAACATAGGGGACTATCACATGCTATGGAGGTGTCAGAATTCAGAAAACTTCCCCAATTGGCAGCAAGGGTGGAGGTGGAGGTGGGGGTGAAGTGGGATGTAGTATGGTGAGGATCCAGCTTTAGACAAAGATTGCTTGAGAACAACTCTTAAAAGATGGATTTGCTTCTGAGCTATAAAAATGGAAGCCAGGGGAGAAGGAGAGAAAATGGATAGAAGGTAACATTTGTTTCCATATCTAGAAGAATCAGCTAGAACCACCTGGAGAAACAGGAGACTAACCCCCTTTCTGCTTATCCTCCACTTGAGAGTCGTGGCTGTTCTGGGCTCCAGCCCATGCCAGCACACATTCCTGCCCTTTGCTTTGTAGAGGCAGGAAGCTGTTGAAACCTAATGCTTCCACCTGTGTCTTGTCCAGCTCACTTTCACTCCCAGACCTTTTCCCTTCCATGGTAGATAATCTATTCTCTGGAAGTGACTCACCATGAAGTACAAATTACAAATATTGACACAGCAGGTTACCTCTGAGTAGACTGTGAACTTTGACAGCTATGCAGCCTCTATGGAAATCAGTGATGCTAGAGGGCAGTCTGCAGGGATTCTCAAAAGAGGGGTTAAATGCTGTTAAGAAGGCATAGCTCCTCTAGAAATTTGGGTCTACTCTCTTTCTCTTGCAGTTGTGCTGTTCATGTCACTAAGTACATGCTTTTGTTTAATCAAAAGAGGATCTTATTCCAGGCTGATCTCAGTCTCATCCTCCTCCTGCTTCAGACACTGGAATCCCAAGACCACTATACTTATATTTCAATTATACGTGCACATGTCTCGCTTGCATATATATATATATATATATATATGTGTGTGTGTGTGTGTGTGTGTGTGTGTGTGTGTGTGTGTGTGTGTGTGTGTACCACGTGTGTACCTGATGTCTACAGAGGCCAGTTGAGAGTGTCAGACCTCCCAGGACTGGATCTGTAGATGGTTATAAGCTGCCATGTGGGAGCTGGGAGTCAAACCTGGGTCCTCTGCAAGAGCAGACAGTGCTCTTAACCACTGAGCCATTTCTCCAGCCTCACATTTAAGCTTTTGAAGGGCATTGTTGTTCATCTGTTTTATCTGTACATCAAGTGCTTAGAACCAGGGCCTTGGCCACAGTCAACACTCAAAAGAATGCTGTTAGTCAACTATTGAATGGATCGTGTCTGCTTATGGTAGCACAGAGCTGACAAACCAAAGGAAAGAATAGGAAACAAGAAAGCCAGAAACAAAAGAAAACAAAACAAAACAAAACAAAACAAAAAAAGCACAATTTTATTTTACATGATACTTGCCTTTGTTATTGGAATAGTTTAAATGAAAAGAATTTTAATAAAAACAATTTTAAAAAGTCAGTTTTGTTGACATAGAGTTGCAAATTCGTCTCCTAGTTTTTAAAGCTATCCTGTATCTGAACATGAATATATGTGTTAAAAACATCAAAAAAGCACAAACTTAAAAATAAGGATTTAATATTTTATAAGTGTTTTTGAAAGGTAAAAAATCATGGCCAAGTGCAGAGAATGAGCATTTGTGGAATCCTCAGTCACAAAGGGGATGGTATAAAGCACCCCTCCCCCAATACTGCCTCATGAGCTCACAGTGGCAGCCCAAGACCAAGTCAGGATCCCTGCTTAGAGAGGCATGGGGCTCCCAAGTCTCCAGCCCTAGCTAAGGATCTGTTAACAGTCTGTATACACACATACATGTATACATATATATATATTATATAATATATGTAATATAATATATGTAATATATGTGTAATATATAATATAATATATATAATGTGCTGATATATCAGAATTAAATATATATGTGTATATATATATCTATTAATTAAATAGTACACAAAATTGGTAAGGGGTGGAAATATGGCAGCAGGGGAGCTGAAAGGGGTTGGGAAGAGGAGTAGGGGTGAATATGGTCAAAATACACTGTACACATATATGGAATTTGTGAAGAATTAATAGAAAATATATTTTAAATATTTATAGCCAGGCAGTAGTGGCAGAAGCCTTTAATCCCAGCACTCGGGTGGCAGATGCAGATCAATCTTTGAGTTTGAGGCCAGCCTGGTCTATAGATCTAGGTCAGCCAGGGCTACACAGAGAAACCCTGTCTTAATAACAACAACAACAAATTCATGACCATCTTGCTAGACAATAACATATTTATTTCCTTTTATTCTTTTACGTGGCTATCTAATGATCTAGCACCTAGAAATACCAGGAAACTCTCTTCTGCAATTCCCTCTTGCTGGACATCAAGTTGTTTGCAACTTTTCACTGTGACTTTTAAAAGCACAACAAACGATCTGTTTGTTGCTAAATCTATGTGCTCATTATTTCCTCTTACAAAGGAAAATATTATCACCATTATTCTGCAATCACTGGTAACATTTACTGAATGTGCCCTGAGCCTGGCACTTTACAAATCACCATTTAATCCTTCCCTGGACTCTATTGTTTACAGACAAGGAAAATAACTTTAAAGCCACTGAGTGATATGCTGGAAATTACTGTGGCTCATGTCTTTAGTTAAAGTTTTTGATCCGGACTGCCAATCTGTCTTCTGTCAACCTCCTTTAGAGATTGAGTCCCACACATTATCAACCTGTTCAAGTTTATTTATCCCAGACCTTTGTGATAGTTTCTTTACCCCCATACCCTTGTGATAGTTTAATTGCCTTATACTGCCAGGCAGTGCTAGATGTATTGACTCAGTTTATGACTGAACTGTGTTCAAGACAATAGAGGCCAGGGCTCAGAGTCCTGAAACAAAAGTTTGGATACCAATTTCATCTCTTTTCCTGGTATTGGATCTTTGTGCAGATCAATAGTCTTACCTGAGTCTTGACTAACTCACTTTATAAATGGCAAACAAAACATTGAGCTCACTCGTCTCCCAGATGGCGAGGTGAGATGAAAAATTAAAATGGCTTTGCCAGAAATGACGGTAGGAATGCGAGGTACTGTCAGCATCACAACCATCCTTAAAAGCACTCTTCTTAGATGGCCTAGTCGGCCATCACTGGAAAGAGAGGCCCATTGGACTTGCAAACTTTATATGCCCCAATATAGGGGAATGCCAGGGCCAAAAGAATGGGAATGGGTGGGTAGGGAAGTGGGGGGCGCTATGGGGGACTTTTGGGATAGCATTGGAAATGTAATTGAGGAAAATATGTAATAAAAATATTAAAAATTTAAAAAAAGCACTCTTCTTAGATAAACCTTGCTTTAGGGGGAAGAACCAACCTACCCCTTAAAAATATTTCATCTGAATCCCTGGAAAACAAAGAGCATCAACTTTTATTTCCTTTACTCATATCTGCTGATCAAAAGGGTGGAAGGCCTTGTTTTCTTAGAGCAAAAACTGAGAGACACAGCAGGCTGACCCTGAGAGACGTGGATGACTCGGTACCTAAGTCGAATCAGGTCTCTTGGTTAGTATGAAACCAGTGAGCACAACAGGCAGATCAAAGAGTAGAGAAACATCTGCTCCCCAAACAAGGGAAGGGGCATATACAAATTCATATAAGAAGTACGTAGAGGGGTAGGGATATTTGTGAGCATCCTGAGTTAAAGGTGACAGAGAAAATGTCCAATGAGGAAAGCCAATGGACATAATTACCTATGGGCATGCTCAGTTCATACTCCAGAGTTTTAATATTTGTGTGTGTGTGTGTGTGTGTGTGTGTGTGTGTGTGTGTGCGCGCGCGCGCTTGTCTGTATGTGCACAATGTGCATGAAGACCTGGAAGATCAGAAGAAAATGACAAATCCCCTGGAACTGGAGTTATCAGCAATTGTAATCTGCCCTATGTGGGTGTTAGGAACTGAACCTAGGTCATCTCCAAGAGCAATATCTAACCTCTGAGGCCTTCAATTTAAATTCTAATAAGCCCAGTTTGCTCCAGGTTAACTAGGTCAGGTGGATTCAATGGTCTTGGCTGCTTTCTCCTAAGATTCTCCAAAAGATCTGCAGCTGAAACAAAGAGAAACATTAACTTTGAATGTTCATTAACCATCTTTTAATGGGACTGAAGCCTTCCCCTCCAGTAAGCCATCGGTCTTTGTCCCTAAAGGAGCCTGCCTAACTTAATGCAAAGATCTGGAGAATAAACTTGGAAGAGAAGAGTTGGGGAACACTATCCTGCAAGAGCTCATCCCCAAATAGCAAAAACATCAGCATTTTCAATACACAAAAATGTTAGAAAGAAAAAGGGAGGGAGGAAGGGAGGGAGGAAGGGAGGGAAGGAGGGAGGGAGGGAGGGAGGGAGGGAGGAAGGAAGGAAGGAAGGAAGGAAGGAAGGAAGGAAGGAAGGAAGGAAGGAAGGAAGGAAGGAAGGAAGGAAGGAAACAGAAGCCAGAAAACAATGAACTGTGGGTGGTATTAAGAGACATTGGCTTGAAATGCTTCCTAAGAAGGAGCCATGAGCTGACACTCGGAACAAACTGGATGGCCCCTAGTCACACATTTTAGTGCCTACATCAAGTAGAGGGCATGTTGTAGAGTAGAGCAGGGGAGCAGAGTCAGGCTTGGGAGGTGAATGGGCTGGGGTCATAGTTAAGTGTCTATGCCACATAGACATCAGGACCTGGGTTCACATCCCTGCATCCCATACAAAGCCAGCCATGGCAGGTCTGTGATGCCAGTCTCCTACAATGATAGGGCAGGCAGGAACAGGAGGATTCCTAGAAGATCCTGAGCTAACTAGCATGGTGTATGCAGGAGAGAAAAAGAAAGGTGAAAGGCAATGAACAATACCCAAGGCTGTCCTCTGATCTCTTTATACATGGAGTAAAACGTGAGCACTTGAATTTATATGCATAAGTGTACACTCACACACATAAGTGCACATACCATATATACACCATCCACACACAGACAAAGATAATAAACATAGATGAAATGAAAAGAAGGCATTCAGGCATGTAATTGGAGCTGTGAAGACTTCAGTTCTACAGTTCTCAGCAGTTCTCTTTCACACACATCACTTTCTTCTCTGGCTGGGAACATTCCTCACCCTCCTTCCATGACCCTGAACTTCAGAACACTACAGTTTTTCCCTGAAGGAACCAAAGAACAACTTATAATGCTGCCAACCGCCAACCTGCTCTTCAAGCTGATGTGGCTTCATAAACATTTCACCCCTCTACACAACCCGCTGGGAGGCAAAAGCTCTGTAGGAGAGGCCATGGATATTACCCCCAGAGCTGGGGTCTTGAGAAAATCTATGCAAAAAGGTTTAATTTGTAAATTTAATTTCTGCTGGCTAATTAGTCATTCCCGAATGAAGCCAAAGAGAAAGAGAGAGGAGAGAGAGGACGAGGCTTAATCTAGTACAGGCTTTGAAACAAAGCAGAAGATTAAAGCTAATTTCTCAGGAAGAATTCTGAGAGTAGCACAAAGAAAATTGGATAACTGATATTAAACCATGACATGTCTGAGGGGGGGGAAAAAGCACTTAAATTCTTTCTAAATGAAACTATTCTCTCCCATAATTTCTTAAAGATGTATCCTCTTCAAAGGGTCAGTATGAAACTTGTGGCTTTCTTTTTCATCTTCTATAAGTCAAAGAGCAAAATATCATTTCACTGACAAATCTGTTAGCATTCTTGTATAGGCTCTGCCCCACAGTTACCTGGCAACAGCCAGGTGTGCCTGACTCACTATAAAAGGGGCTGCTATGGGTGGGTAGGGGAGCAGGGCAGAGGGAGGGTATAGGGAACTTTCGGGATAGCATTTGAAATGTAAATAAAGAAATTATCTAATAAAATTTTAAAAATGAAAAAATGGGGGCTGCTTAGCCCCTCTCTTCTCTCTTGCCTTCTTGCTCTGACTCTATTCTCTCCTTCTTGCTCCCCCTCCCTCCCCATTCCCCTCCCCCCTCCACATGCTCATGACCAGCCTCTACTACTCTCTCCTCTCTCTCTCTCTCTCTCTCTCTCTCTCTCTCTCTCTCTCTCTCTCTCTCTCTCTCTTTCTCTACTACTCTCTCAACTCCCCTCCCCATGCCATGAATAAACTCTATTCTATACTATACCATTCTTTGGCTGGTCCCTCAGGGGGAAGGGGTGCCTCAGCATGGGCCTTTGAAGGCATCCCTTTCCTCCACACCTTATTGCACCTCCACCAAACGTATTAATCCTCTCTGTATTTTTATAAAACACAGCAAAATTATTCCAATAGCATTTCAGGTCTTTAAAAAGGAGAAGATGGCATGCTTTGATAAATGGTTTGAGATCTTCAAAAGCAAGTTGCTCCGTCTAACTAACAAAACTGTTGGTGGTGAAGGAGCTGATCGCAGAAGAAGAGGCCATGAGAACCAGCCACTGATTCTCTTAACTCTGGTGAAGCCCAGACAAGCTGTTTGCACAGCATCTTCCATTCTGTACAAGGGAAACTGGGGCTGGGTCCTGTATCCCATAGCACCAGATTGAAATATTTAGTTTAAAACATTTAGACATGAGGTTGGGCAATGACGTCTCTGAGTAAATTCAGTTCCTGGAACTAAATAGACAGGGGAAAAAAAGTTTACAGCTGATAGGAAGCTGTGTGCCTCTCAAGTGGTGTTTTGGAAAGAAATTTATTGGAAATGATGGGAGCCTCATTACAGTTAATTAAGTGGATCGTCTCGATTACAGAAGCTGACCTGGGTTTGATGGAGTCACCACAAGAGAAACTGGTGTGGGAAAACACCCGGAGCATCTGCAGCCAGGCAGTCATCAGCACAGGCATGTAGAGGAAAGGCAAAGTCGGTTTGAGGCTGCGAGACTCAGAATATTCTGGAAAGAAGAAACCAGAGCTACCAGATTTGGCTCAAAACAGTGACTCCTGATAGGGACTGAGACAAGAAAGGATCTCTGTAACTCAGGATGAGACACATAGCACAGAGCCTGCTTCATACTGAGACCCTCGCACACATCCAGCCTCACGGAGCCCCACTCCACAGCAAGGGACAGCAGTGAAATGTGCAGGCAGGGAGAAGAAAGTTCTATGAGGTATGGGAAGACCACAAACCGGGAAAACAGGGAGTGAGTACGGCTATACTGTTCATGTCAGTCCTACTGTGTGTAAACAGTGGTATTTGTCAGCCTCTTCCATAAGAAGAGTGCACAGAATAAACTACTTGTCTGTGGTGGTGGTTTGAATGAATATGTCCTCCACAGACTCTGATGTTTGGTCCCCAGTTGGTGGCACTGTTTGGGGAGGTATAGGAGGTGTGACCTGTGGGATGGCCTTTGAGGTTTAATGCCTTACACCACTCCGCATGCTCTCTGTTTCCTGCTTGCAGACAGGGATGTGAGCCCTCTGTTCTGTTCTGGTTACCTGCAACCTCCATTGCAAGCTGTGGACTCTAATCCTCGGCCACCATAACCCCACATAAACTTTTTTCTTCGATCATTTGCCTTGATCATGGTGTTTTATCACAGTAACAGAAAATTAACAAATATCTTTCGGTTGTGCCTATCCTGTAACCCCTCACCCTCCATGCATTTGTATAAAAGAGGAATGCATACCCCTGTGGAAAACCCAAGTGGTGATTCTGGGAATGCTGGGTTACATCAGAAATTCATTACAAATTCAAGCCTTGCACATTTCATACTTAGTAGAAGTCTCCCTTTGCAGGAATTTTGAAGAATTTAGATTCTGTTATTTCCCTTTCAATGATGTAAAGAGAAGATTGGGAAATACACATGAAGAGTTTCATTCATGCATGGATTTAATAAGAGTTCATTAAATATCCACTCTGCAAGATCTATGCTTGCAGCAGAGACTTCCAAAGGGGCTCAAAACCCATCCCTATAGTCACTGACTTAGGATGCTAAATATGAATTGAACTGCATGAAAGAGAGAGCAAGACATGAACCCCTAGTAAATCAAGTCTACACATCATTAGAGATCAGACAAGAGAGAAAAATTTTCAAGGAGGTTCACAGCTGCCCTAAGAGGGCACTGAATTTCGAAGATAATCCAAAGCAAGAATGTGGGAGTGGGGCTAAGAAAGAATTCCAAAAGTGGCTTGTAGGGCTTGTGGACCACAAGACTAGAAGACAAAAAGATTTCACTAGAAGACAAAAGGGTTTCACAGGGGCGGGGATGCCAGAGAGATGACTCAACAGTTAAGAGCACTGGATGCTCTTCCAGAGATCCTGAGTTCAATTCCCAGCAACCACATGGAGGCTCACAGCCATCTGTAATGGGATCTGATGTCCTCTTCTGGTGTGTCTGAAGATAACTACAGTGTACACATAGAAGATAAATGAATACATTTTTTAAAAGGGGTTTCACAGATGAGAAACAGTTCAGCTGTAACAAAACCAGAGCAAGGCAGGCGTCAACAGCTGGTTGCCATGGAAGCCTCGTTACAGTCAACTGCAGGTTGCCATGTGAAACCTTGTTACAATGATTTGGGATGTGGCATGTAAAATTGGGTGGCAGGGGATGTCCTTATGCCACAGGATAAAAGCCATAGCAGAAAGTTGTATGCATAGCAAGACCTTCAAAGAAGTTGAGTCCCTTCCTCTGACAACATCCTGCCATCCTGAACATCTATACCTACACTAGGAAGCAAAAGGACATCTCCCCAGAACTCTGTTTCGCTTAATCTGGAAGTCTAAACTATACACTCTCTTGGGTAGAAGGAATAGAGGCACACAATGTTATCTGAGGGCTGGGGATCGACCTCAGTTGGTAGAGAACTTGCCTAGCATCACAAAGTCCCGGGTTCTGTCCCCAGCACCATGTAAACCAGCCATGGTGGTGCATATTTATAGCCGTAGCTCTCAGGAAGTAGAGAAGTGGGATTCAAAGTTTGAGGTCAACTTGGTTTACATGAAACCCAGTCTCAAAGAGTAACGTAAAAGGAAGTCTTCTAAATATTTTCTATGATATTCCTTTTAGAAAACCACTATTGGGAGGATCAGACAACATATTTTATATACATTCTGGGTGGAGGACGTTTTTCCCTCTTAAAGTTAGCATATTGCAGGTAGGAAATGTAGGTAGTAAATTGGGAATTGGATTTCGTTAACTACTTTTTCCTTCTACTTAATCTAAAAGCTGTTATCAGCTTCAATTGTGTGTGTGTGTGTGTGTGTGTGTGTGTGTGTGTGTGTGTGTGTGGTGTCTGCTTGTACATACCTGTGTGTAGTTGGTCCCCACCCTACTTTGAGGCAGAGTCTCCCTGGTTTCTGTTCTTGTGTCACACACCCCAGAGCTGTCCCTTAAGCTTCAGGCCATTCTCCCATCTTCTCCTTTCATCTCTTCCCAGGAATGCCCAAGTTACAAATTCCTGTCACTGCATCTGGCTTTCCACACTCAGCTTTTTCTGTGGACTCCAGGGATCCAACTCAGGAGGATGTACCAAGTGATTTTCCTGATAAGCTATCTCCCTGGCCCAGTTTTGGTGCTTTGTTACAACCAAACCTTATCAAATAACTCCACACCTTACAACAATTCTCTTCGTTCTCAATCACTACTACTCAAAATGGTAATGCATTTGAGAGACATTCCTGTCCACACAGTAGGCTTCTCTACCAACTTCACATCTTCAGAAAAGGATCCTAAAGTCCAGATGAAAGAAAGGGATAAGATGATAGAAGAAAAATCCCACAGTAAGCCAAGCTTTGGGACCTATATCATTTTAAATGGACTAAGCAGTGTCCTTAGCTTTTGTATCTTGTAAATGTTTGTGGTAGAACCAGTTTCTATGGGCTAAAATGGCTCAACGAGCAAAAGCTCTTGACACCAACCTAATGGCTTGACTCGAATTCCCAGAACCCCACATGGTTCAAGAACAGAACTAACTCCTGCAGGTTGTCCTCTGATTTCCACATATGTGACATGGCATATGTATGTCCACATATGCACACAGACAGACACACACACACACACTGAGTTGCTCTGGGGATGAACATCAATGCTATCATGTTATCGGGGCTTTTTTTTTTTTCAACAAATTGAAACTTAAGAATAATTGGCAGCTCTTAGCAACTTGTGACCTGGGAAGTTGTAACTACCAAGTATCCATAGAAACGAATCAATGTCCTCTGTAAGTATGTAAAGGAATCGTGTCGAGTGCTGATTCAGTGTCTCCATGGCTGGAGTGAACAACTACCCATCCATTAACAAATGTGGTTTTCTCTTATTTACTTCCTATTCCTTTGTCCCCAAAAGGAACTGGTTTACTCACGGACTGGTGGTTTTAAGATTTTTGCATATATATTTCACGTTGTGATTTTCCCATTTTAAATTTTTTCCTTAGCAATAGGAAAGTGTAGGAATGAGTAATCACTAACTCTATGCTAAGAAGAAGAAGAAGAAGAAGAAGAAGAAGAAGAAGAAGAAGAAGAAGAAGAAGAAGAAGAAGAAGAAGAAGAAGAAGAAGAAGAAGAAGAAGAAGAAGAAGAAGAAACCAGACTGTGTCTAATGCATTTAAGTGGACAAATCCACTAGCAAGGATGCCATCTCCATTGCTGAAGTCTCACTGTCCTTCACTAAGTAATGACCATCTCAGGCACAACTCTTTCAGTGGGACAAGGTAGCAGTGTGCCTGAAACCCCAGCACTTGGGAAACTGAGTCAGGAGTAGCATGAGTCGGAGGAGAGCCTGGACTACATAGTTAAAGTACATAGGGTTTCAACAAGAGGAACAAAATGCAGTGCTTAATATCTTATCCTGTTTCTGTGTGTCTGTGTCTGTGTCTGTGTGTCTGTGTGACTGTCCCTTGTTTGTGAAACTTGATACATACGTGAAATTTCTTGCTATTTTCATATTTTGCAATTTTCCCTCAGTTTTTCTTCCTTAGAGCATGTATCTTTTAAGTCATAATTTTGCTCTATCTGTAGCTGTGTTTGGCACTCGTCTATCAGAGCCACGCCCAGCCTGGGAAACCTTGACTTCTAGATTCTTTTTAACCCCAAGCCAATCCCGACTCCGTTTGAAATACAGAATTCATTGTTCCTTGGTAAAGCCGTCTATTAACGTCAGGCTCTTATATCACACTAGTGGCTTAGCTCCACTAAACGAGGTGTCCTACGTGGCTTCTAAATGTCACATCCTACGCATCCTACGTGGCTTCCAGCTCCTGTGAGAAACACCGCGACTAAAAGCAACTTGAAAAGGAAAGGGTGTTTGGGTTTTTGTTTCTTTACCTTACAGCAAATAATTTTTCATTTTTTAAGACTTATTTATTTATTTTATGTATATGATTACACATGGTAGCTGTACAGATAGTTGTAAGCCTTCATCTAGTGTTGGGAATTGAATTTAGGACCTCTGCTCGCTCCGGCCCAAAGACTTATTTATCAGTATAAATAAGTATGCTGTTGCTGTCTTCAGACACACCAGAAGAGGGTGTCAGATCTCATTACATATGATTGTGAGCCACTATGTGGTTGCTGGGATTTGAACTCAGGACCTTTGGAAGAGCAGTCAGTGTTCTCACCCGCTGAGCCATCTCGCCAGCCCAGCAAATAATTTTTCATGAAGAGAATTCAAGCTAGAAACTCAAAGCAGGAAGTGGAGCAGAGACCACGGAGGAGTGCTGTTTCCTGGCTTCCTCTCCAGGCTCAAGTTCAGGTTCCTTAACCCTGCGACCCAGGACCACACACTTGGTGTGGCACCACCTACAGAGGGCTGGACCTACCACATCAATTATTAAGCCAAGAAAATGCCTTCACAGACTTGCCTTGTGACAGTTCAATCCTGACAGAGGCACGTTCTCAACAGACATTGTTCCCTGCTCCCAGATGATGCTGTCAAGGCGAGAAAAATAAATAGATAACTAGCATGTGTTGCTGGATCATTTTCTGAAGCAATGCACTCTTTTCCCCTTCTTCCTGTTTTAGCGGGGTACATAGTCAGACATAATGTGTGTGGGGTAAGGTGCCGTTGTTGATTGTCAAAAGGGGGCTTTACTTGGTATACTTTAATGCTTTGCTGAACTGTTTTTTTTTTTTTAAATAATTTAGGATTTGTTACTCCTTCAATGAGATCAGATGTTGGTTTTCTTTTTTTCAATGCTATCTTTATAAGATTTTGGTACAATGTTACATTGGCTTTCTAAAAATAGGCAGAAGATTTTCCTATCTTTCCCAGGCCTCTGAAACAATTTGCAGGGCATCAGACCGAATTGTTAGTGCTTGTAATGGGAGCCTGATCCCAGGGAATCTTTTTTTCTCTCTCTCCCTCTGTCTTTCTCTGTCTCTCTCTCTGTGTCTCTCTGTCTCTCTCTGTCTCTGTCTCTCTCTGTCTCTGTCTCTCTGTGTCTCTCTCTGTCTCTCTGTCTCTGTCTCTGTCTCTGTCTCTGTCTCTCTCTCTCTCTCTCTCTCTCTCACACACACACACACACACACACAAATGCACCCAAGACTGACCTTCAACTCCTTATCTTCCTGCCTCCACCTCCTAAGTACTAGACTTTCACGTATGCCCCCAACAAGCTTGGCCAGTTGTTTTCTCTTCTTGATTCAGCTGGGTGAAGCTAGCAAGTAGCAGACCCTACAGTAACCATGCCTAGATTGGAAACCTGCCTCAGTTACTTCTTATCTTCATAAAAAGAAGTGTTGCTCTGCGGACAGATTTAGTTACACCATGAAAACAAATATCAGCACCCAATGGCCTGTGGCTCTGTCATGATCCTTGGAAAAAACAAGGGATAAGGGCATGAATGGTCAGTCACATGCTGGCTCTTCAAACTTCTTTCTGAAAGCTATACGTGTCACTTCCGGTCAGCTTCACAACCCAAAGCAGGATGCGCCTGAGCCTGTGTTGCTGAGGCAAAGAAGTGAAATCTTCCCCAGAGCTGTACAACCCGCCCAAGTGAGTGAATCTGAGCAGGCTGTGAGGTCTGGGGAGAACCACATAGCTTCTCAGGCTTCCATGTGGATCCATAGGAAAGCTATAATACATTACTTTATTCTAAAAACACTAAGGAACTGCTGAGGTACACTTTATGCCAGGCTCCCGTGGGCTGATGTACTTGGCTGCTTTCTTTCTTATAAACCCAGCCTCTCCAACAAGAACTGAGTAGCTAATTGTTATGTTGTATGTTACAGATCTCATGATCTATAAGGCACAGAGAACCAGGCTGAGAGGTTACCAAACTGGAAAGAATTTTTAATGAAATCACAGGGCATCTTCAGGGCAGTAGGGCACTCTACGCCAGCAGTGCTATATACAGATGCCAGAACTGTTGGCTACTCTCCTCTAACATTTGGATGGTTTTACCAATATTCTGGCCAAAGGATTGTACTGTGTATAGGATATGATTTGAATGTTTCTCTCAGACTGCATGCATTAGGAGCCTGGTCCTGGAGCAACAATGTTAAAAAATCTATAACCCTTAAGAGGTAAATCTAAATAAGGAGGTCATTACTACCCCCATATAGGTCTGGCTCTGACTTCCTTTCCCTACCCTGTTTCTCTCTTTCTTTCACACATAGCCCCCACCCATACCCACACATAACTTCCACATACACAGCACATATATCACACATACATATAACACACAGCACATCCATATCCATCTCAAACATAGACACCTCACATACATGCACATGCAGACACACACACACTACACATTTACACACATAGGAACTGACAAATTCTTTTTTTTTTAATTTTTAATATTTTTTATTACATATTTTCCTCAATTACATTTCCAATGCTATCCCAAAAGTCCCCCATAGCGCCCCCCACTTCCCTACCCACCCATTCCCATTCTTTTGGCCCTGGCATTCCCCTATATTGGGGCATATAAAGTTTGCAAGTCCAATGGGCCTCTCTTTCCATTGATGGCCGACTAGGCCATCTTTCGATACATATGCAGCTAGAGACAAGAGCTCCGGGGTACTGGTTAGTTCATCATGTTGTTCCAACTATAGGGTTGCAGATCCCTTTAGCTCCTTGGGTACTTTCTCTAGCTTCTCCATTGGGAGCCCTGTGATACATCCAATAGCTGGCTGTGAGCATCCACTCCTGTGTTTGCTAGGCCCCTGCATAGTCTCACAAGAGACAGCTATATTTGGGTCCTTTCAGCAAAATCTTGCTAGTGTATGCAATGGTGGAACTGACAAATTCTTATCACAGTGCCACCTACAGTAGTTCTTACCACAGATAATACTATTGTTATTTTGACTTTTATCTCCAAAACGATAATAAAATAACTCCATTTCTCTCAAGTATTTTGTTATAATTCCAGAAAACCTAATATAGATGGCTCCCTCATAGCACCCAACACTTTTTTCCCATGAATTAATTAATTTATTCACTTTACAGTAGTGATTTGCATCCTTCCTCTCTTCCCAGTACCCCCATCACATAGCTCCTCTCTCATTCCTTTCTCCTTTGAGGAGGGTGCTGGGTACCAATCCACCCTGGCACATCAAATCACTGCAGGACTAGGCACATCCTCTTCCATTGAGGCCAGACAAGGCAGCCCAGTTGGAATAGAATCCACAGGCAGGCAGTTAACAGGGTCAAGGACAGTCCCTGCTCTAGTTGTTGGAGGACTCTCATGAAGACCAAGCTGCATATCTGCTACATAAATGCAGGATGCCGAGGTCGAGCCCATGCTTGCTCTTTGGTTGGTGGTTCAGTCTCTGGAAGCTCTCAAGAGTCCAGGTTAGTTGACTGTGTTGTTCTTGTGGAGTCCCTATCCTCTCTGTGTCCCTCAATCTTTCCCTCAACTCTTCCACATTTTCCAAGTTCCATCTAATGTTTGGCTATGAGTCTCTGCATCTGTTTCAGTCAGCTGCTAGGTGGAGCCTCTCAGAGGACAGATATGCCAGATTCTTGTCTGCAAGCATAACAAGAGTATCATTAATTCTCAAGGATTGGTTCCTGCCCATGGCATGGGTCTCAAGTTGGGCTGGTTATTGGCTGGTCATTCCCTTTGTCTCTGTTCCATCTTTGTCCCCGAACTTCTTATAGGCAGGGCAAATTTGGGGTCAAAGGTTTTGTAGGTGGGTTGGTATCCTTATCCCTCTACTGGGAGGTCCTGTCTGGCCACAGGAAGTGACCATTTCAGGCTCCATATCCCCCATTACAAGGAATCTCAGCTAGAGGCCCCTCATAGTCTCCCTGGAGCCTCCCCTGTCCCAGGTTTCTGACACATCCTAGAAATGATATGGCAGCCTCCCCACCCTCACCCCACTCCCACCTGCCACAAATTTCCATTCACTCTCACAGCCCCCTTCCCCCTTCTCTCCCTACAGCTGATAACCAACCCCCTATTTCCTCCCTAGCCCCTCTCTCAACTACTTCCTTCCCTCCATCCCCCTCCAATGACTATTTTGTTTCCCCCTCCTGTACTGGCTGGTTTTGTATGCCAACTTGACACAAGCTGAAGTTATCACAGAGAAAGGAGCCTCCCTTGAAGAAGAAATACCTCCATGAGATCCAGCTGGAGCCTCCCTTGAGGAAGAAATACCTCCATGAGATCCAACTGTAAGACATCTTCGCAATTAGTGATCAAGCGGGGAGGGCTCATTGTGGGTGATGCCATCCCTGGGCTGGTGGCCCTGACTTCTATAAGAAGGGAAGATGAGCAAGCCAGGGGAGCAATCCAGTAAGCAGGACCCCTTCATGGCCTCTGCATCAGCTCCTGCCTCTATGTTTCTGCCCTGTGTGAGTTCCAGTCCTGACTTCCTTTGGTGATGAACAACAATGTGGGGGTGTAACTTGAACAAGCCCTTTCATCCCCAACTTGTTTCTTGGTCATGATGTTTTGTGCAAGAATAGAAACCCTGACTAGGACACTTTCTGAGTGAGATTAAGCATCCTCCCTTGAGCCCTCCTTGTTATTTAGCATAATCGGGTTTCTGGATTATAGCGTGGGTATCCTGTATGTATACTTATGGCTAATATTTACTTGTAATTTTGGAGCTAGGTTACCTCATAGTTCCATCCATTTGCCTGAAAATTTCATGATGTCCTTGCTTTTAATAACTGAGCAATGTAATTGAATCGAAGACAGAGAAATAAACCCACACATGTATAGACACTTGATTTTTGACAAAGAAGCCAAATCCATACAATGGAAAAAAGAAAGCATCTTCAACAAATTGTGCTGGTCCTACTGGATGTCTGCATGAGGAAGATCGCAAATAGATCCATACTTACCATCCTGCACAAAACTCAAGTGCAAGTGGATCAAAGACCTCAGCATAAAACTGGATACTCTAAAACTAGTAGAAGATAAAGTGGGGATAGCCTTGAACGCACTGATACGAAGAGAACTTTCTGAACAGAACACAAATGGTTCAGGCGCTAAGATCAACAGTTAATAAATGGGACCTCATGACACTGAAAACCTTCTATAATGCAAAGGACATAATTAATAGGAGAAAACGGCAGCCTACATGATGGGAAAAGACCTTCAACAACCCTACATCTGACAGAGGACTAATAAATAAAGAACTCAAGAACTTACACACCAAGAAAACAAATAATCCAATCTTAAAAATAGAGTACAGAGCTAAACAGAGAATTCTCAACAGAGGAATCTTTAATGTCAGAGGAACATTTAAGGAAATGTTCAATGTCCTTAGTCATCTGGAAAATACAAATAAAATGACTGAGATTCCACCTTACATCTATCAGAATGGCTAAGATCAAAAACTCAAGAGTTAGCAAATGCTGGTAAGGATGTGGAGTGAAGAGAACATTCCTCCATTGCAGGTGCAAACTTGTACAATGACTCTGGAAATAAGCTTGGTAATTTCTCAAAAAATTGGGAATAGTTCTACCTCAAGACCCAGCTATACCGCTCCTGAGCATGTACCCAAAAGATGCTCCACCATACCACAGGGCTACTTGTTCAACCAGGTACATAGCAGCTATCTTTGTAAGAGCAAGAAACTGGAAACAACCCAGATGTCCCTAGGTCGAAGAATGGATCAAGAAAATGTGGTTCATTTGCACCTGCTATTTTTTTAATCTCACACTTTTATGACTTACACACTTTTATAGGATAGTCTCTGAAAGTCTCATGAAAAGTCAAGAAATGCATACTACACAAGTATAGGGAAGAGATTAAGCATGGAGTTTGCCTTCACAGAGCGCATCATTCAGGGAGGATCCTTACATTAATTGGATTGCAATCAAATGAAACTATACAGACTTGTGCAGAACTCCATACAAGTTCATAACATCCAGATCCAGCCACATATTTCAAAGGTTCCCCAAGGAAATGGAAAACAGGTTGGGATCTGAAGAAACAGGACAGGAACTTATCTGATGGAAGGTGTTAAAAACAGAGAACAAACACACATCGAAATCCACAAATCCCTACCACAATGTCACCTGCCTCCAAGTCCTCAGACAGCACTGTTGTTATTTGGACTTTTAGCTCCCATGTGCTGGACTGTGGGATGGTACCAGGAGTCTGAGAGCTGCAATTCACAGTGGCCTACTGTGCTCTGACAGGTTCCAGTAGTCAAGTCTCATCTCTACCCACAGTCACCAACTCAGTCCAGAGAGAGAGAATCATAAGTCTGATATCTTTCCCCAGCATTGTCTAACCTGGCCAAAATATGTGTGTGGGATGTGTGGGTGTATCTCTCTCTCTCTCTCTCTCTCTCTCTCTCTCTCTCTCTCTCTCTCTCTCTCTCTCTCTGTGTGTGTGTGTGTGTGTGTGTGCAACTTTATTTGAGGAGAAGGGATCACGTGCCAATTTAAATGTGTACAGATCAGAGTCTGTTTTCTCCTTCTACCTTGTGGGTCCCAAAGATTGAGCTCCCACCATCAGGGTTGGTGGCAAGCCTTCACTACCCACTAAGCCATCTTGTCAGCCCCAAAACTGACTCTTTAAATGACAATGAGAAAAAATATTGGTAGGGAGAAAGATCAACGTTTTATAAACATGTGCCCTCCACAAAACAAGATAATTACGATCCTGATATAAATTATCTCTATAGAAATGATTGTCAACGAAGGGAGGAAACAGAGACCAGCAAGGTTAAGCTACTTGCTCTTGGAGACACAGGTAATAAGGAATTGCATCAAGCTATGGTACCCTCCTTTCCCTGGTAATAAACCCTGTATCTGTATTACACCCTGCAGTCAACAACAGACTGGGGGGGGGGGGGAGAATACACCAGACCAGTGGTTCTTTGTGTTGTAATATTCAAAATGAATTCAAGACCACCCAGTACCTTCCCCCTTCGAAAAAGACTTTCCAAACTGTACTTGCAGGCCAAGTGCAGAGCCAGATAAGGAAGCTGGCTGACTAAACAAATGTAAAAACATAGTTTTGGTGGTCAAAATGATTAAATTTGCAACTACCAAAACAATACTAGCTGTTCTCAGAGAAGTAACCATAACAAGATTAGCAATTCTCCTGACCCCTGCCCCACACTGAATTCTGACAAAGACCACAAACCACCCTGACCTTGTTGCGAGAATTTCCCTGACGTTAATAGCTGTATGTTAATGTACTATTACTTTGCTGACCAAATCATAATAACCCGCAATGGGGGCAAGCAAAGTAGTCACTAGTTCATAGGGTTACTTAGTCACTATACAAACCAACCAATGCCTGAAAGGGTTACTTGCTACACCAATAAGAACCCTGTTGCTCAAATCTGCCCCATGCAAAGGTATAAAAAATGTGATCTTTCTTTGTTCTGGGTCTCTCCTCTGGCCTGCGTGCTGAGAGGGGTGTCCCCAACATGTTGGATCAATAAAAATCCTCATGCGGTTTGCAGCGATGGCAGCGGTCTCTGTGGTCTTTCTGAGTAAGGGTCTTTTGACTGACTACAACAGTGTGTGTTCTTAAAACCAGCAACATCAATTTCCCCACCCGGGGGTTTATTATAAATACAGATTCTCCAGCTCTTCACCAGCTAGCTTACTGAAGGAGTCAGGAATCCTAGGTGCGAGGCATAGCAACCTGCCAATGAGCTCTGGTTCTAAGAAGCAGTGCACCAGGTCAGTGTGCTTCCGAACATCTGATGAAGAGACTTTAATTAGAGCATTTCTTCTCCAAACACAAACAGCGCCTTGGGGGTTTTAACCTCTAAGGAAAGTGCTTACATTGGTATTGGGAACGTGCAGTTGGCAGCAGCAGACCAGCTGCTGTTCTGCACACAGATGTTTTTGCTGGGATATAAAAACAATCCGGCAGAGCGCGGGGCCCCAGCCCCCAGGCTTGGGGGGCTAACAACGTGTACATTTTCCATGCCCCTGGAGAACAGCAAGCCTCAGAGGAGTAAAAAGAGACTTCCTGTCCCTTTGTAGTTATCAAAAATAAAAAATAAAATTAAAAAATCATAAGGCGAGACTTCAAAGCTCAAAAGGGTTCCCACCATCCTTAATAAAGAAAATCCATCCAGCCCCACCCTGACCCCAGACAGAGAGAGTCATCCCTGGGGAAGCATTAAGTCAATCACTGTGGTACCCTTTGGGGCAAAATTAGTAACAGGAACTGTGTTTGAAGGATCTTGGTAGTGAGGCTTTCCCTGCGACAGGCAGAGGAAATAGTGGAAACAAGACGCAGGCTGCGGGGTGTCTGGAAGCAGCAGGCATTAGGGCTGCTAGTCAGTGCAGTTGGATTGACGGGAGTGGGAGTCTACATCTGGGCCTAAGGGTGTGTCTAAGGATGGGAAATGCCTTTTGTTACAGAAGGTGGCCCGCCTCCTCCTCTCATCTCCCTGCCAAGACCTCAAATATAATTGTTTCCCCCTGAAAATGCCCATCTCGGAACCCTGGCTGTGCCCCAAGGGAGGATGTTCCCACTGGAATGGCAAAAGTGAGGACATACTGCTGCCAGCCTTGTCTATGCTCTAGACAGAGGTCAAATGTCAACTTTCTGCCAGGTCCAGCCGGGATGTGAGGGCGGTGGAGGCAACAACCAAGGAACCATTCCTTCGGATGGAAGTCCGATGGCAGAGAGAAGCTGATGTTTGACTTTTCCAGTAGAGCCCTTGGAAGTTCCATGAATCAATCTGGGAAGGATGCAGGTTAAGTGGGAAGCAGAAGTCCTCGATCACGTGATGGGGGAAAAGTTGAAAAGGCTGGGTTACACCCTTAGGAAACCTCTTTGTTTCTTGGCTCCCTGCAGGGGCATGCACACTAGCGAATGCTCAATCCCTTAATTATTCATTTGATCACACAAGAAGGAATGAGAGGAAAAATACTTTTATTTTTCACCAAGCGCAGGTAGGAGTTGGGTGTTTCTCTTTCCTATCTTGATGAATAGTTGGGGTTGGGGTGGGGCTTGTTTTGTTTTTCTTGGCTTTTGTGTATATACGTTTCTGGTTGGTGGGCTTGGCTTCTTGTTGTTTTGATGATGTTTTGGTTTTTCTTTCTTTCTTATTTTTTTTTCCAGCAGGTGCTAGTCACAGAAAACAGCTAGGATGAAAGAATGTATTTTTTGGTAAAAAGGCTTCCATGAGCATGTGTGACTTGTGAATTATACCACAATGGTTGCAGAAAGACTGGATACAAAGACTTAGATGGGCGCTTAGGCTGATAGTCCAGAGTTTCCACTCTTCTAGGGGAGCTGAGTTTGGTTTCCAAGGGACACATCTGCCTGTAACTCCAGCTCGGGAGGCGGGGGTGGGGGGGATCCAATGTTCTCTTCCAGTCTCTTAGGGTACTGCACCCATGTACACACACACACACACTTAAAAATAAAAATAAAAACTTTATTTTTAAACAACCCAAGAGGTTGATAGGGCTGGAGATATGACTCACTGGCTGCTCTTCCAGAGGGCTAAGGTTTAATTCCAACATCTATATGATAGCTCATAATCACCTGCAACTCCATCTCCAGGATACCCAATACCTCCTTCTAACCTCTGCGGGCACTTGCACTCTCATGCACATACAAGCATATGTAATTGAAAATAAAATAGAAAAAAGTAATAGCATCATAGATAATATTTTGGTATTTGTCTTATAATGCCCAAAATTAACCTGTAAGCCTTACCTGCCCAGAAACCCAGTAACTTCCTGCAATGCTGGGAATTGTAGTTCTTAGGAAATAGCAAAGCATCATGGGAAAGTACAGTGACCTATAGGTTTGCCCTTATAAGCCCCTGCAACACATGGCTCAGGCCATTCTCAGGTAGGAAGTTCTGTGAAATGGTCCCAACTAAAGTCCATCC
Source organism: Mus caroli (assembly GCF_978045245.1). NCBI lineage: Eukaryota > Metazoa > Chordata > Mammalia > Rodentia > Muridae > Mus > Mus caroli. Next base: position 51,635,254 of record NW_028227273.1, read on the forward strand.
CTTGGTCAATATCTAATATTTAATAAAGGTTGCTTTAAATTTGGTCCAAAATGTTGGAGTTTTTTTTCCCCCCGGAATATCCCAGAATTAACAGTCTCCCAAATCAACATGTAAACTGTAAAAGACACTTAGTGGAGGGAAGAGAACACTCTTGTCAGGTGTCTGTTCTCCACCTTTTCTGTTGGTGAGGGCCAGGTTTCTGCAGGCTTGCAGGCCACCTCTGACTCACTCCCGGTGGTGGCAGCTGCTGCTTTTCATCATTTTCTTCTTTGGCAGTTCCATACCTGTATATAATGAATTGTAGTAGTCTTATCCTTCTCTTTCTCCCACTTGAAACCCTTAGTCTCAACGAAGAGCCCCTCCTTCTTTCATGACTTCTTTTGTGTGTGACTTACTCAATCTAAGGTAAGTTGCCTGCCTGAGCGTGGGTGGGAGCTTATTTCCTGGAGCATGGGTAACTTGTGTCACTGCAGAGGATGATAGCTACTCCCTTGGCAAGCATTAACTTCCGTTAGTCCTGAAGGGAGGGGTGGGACCTCAGGGGACCCTCCCACACACTTGATGAATGCCCAGTCGCCTGCAGCTCTAGTTCAGGTCACCACATGAAGACAACAGCTATGTCAAGCCCAGAATGGCTTTTACATTCTTTCTGTCTCCTCTTCCCTGAGCATTGGAGAGAGTGATAGAGTTGTCCCATTTAGGGCTAATTATGACTCCAGCCTTCTTAATCGCAAATCAAATGTGATTACTACACTCTTCCTGGGTCTGTCTCCTCAGACCCTTTCTTGATGTCTGCCCAAGGACCATCAACTTCACAATGGAGAAAGAAAAAGGCTACCTCCAATAACACTGCTGACAGATCAGTCCATGGTCTTCCAAGTGAGGATCACAGTGGTTTCTACTAAGGGTTTTGCTCTAATCCTAATATTTCTGACTACAGGCATGGGTCTTCCCTTGCGGGGAATGAGAGGTGTGCTGGGGTTCACCTCATCTACATCCATCCCCATCACTCAGGTGGTACTGGTTTTGAAGGGGTGAAGGGAACATAAAGAGCAGCTGAGGCTTGGCACTATGAGAGGCCATGGAAGGCCATTGGTGAAGATGCAGCCTCAGTTGCAGTTGACAGCCCAGGACTGAAGGGGTCATGAAAAGAAGTTGAGGCTTGGCACCATGAAGAGAACCTATGAGAGGCTATTGGTGAAGACTCATTGCAGCAGAAGGCCCCAGAGTATTGGAGATTCCAGTACCATGGGATGATCACCAAGAACAGCAGCAACAGTGGAGTGGATCACTCTGAACTTAGAGTGCCACCGAGGGCAGAGCTGGAGAAGCGACACCAGTCCTTTGGAGAATCCCAGAAGATCATGTGTGGATCCCAGACATTGAAACAAGAAGCTGTAATATTGAATTTGCCTTGGAGCCCCCAAGATGTTTGAGATGACAGAGCCATGGACTATCTGCTGAGGAAATCTGCTAACAGGGAGTGGAACCAGCCCAAGAGAAAGAAGTTTGTTGCAGTCAACAAAGATAAAAAAGAAGTTGGAGATCTGAAGAGAGTTTTGACATCAGACATGAAGATCCAAAGTTTGGAGTTTACCCATTTGGTTTCCTGTCTTGCTTTGGAGATTACAGTTAAGTGATTGAGTGAATCTCAGTAGAGACCTTGAACTTTGGACTTAAAAGATTAAGTTAAAACATTGTTGAGACTGCTACAGACTATGAGGACTTTGGAAGTTGGACTAAATGAATTTTGCATTATGTTAGGTTTAGTTATGTCCCATATGTTTGAACAAGCCTCTGGGGTTCAGAGAGTGGAATGTGATGATTTCTATATGCTCGGGCTAGGGAGTGGCACTACTAGGAGTGTGGCCTTATTGGATTTTTATTGATCCAACATGTTGGGGACTCCCCTCTCAGCACACAGGCCAGAGGAGAGACCCAGAACAAAGAAAGAACACACTTTTTATACCTTTGCAAGGGGCAGATTTGAGCAACAGGGTTCTCATTGGTGCTTCTGTCCATCCCTCCTTGCCCTCATTAAGTTTCATCCACAGGTAAAGGAACCCAAGCTGGGCCCACTACCAAATGCACTTCTTCAATTTTACATTCTGGGACAGGAGAGAGGATCATTGGTTGAGCCTACCTACTCTGTGGACACATTGTAATCCTGAAACTGTTCTGAGCTTCCATTCATGGCCAAGTGTGCTCCCAGTATAACAGGGGGTTCATATTGATACTTTGAATCTGTGTATGATTCTGTGTCAGGTTGACCTTGACTCCAATGAACTTGACATGTTTGGAACCAAACATTCCCATAACATATGGCTAACTGAGTTGGTGATTGAAGATTGCTTCAAGGAAGTGTCAGGGAATTGTTACCTGTTAAGTCACCATGGTTTTGAAGAAATCTTTTTTTTTCCAGGACACCTGATCACTTCATCATTGGGTTCTGTATTTGAAAACTGGACTAGCTCTGAACCTGGGTGACAGAACACAGTGTGGAGAAACCTTGCCTCTAGGATCTTGCTCATACACTCTTGGTTCCTTTTGCTCTGGTGTGTGCAATGGTTTTATTGTCTCTTGCCATCTCTTTTCTCCCTAACGCTAGGAAGCTGTGTTGACAATTGCCATTGTTATCTTGGAGTCAGATCTCCTGATTGTTCTTTTGCACTTGACCTTCTGTTTTGGTAAATGCTGTCACCTGGCATCTAAGTTTGAAATGGAACTCCTGCTGCTGTTAATTTGGGATCTTCCTATCTGTGTCACAATCCACTGGCAATCTCCACAATGACATCTCTGATTAGAAATGACTTCAGGAGCTATTTACTGCTGAACTTCTTAATTATACCGGAACTCATCGTATCTGTCCATATCTCAATGCTTTGCGTAATAGCATCATAATAGCAATTATTAAATAAGACTCTAGCTGTATGTCATATCCCACTGTCTTTTATTGCCCAGAAAGCATCCATAGCAATGACAATAATGCATTTCCACTTTTACTTTGGGGGAGGCTGCTTCTATCCCCCACATAGGCTCTAAATCATCTATCATGATTCTATTCATGCCAGCCACAGCTTTATCCTATCTTGATAGATGTTAACTCCTGTATCCAAGGAGACTCTGCCTCAAGAAACAGGTCCTCCATCATCTAACTTAGAATAATGCCACCTTTGAGGCAAAACTTACACAATCCAGTCCCACTTATGGTAACGGCTAGGACCTGATGCTCCTTTTGGTCTATACCTTCTTCCATTACCAGACCAAGCTCAGTCCTCTGCCAGGTTGTGGTGATATATTCTTAGGGTTTAGCCTGGTGACCAGGAGAGAATCTGGTAAAGCAGGCATGTTTTCCTAACTCATGGAGCACTGTAAGGTTTTTGCGGTAGGTTGAATGTAAAATATCTCCCACACAGGCATTTGAACACATGGTCCCCTGATGGTAGAATTGTTTGGAGAGGCGATGGGAGTGTGGGGCTATAACTTTCCTGGAGGAAGTGCATCACTAAGAACAGGCCTTGAGCTTTACCCAACTTCCAATTTGTTCTCTCTGTTTCATGTTTGCCATTGGCCTTTGCGCTTCCTGCTCAGCTCCCATACCTATCTCCAGCCATCTCTTTTTGCCATGATGAACTCTTATCTCTCTGGAACTATAACCCAGTAAAACCCTTCCTTCTACAAATTGCCTTTGTCATGGTGTTTTCTCACAGCCACAGAGAGGTAACTAATACAGTCCTGATACATCAAAAGAGCACTGGTGTTTAACAGGAAGGAGTATGTCTTTTCTGGAAGCTTACAGCATAGAATTAAAAAAAAAAACAACTTTGGATCCAATACTATTAATTCAATTCAATTTTATTGTTTTTGCCATAATCCACTCCTGCCATATGTGTCAAATTCCATTGTTTCCTAACCTGGGTGAGGACATTGGCCCAACGACCTATGACATGGCCTCACTTCAGGTCTTAACCCTTCATTGTTGTTCCACCATTCTTACTATTAAGTCATAGGCCACAATTTCTCAGGCCTCGGGTTGCAAAAGCCAAGAGCATCTTTATAAGCTACCAGAGAGGCCCCTGCCTTTCACAATGAGCTATTAACCTTTAATTAATTGCTCATGTCCTCTTATTGTCTAGTTAATAATTTAGGCATAATTATAGGCTTAATATCTACCCTATAATTTCTTTATGATTAGGGTAATTTTCCTCCATATTTCTCAGACACCTAGAACATGACATCCACTGGACTATTCTCATCTATAACATGCTTTTCTGGTCATTTCTGGTTCAAGGCCTAATCAGTACTCTGCTATCTGGTGGCAGGTGGAGCTCCTCAACGCCCACTGGGGAAGTGATCTGGCTCCCAAGTCCACCAGGCTGTTCAAGTCATGGATGGCACCAGTTTTCACAGGCTGAGTGATTAGAAAACAGACTCTGGGACAGCTGTGTACCTAAGAGTCATCTGGGCATTGCTCTTACAATCCCTGTAGAAGACAAGAGCTCAGGTATGCAATCCCCATTAAGCTTCAGCTGATTCTTTGGCAAAAAGAATCCACTTAGGGCTATGAAGAATTGGTGTGTGTGTGTGTGTGTGTGTGTGTGTGTGTGTGTATGTGTGTGTGTGTGTGTGGTGTGTGTGCTTACCTACCCATGTGCATGTACAGGAAAGAGGATGATATCACAATGTCTTCCCCATTAAGCTTCAGCTGATTCTTTGGCAAAAAGAATCCACTTAGGGCTATGAAGAATTGGTGTGTGGTGTGTGTGTGTGTGTGGTGTGTGCTTACCTACCCATGTGCATGTACAGGAAAGAGGATGATATCACAATGTCTTCCTCAATTTCTTTCTTCCTTATTTTTTTTTGACGTTTCTCACTAAACTTGGAACTCATCGCTTCAACTAGATTAACCCACCAGAAGTCCCCGGGATTCACTTCTTCACCCTTCACACCCTGGCTTGCAGAAACAAGATGCCACGTTTGACTTTATGTGGTTGCTGAGAACATGAATTTTGGGTCCTAGGGTTTACAAATGAAGCACTTTACACATTGACCATGTCCCTAGCCATGTGACTGGCTTCTTTACCTTCAAGATAACTACTCACCAGCTATATTTTAATCTGGCAAGGGGACTTGAATTTGAATGACATGACTCTAGTTAAATAGTTTTGATGAGGAGTGACAACTGAAGGCTCTTAGGTGCTAAAGGGAGACTTAGGTGTTGTGTTCCATCCCCACCCCTCTTGACTATGTAGAGCGATACAATGACTAACACAGGCTGTACACTTTAGAAGACAAACTTCAGACAATTCCCCATCAAAAGGATGTATACCCTGAGTATGGGTTTTTGGTTTGGGAGACTATGTATGCTAAGATGAATGTAGCTTGATGAGTTGGGAAGACACTGCATATGAGATGAGCCATGGTGAAGACTGCATTAAAGACAGGGGCAGACTTGATCTTTCCTTTCTCGGTTGCTAAATGACTGAAAAAGCCTTTTAACCCCATAGACCTTCTGCTCATCTAAACAGAGTGGAGGTTGGCACTATCTAAGACATATAAAGAACCCTCAAAACTCAGTGATTAAAATATTAGAATAGGAAACTTAGAAAAGACAGATCTGCCACTAAAGAGGCTATAAAGATAACAAAGTAGTATATGAAAAGAGGAACAACGGCATAAGCCATCATAGAAACACTCAATAAACCTACAGTACGATACACTAAGGAGTTGAGGTGTCACTCAGGAGTTAGGGGCACAGAGGACTCTGCCAGAGGACTTGAGTTCACTTCCCATCTCATGTGGTTCGCAATTACCTATAACTCCAGCTCCAAAGGTGAGGATGGCCTTCCACACACACACACACACATGCGCGCACACACACACACACACACACACACACGCACACACACACACACAAATGCTCATGTGCACACACAAACACATACTCACATATATAAATAAAATAGAGATCTTACACTACTATCAGAATGGTTTAAAAAATTTAAGGACATCAACAAACACTGGCAAGGATGTCAGACTCATACGCAGCTACTGAGAATGTAAAATGGGACAATCAGTCTAAAAACTGCATTGATATCTCTAGGAAATCAAACATATGCCTGCCATGTGACCCAGAAAACATTTTCTTAAGGCATTTATCCAAGATAAGTGAAAATGCACAAAAATCTACATATACATTTTCATATATGTTGATTTTCAATAACTAGAAATAACCCAAGCATCCCACAACAAGCAAGCAATTAGACAAACTGCCAAATCCACATTCAGAAATACTACTCACCAATAGCAATGAGAACAGTGTCGGTCTACACAACAACTCAGGTGGATATCAAGAGAATCATGCTGGGGAGGGAAATTTCAAACTTCCGTATGGTGTTTGATAAAATTTATTCAACATTCTTAAAATTAGTCAAAGTATAAATCTGGAGACATATTATTGCTGGTCACAGGTGGGGAGGAGGGACAGGTGGCAGTTGGTTCTAAAAGGTATCACAAGAGGCCACTGATGGGACTTGTCTAAGTTTAACTATGGTGGCATGTCTTGATTTTCTGTTTCTATGATAAACACCATTACCAAACGCAATTTGTAGAGGAAAGGGTTTATTTCATCTGACAGGATACAGATTGAAAGCAGGAGCTTAAAGCAGAAACCACAGAGGGATGTCCTTCAGTGGTTTGCTCCTTGTTCAGCTAGCTTTCTTAGACAACCTAAGACCTCCTAGGGGAGATGCTACCCGTAGTAAACTGGACAGTGCTACTGATTTATCAATCAAGAGAAGGTACCACATACATCCCCATAGGCAACCTGATGGAGGCCATCCCTTAACCGGCAGGTTCTTTCTTCCCAAGTGTATCTCATAGAGAGGTACACGAGTCTCTCCACATAACAAAGTTACAGACAGAGTGGCACAGGCCTAAAATCTCAACTACGCAGGTGACAGAGGCAGAAGGATTGCAAGTTTCAGGTATGCCTGTGTTACAGATTGGGATCAAGGCTACCTTGGGCAACTTAAGTCAAATGTAAACAGAAGGCTGGGAATACATCTCAGTGGTAGAGCACTGGCATAGCCTGTGTAGGTCAGTTTCTAGTATGGCAAGCAATCAATAAATAGCTGAAAATATGCATCTCTGAGCACAGGGCAAAACTATGAAACCTGAATATGACTAGTAGAGTCTGTCAATTTTCTGGTTGTGAAATGGTGTTGTGGTTATGCAATCTGTTGCCAACTAATAAAAACTGGTATGCATATGAATTTATAATACTACTATTATTAGTAGTATTAGTATTTATGTGTGCACAATGAGTAGAGTGCCTACAGAGATGAGAAGAAGCAAGTAGATCTCCCAGAGCTAGATTAGCAGGCCATTGTGAACTGCCCATCATAGGTGCTGGGAACCTGATTTAGCCAGGCTTCTCTGAAGGTACAGAACTGATAGAGTGAATGTGTGTGTGTGTGTGTGTGTGTGTGTGTGTGTGTGTGTGTGTGTATTTATGCATTTATTACGCTGGCTTACAGGATATGGTCCGAGTAGTTCAACAATGGCAGTCTCATGATGGAAAGACCAAGATCTAAACTGGTAGCTGTTCAGTCCACAAGGCTGGGTGTCTCAGCAGTCCTCACCTAGCTCGGGAGTCCTGGAGGATTCCTGGAGAGAAGATGGTTTTCTATCTTTGTTGGGATTCTGAATAGTGAAGGAATGCCTGAGCAACAGGATAGATGCCAGACAAAGTGGGGCAAGCAGGCAAAAAAAAAAAAAAAAAAAAAAGGCCAAGTTTCCTTCTTCCATGTCATGTTATCTGGGCTGCCATCAGAAAGTGGGGCCCAGATTTCGGATGTGTCTTCCTGCTTCAAATAATCTGATTTTAAAAAACTGCCTCACAGAAGTGCCCAGCAACTTGAGTTTTAGTTGATTCCAGATGTTGTCTGTTGACAAAATTAGCCACCGCGGAACTGAGCTCCAGTCCCCTGCAAGAGCAGTAGGCACTCCTAAATGCCATTTCTCTAGCCCTGTTATATTGTTTATTATAACTGCATGTGAACCCGAGTATCTCAAGAATCAGAAAACAGGGGGCGCAGGGTCTGCTGACACTCGCCAGCTACCCACAACACCCGCCACAGGATCCTAAGACTTCTGGTGAGTGGAGCACAGCTTCTGCTCCAATCCAATTGCGCGGGACCTGAGACTGCATTAGTTAGGGAAGCAGAAACCGGCCTGAGTAGGACCACAGGCCTCATCCGGCTGGATCAGCGCCGGGGTAGCGGGAGCGCAGGGTTGCCTGACACCCGCCAGCTACCCACGACCCCCGCCGCAGGATTTTGGGACTGCTGGTGAGTGGAACACAGCTTCTGCTCCAGTCCAATCACGCGGGACCTGAGACTGCTCTGGTTGGGGAGAGAGAAATCCGGCCTACATAGGGCCACAACCCTCTTCCGGTCAGAAAAGCACCGGGACAGCTGGGGCGCAGGGTCGGCTGACACTCACCAGCTACCCACAACACCCACCACAGGATCTTAAGACTTCTGGAGAGTGGAACACAGCTTCTGCTCCAATCCAATTGCACCCGGGACCAGAGACTGCATTAGTTAGGGAAGCAGAAAAACGGCCTGAGTAGGACCACAGGCCTCTTCCGGCTGGACCAGCACCGGGGTACCGTCAGCTACCCACGACCCCCGCCGCAGGATTTAGAGACTGCTGGTGAGTGGAACACAGCTTCTGCTCCAATCTTTAAACAGTGACAACGATAACAACTAACCCCAGAGATTACCAGATGGCGAAAGGTAAACGTAATAATCTTACTAACAGAAACCAAGACCACTCACCATCATCAGAACCCAGCACCCCCACTTCGCCCAGTCCAGGGCACCCCAACACACCGGAAAAGCTAGACACGGATTTAAAAGCATATCTCCTGATGATGATAGAGGACTTCAAGAAGGACTTTAATAACACACTTAAAGAAATGCAGGAGAACACTGATAAACAGGCAGAAGACAATAAAGAGGAAGCACAAAAATCCCTTAAAGAATTGCAGGAGAACACTGCTAAAGAGTTACAAATCCTTAAAGAAAAACACGATAACATAATCAAACAGGTAGAAGTCCTTACAGAAAAACAGGAAAACACATCCAAACAGATGATGGAAATGAACAAAACCATACTAGACCTAAAAAGGGATGTAGACACAATAAAGAAAACCCAAAATGAGGCAACACTGGAGATAGAAACCCTAGGAAAGAAATCTGGAACCATAGATACGAGCATCAGCAACAGAATACAAGAGATGGAAGAGAGAATCTCAGGTGCAGAAGATTCCATAGAGAACATCGGCACAACAATCAAGGAAAATGTAAAATGCAAAAAGATCCTAACTCAAAACATCCAAGAAATACAGGACACAATGAGAAGACCAAACCTACGGATAATAGGAGTGGATGAGAATGAAGATTTTCAACTCAAAGGACCAGCAAACATCTTCAACAAAATTATAGAAGAAAACTTCCCAAATCTAAAGAAAGAGATGCCCATGAACATACAAGAAGCCTACAGAACTCCAAATAGACTGGACCAGAAAAGAAATACCTCCCGACACATAATAATCAGAGCAACAAATGCTCTAAATAAAGATAGAATACTAAAAGCAGTAAGAGAAAAAGGCCAAGTAACATATAAAGGCAAGCCTATCAGAATTACACCAGATTTTTCACCAGAGACTATGAAAGCCAGAAGATCCTGGACGGATGTTATACAGACACTAAAAGAACACAAATTCCAGCCCAGGCTACTATACCCAGCCAAACTCTCAATTAACATAGATGGAGAAACCAAAGTATTCCACGACAAAACCAAATTCACACATTATCTCTCCACGAATCCAGCCCTTCAAAGGATAATAACAGAAAAAAACCAATACAAGGACAGGAACCACACCCTAGAAACAACAAGAAGGTAATCCCTCAACAAACCTAAAAGAAGACAGCCACAAGAACAAAATGCCAACTTTAACAACAAAAATAACAGGAAACAACAATTACTTTTCCTTAATATCTCTTAATATCAATGGACTCAACTCCCCGATAAAAAGACATAGACTAACAAACTGGCTACACAAACAAGACCCAACATTTTGCTGCTTACAGGAAACTCATTTCAGAGAAAAGGATAAACACTACCTCAGAATGAAAGGCTGGAAAACAATTTTCCAAGCAAATGGCATGAAGAAACAAGCTGGAGTAGCCATTCTAATATCTGATAAGATTGACTTCCAACCCAAAGTCATTAAAAAAGACAGGGAGGGACACTTCATACTCATCAAAGGTAAAATCCTCCAAGAGGAACTATCAATCCTGAATATCTATGCTCCAAATACAAAGGCAGCCACATTCATTAAAGAAACTTTAGTAAATCTCAAAGCACACATTGCACCTCATACAATAATAGTGGGAGACTTCAACACACCACTTTCACCAATGGACAGATCATGGAAACAGAAACTAAACAGGGACACAGTGAAACTAAGAGAAATTATGAATCAAATGGATCTGGCAGATATCTACAGAACATTCTATCCTAAAACAAAAGGATATACCTTCTTCTCAGCACCTCATGGTACCTTCTCCAAAATTGACCACATAATTGGTCACAAAGCAGGCCTCAACAGATATAAAAATATTGAAATTGTCCCATGCATCCTATCAGATCACCATGGCCTAAGGCTGATCTTCAATAACAAAATAAATAATAGAAAGCCAACCTTCACGTGGAAACTGAACAACACTCTTCTCAATGATACCTTGGTCAAGGAAGGAATAAAGAAAGAAATTAAGGACTTTTTAGAGTTCAATGAAAATGAAGCCACAACATACCCAAACTTATGGGACGCAATGAAAGCATTTCTAAGAGGAAAACTCATAGCTCTGAGTGCCTCCAAAAGGAAACTAGAGAGAGCACACATTAGCAGCTTGACAACACACCTAAAACCACTAGAACAAAAGGAAGCAAATTCACCCAAGAGGAGTAGACGGCAGGAAATAATCAAACTCAGGGGCGAAATCAACCAAGTGGAAACAAGAAAAACTATTCAAAGAATCAACCAATCAAGGAGCTGGTTCTTTGAGAAAATCAACAAGATAGATAAACCCTTAGCCAGACTCACTAGAGGGCACAGGGAAAGCATCCTAATTAACAAAATCAGAAATGAAAAAGGAGACATAACAACAGATCCTGAAGACATCCAAAACACCATCAGATCCTTCTACCAAAGGCTATACTCAACAAAACTGGAGAACCTGGATGAAATGGAGAAGTTCCTAGACAGATACCAGGTACCAAAGTTGAATCAAGATCAGGTTAATGATCTAAACAGCCCTATATCCCCCAAAGAAATAGAAGCAGTCATTAATAGTCTCCCAACTAAAAAAAGCCCAGGACCAGATGGGTTTAGTGCAGAGTTCTATCAGACCTTCAAAGAAGATCTAATCCCAGTTCTTCACAAACTATTCCACAAAATAGAAACAGAAGGTACTCTACCCAACTCATTCTATGAAGCCACAATTACTCTGATACCTAAACCACAAAAAGACCCAACAAAGATAGAAAACTTCAGACCAATATCCCTTATGAATATTGATGCAAAAATCCTCAATAAAGTTCTTGCTAACCGAATCCAAGAACACATCAAAACAATCATCCATCCTGACCAAGTAGGTTTCATCCCAGGGATGCAGGGATGGTTCAATATACGGAAATCCATCAACGTAATCCAGTATATAAACAAACTCAAAGACAAAAACCACATGGTCATCTCCTTAGATGCGGAAAAAGCATTTGACAAGATCCAACACCCATTCATGATAAAAGTCTTGGAAAGATCAGGAATTCAAGGCCCATACCTAAACATGATAAAAGCAATCTACAGCAAACCAGTAGGCAATATCAAAGTAAATGGTGAGAAGCTTGAAGCAATCCCTCTAAAATCAGGGACTAGACAAGGCTGTCCACTTTCTCCATACCTATTCAACATTGTACTTGAAGTCCTAGCCAGAGCAATTCGACAACAAAAGGAGATCAAAGGGATACAAATTGGAAAAGATGAAGTCAAAATATCACTCTTTGCAGATGATATGATAGTATATATAAGTGACCCTAAAAATTCCACCAGAGAACTCCTAAGCCTGATAAACAGCTTCGGTGAAGTAGCTGGATATAAAATTAACTCAAACAAATCAATGGCCTTTCTCTACACAAAGAATAAACAGGCTGAGAAAGAAATTAGGGAAACAACACCCTTTTCAATAGTCACAAATAATATTAAATATCTTGGCGTGACTCTAAGGAAGTGAAAGATCTGTATAATAAAAACTTCAAGTCTCTGAAGAAAGAAATTATAGAAGATCTCAGAAGATGGAAAGATCTCCCATGCTCATGGATTGGCAGGATCAACATTGTAAAAATGGCTATCTTGCCAAAAGCAATCTACAGATTCAATGCAATCCCCATCAAAATTCCAAATCAATTCTTCAACGAAGTAGAAAGTGCAATCTGCAAATTCATCTGGAATAACAAAAAACCTAGGATAGCAAAAACTCTTCTCAAGGATAAAAGAACCTCTGGTGGAATCACCATGCCGGACCTAAAGCTCTATTACAGAGCAATTGTGATAAAAACTGCATGGTACTGGTATAGTGACAGACAAATAGACCAATGGAATAGAATTGAAGACCCAGAAATGAACCCACACACCTACAGTCACTTGATCTTCGACAAGGGATCTAAAAACATCCAGTGGAAGAAAGACAGCATTTTCAACAAATGGTGCTGGCACAACTGGTTGTTAACATGTAGAAGAATGCGAATCGATCCATTCCTATCTCCTTGTACTAAGGTCAAGTCTAAGTGGATCAAGGAACTTCACATAAAACCAGAGGCACTGAAACTTATAGAGGAGAAAGTGGGGAAAAGCCTTGAAGATATGGGCACAGGGGAAAAATTCCTGAATAGAACAGTAATGGCTTGTGCTGTAAGATCGAGAATTGACAAGTGGGACCTCATGAAACTACAAAGCTTCTGCAAGGCTAAAGACACCATCAATAAGACAAAAAAACCACCAACAGATTGGGAAAGGATCTTCACCTATCCTAAATCAGATAAGGGACTAATATCCAATATATATAAAGAACTCAAGAAGGTGGACTCCAGAAAGTCAAATAACCCCATTAAAAAATGGGGCTCAGAACTGAACAAAGAATTCTCACCTGAGGAATACCGAATGGCAGAGAAGCACCTGAAAAAATGTTCAACATCCTTAATCATCAGGGAAATGCAAATCAAAACAACCCTGAGATTCCACCTCACACCAGTCAGAATGGCTAAGATCAAAAATTCAGGTGACAGCAGATGCTGGCGAGGATGTGGAGAAAGAGGAACACTCCTCCATTGTTGGTGGGATTGCAAGCTTGTACAACCACTCTGGAAATCAGTCTGGCGGTTCCTCAGAAAATTGGACATAGTACTACCGGAGGATCCAGCAATACCTCTCCTGGGCATATATCCAGAAGATGTCCCAACCGGTAAAAAGGACACATGCTCCACTATGTTCATAGCAGCCCTATTTATAATAGCCAGAAGCTGGAAAGAACCCAGATGTCCCTCAACAGAGGAATGGATACAGAAATTATGGTACATTTACACAATGGAGTACTACTCAGCTATTAAAAAGAATGAATTTATGAAATTCCTAGCCAAATGGATGGACCTGGAGGGCATCATCTTGAGTGAAGTAACACAATCACAAAAGAACTCACACAATATGTATTCATTGATAAGTGGATATTAGCCCAAAACTTAGGATACCCAAGATATAAGATACAATTTGCTAAACGCATGAAACTCAAGAAGAATGAAGACCAATGTGTGGACACTGTGCACCTTCTTAGAATTGGGAACAAAACACCCAGGGAAGGAGTTACAGAGACAAAGTTCGTAGCTGTGATGAAAGGATGGACCATTTAGAGACTGCTGTATCCAGGGATCCGTCCCATAATCAGCTTCTAAACGCTGACACCATTGTATACACTAGCAAGATTTAGCTGAAAGGACCCAAATATAGCTGTCTCTTGTGAGATGATGCCGGGGCCTAGCAAACACAGGAGTGGATGTTCACAGTCAGCTATTGGATGTATCACAGGGCTCCCAATGGAGAAGCTAGAGAAAGTACCCAAGGAGCTAAAGGGATCTGCAACCCTATTGTTGGAACAACATGATGTACTAACCAGAACCCTGGAGCTCTTGTCTCTAGCTGCATATGTATCGAAAGATGGCCTAGTTGGCCATCAATGGAAAGAGAGGCCCATTGGACTTGCAAACTTTATATGCCCCAATATAGGGGAATGCCAGGGCCAAAAGAATGGGAATGGGTGGGTAGGGAAGTGGGGGGCGCTATGGGGGACTTTTGGGATAGTATTGGAAATGTAATTGAGGAAAATATGTAATAAAAATATTAAAAAAAAATAAAAAATAAAAAAAATAAAAAAATAAAAAAAAATAAAAAAAAAGAATCAGAAAACAAATGAAGCCATGCGTGGAAGACAGGTTGTAGATAATACACAAGAAAACTTAACATCAAACTTCAGTTCAGCTAGAGATCAATTTAAAAATCCAGTAATTTCCTACCGTGTGCCAGACATTGTGCAAGGCCTAAGCAATGTGATATAGAACATACGGCATGGAAAGAAACTGCACATGAAGCACATAGGTACCTAAACCAAAATCAAAATATTGAGTAAATGGTGCATATGATGGCAGATCTGACCAAGTTTCAAGGTGAGAAATGGCCAGGGCAAGAAAAAAATGACCACATAGGAGTTGAAGAGGTAGGTAGCTCTAGAGGAGGAACCGTGTTGGAGCTTTGTCAGGAAAGTGGCTCAGTAGAAATGATAAAAGGACACAGCAAAAGGAGCCTAGAAAGGCGGGAAGAGCCGGATGGGGTGTGGTTTCCAGCAATGTGGAATAACACTCACTCCTCACTCCAGGGCACTGAGGAGGCTTGGCCAGGGCTTTGACAGAGGTGACTGCAGCTGTAGAAGGCCAACTTAAGCTATTTTAGGAATTTTGATTACAATGGCAATTTAGTGCAGGAATAGATTACCAGCAGAGCTGGGGGAGGGGAGCATCCTCTTGGAATAAATTGAGTTGACTGTTAAGAAAGATAAATAACTTCACGTGGGAAAGTATGCAGGAGACAGCTGCAGGGGGGCTGTAAATTGGGTCAGAGGGAGAGCCAGGAACAAAGCAAGTGCAGCAGACATCTGTCCCTGGACCAGGATTTGTGTTTCTCTTGTCATAAGCTGGAAGACCATATTGGAGGAGTCATCTGAGCTCTTTTCAATTTCCTCTTGTCTTTAGAGATCTCCACACCCATATCAGTGGGTGGTTATTTTCCTAAAGTAATATTTGCATGTAATAGTTGAGTCGTCTGTAATGAACAGAAATGGGCATGGGGGAGATGCTCTTCATTTTTAATGAATTCTTGAGGACGTTTTTACTTTATCTTATAAAGTCCCCTAAATCCAGTTAAAGTCTAGCTGACTCCTTCTGTTTTGCATCATGCTTTCTTCCACTTAAGAACAAATATGGAATGACCATGGGGTGCTCTCAAAACAGGACATATATGCATACCACCACCACCACCATCATCACCATTACCACCCCCCAGGGAACACTGTGAAAGAGAGGGCAGAAAGGTCATAAGGGCTGCAGGTCAGGATGGAGAGTGACTGTTGTGACACAGTGTCTTCTGGGTATGGCAAGGCTATAAACAGAACATCTCGTCTACTGTATGCATGCATCACCTGTCAGCTAAAAAGCCCATGGGCTATGGCTTAGGCAGGAAATAGAAGGTGAACCGTAGGAGGAGAAAGAATTCTGGGAGAGAAGGAGGTAGAGAGAGTCACTGAAAAGATGTGACAAGACAGATGCCTGGCACCTGAGCTCACATCACCAGTCCCATGGGAGAATGTAGGCTAGAATCAATGGTTATTTAAAGTTATAGCTAGTCCGAGAAGAGCCTAGTTACATGGCCAAAGTATTTGTAAATATATTTTGAGTCTGAGCCTTATTTCTGGGAGCATGGGGCTGGGAGGAAGATCCAGGACTTAACTTCAACATGAGGCCATCACACTTACGAACTCACAGCAGCAGTTGATGGTCAGCCTTAGACCAACAAAACCTGACCGTGGGGCACATGCGAGATGGATGGAAAGGAGCCTACTATGGGTGTCACTCTTCTCACGACAGCAGGCAAACACCTAATAGGAGGACCAACTTGAGTCGTGGAGGGTTTACATGAGGTTCAGAGGATAAAGTCGATCACTTCCATGAGAAACACGTGGAAACAGAACCAGTCCGTTATGACAACAGGAGTGTGAGATAGCTTGCTCACATGTGACTGGATCTGGAGCAACCAGGACAGAATCAGAGGGGATCCGTAACCCTCAATTCTCATCCCTACACCCCATCAACTGAGAATGAGACCGTGTGTCCATCCAACCTCCTGAAAGAGTGCTACCAGCTGGGGACCAAGTAATCAAGCATGTGAGCTTCTAGGGGACATTTCACATCCGAGCCATAAGCCTAATTTAAAGAACCCTAATTGTGGACATTTATGACATCCCACATCTGGCTGAAGAAAAAAAAAGGGGTAATAATCCTCTAATGACTTGGACTAAACGATTTCTAAATTGACCAGGTACTCTGTAATGCCCAAGTCCACCCTGCTTTGGGCTAGTTAATAATTAATTTAAAGAGATTATGAAGGAAAAGTTCAACAAATTAGCAGAGACACTGGAGTAAGCTCAGGTGTCATTTAAAATTGATCTTTCAAATTTTATAAGACTGTTTTTTACTGTTGTTGGTCACAGCTAAGTAAGACTGGACAGCTAACTTCTCTACCGTTTCTGCAAGCTAAATATGTTTGCAGGAGAACTTATCAAGACGATTAACTGCATCCAACTTTCTCCCCATTCCTTTGTGCGCCCTCTGACTTCGTTCTCTGTTCCTTGTGTAGAGTCGCTGTCTGTGATTGTACTTGGACGGCTTGCTTGTGGCAATACCTTCTCTAGTGGATTATCACTGTCTGCACAATAAACATAACAGCCTCTGTGGAAAAAAAAATAAAATAAAATTGATCTTTCTATTTAATGTACAGGATGCGTCCGTGAAGAAAACCTCTTATTCAGTATGACCACAGCCTGATACACTGAATAGATTATAGGAATTACACCTTTAATGCCTAGGAAAATATTTGTACATAAAGAAAAATGGAGATCAAAGTTCTATACCTTGGGACTGGAGAGGTGGCTCAGTAGTCGAGAGCACCTGCTTGTTCTTCCAGGAGATCTGAGGATCTGGCTCAACTCGTTAATTCGGAATAAATCTGGAGCTTAGGTCTCTTATGTCACTAGGAGCTCAGCAGGTGCCAGAATGAGAACATTTACAAGTCCCAGTTCATGAAATGGTCTGGTGTTCCACCCATAGCTGACTTTTTCCATTCCACTGAGTCCCTCAAGTTTAATTCTTTTCCAAGTAAGTATCTAAGTCTCAACCGCCCAGTACAGTGAGAACACGGTCAACAGCCTCACTTCCGTGTGCTCCCTCTTCACGCCCTCCTGCTCCACCGAGACATCCTCCACCTTGAATTTTCTCCTGTTTCATTTTCTTGCTTTAAAACTATCAATTTTAGCATGCACAGAAAACGGATGGACTTTTACTTAAATCGGCAACAAATGGCTTAGACAACAAATACCTAAATACTTGTTTGGGCATTTGGACCTTAAAAAAGATAAACTGCAGAGCCAATATTCTCCCGGAACTTCCGGTTTGTTGTTGTTGTTGTTGTTGTTCAGTCTTTATTCATCCTGTTATTTTTGAATTGTTTTCAAAACTTATTTTCATTTTAAATTATGCATATATGTGTATGGTGGTATATGCCTGCTCTCAGAGGCCAGAGGCATTGGATTCCCGCCTGGAGGTAGAACTGCAGGCAGTTGGGAGCTGCCTGACATGGTACTGGGTACCAAACTCCTGTAAGAGCAGTACATGTTCTTAACCACTGAACCATCTCTCCAGCCCTTCACTCATATGTAATGATGATTCACCCATTTTCTCTGCTATACAACACTGCATGGTATGAATGTCCCAGCAGTTTGCCTGTTCCAAATGGCTGAAAGACCTTGAGCTTTTAAACCATCATGAAATGTGCTGATTTCCACTCTATTGTACAAATCTACTAGTGCACATCTCTAGGAATGATTGCAATGTTATAAAGGGAGGCTCAGGTAGACATTTGTTATCAAAAATAATTATTCGGGAGCTACAGAGATAGCTCATCCTCTAAGAGTGCTTGCTGCTCTTGCACAAGACCTGGATTTGGTTTCTAGCACCCACCCAGGGCTCACAAATCTGTAACTCTAGTTCCAGAAGATGCAGCACTCTCTTCAGGCTCCCGCGGCCGTGGCACTCATGTGGGACAATTACATCACACAGGCAATATAAAAAGAAATAAAAATCTCTTTTTAAAAAAATGTACAAGGTCAAAAAACAAAGCCCGCCAGCACCAAGTGTTCAAATGATAAGACTGAGGTGATACTGGAGGGAGTTGAAGCACAAGCATCATTTAAGTTTGTCACTATGTTGAGCACAGCCTTACCCTCTAACCATCTCAATAAAGGTAAGATGAATAAGTGAATGAACCCAGCCAGCTAGCCAGGTTACTCGGTATCTCTTCTCATTTTTGTCTCCCAGTGTAACTTTTCTGCATCCGTGCTTTGTAAGGACCAGCCCACTTTCCTCTCTCTGGCCCACCACCTGCCATGAAATCAACTTCAATTCTCGAGTGAATGATACAGCTTTCTCTTGCCCTGGCATCTGTTATAAGAACAAAATCAGCTAATGGAGTTAAAGTGCTCCTAACAGCATCTAGTGCAAAGTAAGAGCTGTATTTATTTTATTGTTTCTCCTTGGGAACTCTTTGAGGAAAGTGTGACTCTCTGGCACAGAAATCAAGTGTTCTTGGTTCCTTTGCTAAATATATCTCTATACCCTGTATCTTCCATTTTTATTTTAAACCCAAATATATATTTTCTTAATATGATTTTTACAGATGAGAGAGAGAGAGAGAGAGCGACAGAGAGAGAGACACACACAGAGAGACAGAGAGAGACACAGAGAGAGAACAAGAATGCAGGTACCCTCAGAAGTTGGAAGAAGGCATCAATGGTAACAATCATGGGTGGTTGTCGCGAGCTGCCTGATGTGGGTGCTGGGAACTGAACTTGGCTCCTCTGGCCAATCACTCCAGCCCCTAAGCTGTAGCTTTTTACCTTATGCCACCTCTAACAGTGAAAGGTCAAGGTAGTGAGCTCTAGTCAAGTCCCTCATCCTTCATACAAGTCCCAAGTCCTTTTCTGTCACTGTGGGAGCGAGGTATCAGCATTGCTGCTTGTGCAAGGCTGTGACGGCACAGAAGAGTTCTGTTCACCCAGGGGATGGGAGGAGTCCTTTATGTTTCCTTTAGTGAGCATCACACTTCCCCTTAGAGTTCTGGCTTCATTGACTGACCAAGTCTGTTGCCTCTTAAATATTTCTATAGCCTTCCCTCACACTGTCTCCTTGAAAGCTACCAACTCCTGTGATGATAACACACTCCCATAAGCATGTGTTAGAAGTACTCCCTATGCAACATGTTGGCAGCAGAACCTGATGGAAAAAAAAATGATTCAGCTGAAAGAATGGGGTGACGGGATTAAGACCACCATTGCAGCAGTGGATTCCTAGTGAAGAGTGAGTGTGGACCCTTTTAGTTTTCTCTCTCCATTTGCTGTTCTGCCACCTGAGGTCTACGATATTAGACACAGCCAGAAGGCCCCTCCAGATGTCAGTATCTCAGTCTTGGATTTGGCCTCCAGAATCACAAGCATTTGTTCATTAGAAGCTGCCCGGTGGTTGCTATTCTTTTAGCGCCACAAAATGCACAATGACGACGGCCGCGGCAATCGATGCTCAGAGCAGCCCCTCTGGCTGATCTTATTCTTCTGCTCCTTGAAGTATCCAGAAATCTCTCTCCCACCTTCTGTAGCTACCCATTAACCAAAGATGGATTCTCAGCCATGGATTTTAGTATTGATTTCTTATCTATCACTTTCAGAATATTCCTAGAATCTTCCTTCACTGGTCAGCATCACACACACATTAAGTCTTACCGCTTAGAGAACGGAAGATCATGCTGCAGACTCGGAATTTTACAAGCTCACACTCCTTCCGATGCAGCAAGGGCTTTAGCATAGCTGGCAATAAAGATGGAGTGGTCACCACACCGAACACATGCACCATTAGTGATAGGCTTTCTGTCTTCCTCTCCACCTGGCAGAAGTCAAGGAAATTAGGTGACTTCTAAGGCCTGGGACAAGCTGGCAACTTGGGAAGTCTGGCTGTACTGTCCAGAGTTTTCATTTAAAACACTTGGAGAATATTCAGGAGCATCTAATAATATCATTTAAAAAAAAAAGCCTGGCTTGCTCATTCAGAGACTGCACAAATAAGTCTGGGTTAAGTAGGGGACAGAGCAGATAATGAATAAAACGAGTGGGAACAGAACCTGATACCAGAGGTTGGAGAAGGGTCATGTGCTTGTCCCTGCAGGCTTTAGAACCATCGAGTTTCAGAACGGGGGCTATGTGACCTTCGGATGTGTCTAATTTACCCAGCTCACTTTACAGAGAGGAAGACACCTATGACTGAGGCGAGAGTCCTCGTCTAAGAGCCTACAGTTGCCAGTAAGGTAGAAAGTCTATGCAGACATGCTTTCTTCCAAGATTATTCATTGTAAGTGAAGGAGAGGAGAGAGAATAACATAAGTGAAAATTCTGAAAGGAAGTAAGGAAAGCTTTTGGTTTAAATCAAGAGATTTACCATAGCACAGGAACATGGCAGCGGCATTAAGGAATAGGGATAGAGCTGAAAAATGAACATAAAAATAAAATTCATCAGTGGTGAATGATATTTCCATGGCCCAGAATCCCTCCTTCCAGGCTAGATTTTTTTCTTTTTCTTTTTTTTTTTTTGCTTGCTTTTTTAATTTTTGTGTTGCCATGGTTGGTGTGGAATTCATTGTGCAGCCAAGGCTGCTCAAACTCTTAGGCAGTCTTCTCCCTCCACACCCAAGGGCTGAGACTGCAGGTGTTCATGGCGGACAATAGCTTTTGCCCCTTAGTGGAGGGTTTCACAAATACAAGGAATAATAGACTGTCTTTCTTTCTACTTTTCTCTACTTTCATTATGATTGTGTGTGTGTGTGCACATTCTTGCATGCTTGTGTGCATGTACATGAGGCTAGCACTGGGGATCTTCTTTTATCCCTCTCTGCCATTTGGTTTTTGAGAAGGGTTTTCTCACTGTATCTGAAGCTCTATGCTGATTGACCATAAGCCCCAGGATCCTTCGGTCTCTACCTCCCAGTGGCAAGATTACAGGTCTTGCCACACCCAGGTTTTTTACCTTCTTGCTGAGGATAATACTCTAATCTTCATGCTTGTACAACACACAGGTGACCCCGAGCCATCTCCCTAGCCCTTCATATTTCTCTCTTTAAAATTTAAAAAAAGAAAAAAAAACATGACTAGTTTTCCCTTTGACTTAGTTTTAATGGTCCCCACTGGACTGCAGATGGAAAAGAAAGGAAGCAATGAACACTATGCTGTAAGCCAATCGTGGGTGTCTATATTTGTCAGCCCGTGACTCATCTGAGGGTCTATCCACTAAGTGAAGATGATCGCAGGCAGGTTGTCACGGTGGCGAAGGCTCTTCCTGTCAGAGGGGATGGGGGTGGGGGGAAAACCCTCTAGCATTATCACTCTCTCTCTCTCTCTCTCCTGCCTCAAGAAGCTGACATATAAGACTCTGTCACTCAAAGCTGTGGTTCCCACCTGGGGTCGAAGAGGAAGCAGCGAAACAAACAGGCAAGTTCAGAGACTCTGAGCTGCTTACGCCCTGGAAGTGCTGTGTGGACTTGGGAAGCAACTTCCTGCAGACTTCCTGTTAGAGGAGAGGACTGGACGTTCAGCTGTGGCTAGAGCAGTTTTTCCTTCAGCTTTGTTATCTGAAGCCCAAAGCCTTCTTACCCAATGCCGTTGGTTCAAATCATGTTTGCTTGTTTGTTTGAGACAAACTATTAAGCACTGGTTTACCTGAGACTTGCTAAGTATCTAAGTACACCAAGCTAACCTCAAACACAGGCAGTTTTTTTGACTAATACAAGGAATAGCAGATATTTCATCTTTCTCCTTTTCTCAGTTCTTATTATGAGAGGGAGAGTGTGCGAGAGCTCTCACTGACACGTGACGGGGTGTGCATTCCTGTGGGTCTTGTTGGCCCTGGGTGTCTCCTGTCCTGCCTCTGCTTCTCAAGTACTGGGATTAAAGGTGTGCACCAATATGTGTAGTCCAAAATCATATCTGAGTGAAGTATATCTGGCTAATATAATACATGACCTTCCCTCTTCCCTAAATAGTGATCTGGTTCCTTGAAATATTCTTAAGTTCTTGATAGGATGGAAAATCCTTCCTGTGGATTAAATATCACCTAATTTCTGAAGACCGTTCAGACGTAAATCTGTGCACTCACATGTGTGCGCGCGCACACACACACACACACACACACATACACACAGCCAGTTATCCCAGAGCATTTGAAACTTTATCCTGGTCTCCCTGAATATTAGGCATATTATCTTATTTAGTCCTTTCTTGACTAATATCATTTTCATTTTTTTCTACTAAGGATGACAGAGATGAGCCATTTGAGTGTGACCTTTCCCTCTGCCTGTCCTTACACAGCCAACAATTCCCACCTGAGTTGGCTGTGTGCCTAGGTGACACTAATGTCAATGACTTGCCATGCATCTTGTTGAGGATGCCTGTAACTACAGGGTTTAGAAACTTTCACAAGCCCTCAGACAGTGCTTACTGTGGGCCCCTCCGTCTCCCCTACTAATTGGCATGATTTTTTTTTTGCCACCAATTTTAAGTCTACAACCAAGTATATTATCCTTATTAACAAAGACTAGATGAAGAATTTTTTTTAATTTTTATTTTTTTATTATTCTCTCTCTCTCTCTCTCTTTCTCTCTCTCTCTGTGTGTGTGTGTGTGTGTGTGTGTGAGAGAGAGATATGTCATGTGCCCCAGTGAATTAATCACAGGAGCCTGAGTGAGGGGTTATTTACAATGACATGGGCAACTTATCAGTAGCTACACCACTGAAGAAAACATCACTTTTCTGGGGCAACCATTAATCCTGCATACCGATACTCATAGAGGAGTGGGGCCTCATGAGCACCCATCCTGAAATCTTCCCTGGAGGAAGGTCAGAGCTGTGCAGACATAGCTCTGCGTTTGGTGCTTGGTCTGATCAAGCCCAGCCCAACAGCCATAAACACAGTGTCAGAACCTTTTCCCAGGTCTACTCCAGTGGCCTCCTCTACGACAAGGCACTTGACTCACATCTGCTGCCTCGGGGACCTCTTCTCTCTTCTCAGGAGAGGAAGGGCCTGGCCACCGGTATTCACATTGCTTAACCTCTTAGTCAGATCTAGGGACAAAGGTTTGTGTTGCGAAAGGGCGAGTGAAACTTAGCCTAAGGCTGGGTATGGGCTGGCGCTTACTTCACAGGGAAACGTCTTCAGTTTATATAACCAACACTTTCCATCTTCCCTTCACAGAATCGTTTGAAGAAAACAAACAAACAAACAAGAAAAGCAGAGTTCCTGAACTCTGAGGCTGATACTAGGACTTACGGCTATTCGGTGGAGCAACTCTCTAGCCATGATATGGCAACAGCTGTGTCACTTCCCACCCTAGTCACCATTTCTCTAAGGGACCTAACACTGCATGCTCATCACCAGTGATAGATTACTCCTCGATCAAACTTACTAAAAGTTCCAACTCTGTAGTACCAGAGCATTAACGTAAGTGTGGCTAGATCCCATTGAGCGCATGGTGTTGGTGCCATGTCAACACGTGGGTGCATGCGCACGGGTCTGCCCCTGAGTTCACTACCCTCATCGGTTACATCCCCAAACTGCCAACATTTGCGTTGTCTTTGAAAAGCATGAGTCGCTCCTTCCTCCTTCTTGGCCTGTCTGAAAGTTGTCCCCACCCATAACTTCCCTGTTTAGCCCCAGACTATAGAGAAGGCAGCAAGAAGATGCTTGTATGGGGCAATCCATTTGACCCAGAGAAAGAGAACCAAGAGGATGCAGGCAGGATGGGTGATGATTGACTGGGTTTCTTCCTTTAAGATTCATGTTATTTTATTTTACTTTTTATTTATGTGTATATCTGTGTGCGTTTATGCACATGTCTGGGGGCCCACAGAGGAAAGAAAGGGCACTTGATCCCTTGGAACCGGAGCTACAGGTGTTTTTAAGTCACATGATGGTGATACAGCTGCTGGGAGCTGAACTCCAGTTCTCTAAAAGAGCAGGAAGCATTCTGAACCATCTCTCCAACTCCAGGAGTTCATATAACTAATTGTCTCACAGTGTTACAGAGGCTGAGGAGTGTGATGACCTGTGGGTCACAACAGCAAACCCAGAACAGCTGATAAATTCTAGTCCAAATCCTAATCCAAGAAGCATGAAGGTCTAACACAGGTAAGGTCCAGTCTATGTCTTACTCCATAGGCAAGAGCATTCACGCTCAAGCTCAATAGGCAGAGGGAAGACATTTTCCTACCTCTGCAATTTTGCACAACACAGGAATCCAAAGAGTTGGATGAGGTCTACCAGGGCTGGGGAGAGCAATGTATACTTCACTCTGCCAGGTCACGGTAGCACACATCAAAAGACACCCTTGCAGACACAGCCATTACAAATGCTTTTCTAAATACCTGAGCACCCTGTAGCCTGATCAAGTCAGCACATACAACCAACCACAACAACGATCCTCTCGCTTCTCTGTATCGGTCTCTGGCATCTTCACATCTTCAGGGCATTTTTCTCCTGCTGGCAGAAAGTGAGCTCAGCAAGGTAGCCGTGAGGTCCAGGAATGACATCTGTCTCCACATACAGGCTTCCAGTCTGTCCTTCTTCTTCTGAAGTTGTCACCCACATCCACCCTCTGTGCTCCTCAGAACCTTCCTCCTGTTCTCAACTCTGCATGGGCTCTCTGGCATCAAGGTTCAGACCTCCTGGCTTTCCCTGACTTTAGCTACTCAATGCATCTTGCCCAATAGGAAAACCTGAGGTCTCCACTCACACAGCATGTGGCTATCTCCATAGCAACGCTCTGAGAAAGATTTTTCCTTTGTTGTTATTTTACCTATTTGTGATTCTGACTTCCTCCTCAGCTTATCTTTCCGTTCTGATTTTGTAAAAGCATGTATCAATTATATATAATAATGGCCTTATCATGACATTTCCATCCCTGTATACAATGTATATGGATCATATTCACCCATCACTCCCCTTTCTTGTCTCCCTCCCACTCCTGATCCCTCCCTTCTTCTCAACTAGCCCCCCTCTTTTTTCATGCCCCTCTGTGTATGTTACCCAGTGAGTTTATAGGAGCACGGGCCACTCACCAGTGCTCAGTCACACAGCTAAAGAAAACCTTTCTTCCTTTCCCCAGAGCTACCATTAATTGCCTGTCCATCCTCAGGAAGGTCTGGGCCTCATGGGTTGATCCTAAAAACTCTCACAGAGAAATGGGGAGCCCAGGGGACATCATAAGTCCTTCTTGTTCTTAGAAGGAGAGCTGGGCTGAGCCCACCCACCCTCCCATGTGGTTCTTGGTTAGAATTGCTTGGAGATGAAAAAGAAGGGTTTGGGGGTGGCATCTCCCTTTGTAGTCTTAATACCTCTCTCTGGACCTCAGTATCCCTATTTGCAGAACAAGGGGCCAATATCTGCTCTGTGAGGGTGATTTGAGGGCCTTGATAAATGCACAAAGACATGCACAGAATAGACACTCGGAAGTTGCTGCCTCATCACCCAGCCCCTAATTTTATAACCTAATCCCTGCTGAGTCAATCAGGAGAGCAGGTGACCAGGCCCGAGCGAGCACACACCTGGAGAAATGTGGAAAAAGCCAGGTGTGTCTTCCATTTTTCAAACAAGAGCCTGGAGGCTCTGGGTGCCTCTTGCTTTCCTTTCTCCCAATCACTCCCCTAATTGACTTGTCCTGCTGCCACCAGCCCAGAGCAATCTGCAGCTAGCTCACTGCCACCAGCTCAGACTATCCCCCTGCTGCTCTCAGGAGAACATATTAGCACTCGGTGCTCAGATGCATTGTGCAAGCCCATTCTGGCACAGACTGGGTGACAAAGCAGCTTTGATGTACTTGGGGATCAGAGCACCTGGGTACATGTGGCAGAGAGCTATTATTCAAAAAGAATTCTCCTTTTCTGTTCCTTTTAATGTTCTCTGTTTGCAGGACTCCATTCACAATTGAGTAGTAACTATGTGCTCGAACCAATCTTCCTCCGAAGGTTCCTTATAGTCAACCATTAAGCCCTCAGTGCTCAGAAACAAGTTTGGTCTATTTCAGGTACCCAGTTAACTGTATATAATACATAATGCCCCCACCCCTTTTTTTTAACCAAGCCCAAGACTGTGTCTAACCAAGCTTCCTCCTGCCCCGGTCTCTAATTCAGTTCTTTTTGCTGCACAAGGGTAGTTTGATGTATGCATCTTTCCTGTATTTCAACTCAAGGCTAACTGGGGGCTTCTATAATGCAGGTGTTTCTGCAACTAACATTGACATTGATTAAAAAAATAAATAAATAAAGGGTCCGATAATAATCTCTTTAGGCTTTCTAAGTGAAGGGGCAAAACCGAAGACATCATGTGCTTCAACAGGACTCCCGTTTGTTTCTAGACAGAGAACACTTCTCATGCTGGGTCACATTTCCAAACAGATTATCAGCCAGGTTTCTGTAACTCACGCTGGGGTGAATGTGGCTGCAAGCCCATATAAACCCAGCCTCTGTTTATAATTCCTGACTTTCCCTGACCATCAGAACTACTGTAGAAGTAGCAAAGGTTTTATCTCCTTGCATGTGGAAAGGGAATTAAGAAATGCCTGATGTGTGGAACAACAATATGAACTAACCAGTACCCCCGGAGCTCGTGTCTCTAGCTGCATGTGTATCAGAAGATGGCCGAGTTGGCCGTCATTGGGAAGAGAGGCCCCTTGGTCTTGCAAACTTTATATGCCTCAGTACAGGGGAACGCCAGGGCCAAGAAGTGGGAGTGGGTAGGTAGGGGAGTGGGGGGGAGGGTATAGGGGACTTTTGGGATAGCATTTGAAATGTAAATGAAGAAAATACCTAATAAATAAATAAAATAAAAAAGAAAGAGTCCCATGAAAACTTTTGGTGCCTAAATATTTAGAAAGAGACAAATACACTCATTATTTATTCAGTTGAAAGGAGAAGGTGAACTCTATTAATATTGCTGTCTGATTTGCATTCCTAGTTCTGCTTTCTCAGTGAGTCCACTGACCTTGTATATAAGAAGCTTATATATAAGTATAAATGGACATTAAGGTAAATTGAAGCAGCCTATTGAATAAACCAAGAAAAATAGTACTCATAAAAAAAATGCCTGATGTGAACTATCACTGAGGAATATCCATTGAGATTTGAGGCAGTTTCTGGAAGGGTCTTTGCTCTGACGCCTACATCTGTCACATGTTATCTCCTGCTTGCTAGCTGAGGTGCCTTGTTTGTTGCCATGTGAAAGAAACTCACCAAGCTTCCCTGTCACTTGGTGGTTGAGGGATGTGCCTAGAGGAGCCCCCAGCTTAAGCACTTATGTCTGTAGAGATAATCTCTCAGGTACTGTGTCGAAGCATCACCTGTCATTAAAGATCTGGTGGCCTATTTTATTAGCATTTGAAAAAATAAAGGGCCAGAAAATAAACACTTTAGGTTTTCTAGGTCAAGGGGTAAAACCAAATATGTCGCATGGTGTTTTTGCAAAAGGCAGGACGTAGAAACTGGGAGTTCCAGTAGATAGATTGAAACTCTGGGAGGCTCACCACCTGCACTCTGAGGAAATTAGATATACGATACTGAGAAGTAACCAGCCATGTGGCAGACATAGAATAGTTTAAACAGGTTAAATAAGTTAGGAGTTAGTTGAGGAATAGGCCTAGCAAACGGCCATAAACATTGTTAAATGAATAGTAAGCTACTGGGAACTAGAGCAGGAGAAGGAGAGCCTGCAACTCAGTGAGTCTCTCAATCCACACTTCCTCCTGTGTTGGTTTTACCTGTTATTCTCCTGATAGTATAATGGGGCAGTTTTTAAAGATTTAAGTGTGTGTGTGTGTGTGTGTGTGTGTGTGTGTGTTTATTTGTTAACTCTTAGGGCTAGAGAGATGGCTCAGTGACTAAGAGCTTGTGTTGCTCTTGCAGAGAGAGGATTTGGCTCCCAGCACCCACGTGGTGGATCACAGCTGTCTGTAACTCCAGTTCTAGAGTTCTGGCGACATGGTCTGTCCTCTGTGGGTATTTCATGCATGTGATATACACTCAGACACATATACACAGACATAAAATTTAAAAACCAAAATAAACCCTTAAAATGTTCTACTCAGTATTTTTCTATATGTTAAGGGTGAAATTTTTTTAAGGTGTCTAGTTCACTATATCATCTCTGGCATGCATGTATATTTGGTTGTTGTAGGGACAGGGTGTCATGTAGCCCAGGTTGACCTTAACTGACTTGTGTAACTGAGACTGGTGTGAACCATCTGCTCAGCCTTCTGAGTGTGGAGCTTATAGGCATGTGCCCAGCTCCTGTTCTGAAAGCTTTAATCTTCCCAGAATATGAATTCAGAGGTGACCTTGCCTTATTTCCCAATGCTACACATCCTCTGGTATTTATTTGCTTGCATAATCGTCTTCTACATCAAATCAAGGGTGCTCAGGGTGGCCGATAAAATACAGCAGAAGTGATGGTTTGACAGAGACTATGGCACAAAAGAACCTTTTATCTGTTTGCTCTTCTACAAAAGTCATCTCAGTGGCGACCAACCACCATGTCATAGAGACACTCACTCACACAGAGATGCACCATTTGAAGAACAGATGCCCACCACAAGAAGAATGGCCATGCCAGTTAAACAGTATCATGCTGAAATGTTCATGAACTCCAAAAGACCACCAAGGAGCCGGATCCGATGCTATCACAGCAGGGACTTTATTCACAAGCTCGAGCGTGGGTCTTGATTCACTGCTGACACACAGGACAGTTCCAGTGGGAAAATTCCTCGATCACTCATTGGGACAAGGTTTTATAGGAAATCACAAGTGAGGGGTGAGTGTTTCAAGCCTAGCAAGCATCTAATTGGGGTGCTACTGTGACCTTTGGTGTAATTGGCTGGTGCTGGGAGCCAAACGTTGGCTTTCCTCCTAATTGGTGGTTGTTAGGCAGGGGCCGTCTTGTAACCTGGAGGTGTAGGGATTTGTTGGGGATTAACCTGGAAACTGGTGCTAGACAGTGGATTTGTTAGAGGAGAATAAACTGGAGATGCAGATCTTGTTAGGGGTAGCCTGGAAACTGGAGCTAGGGACCGACCTGTTAGTTTACTTAAGTCAAGTTTTTGTAAGATGGAGTCTGAACCCAAAGAATTTGATCTCTCAACAGCAAGTGACATAACCTTGGCCAAGATGTGCTCACTGCCTTTTGAGAGCCTGGGGCCAGACCCACACAGCTAAGGAGCCCCTGAATTCTTGATCTTCAGATGCCAAATGCCGTCAGAAATGGTTGCTATTTAAAAATGGCTAAAGGGTCAGCAGGATAGATCAGTGGGTAGAGCACTTTCCTCACATTCCTAACAACCTAAGTCTGAGCTCTGGAGCCCACATAAGGTAGAATATGAGAAATGACTCCGCAAATCTGTCTTTTGATCTTCCACATGCACTTTGGGAGCCTGCACATGATCATAAATAAATAAATAAATAAATAAATAAATAAATAAAGCTACTAAGTTGGGAAGGTACCTAGCAAAACATAAATTGGAGTTCTTTCTGCTCTAATGTAATTCCAAACATTTTAGAAACACTTTTGACAATAGGACCAGAAAGATTTCATTAAATCTTGTGTCTACAATATACATGAATCCTGACAATGACACACTACTCACATCGTCTCATAGGACTTCAGAATTGCAAAGCTTGGATACACACTCATGGAGTATGGGATGGTGCTTCCAGCAGCTGCTGGGGGTTGCAGAATCCCAGAGGCCTGTGGTTAATGGGGAACAGATGACCATGGGGTCCCTGAGGGGGCTCTTACTCCATGCCTTTGCTCACACTGTCCCTTGCTGAGTTTCTAAGTGTTGAGGTTTGGTCTGATGCTATGCATTGTAATGCTAAATTCTATAGCCATAGGTCTTGGCCTACAAAAGACTTCTCCCATTTACAAGCTTGTGTTGTGCAAACCTTGTTCCTTGATTTAAAGTTACTGGTTAAATAAAATTCTCTACAGCCAATTACTGGAGGGATTAGAAGTGGGAGGGTTTGGAGTGACCTCATGGGTCAGAGGAGAACCTAGGAGAACTAGAAGGTACAGAAGATAAAGGAGAAGGTTGGGAATCATAAAAACATGGCCTTGAGGGCTGGCCAATTGGAGTTAAGAGCAGCCCAGATGAAACATAGCTAAGTAGTAAGTAATAATTCAGGGTTATCAATAGGAAAGTAGATTCTAATAACATAGAGTGTAGGTATCCACCCAGCTCTTGTGCTATTGAAGGTTTATTGTAAATATAAAGACTGTGTGTGTCTTCTATCTGGGAACTAAAGGTTCAAAGGCAGGGTAGAAACCCCAGGTCAGGATTAAAAATTTTCTACATCTAAGCCCTGCCCACTCCTTGCACAGCTCAGATCTCACCTATGCAGCTCTCTGACTCTACTGAAAAAGGAAATTGGTCCCTCCTCCCTGTGAGTCTTCCTCATTCCTGCAGTGACTCAGGCAGCTCAGGGCATGCTGCACCATCCCCCACAACAGATGAGAAACATCTAGACAGCCATGGAGCCCAGGCCCTGATACTTCTCTTTGTATATTATGTATGATGTCTGACTAGAAAATGCAATGCCTCCTAAGAGAGGACCATATTTAGGATATAGTTTTAATAAGGGACACACCCTCAGGAAATAGTTAAGCTAACCACCATGGAAGGTTATGGTGTGTTCCCTTGACAAAGATACTAGAAGGAGGAGCTGTCTCCCCTAGTCTGTGCCACCCAGAAGCAACTCCTGTTATAAACACAGATATGCAAGAAGAGCCCTGACCCCTATACAACAGCAAGGCCTTGCCACCTACAATCTGACCTGGGATACACACCCATGTATGTGTTCTGCAGTTAGAACCCCAGACATGAGGCTGGCCCTTCATCCAATTATATGGCAAAGACTGTTTGCTACCTTCTCTGGGTACTGACTGAACCTAGCAGTGACCTCGGCTTAGGCACATGTCCAACCAGGATTGGTGTGGGTAGCACATTTCTCTTTCTCCTAGTCAGATCATACGTTTTGTGAACGAGTTTAATGTTCACTGTTTCCTGGTTAAACCAGTTTCATTGCTTATATTTAATATGATTTTTTTTAATTAAACAGAAACCCTAGAGAGTACTTCCATTTATACAAACAAAAGAGAAAGACAAATAAACACTAGCATTGAGTGACTAATGATGTGGTCCTTCGCTCAATGTTTAATCTGTGACTTACTGACTTCTGGCTTCCTTCTACAGACTTCCTACCCAGCCTTAGCAGCCTGTGGCCAAGAGAATGTCTTTATGTGTCCTTTATGTAGACTGCCAGGCTACAGCTGTGATCATCTATGTGTCTATAAACCTGAAAACTCTTTGGCCTATAACTGAGTTCCTTGCTTCCTCCTTTCCTCTTCCCTCCCTCCTTCATCTCTCCTTTCACCTTTCTCTCCCCTCCCTCCCTCCCTCCCTCCCTCCCTCCCTCCCTCCCTCCCTCCCTCCTTCCTTCCTTCAAAGTGCTGAGCATCACACTAAGCACACATGCCTGTGAGGCTATCAAAGAGTCATATAGCAGCCTTGTGCCTAAATTACCAAACCTCTAATTTGAAGAGAGAGATTGAGACAGAGACGGAGTCAGAGAGACGGAGATTCTTTAAAACTGTGTCAGATTCTTCATCACTTCACAGAAGAGAATAACTATCTTACAAAAACTAGAGTTAGCATCACGAACATCTGTCCAAAGACATGTCGGAAATTCAGCCTCATTCACATTCCTCTACAAGATGGTCCAGAGTTCGAAATAGCTACAACCTCATGAATTGATGAGAGGTCTAGTAACCACAGACCAGAGCCTTGTGTGTCCTTTGCAGCCTGAATGTGTGGTATTCAAGTAGTGAAGCTATTCCTCAAATAGCCTTGCCCTCCCCCCCCCCAAGCCCTGGAAAGGCTGACAGAACTGATTAGAATGTCAATGATGTAGAGGGGTTAGAATGTTGCAAGTCTAGAGCCAAATTATCTTGGGGCATCTTTAGGATCCTAAACAGCCATTTATTGCCCTTCCATGTGCCATTAGGTAAATTCCATAGAATGTGCAAACTCTTAGTTTCCGACCAACCAGTGGGCTGTGAAATACTGTCAGCATCTGAGCCTCATGTAAAGTTGTTCCTGCTTTGCTGTGACCCACCTACCTGATGCCTCCACCACTGTGTTTGAAAAGTACCTGGATGTGTAATAAATTTCTTCTGCTTCCATAAAAACTTTACCAAATCTTAGCACATTGGAACACAGAATGCCGGGTAACCTAAATCTGTATTACTAGGCCATGGGGACTCATATTTGGCTTCAGAATAAACGATTACCTGCTTTGATGTGAGAGCTGTGTTTTTGCACCAACACCTCTGTCTTCTTTGGCTGCAGTTGTAGTAAGCAGACACAGTGCTTCTTACAGCCCTGGCAGAGGAACTCTTCATAAAATACAGATGCTGAGCACTGTGGACCCAGGAGCCAATGTGCTTGAGCCTTCCTAGCCTTGAGAAGTTGCTTGCCTCAAAGGACTCCATCTCTGAATTTGAGGTCAGTCTGGTCTACAGAATGAGTTCTAGGAAAGCCAGGATACATAAAAAAACCTCAGTCTCACCGTCCACCACCCAACCCCAGAAAAAAAAAAGCAACTTAAGAGAAAAGGGATTTCTGTGGCTCACAGTTCCAGGCTAGGGCCATCACTCCTGGGCAGTGGGGACAGCAGGAACTTGACACAGATAGTCAGAGCATATCCATAGTCAAGAGCAGAGAGCCAAGAATTAATACTTACATGCCAGGGCTCAGCTTACTCCTTTTCAGTCAGCCCAGAACTGAGACTATGAGGTGGTGCCACCCATAATCAGGATAGGTCTTACCACAACTAACCAACTAATACAATCCCCCACAGGCTTGCCCATAAGCCAGCCTAACCTAGGCGATCCTTGCACGAGATTCGCTGTCCAGATGACTCTGTGTTGCATCAAGTAAATCAACTGTCACTTACCACAAACTCTGAAGCGCACATACCATCATCTACCATTTAATTTGCATGCAATTTTGTGTGTGTGTGTGTGTGTGTGTGTGTGTGTGTGTGTGTGCCATGTCCAGTGTCCAGAGAGGCTAGAAGAGAGAGTATTATATCTCTTGGAACTGTAGTTGCAGACAGCTATCAGTTACCCAATCTGGGTTCTAAGAACCAAACTCAGGTCCTACAGAGGAACAGCAAACTCTTAACTGCTGAGCCATCTCTTCAGCTCACATAGATTTCTCTATACATACCACTTAGGATAGTTGAATCAAGACCAGCTAAGTAATTTAAAGAGACCGATAGCCCCTAGTGAAATAGAAGCAGTCATTAAAAGTCTCCTAACCAAAAAAAAAAAAAAAAAAAAAAAAAAAAAAAAATCCCAGGGCCAGATGGTTTTAGTGAAGAATTCTACCAGACTTTCAAAGAAGAGTTAATGCCAATACTCCTCAAATTATTCTACAAAGTAGAAATAGAAGGGACACTGCCCAATTTGTTTTATGAGGTCACAGTTACCCTGATACTCAAACCACATAAAGACTCAGCAAGGAAAGAAAACTACAGACCAAATTCAAACAGAGCATAGATGCAAAAATTCTCAATAAAATACTTGCAAATGAATCTAAGAGCACATCAAAAAGATAATACACTGTGATCAAGTAGGCACCATCTCAGAGATGCAGAGATATGAAAATCAGTCAATGTAATCCATCGTATTAACAGACTGAAAGACAAAACCACATATCATCTCATTAGAAGCAGAAAAGGCCTTTGACAAAAATCCAACACTCCTTCATAATAAAAGTCCTGGAATAATTGGGGATACAAGGGGCATAAATCAACATAATAAAGGTAGCTTACAGCAAGACCACGTCAACTTAAATGGAAAGAAACCCAAAGCCATTCCACTAAAAAGCAGTAACAAAACAAGGTTGTCTACTCTGTCCATACCTTTTTCAATACAGCACTTGAAGTTCTAGCTAGAGCAATAAGACATCTAAAGAAAATCAATGGGATACAAACTGGAAACAAAGAAAAAGAAGTGTGCTTATTTGCAGATGATATGATAGTAGATATAAGTGACCCTAAAAATTGCTGAAGACAACACCTACACAACCCATTGAACGTGGAGAAATCGAGCTGGTGCCTCCATAGAGCCTTCACCTTTATCTACCAGAGTTCTTGGTACGGGAAGGTACACTGCACACTACCAAAGGAGAGAGGGAAACCCCTACCCAACTACAAACCCTTTGATCTACCATGATGCTCTGCCTGCAAAATACACTAGGGCAATGGTGTCACAAATCTTATGGTAGTAACCAACTAATATCTGATTTGATTTCAGGTCCTCTCCATTAGATGAAACCTGACACTTCTTAGATAACCAAGAACCCAAGACCAGCTAGTTCAGGAACCTAGGGTAGAACCAGATATTACTATTTTCAAGCAAACAAAAATGTAACAATAAAATGACCCCTGATGACATACTCATTGATTGGTGTCTTGTCAGCCATCATCAGAGAAGCTTCCTCCCTTAGCAGATGGGAACACAGAGACTCACAGACAGATATTTGCAAGAAATGAGAGACCTTAAAACACTCCGCCCTAAATGGGATATCTTCATCAGATCCCTTCCTTTGGGGGCTCAGGGAACCCTGGGAAAAGGAGGCGAAAAGGGTACAAGAGCAAGAAGGGATGGGGCACACCAAGAAAACAAGGCCCGATAGATACACATATGAACTCAGAGACTGAGGCAGCATGCATGGACCTGCACAGGTCTGGACAAGATTGGACCCTAGAGCTGAGAGGAGACGTAGACACAAGCCCCTAGGCCTAACCCAGAAGCAATTCCAGTTGATAACCATTTCCAAATGAAAATTTAGTTTCTTCCAAGACATCTTGCTGTGGAAACAAATGACTCCTAAGGGTAGGCTACATGTCCAGAACTAGATGGTCAGCAAAGAATGAACTCAACAGAGTCTTTGGAGGCTCCCTGTCTTGCCGTGCTGTGTCAGGGATTTTCCTTTATTATTATTTTTACTTTATTTTATTTATGCAGTTTTCTTCTCTCTCTTTACCCTAAAGGTCCTTTGCACATATATTATGGTCTCCAATTTAGAGTTTATATGGAATTCCTCAGTGTATGAACAGGTGGATCTATTTCTTGTGACTTCTCTTTTCTTTCTGCCTTTTGGTTTGTCCTATTCAGATGTGTTAGGTGTTGTTTTGTCTTATTATAATCTATTTTATTTTTATAATTATCTCTTAGAAGCTTGTTTTCTAATTAGAGACAGAAAGGTGGCTCTGGATAGGAGGGGAGGAACTAGGAGGACTAGAAGGAGTGGATATTGTAATTAGGATATATTATGTGAGAAAAAAAAGATAAGAAAGAAGATGGTCTCAAAACACTATGTAAGGTGCAGCAGTAGGTTTTGAAAGAAATAAAACATAGGGACAAAAAGTGACCTAAATTATATGTGTCTGTGATATATATATACATATATACATCATATATACATTATATATATATATATATATATATCATATATATATACACATGCATATATACATATATATCATGCATACATATATACATGTGTACATATATACATGTGTATATGTATACATATATACATATATACACACATATATACATATATATGAGATACAAACTAATATGTATTTTTGAGGAGTTTTTCACACAAAGGCAGAATGAGATATGATGGTGCTTTTCCTTTGGAACAGCTGAGAAGTTATAATCACATTTCCAGTTATGCAGACCAAATTCATGTGTACTGACTATACCCATCCCTGGGACTGACTTACAGAGACTGAGATAAAATATTCCAAATGCAAAACAGAGCAAGGCTTCTGGCCCAAGCTGTAGAAGAGAGGCCAGCAGGAATCGTGATTGTGTTGAGCCCTTTGGGTTTTTGTTGTGCCTCAGAGGACAGCAACTTTAATTAAAATCATTAAATTGGGGCTGGCTTGAACATGTTTGCCACCAAGGCTGTAAACTACCTAAATTCAATTCCCTAGACCCACATGGTGGAAGGAGAAAATCCATTCCTACAAGTTGTCTGTCCTGTGATTGCCACAAGTGTAGTATTAATGTTTTAATAAATCCCAGCACAGCGTTACTTCCTACCTCAATGGTTTATGATCTCTAATGAAAAACGCACACACAGCCTTTATATTTTAATATGACTTAAGCACCACAATAGCTGGGCATCTGCCTAGCCTCCATACTGCTAGACTCTACCTCCGGCCAATAATTCCGAGTTACTACTTAGCAATTTCTATGTTCCATCTTGGCCTCTCCTGGCCCAATTGAGCAGCCCTCTGGGCCACTCTCTCCTGGCCCCTTTACATGGCAGCTCTGCCTCTTTGTCCTACACTACCTTTCAGGCATTGAGTCTCTCTTCCTTCTCTCTTCCCAGAGGTCCCACACCTGGGAAACCTAAGCCCCACCCACCTCTTTTTCTTCTCCCCAGAGATTGGCTGCTGGGAACTTTATTTACCAATCAGAATTAACTGTGGGCAGGTTCCCAGAAGCTATGTGCAGACCCTGTCATGCAAATAGTTATGAGGAAACATAATTAGCATTAGACAGCTACATTCCCCCCCACACCTTTTATCCAATTAAAAAGGCTCTTTTCTCCCAAATATACATTGAACACAATTATAACAAGTATGTAAATTGTAAGGTATGATATACACTTATAACATCCAGTACATCATATCTGACAATTTAGATAAAGTACTCTATTATCTCTCTTAACTTACAGAATTTACAAATCTGTACCTCAATTATGCTTGATTTTAACTTGCAATACCCTCTGAAAACCATCCTTTCAAATCTAGAACATCTTCTTTAGTGCTAAATAACTTGAGTTCAATTATGAGACTACAACTAGTCTTCAATCCCATCAGAGATCTGAGAAGGAATTTAAAATTATCAGAATATGTAGAAAGCACAGAGACATAACGTCTAAAACTTAATACAGTTTGTAGGAACAACTGACTGCCTGGACAGTTCCCAATATTCCTTATACTGTTGGAGCATCTGTCTTCAGCCTTCTGGTCCAGAACGATCTGATGGACCATAAATGAAGCAGGAAATATAAAGGACTAGCTTACTCTGTTTTGGCAGAGCTTAGCAGTCAACTGTCCTGCATCCATTTGTCCCTTCTGGACAGTAATTGTCTGTGGAATTAAATTAGGCTATTTCTTACCAGTGGCTAGCTCATCACAATCAAAGCAACTCCAATTGGGAGGTATTGATACTCAATACCTTCTTTGCAGTGAGATGAGGGTACTGTTAGGAGCAGACATGTCTCCTAGTCAAAAGATCTATTAATAGTGAAATGATTTTAAATGCCATATGTTGTGGACCTCTGATGTGTTTGAAGACCATCTATCTATATGTAATATAATTGAATTGTTAAACATTGATTACTCTTAGTTATTTCCTATGTGAATAATCTTGAAAACACTTTATTGTAATTAAATCAGAATCTAATATGAGCATGAGTTTACTATCTGACCATTAACTTGCATCACATAATCACCCTAAACCGTTTGTGACAGTACCTATTAGAAGGACTGGGTCTAAGCCTTGTATTGTATAAATGAGTTGTATAGGCACAATGCCTGTCTAAGAGTAACAGAATTGATTTTAAATTTTATATCAATATACAAAGATTTATACCAGTGAAAACCTTAAACCTGTATCAATATATAAATTCTGTACCAATGTAAGAAAATATAACTTTAGGTCTGCATCAAAATGTAAAGATTTCTACCAACGTAAGATTATGACTATAAAATGTTTTGTTTAAGAGTAAATTTAATAATCCATCTCACATCCCTAATTTCCTATATTACTCTACTTCCCGTTTTCATTTTAGCTCTCTTCCTTTTACCTAAGAAAGTAAGGCTAGAGAAAAGGAAAGAAAGAAAAGACAGAATCCCTAAGTCTAACCTCTCTAGTTTCCTCCTTGTCTAAAATTATGACCATTTCCAAATTATCCCTAATATGTTAAAATATCTATAATTTATAAAATAGCCATAGCCAGACACCTAAGCCCAAGGAATCAAGATGACAACTCTCCATAACTACTTCCTGCTGAATTGGGGTGATGAATTTTTAAGGGGGTGGGGAGGGGTAGGAAAATAAGAAAACTTGGTTAGAGTTAAGAAAGCTACTTTTAGCATTTGTTATCCAGTCCCTGTATGCTTAGAATGTTCAGGGCTTAACTGAAGTCTTCGCTGGATCTGTCTGAAAGGCTGGATGAACTGATGTCATGGGAATCAGCAGCCACCCCTAAAGCTGCTCTGGAAGCAGGTCTCTGGAAACAGCATCAGGTGAGGCAGGATGAGGCAGCGAGCTGGGACAGCGGGTCATCTCAGCATCCCCAAGGATGAATCTTGTCAGAGCTGTATCTCAGTGTTTCATTCTGTAATATATGAATCTTACAACCAAATCTTTATTTCTATAAAAAATATTTGTATGGATTGTGAAAGGTGCACAGATCAGTTAAGGATGGATTTTTGCTCTTTGTTTGGGCAGGTGAAAGACAGCTCTCTTTTTCATGAATTAGTTTGATCAATAACCAATTGTAATAAGTCTTCATCCATGCCATGTGGAGGACGCTCTGTGCCAGGTGCACTAACCAAACAAACAGATGCAATTTGAAAATTTGTGAATATATCTGTGTTCGTAAAATTATAGTATATTCTCCAGGGGGTGGTGGCATACTCCTTTAACCCCAACACTCTGGAAGCAGAGCCAGGCAGATCTCTGTAAGTTTGAGGTCAGCCTGGTCCAGCATACCCAGAGCTATACAGAGAAACCATGTCTCAAACAAACAAACAAACAAGTATGGTCATAGTATAGCATCCCCTGTGCACATACACAAACCTGTGCGCATGCCCACTGAGGGCATTGAGTGTCCTCCTCTGTTACTTTCTGGCTTTTCATTTGAGGACGGATCTCATTCTGAATCAAGATTCAAAGTTTCCTGTCTGTGCTGGAAGCCAACTAACTCCAGCAATCAATCCTCCTGCCTCCACCTCCCTCCAGAGCTGGGGTTACAGGTTTTCCCCGGTATGTCAGAACACAGGTTCTGGAATTCACACTCCCATCTTTATGATTTCACAGAAAGTACATTTAACCACTGAGCTATTGCTCTGGCTTCTCGGACATGAGTCTCTCAAAACAAGAACTCGATACACAAGCCAGACTTACCCTGGGATTTACTCTAATGCCCAGGCTAGCTCCCATCTCGGGAGCCTTCTGCTTGAGCCTCCTGAATGATAGGGGTACAGCCCATGTCACCACCCAGCTAGGAGTTGCCAAGCTTTGTGACTGTGAACTAAGTTACTGTGCTTTCTCCTGCCATTTCCTCTTCCAACACTTAGATAAGAATACAGGAATAAACACATGTCAGATTGGAGTGATTTTGCTAATACTACCACCCACCCCCACTGTGCTAGGATCTCGAAATGCCAGAATAATCTTCTCTTCCCCTATTATATACATGCATATGTTTGTGCACACAATACAGAGGCACTGAAACAATTAATAAGATGAGTCTGAGGTGATGGCTCAGTAGGTAAGAGCATTTGCTATGCAAGCAGGGGGACCTGAGTTCAAATCCCCATAAAAAGCCAGGCATTGCCAGGCACTACCATGTATCCCTGTAACCACATCTTTGGAGGACAGAGACAGGCAGATTCCAAAAGCTTGCTGGCCAGCCAGCCTGGGTGAAATGACTAGCTTCGAGCTCAGTGAGAGGCCCTGTCATATAGAACAATATATTTGGCCTCTGCATGCTTACACATAGACTCGCACACACAAATTCATCTGTACACACACTATTGGCAGTTCCTTTAGGCTCCATCCAACAGCTTCCTAGCAACAGCTTGAGGCTTGCCGGGTGTGAGCCAACCTGGTGTATAAAAAGGACTGCTTGCCCTCCCCTTCCTCTCTCTCTCTCTCTCTCCCTCTCCCTCTCCCTCTCCTTCCTCCTCCCCATCTCCCTCCCCTCCCCCTCTCCCTCTCCCTCCCCCCTCTCTCTCTTCTCTTTTCTCCTTCCCTTCCTCCCTCTCTTTATCTCTCCCCAGCATGTTCCCAGCTGGCCTCTCTCTCTTTCTGCCCTCCTCTGTCCCCCACTTTCTCTGCCTCTGCCCCTTTTCCACGTCCCCTATCCCTTTTATACTAAGCCTGTGGTGTGACTGGTTCCTCAAAGCCTTGGCAGAGGCCTGCTGAGATGCTCCTCATCCCCAAACATTATACCACAGCTATTTTATGAAACACAACAATATGCACACCACACAACTTTTAAAAAAATAATAGAACTATAAAAGCAGCTGGGTGTGGTGGTGCAAGCTTTAATCCCAGGACTTGACAGGTCAGGCAGAGGCAGGAAGATGTCTGTGAGTTCAAGGCCAGACTGGTCTGTAGTAAGTTCTAGGACAGTCAAAG
The DNA here is from genome assembly GCF_978045245.1 of Mus caroli. Lineage (NCBI taxonomy): Eukaryota > Metazoa > Chordata > Mammalia > Rodentia > Muridae > Mus > Mus caroli. Next base: position 51,676,354 of record NW_028227273.1, read on the forward strand.
TTATTATACAGAGAAACCCTGTTTTGAAAAAAAAAAAAACAAATAAACACAAAACAAATTCTTTATATATATATATGTGTGTGTGTGTGTGTGTGTAAAGAGGCAATACTATGAAAAAAAACTCTTTAAAAGTCCTGCATATAATTTCTAGCTGATGTAAGCACACAGGATCAGGAGAATGGGAGACCGGGAATGTAAATGTGATCAGGATAATGAGGGTGTGGGGGGCAGAAGCGCAAGTGGAGGTGGGGCACTGAGGTAGGCACAGAACCAAAGGCAGAGAACTAACATTTTGGAAGGCCAGCAGAAGGCCAGCATCGGCCTGAGAAAAGGACATATCCTTGGCTTAGAAACTCGTAACATTTAGAGTTACATATTAGCTAAATGACCTTGAACCCAGTTGCTAGACCAAGGCTCATAATAATCCCCTCCATTACTTATGGCGAAGATTAATATAATTAAATGTGATGACATGTAAGAAGCAGATGACAGAGGGCATTGTGGAGGTCTAGTAGGGCTCAGCTGGGCCTCAGTTTGAATCTACTTTATAATTGAGTGTTGTTGATCAGCCTTGGTTTGGCTACATAGTGTGTTCATTGAGATGAAGGGGAAAAATCAATCAATTCGTTCCCTGTTACAATCCAGCTCACTCGTGCTAGAAGGAGTCATATCTTTTCTTCCCTAGAATTCAGATGAAGACTCCCATTGTGCTTCAGAGACAAGTGAGAGAAGTAGCTGGGGTTTACCAAAGACAAACTTCAGGGGGTGGGGGCTGGACAGGGATGGGAGGCGGGGGGGGGGGGGTAGGAGGGGGGAGGAGGGGGCGGTAGGGAGTGCGGGGTGTGTGGAAGGAAAGCACCAATTAGCTGCGAACACTTCCGCTGTTTTCAGTAAAATTTTGACATCTTCCAAGAAGTCGCCTTTCCGACTCTCTCGGGTTTTATCTGATTAACTGGACAGTCCACAAATTCCCCAACTGTCTCACCCTTTGTGTAGTCAAGGACTTGCCCTGGAGCGCAAACTGGAAATGAACTCGGTGTGTGTCATCGCAAGTTCAAGTTAACAAACAGGCTTGTTGCAGGGCGGGGGCTGGAGGCTTGTGAAGTGAGTTTCTTCACTTGGGAAGGCTCCGTCCCAGCCTGGAACCTTTCTGGACAGCACCAGGCAACCCATTCAAATAAGGCGTACAGTTGCCTTCCCTGGTTCTGCAGCTACGCTAAGTGGGGAGTATCCCTTGAACATTTCACAGTGACATTTAGGATGTCAATCAATAGGTCTCAGCAGAAGAGGGGACAGCTGCGGAGGAGGCTAATGTGTCACCCAGCTTATCTGTAGATAGAGGTGGGTTTTCTGTCTATTGAGCCATTAGTCTTCTGTGCACCTGTTCCTCTCTTCAGAGTAGCAGTTCTTGTTCATCCCACCTCCATCTGGCTCTGCCTTATCAGGGAATTCTTAAATGCCCTAGAGTTCAAACCGAGTGGGAGTCCTGGGTTCCTAGAAATAGGACAGTAAAAGAAAGAACACCTGGGAAGCATCCGTGTTCTAGGTGTAGCCCTTGTAGGTGCTGGGAAGAACACAGTTTCTGATGCTTTTGTCGGGTTTGGGGAGAGAGTTTGTCAACAGGGGTCTTCCAGGGGATTCAGTGCTCTAGGCCCCAGTCCAGTCCATTTCCCCATTTCCCTGAGGATCTGAGGAATGAGAGCCAAGCACCATCCAGGGCATGGTTCCTACTCCGTCTCCATTCAGTTCTCACAGCTCTGCCAGGCTCTTTGTCAACTTCTTTGTGAGGGGAGGAAAATATCAAAAAATCAATAAAAGTAGGTCAGGCAGTGGTGGCACACGTCTTTAATCCCAACACTTGGGAGGCAGAGGTAGGCGGATTTCTGAGTTTAAGGCCAGTCTGGTCTACAGAGTGAGTTCCAGGACAGCCAGGACTACACAGGAAACCCTGTCTCAAAAAAAAAACAAAAAAAAGAAAGAAAAAGAAAAAAGAAAGAAAGAAAGAAAGAAAGAAAGAAAGAAAGAAAGAAAGAAAGAAAGAAAGAAAGATCAAGATATTCTGTACCTAGGCCCACTTGTCCCTGACCCAAAGCCTATGATGTAGTCATTACTTTCTCTCTCTCTCTCTCTCTCTCTCTCTCTCTCTCTCTCTCTCTCTCTCTCTCTCTCTCTCCTCTCTCCCCCCCCACTGTGTGTGTGTGTGTGTCTGTTTATGTGTGTGTGTGTGTGTGTGTGTGGTGTGTGTCTGTCTGTGTATGTATCTGTGTCTATATGTGTCTGTCTCTGTGTGTGTGTGCGTGTGTGTGTGTGTGTGTGTGTGTGTGCGTGCATGTAGTTAGGGTACAAACAGAAAACTATGTGATCGAAGTAGAACTCTGGGTATTAGTTACCGCTCATCCTACCTTCACCTGATGGGCTGTCAAGACTGACACCAGCCATCTGCTTCACCTGCATCTCCATACCCTCTCCTGAGTGCAGGCCGTATTTGTTTTCTAACATCTTTCCACTCCCGTTTTCACGGCTCTCCAATCCATGCTTCGCTTGCCTCTGCCTGCAACTCAAATCTGCACCCGTCTCTACCTGCTGGAACCCTTCAAGAGGCTTCCATAACCATGACTCTGTCCTAGACATTGTTTTGAATACTTCTATATGAGGTCACTATGCCATACCATTTTCAATTCTGTTGTGGCGAGCTGCTGGCCGGCCACAACACAATTCCACTGTACAGCTGGAAAAGCGAAAACCTATTGAGTTATGTCCCTTGCCCAAGAACAACCACTCATTCATAGGTAACATAGCTATAGGATCAGCGCACTTAACCTTATACTGTATGCATAGTCTGAGCTTTGAACTTGGCTTCTCTAACCTCTTTCCCTTCTCTATGTTCAGCCACTGGCAACTGACACTTAGAATATACTGTGCCCTTGAACTCTGTGCCTTCTTGTCACTTGCCTGTCCCCTCTGTCAAAACACAACCCTCCACACCTACAATTAACCTGAATCCATTCTCTGAGGCTGAACTCAAGGGTCATAGTGTCTAAGGAGGACTTCCCATGGACACAGTCACTTTCCAAAGTTTATCTAGATGGATGGACCAGTTTGTCCTTCTGTCACTGCCTACTAAAGCAAGCTTAGGACTCATGAGAAGAACCTGGGTCTTAAACATTGTGTTCCTTCAGTAGCTGACACAAAGCAGATGTTCTGGGAGTTTTTTTCTTTTTCTTTTTTTTGGTTTGTTTTTTTTTGTTTTGTTTTGTTTTTGTTTTTGTTTTGTTTTGTTTTTTATGAAAAACGTTCAAGTAGTAAATACACATTGAAAAGCCTGAGAAAAGAAAAAAATTTAGAACGGACTGAAACATCCAATAATGTAGTTTGACCTAAGAGAGGTTAAATTAGTCTCCCAATGCTTTAGCCAGAAAATGGCGGATAAGATTGGAATCAAGTCAGTTGTCAAGGCTCATTCCAAATTTTTTTTTGTATTTTAATAGCTCTGCACTTAACCCATAGCATATGAAAACAAAGAGTAAAAACTAATGATTTGGACACTGATATTATTTGGAATGAGCATACTTCTTTCTTAGAAAAGAAGTCTCCATACAGTTGGGTAGTAAGGCGGGAGGCTTCTCAACGTGAATGAGCTAACACAGTGACTGGTTAATAATTAGAGTGAGGAAGCACAATCAACTCTGCTTGGAACCATCCACTCATGTCCCGACGACACCAGCTGCCATGTCAGGATAGTTTGACGTACTGAAAATTTACAGGCAGATTAAGTGTTTCCTCTGTAGCTGAGAGCCCTCATTCTGTTGGCCATAAAATTTTATACATTGGATCTTTGCCCTGAACACACTCTTCTCCTTCCCATTCCCCAGACACATGGAAACCTAACTTTCTACCTAACCAAGCCTCCAACCCTGCCACGACGGAGTCCTTGTTTCTGCTCTTCTGTGTCTGAAGAACAAAGATATCACCACCCCTCCCCGACTTCAGTTGTTCTCTGATCATTCCCATGTTACCTTCTACCCACTAAACCCAACTGTGACATGCTCTCTCTTTGCCCCTGCTCTGTGCCAACTTCCAAGTCACCTTTCACTTCCTGAAGATTTTAAGCACAATATCTAAATGTGATCATTTCTTTAATTTAGTTTTAAACATTTAGTTTAAAACATTGTTTCCTTTGTTGTTTCGCCCACAAGCTCTTCCATGTATACATTGGCATTTGTTGTTGTTGTTGTTTGAGTTCATACACATGCCTAGCTCTCAACTCACTTCTCTTCGTCTGCTTTCCCTGACAACCTTCACATCTTCATCTACTAGCTCTTCCCAAATATCTCTGAAATCCACGCGTCCTACTCAGGGAGCCCCTGAGCTACAGACTAATATCCTGCCGGCTGATTCTGCATCAGGAAATGAGCTCTCTGCCTCTCTTCCTTCTAAGTCTGGCTTTCCTTAGGCACTCTTTTCTCCTAGTGAATGATAACAGGGTAAAAGAGGATGCTGAATGGGACCTTGCCTCGCTATCAACTCCCAGCATTCTCTTGGGCACCATCCCTGTTCAATCCTTCTGTCTTGCTGTTCTTATAGATGTTGTGTGGTCTACCCTGCCAACCCTTAACTAAACTGACTTATTGGTTACACTACACTAGCTAACAAAGCATGTTACTACAGGAAGACTGGACCACAACTTTAAATAGCAGTTTTATCTGTAGAATTGCCTTAAATGTTTTAAGTGGAAAGCTAAAATCCTTCATCCAGCCTATTTCTTCTTTTGTTTCTTCCTATATAACCCTATTTATTCAACCCAGCATTCTTGATGCTGCCGGAATAACATATTTATTCATTGAATATTTATTAAGTACTTGATATTGATTAGCCTGACACTGTGCTAAGTGCTGGGAATATTATGGTAAACATGACTTTTACATTTGTAATCGGCTTATGCAAACAAAGAAACTAAAGAATGGCATGAGCTAATCTAGGAAGACAGCTGGGTACTCAGGCATTTATCTCTTGATAAAGTTTTATCTCTAGGCTCATTACTGGAAAGAGGCTAAGTTTGGGGAAACTGTTCCTAAGGGGAGTAATAATTAAGATGAGACCTGAAAGTTAGATATGAACCATTCAGGCATGGTGTAGGAGAGGGCATGTCCTTAAGACGGCAGGAGACATACTCATAAAGATGTAAGAAGAGGAAGAACTGACAGAGAAAAGGCATCTGAACATAGATAAAAAGGAATACAGCGGGGGACAGGATGTTACAGATGAAGACCACAAGGAACCCGAATGTCAGTGCGGACATCGACATCGAGGTTGATGTGACAAGTGACATTGGCAAGAGGCCAAGGAATGAGGGACTAAGGAGGATCCATCCAGGTAAACAGCGGAGAAGTCATTGGTGACCACTCCTTCTGAGCAAGGTGCAGGGACTAGATAGATCGCTGTGGAAAGAGACAAGAGTGGACCAGGGCTGGGGATGTGAGCCAGGCTGTGCTTGCCCAGAACACCAGAAGCCTTGGGTTCCATCTCTAGTAACAGCACAAGTCAGGCGTGGCAGTGCACACCTGAGGCAGGGCAGGGCACACTTGTCATCCCAGCACTGGGGAAGTACAGGCAGGAGAATCTAAAGTTCAAGGTCATCCTCAACTAATCACATGGTCTGAAACTATCATAGTCTATCATAGTCTATCATAGTCTGAGGCTAGCCTGGAACACATGAACCATGCCTCAAAAAAAAAAAAAAGAGTGGGGAATGTGTGTGTGGAGGAGGGGAGGATGGCCCAAAGACTGAACTGTTGATTAATCTCAGTGAAAATATCCAACAATGTGTCCTCTGGTTATCTCTTCAGCCCCAGTTAGACTCCTTCTCCTTTCCCTCCACTGCCTACATCTTCATCCCCAATTTGTCTTCCTGTTAAAGTCTTTTCATCCTTCATAACCAAATCAAAGACCACCACTGTGTCCTGCATGCCCCTGCCATCCCACAGTGAGGATGGACCATTTGGTAAGCACAGGGAATTTCGCTGTATTGGCATCTACTCCCAGCTCCCCAGTCTCACCCACAGCATGTCCTTTAAGTGACTGTCACGGCATCTGCTTCGCTGGCTTGTGGTCTGTTTAGCTGTGTGCACTTGTCTCCTTGGCTACAGAGTTCAGGGAACTGTCTGTGTATTTGTTATCTGTGAGCCTCCCATAGTTCCAGGCTAAGTGCACTGAGCACGGTGTCAGCAGCACAGAACTCTGCAGGCTGCCCTCTGACTTAAGCTGACTTAAGCATGAGCTTTTTTTATGACATCACCTTTGCCCTTGGAGACAATGACTTTTCAGACTATCGATATGATGTCACTTGGGCTTGCAAGATCCCTCGGAGTAGAAAGATGCTTGCTGTGCATGCCTGACTACTTGAATTTGAGCCTCTGAGCACACAGTGGAACGTGAACTCTGAAAGTTTGCCCTCTGACCTCCATATGCACACTGTGGAACATGCACATGAACAGATACACACATGCATACACACACAGTCACACACAAACACAATAATTATAAATGAAAAAAATTAAAAACACTATCTACAATAAGGCTTTAAGCTCTTTGAATTTGCTTAAAAAGTCGTCTCTATCTTCTTAATTTTTTTCACACTACATTTTATATACTTTACATATTCTCAGTTCTATAAAACAGGTCATTTCCTTTAGCATACATGAATGCATATGCCGTCTATAAACCAAGTCTATGCTCTAAGGGCAAGTAACTCAGCTTTGAAGCTTAGAAACCGGAGTGGCAACTGATTAATGAGGTTGAGTTAATTATTCACACATCTGTCTTTCTAGAGAACAGTCCAGGGAATTGTTTAACCAGTCCAGATGAGAAAAGTGACATTGAACGGAGGGATTTCTAAGGAACTATATGAAAGGGACAAATTCCAAGTGCCTGATATGGCTGACTTGAAGACAGTGATGACAATGGACAAAAAGACCCCTCTACTGGTCTCATGCACACTCCTGCACGCGCGCGCACACACACACACACACACACACACACACACTTGCATGCACGTAGAGATGAGAGGAAAATCTGTGAGAGCTGGTCTCAAGGCTCAACCTCAGGTCATCGAGCTCGGCAGCAAGTGCCCTTACCCACTGAGCCATCTCGTTGGCCCTAGATTCTTAGACTTTGTGTGTGTTGTATTCTGTACGGCCCTGGTTATATGTGTGCACATGTGAGTAAGAGTGTGTACATGTATGTGGAGGACAAAGGCCAACAGGCAGTGCCTTCCTTACTCCTGATTCTGCTTTATTTTATATATGTACTTTTTAAAGATAATGTCTCACTATGTAGCCTTGGAACTTGCTTTGTAATCCAGGGTGCCTTCAAACTTGCAGACATCTACCTTTTCTACCTCCCAGATGTGCTACCACACTCATATCTAGCTAGCTAGCTATACTATCTATCTAATCTATCTATCTAACTAACTAACTATCTATCATCTATCTATCTATCGCTATTGAACAATACTATTTCTATTTATCTATCTCTATCTATTTATCTATCTATACTATATCTATCTATATCTATCTAACTACATTATCTCTATCTCTATCCATCTAGGTATCTATCTATCACCTATTATCTATTTATCTCTATCATCTATATTATCTATCTATGTCTATCATCTATCTATCACATATCTATCATCTGTCTATCATCTATCTCTATCTGATATCTATCTATCTACATCATCATTATTATTAATTTGTGCCTGGGTATTTGCTTGCATGTGTGTCTGTGCACCATGCATGCATGCAGTATCCTTGGAGGCTGGAAGGGCACATCACATCCTAGGTCTAGGGTTACAGAGGCTTGTGAACCACTGTGTAGATTGCTGCTAGAGCTGAAACCAGCCAGTGCTTTTCACCATGAGCTATTGCTCCAGCCTCTCCCTTTACTTCCTGAGGCAGGTTCTCTCATTCATGATGGATCTCACTGATTCCTTGAACTGGCTGATCAGACAGCCCCAAGGATCCACTTGTTCCCTTCCTACCCCTGCTGGGGTTACAGGCAGGCACCGTCACATCTAGATATTTTTAGATGTTGTTCTGGATGTCTAAACAGAAGATCTCATACTTGCAGAACAAACACTTTACCATGGAGCCATCTCTCCAGTCCCCATCAGTGCATTTTAGACAGCAAGCACACGGTTGGCCACTCCGCCCTGGTTTTCTCAGTAAAGATGGAAATGAATGTACTGCTCCATTTCTTCAAGAAAGAAGGAAATTCAAAAGTACTGAGCCTAAATGTTAACTTCTGCTACCTTGACAGTAAAAGTATCCAAGCAAATGATGCATCGTCAAGTTCCTTTCTCTAAACATGAACTGTACATTTAAAAGGAAAAATATCCGGCTTTAAATTCACTAGACTACAGCAAAATGGAATACATTTTTTTGTACTGATCCAGTCATGTGACTTCTTTGCTTACTCCACAAGCACGTAAGGATCAGTTATTTCTTCAGCTTCGGAGGGAGAGGCACACAATAGTAATCAAGGGAAACCATGTGAGTCTGGAGTAAACAAAACTCTAAGCTCAAGTCAGAATGAGAATTTGGAGTAGTGAAAAAGAGGAGGCTGCCCCCGAATACTGAGGAGCATAAAAAGCACGCAGCCTGTCCTTGTTTGATCAATTATTGCGTATTTAGCAAGGGTGAAATTCACCACTTAGGAGAGATCGAATATGCTGCTTGCTCTTCATTACCGAGCATGGCTGTACAGGTCCAGACTCAGGACATATGTTACTATTACCAGATTAGGGTTTCAACCTGATCCCCCAGCTAGCCAGGTTTGGCCACCTATCCTGAACAAGCCAATTAAAAGAGCCAAATTAAAATGGAGATTTATTCAAAGTGGCCACAATGGAAAGAGGGACAAAGGAAATAAGTGACCACTGCATCCAAGTTTGATTTCAAATTCCATACATGAGGGTACATAAAAAAAGAAAAGATATGCATAGTTGAATAGTTCAGACAAAGGTGTGGCCTCTGCCCATGGCCGTCTCAGCGCCAAGTTTCTATGAAATCATCTAATAAGTTGCAAAATTCTTCACAAAACATAAGGTCTTCCTCTGGATGTGCCTGGGATTTTGGCTATTTCTTCTCCCAGCTGGAGATTCCTAGGGAAATTCTTTTAGAAGCCTGATAGCCAAAGAGGGGGTCATAAATGGCTCTTTAGAGAACTGGTTCTCAACCTGTGGGGCGTGACCCCTTTGGGGTTCAAACAACCCTTTCATAGGGGCTACCTAAGACTATCAAAAACACACATATTTACATTATGATTCATAACAGTAGCACAATTACAGGTATGAAGTAACAACAGGCAGAGGCAGGCGGATTTCTGAGTTTGAGGCCAGCCTGGTCTACAAAGTGAGTTCCAGGACAGCTGGGGCTACACAGAGAAATCCTGTCTCGAAAAAAAAAAAAAAAGATTAGGGGTCACCACAATCTGAGAAACTGTATTAAAGGGTCCCAGCATTCTAGACTTAGATTGTAATCATCTCTGCCAGAGAAGCTGACTACATGGTGACAGTTAATAGGCAACTACTCATGCCAACAGGGCTCCTTCATATGTAAGGTGGATGTCCCCAGGTCATTGATATTATCAGAAGTAAAGTCAATGGACCCAAAGGTTATGAAGAACCATTGAACCTAAGGGGAAAGACGGGCCAAGGAGCCCCAGGGGAGTGGACATCCAAGCACCCTGTTTCCTGAACAGAGACCAGATGCTACTCCTGATTTGGTTGTTAAGAGGCTATTTTAGGGGACTCGTGTGGTGTTTTCACACCTCCTCTCTTCCAGTTCAAAACTGCATTTATTAAACAGGAACAACACTTAGCACCAATAGGGAAACAGCATTGTGCTGTCGCTCCTCCCCTTGCCCGCCTCCTCAATGCACCTGCCAATCTCAGCTTGTAACGCCCACAGGAAACCCATGGTGAAAGACCATCGACATCTAGTTAAGCAGTTGCGCTCAGAACAAGGGAGGCAACAGAAAGCAAATCTCAGTCCTAAGCAAAACCATGTCCAACCCCTCAGTAGCAAGACAACCCCTCAATGATGCTCGATTCTCAAAGGCACTCTGCATTCATTAGCAGTGTTAAACTCATAACCAAAGCCCAGCCATCAACAACCTATAAAATCCACAGCAGCTGGGCATGGGTGGCACACACCTTTGATCCCAGCACTCTGGGAGGCAGAGGCAGGCAGTCCCCAGGTCAGCCAGGGTTCCATAGTGAGACCCTGTCTCAAACCAAACATGCAAAACAAAATAAGACCAACAACAACAATCCCACAACAGATGTATAAAAACCCTAGGTCTTGCTTGCTTGCTTCTTGGTGTTGTTTTGTTTTATACACTTTATTTTATGTGCATGCATGCATGCTCTGTGTGTGTGTGTGTGTGTGTGTGTGTGTGTGTGTGTGTGCGCGCGCGCGCACTCGCACGTGCACATGTGCTCACCAGTGTTGCTTATATGTATACTTCCACATGAGCGCACGAGTGCACATTAGTGTGTGAGTACTGGTTCTCCTGTTGTTAGGACAGCTAGTTCTTCTAAGGCTCTTTCTTTATCTTCCCTTTCAGAGTAGTTCTGGTTAGAACCAGGACTCATCCAGATCAACACACTGACCCTTCGAAGGGCATCCTGGAAGGCTAGAGCTCAAAAGGACTTAGAGAGGGAAGGACCTGAATCACTGCTGTGCAATTGGACCCTGAGGTCTGGAGATGGTGCAGAGATTAAGCCACTGAGTGGCTGAGTGGGACCTGCAGCTCGGGTCCAGCTCCTGCTCAGCATGGGAGTGGAGCACAGACACCTGCCTGGAGCTATGTTTGTTACCTAAAAATTCCACCAATGAAAGAAAGTGGGTGGACAGAGTCTCACCTTCTCATTAACTTGCTTTCCTGGATTTGGCAGCACATTGTGTCTTTCCAAACCTTGCTCCTTGGCCTAGTAACAACTTTTTTTTCTTCAAGGTTCCACCTGAAGAAGCAGAGGGGAGTGGAGAAGGTTTATGTAAGTCTTGTGTCTAAACAGGTTGGGAGAAGGACTAGAGAGAGGAGAGGGGTATTGTGATATGAACCAAAGAGCAGCCAGGGTCAGCTAAGGCCATTTGTCTACAAGGATCCCTGGTCAAAAGGGGGGATCTCTTTTTGCTTCAGGAGATGCCACCCAGGCTGGGTAGGTTCTATAGTTTAACCTCTGAAAACTCCAGCTTGCTTGGGCTAATGAGACCTGGAAATGTTACACAACACCACAGCACAAAAACAAAGCTGCTGGTGACAGGAGACACAGAGATGAATTGTTGGGTCCCATGGAAAACTCCAGGATTCCCACCCAGTCTGGCAAAAATGTAGCTTGAAGCCTGAGGCTGGAGGAAGTCTAGAAATTTCCAGCTCCATAGGGACTTCTTGACCCTTGGTCTGAACCTGCCCCAAACCGAGACACTTTATATCTCATGCCAGCCTAATCCTCCTGAAGTATGTTTTCATCTCGCCCCTCCCTGGACCAGGTCCCTCCCTGGCTCCTCGGGGCCTCCTGCTTCAAGTCTCAACTTTGCTGCCCCATGCCAGGCTCACCATCATCCATTTAGCCCTGCCTTCTTCCTGGTTCACATCCCTTCCCTCCCCTACACACTCTGCCTAAATCATACACAACTGCATCCTCAAATAGTTTCTCTGCTCATTCCTAGCCCTGGTACTCCTCCCCCCTCTTATATTCAGAAAACCATGTCTTCTCTCTGTCTATAAACAACCTATCCATCATAGCGTGTGTCTAACTAACTGGTAACTATTGACCCATAACACTAACTCTGATAGTAAAGCACAGATGTGAGATGCTAACAACTCACTGGACTAACCCTTAACACATTCACGGTACTAATGACCCTGTGAGTTAAGGACTTTGATTATCCTCCTTTTCCATCTCTGAACATAAGAAAGGGGATATGGCCTTGGCCATGGTAGGACCTCTCAGATTTGGTGTCTGTTGAATATAAGAGGCCTTCAGTGGTCACAGGAGAAGAGACAGCCCTACCCCATCCTCGGCTGTGGGGCCTTTAAGACTTCTCACCACCTTGCCCTCAAATAATTTTTCTCTGCACAATGCCATAGTCCAGGAAAGGCAGAATTTGGCCTGAAAGCAAGAGCTTAGGAAAATCTGTGTTCAGCATCTGAAGTACCCAGTGCCTTCTCGGGGTATCTTAGACAGTGCATATGCATATCCCATCTTAAAGGCATGTGTACGCATTCAGTTAATATTTAATGCCCTCCACTTGAGAAGAACCCATAGTTCCTGATGCGCTATTTTGTAGTTTTGTTGTGAATAATTGTCAAGTCCCCCCAAAAGTAGAAGCACCTTATAAACCCCTAGATTCTACAAGAATCAGTGCACAGCCAGGTTTGTTTCACCTGTGCCCTTTGACACGAATACCCCACTCCAGACCCTGAGAGATTTGTGCACAAAACCCTACTCACTACATCATCTCAAGGTGAGGATATCTGAAGAAGAAATGAAAAGTTTATGTGAATTGAACTTTCCCCTAATGAACAGTGGAGCTTAGGAAAGAGAAACAAACACACAAGGGATGGACAGAAAACACATCCACCCTGCTTAAATTGCTTCTCGACGTCATGTCTCCCTACTTTATTCTTTCCTTTTTCCTTTTCTCCCACATGTGTATGCTTGTGGGCTGTGTATGCATGCATGTGTATGGATGTGGATACTCCTTCATGCCCAAGCAAATGTGGATGTGGGAAAGAGAGATTGGCACTGGATGTCTTATTGCCTCCATCTTATTCATTGAAACAGGGTCTCCAGCTGAATCTGGAGCACTCTGATTTTGCTAGTTCAGCAAGCCACCTTGCCCTGGAGCTCCCTTTGCCTCTGCCTAATTAGTATTGGTATTATTGGTGGGCTGCCATGCTCATCTGGAATGTATATGATCTTGAAGTTCTGGTTTCCAGTCCTCCTGTTTGCTTAGCAAACAATTTATGTACCTAGCCACCTCTCCAGGCCACGGGTTATTCTGTATCGTCGTTGTTGTAGACATTGCCCTGTGCCTGACAGTATTAATGGTCTCATTTGTGTTTGCCTTATGAACTTTCCTTGCGTTGAGAGCACCCAGTTAGCCAGATCCCTTTTCTCCCCTTACTACACACAACCCCAGGTTTCATGTGGCTCCGTGTGGTTTACCATCCTCCCATCTTTCCATCTCAGTTCCCTACCTTCCTTCCAAGCAAATCTCTAGTAATGTTCTAACTTCCTTTTCTTGGCTCCTGGCATGCAGAGGTGAAGTGGAAGCACCTACCAGGCAAGTGAGGGTGGGAGCACCTCTCAGTCCATGAGTGAGGACTGAGAGAAGCCATCCCGGAGGGCATGGTGGTGTGATGAGTCTTGGAGGGGAGGAAAGAATTAGCTAGTACAGGAAGGGATGGAAGTACTTGGTGGATGGATGAAAGACATCTGGGGCAAAGGAAACATCTCCAACAAGAAGTAGAAGAAATTTAGGGTTATTGGGGAATGGGAAAAAAGTGCTATATAGCTGGCTCAATGAGTTGGAGTAGATAGAGGGGCAGATAGTGGCGCTTTAAACAACTTCAGTCTTAATACTGATTGGTCTTTGGGAGCTAGATGGAGCAGGGCTAATAGGAGGGAAGAATTCTTCCTATAAGTAACAGCCATGAGGAACTCCCCGACCACCTGTGGTCTCCAAGCCATTTTCATTTTAGACATCAACTTCTATCAGAATCTATTCTGTCATGACCAACATCACAGTGTCCTCCAAAGATCTGTCCCCGATGAAGAACTGACCTGACATCTAAGACTATCACCCATGGCATGCATATCTATTTAGTCTGCAAACACCTGCTTTCCCAGAAAATGTTTTCAAAACAGAAACGAGCCCAAACATTATTCTTACACATTTGCTTCATTGATGCAACAACATGGAAGGATGTTGGTATAAATAACTCACTTTAATGTAGGGATTGTTTTTTATCAGGTTGACGGTGATTTGCGGCACACCTGTCGAAAGATATTTAAAACAGATCGCATTCTAGCACAAAGGGCTGTCACATCACTTAGCTGAGACTTTTGAGGCTAGATGAGCAGGAACCAAAATGGAATCTAGGCTGAGTGAATGCCCGCTGAGTCGGGGCAGTGTGTGGACTCACTATGGCCGAACTGGTCTATTCACTGCCTGTGCTTAGCCACTGAAAAGTCTGTACTTTGCTCTGGACTTATTACACTTGGCCGGTTTCAGAGTTCAAAGGCTGGTGGGTAATGTTTTTTATTCTAGGGGTCATGACTTTGAATTGCTGTGAACTATGTGATAGAAAGCTCTGAAGTGGCACAAGTCATTAAATGACCTCTAATGTGCCTCCCTTTTACATAATGCTCCAGTCTTCATGTTATGGGTATCTAAAGCACTTAAATTTATGGCAAGTAAAAAGATTTTTTCTGGACTAAAATTAAACCAAAATTTAATCCACAGGTTAAAATGGACTTGTTTAGCTGGTGGAGGGAGGCATTTGACTGTTGGATCTAGTTTCACACTTGACAAGATTTAAACGCACAACTTCATCTGGGCTTGCGAGACTTAGTTTCAGGGATCAAGAGTCTTCATCCAAGAGAGAGCACTGGGATTTCTCCAGGTCCCCTTCCATCCAGATAATATTTAATTTCTATCCATACCCTTGTTTGAGCCCAGGGTTCACAGAACTGTGCTCCTCCTGTGGCTCATGGGTCTTTTTGTTTTGTTTTGGGTTTGGGGGTTTTTGGTTTGGGTTTTGACTTTTAGGGTTTTTTTTTGGTCTTTGGGTTATTTGTTTGTTTGTTTGGTTGGTTGGTTGGTTGGTTCATTGGTTTGGGGCTCTAACTATATTGTCTTACCTGATGGTTCTTCTCCCTACTCTTGTCTCACCTGGAAGCTCAGCTGTGCCCCTTATCCTAGGGATTAGATCCAATCTTACAAGGGGAGAGCTGTTACAGGGAGATCTTAGAGCCCAGGTTCCCTAGCTTTAAACTCTCCCTTCCCTCAGTCTGTCTCTATGGAGTTTCTGTCTTACCCGGTCATGTTTGACTGTCCAACAGAGGCTCCTAGCATGGTCCCTGTCTGAGTCTGCGCTCTGAGTCTAGGCTGGGCTCCCACCTATGCTTGGACTTTAGGCTTTTAAAGTGTGAGACCTTGAAATTGGTCCTTGCCACCTCCAAGTACTATATCCCTGAGACGAATGCCCCCCGGAGTCTGCCCCCCAAGGATCAACATCTGTGGTTTCATACAGACCTTCAGACCGCATCCGCTTTCCAGTCCACCCAGGCTCGTTGCCTGATAAACACAAGAGAAAGCAAATGCGCATGTCCACCTCTACCTCAGCCTTGGCTGGGTTGTCAGTGCCACATTACCACCTCCTAACTGCTTCTCAATGGTATCTGCTCCATCTCCAGACTCTGATTTCTGATTAGAATCAGAATAGTAACCATGTCTGTCACGTGACCTTTGGGTTCTCAGAACCCTCAAAGCCACCCTAGCATCTGGGATAGTCTCTTACTCTGAACTCTGAACTTGACTTAAATGTAAAGACATACCCAACAGTGACGGTCCTGGACTCCTGACTAGGACCAGTGCTCTTCCTGGGTGAAGCGGGATTACCAATATTAGTGTCTCTTTTATTTGCCTCTGAAGAAAATAGCTGTTCCATGAGGCAATTTAACAAATTGCATTTATAAAAGCAAGCAAATTAAGATTTTTTTAAATTAAGTTATACACTAATCAGTGTGTTTTACATTGTCATGCAAATTTAATAAGTTCTGTGTCAGTGATGTTAAGCAGGTTACTGCATTATAGACTTCTTGGGCCCTTTAATATACAGCTGGGAAACATTGAAATGTTGGTAATGAAGGGTGGTGAGGGGCGTCAGCAAATAAAATACTTGTACACAAGCCCTCAGACTTTAGCTCACTTCCTAGAAGCTAAGAAAGGTAAGAGAGAACTGACTCACAAAGCTGTCCTTTGGCCTCTACGCATATGCAGTGGCAGGCACACATCCTACCTCCAACTATCACAAATAAAATACCAGCAGTAGGTTGGCAAAGACAGTCAGGGGTGTAGTTGTTTTTCAAGTATATTGGCCTATTGACGGTTTTCTTGGGGTACACTGTATATTTTACCAGAAGTTCCATGAAAACAGATACTGTGCTAACCTTCATTCTCTGATACAAACTGGAGCTGCGTCCATCAATAAAAACTTGACTGAGAAGGAGAGTCAGGTTGGGGAATAGTCGGGGCTTTTCTAAACATTAAATGAAGTAGTACTCATCAGGGATGCACAGACTGTGGGTTCAGTCCCCAACGCTGCCATATTGAGAAAAAAAATTATGCTCAGAAGCAAACTCTGAATGAATTAGAGACTTAAAGGTAACACCACAGATGATAAAATTTTAGAAGAATACAGAGGGGGAAAGAGCTTTGCCTTTATTCTTGGCTACCATTTCATGGATACATCACCAAATGCACAGGCAACAGACGCAAAAGTAGACAAGGGGGACCCCATCTACATAGTTCCGTTTCTATTGCTGTGATAAAATACCGAGTACAAGGCGATTTATAGGAAGAAGATTTTATTTGCCTCATGATTTCCAGAGGGATAAGCGTCCATGATGGTGTGAGGCACGGCAGCAGTCGGGCATGGTGAAAGGAGCAGAGATCTGAGAGCCATGTCTCGGACCACAGGCACAAAGCAGCAGGTATGAACTAAACATGTGGGAAGCTATCTGTTCTCAGAGTTCACTCCCAGTGATACATTTTCTCCAACAAGCTTGTGGTATCCAAACCTCCCCCCAAAACACCACCAACTGGGCACTGTACTGGCTGGTTTTGTGTGACAACTTGACACAGCTGGAGTTATCACAGAGAAAGGAGCTTCAATTGGGGAAGTGCCTCTATGAGATCCAGCTGTGGGGCATTTTCTCAATTAGTGATCAAGGTGGAAAGGCCCCTTGTGGGTGGAACCATCTCTGGGCTGGTAGTCTTGGGTTCTATAAGAGAGCAGACTGAGCAAGCCAGGAGAAGCAAGCCAGTAAGTAACATGCCTCCATGGCCTCTGCATCAACTCCTGCTTCCTGACCTGCTTGAATTCCAGTCCTGACTTCCTTTGGTGATGAACAGCAGTGTGGAAGTGTAAGCTGAATAAACCCTTTTCTCCCCAACTTGCTTCTTGGTCATGATGTTTGTGCAGGAATAGAATCCCTGACTAAGACAGGAACCAGGCATTCAAATGCCCAGGCCTGCAGGGAACACTTCTCATTCAGACCAATATAGCATCACAGAAGAAAAGAAAACATTAACAGAAAAAAGAGACAACTCAGGAAAAAGGATAAAAATATTACAAACCATCCAGCCACTAAGGGGTTAATTATCAAAGTATATAAGGAACTCCCAAGATGTAATAAAATCCCCAAACTTTCCAAACAGCAACACATTTACTATCCTGACATTAAAAGAGGCTGAAAAATTGAGTAGAGCTGACTGATACAGCTCAGAAGTAATGCTCTTGCCTGGCATGTACGAGGCCCTGGGTTCAACCCTCATTACTATAGAAAGTGGAGAAGGGAGGAATAGGGGGTAAAATAATTAAAGTATTTGTACAAGGAAGTCATATGAGTGACCCACAAGAATATAGTCACTGACATCAGAAAGATGCAAATCAAAACCAACATGAAATATTGCTTTACATCTGTCACAGCTACCATTACGAAAATAAAGTTGTTGTTGATGATGACGATGATGGTGATGATGATGATAAACCAGTATTAATGAGGATATGGGGAAACTCCAAGCTTTTTGAACAACTGACAGAATGTAAAATGATATGCCATGTCAAAAGAGTATAGAAGGTTCTCAAAACTACATCCAGAAGATGATGGCTCAGTGGCTAAGAGCACTATCTGAACTTCCAGAGGACCTACGTTTGGTTGCCAGCACCAATAAAGCAGCTCGAAACAGCCTGTAACACCAGTTCCAGGAGATCTAACACCCTCTTCTGACCTCTGCAGGTAGGTACTGTACACGTGTGGTATACGTGCATGCTAACAAAGCACCCATACACACAAAATAAAAATAACTATTTTTTTCAAAATTAAAAATTGAACTCTTACATGATCTAGTATTCAAAAGAATTTTACCCAAAAGAACCAGTCAAAATATCACAAACAGACATTTTCACCCCATACTCATGGTAGCTCTATTCACAGTAGCCAACTTAAGGAAACAACCTGTATGATCCCTCATAACAAATGAGCAAAGAAAGTATGTGCATGTGTATGTGTCTGTACACATGCACATGAAAATTATTCAGCCTTAACATTATGAATATTTCTGTAATACATGAGAACGTAGGTAAACTTTAAAGACATGCTAAGTGAAATAACTCTATCATAGAAAGACAAATGCCACACCTGTCATTTTATATGAGATATCAAAACAAGTAGTCAATTTGTATTAACAAAGTGTACAAAGATAGTTCCTACCAGGTAGAGCTAATGACCCATGGGAATTACTAAGTTTATTAGAACAAATAAGTTCTAATATACACTGTGATGGTTAGCCTTAACTGTCAACTTGTCACAACCCAGAATCACCTGAGAAGAGTCTTGGTTGAGAAATTGCCTAGATCCTGCGAGTATGTCTGTGGGAGACTGTCTTGATTGTTGATTGATGTAGGAGGACCCAGCCCACTGTGGGCAGCAACATTCTCTATGCAGAGGGTCCTCAACTATTTTATGGCAGGGGAAAAACAGAAGCAGGCAGTCAGCATGCAGGCAGCAGGCATCCATTCATTTTTCTCTGCCCTTTACTATGCGTGTGATGTGACTATGCTTGAGTTCCTACCTTGCCTTCTCATAGACTGTCTACAACCTGGAACTGTAAGCCATAATGAGCCCCCTTCCCTTCCCCAAGTTCTGTTTGGCCAAGGTGTTTTATCACAGCAACATAAATGAAGTAAGAACAGGACTATTTTAAGTTTTGTAAGAGTGTAGACTTCAGCCGGGCGTGGTGGCATACACCTTTAATCCCAGCACTCGGGAGGCAGAGGCAGGTGGATTTCTGAGTTCGAGGCCAGCCTGGTCTATAAAGTGAGTTCCAGAACAGCCAGGGCTATACATAGAAACCCTATCTCGAAAAAAAAAAAAAACAGAGAGAGAGAGAGAGAGAGAGAGAGAGAGAGAGAGAGGAGTGTAGACTTCATGCAAACATCTACTCAGCCCAGATAAAGCACCAATGTCAGACTAAAGAAACTATCCTACCAAAGTGTCCATTCAAAAGCCAATGTGTTTATCTGGATTACTTACAGAATTATGGGCAAGAAATTACTTACAGGAACATTGGACAATACAAATACAATACTGCATTACTCAAAAACCCTGAGTATAGGTGATGATTCATGAAGGCTGTATCCCAAGAGCTCTCTACATGATTTGCAAACAACACAACAGACTGGAGAGATAATCCTGTCTCCACAGAGGTCCTTACTATTTATATAACCTTGGGAAGAGAGGGGTGTAATTGTCCTATTGTTGTGACAAAATATCATGACAAGAACAACTTATGGAATTAAGAGTTTATTTTTAGCTTTTGGGTCTGGAAGGAGAAGAGTCCATCTGCAAGGGACAGGCATAGTGGCAGGAGCAGGAAACCAAGAGAGAGACTGACTACATCTCCAACCACAAACAAGCAGTAGAGAGGGAGCAAATGGTAAGTGGAGTGGGGTTATATATTCTGAAAGCCATCCCCCAGTGACATACTTCCTATGGCAGGACTGACCATACCTCCCAAACCTCCCCAAATAGTGCCCACAATTGGAGACCAAGTGTGCAATGCCTGAGCCTGTGGGGGGCATTTCTCATTTAAATTAAGCTTACCTTTATCCAGTGTAGTGGTTTGAATGAGATGTCCCCCATGGTCTGGGCAGTTAAATACTTGGTCCCTAACTGATGGGTGTATGTGGAGGCTTAATAGGTGTGACGTTGCTGGAGGAATACATCACTAGGGATGGGCTTTAAGACCTCAAGATTTGTGCCATTTCAAATTTAGCCTCTCTGCTTGCTGTTTATTGTTCAAGACATGCGCTCTCAGCTGCTGTTGCAGCCACCGTTCCTGCCTCCAGATATGATGCCCCACCATGATGGCGCTGGACTCATTCCTTTATAAGCCCCACATAAACCCTCCCAAAAGCTGATTGTGTTTATGGTGTGTTATAAAAGGAACTAATACTCCCAGCGATCCTGCTCCTGGATATTTGTCAAAGAAATAAAAATCCATGTCAATACCGTTCTTATGTGGTCACAGCAGTGTTATTTGTAAATAGCTTCCATTAGAAATGATCCAAACGCCCTTCAAGGTGAGGATGCCTAAACAAACTATGCTACATTCACATCAACGAGGAAAAGCCAGTCTCTGGAGGTTACATGGTATGTGATCCTGTTTCTCAACACTCCTGGACATGTGTCCAAAGGGAGGAGCAAATTTATGTGTGGGTGTACATAAGTATGTACATGTGTGTAGGTGGAGACCAGAGGAGACCTTGAGTATTCTTCCTCACATGTTACGCACCTTGCTTCTTGAGACAGAATCTCTCATTGGCCTGGGCTCACCAAGTAGGGCTAAATGTGAGAAAAGGTAGCATTTGGCTTGCTACAAATCCCAGTGGTTCACCGTTTCTGTCTTCCCAGGGCTAGAACTACCAGTGTATGCTACTACCCAAGCTTTTTCTCATGGGTTCCTGGAACCCAACTCTGGTTCCTGTGTTTCCTTGGATGGTACATTCACCCCAGATCTCATTGATGTAAGACTCTGTAAGTGACAACTGTGTGGAAGAGTTGCCATGTCTGGTGGTGAAAGGGAGGGTACAATTGTGAACAAGAGTGTCCTTAGGGACATTTCATAGTGCTATTT
Organism: Mus caroli; assembly: GCF_978045245.1. Taxonomy (NCBI): domain Eukaryota; kingdom Metazoa; phylum Chordata; class Mammalia; order Rodentia; family Muridae; genus Mus; species Mus caroli. The sequence goes on from NW_028227273.1 coordinate 51,697,347, forward strand.
CCAGATGGTAGTGGTGGGTACAGGAATCAGTACATCTGATGTTTAAAATATATCAGAAAAGTGTGTGCAGAAACCAGTGTGAACCACCTAGCTAGCATCCATGTTTGCTTGGTAATATAATAATGTCTATCTCCTGGTTTTGATTATATCTAAAGCTAACTTACTTGGGGGAAACTGGAGGAAAAGAAAATGTGAACGTTATAGTATTGTTAAACTTAATGTGTTTTAAGTTATTTCAAAAATTTAAAAAATAATCCAACTATCAATGTCAGACATGATGATGTGTGTCTAGAATATATCACTGGGATGGTTAGGTCAGGGAGTTCATTAGTCCAAGGATAGCCAGCCTTCCTACCACATGTAAAAAAAAAATAATAATTTTTTTTAACTAAGTGTCCAGCAAGCCCAGTCATTGACAGCCTGGGATTGATCCTTGGGTGGGTAAAGAACCAACTCTTCAATGTTGTCTATGATCTCCACATCCTGTTTGTAGCACATTCGTTTGCATACACACATAACAAATATACTTTACATTTTAAACGTATGTCAGTAAGGAAGGACTGGAGAGATAGTCCAGTGGTTAAGAAAGGGCTGGAGGCATTGTCTGGTAGTTAAGAATGCTTATTGCTCTTATGGAGGACGGGGGTTCAGTTTTCAGTGCCCACAGACAGCTCATAGTTTCCGAGGCTCCCTTGAGAAGCTGTCTTCTGTTCTCCATGAGCTCCTGCAAGCACATGGTAAGCATAAACGCATGCAGGTACATAAACACATTTGTCTTAGTCAGGGTTTCTATTCCTGCACAAACATCAGGACCAACAAGCAAGTTTGGGAGGAAAGGATTTATTCAGCTTCCACATCCACATTGCTGTTCGTCACCAAAAGAAGTCAGGACTGGAACTCAAGCAGGTCAGGAAGCAGGAGCTGATGCAGAGGCCATGGAGGGGTGCTGCTTACTGGATTGCTCCCCTGCCTTTCTTTCTAATAGAATCCAGGACTACCAGCCCAGGGATGGCACCACCCACAGTGGGCCCTCCCACCCTTAATCACTAATTGAGAAAATGCTCCACAGCTGGATCTCATGGAGGCATTTCTTCAAGGGAGGCGTCTTTGTCTGTGATAACTCAAGCCACACAGAACCAGTCAGTGCAATATGTGCATACATTTTTTTTAAAAGATACCTTTTTTAAAAAATCAATAAGGAGGAGTATGGTTGAGTCAAGGCAAAAGGTTCCAGGCAGGCAAGAGTCAAGTCACCTCACTTGCCACTTGCCATTTTATGATCTTGAGTCAGTCAGTTCTACAGATATTCTTCCTGGCTCCACCCTGTGCTAGCTGTATAATGCTGGGGCCATCACAATGCGTGTCTCAGATTCCTCATCAACAGAGTGGAAATAGTGCCTGTTCCTATAGCACAGGCTTCAAGTGAGACTGAGCAATGAGCACCCCCGGAGCCTTTGAACATTTGCTCAGAGAATGAGCTCCACCTGAGGTTGCACTTGGCCTGTCTTCTGCAAAGCTGCCACATGCCTGGGCCTCGTATCTCCTGATGATGGTTCATGATGAGCCTGGAAACAGGGGACAGCCACAGTAGAAAAGCTATGGCCTCCTTGCTTATGTGGTAGAGCCCACAGAACACCTACAGTTCACTTTAGAGCACTGGTTCTCAACCCGTGGGGGTCACGACCCCTCTTGAGGGTTGCATATCAACATTTACCTTATGACTTATAACAGTAGCAAAACTACAGTTATGAATTAGCAGCGAAGTAATTTTATGGCTGGGGGTCCGCCTAACACGGGGAACTGTTTTAAAGGGGCACAGCACTAGGAAGGTTGAGAACCATTGCTTTAGAGTCTAATGTTAAGCTGGCATCAAGCTTTTTCTTATCGTGGTCAAAGCTCTGAAGAGGATAGAATCGCATCGATCAGTTCCTGACTTTTGATGCGACTTATCATTGAAATTACTAGGCTTACACTAGAAAATTTTATATCCCTTTTCTTTGAGTTGTATTTGGTGTCTGGGTCTTCAAATACTTCTCTGGAATGTAACCATTATGCTTGGATATAATTAATTACTGTTTCCATATTTCTCATCACTTACCATCATTATAAGAACGTCTCTCTTCGTGTCTCTGGCTATGTTGTGAACTTCTGGCAGTCAGGAGCTTGCATTCACTCAGTTATTCAGCCTATAGCGTAAGTACATTTCTATACTTTGCTCTGGATGTCCAGGACGGAGCCTTGAACAGAGAGCTTCTCTTTCCTCATCAGCAGTTTCAATGCTCCATCAAATTCTCCCCATGTCTAGCCCCTAGCCCAGAACCTAGTAGCTGTTCAGATGCCTCAGACTAAGTGGAAGAACTCATCTGTGTTTCTGTGGATGGGTGTGTGTAGGGGTGCCCCGCCACAGGGTACAGCTACTTGGGGGGGACAGAACGCGGGAGTTTTGACCGAGTTTACCCCACACTGTCACCAGGCTGGTGTTGGTCTACGTGGCGCCGTGGAATACCGCTCCCAGGATGGGAAGCACAGTTTGAGATCCCAGAACAGCCGCATTTGGCTTGGTGGTCCCCGGGCCTACAAGGAGGCCCCGGCCGTTTGGTTCTCGGGCTCTTGGACACCCAGGCACACTGAGAGCCACAAAAGAGCTGAGAACAGAGTGGGGGCCAGCGGGCTGGATCTAGCCCAGGGCTGAGGGGGAAAAGAGAAGAGCTCTGGCTGTGTCCCACGGGGAAAGAGTCCTTGGCTTGTCTGTGGCGGCAAGCTTGAGCTTGGTGGCAGCCATGGCTGGGAGAGCAGAGAGGTCTTCTACGAGAGATTAGATGGCGGCTCTGTAGACAAAGAAGGTCTTCTCCATAGCAGATCCCGGTGAAAAGTAACCATGGTTTTAAGGCATTTATTGTCCTGGTGAAAGGTGGATGAGTAAAACCGTACCCCACTTCTCAAGGATGGCCTGAAGTTAAATACCTTTTTTTGCAGGGAGGAGCGTCTGGGAAGGAGAGTTTATTGGCTAAGTTCTCCAGGCCTTTAGGTACCTCATTAAAATAGAGATGTGTCTTGAGGCTAGGTGACCATGGGTCACGTCCTCTACCTGTGTGTGTGTGTGGGGGGGGGGGGCAGTGGCTTGCGGTGTTGCCCTTACATGACTGATGGCCACAAATCTATGGAGGGCTGTGGCCTCGTGCATGAAGCCTGGTACCTAAGAACCAGGCAAACTCCAACCATCCCTTTAGGGTCAGTGGGGTTTCTAGCCTTAGCTCAACCAGGAACCAGGCTGCCTTTCACCATCCTACAGGTGTGCTGCATTCAAACAAACGGACAAAACGAGATGTGAAATCCACGTGTCTATACTTATGGAAATAACTGTCATGTGATCTTGAAAATGAACTTGCTGTCCCATGTTCCTTCTCTGTGAGATCTCCCATTTGACATTATGCAGTGGATGAGGCAGAGGATGACTGAGTAGGAGAATGCTAACGAACACGGAACAGGCACATCTCCAATGGAGGGTTAGAGGACTGTGTGTGATACAATATATTTTTTAAATATTAAATATATATTTAAATAGATAATACTTAAGCATATTTATGTATAATACATAAGTATATAAACATATTTAAATATGATATATGTATATATGTATATATATACATATGTATATATGTGTGTATATATATATATATATATATATATATATATATATATAGTGTGTGTGTGCGCATGTGTGTACGACAACTCCAGAAATTTTTCATGTTTCTCCTCCCAAAGACCTTAAATATGAGAGATTTCTGTCCTAAGAAATAGATATTTGAGCCCCAACATAATTAGTGTGACTCACTTTTTTTTAAATGTTGAGTTTGAACCCTCTCCATTTGGACTTTTGTTTGTGTTTGTTTGGGAGAAATCTTAATCTCTAGGGAGATCCTAGAGAGCTGGAGAGACAGCTACTTGTAAGAGACAGAGCAAAGCTGGCTCCTTGGAAAGATTCCCAAAACCCTTTCTCACGAAGCTACAGCCATCATCTCAGGTCTGATTCATATAGGTCTTGCTGTCTTGTGGTACTGTGAATGAGAGCCTTGTAGGCTCGGTGGTGGTTTGAATGAACATGCTCTGCATGTTTGAATTCTTGATCTCTAATTGATGGAACTGTTTGGGGAAGGATTAGGAAATGTGGCCCTGTTGGAGGAGGTGCATAACATGGAGCGTGGTTTTTGTTTTCAAAAGCCCTGTCTCACTCTGTCACCATCTTTCAGGCATGATGTAAGCGCTCAGCTACTGCTCCATGGCTATGCCTGCCTGCCACCACCATGCTTCCTGCCATAGTGGTCATAGAGTAACTCTGAAATTATGTTTTATAACGTTTTTATAAGCTGTTCATAAAATTTATTTAATGTATATGAGGGCTCTGTCTTCATGAATGCCTGCAGGCCAAAAGAAGTTATCAGATCCCATTATACATGGTTGTGAGCTGCCATGGGGTGCTGGGAATTGAACTCAGAACCTCTGGACGAACAGCCAGTACTCCTAACCACTAAGCCACCTTTCCAGTCCCCTATAAACTGTTTATAAATTGATCAATTAAATGCTTCATTTTTTATAAGCTGCCTTGGTCATGATCTTCACAGCATTAGACAAGCAACCAAGAAGGGATCAAGTATTTGAATGCCTGATCCCTAGGAAGTACTGCTTGATGAGGAGGTACAACCTTGCTGGAGGAGGCAGATCACTTTGAAATGTTATATAGCCTCACCACTTCCAGCTCACTTTCTCAGCTTCTTGTTGAGGCTTAGCTTTCTGTTCCAGCTGCCTGCTGCCATCTCTTCGCTGTCTTTATGGACTCTCTCACCCAAAGTGGGAGCTCAAATTCTTTTTCCTTAGATTGCCTTGAGTCGTGATATTTTGTCATAACAGCAGGAAAGTGACCAATTCATAGCCCAGGGGTACAGTTCAGAAGTAACCCCAAAGGGCATGTGTTTAATCTTTGTGAACAGTTTACTATTTAGAAGTAGCAGACACTTTAAGAGGTGCAGCCTAATGGAGGGAAGTTGATTAACTGGGGAAATACTCTTCTAGGGTATACTGAGATTCTGGCCTTTCTTGTCTCTTCTATTCTGGTTGGCAAGATAAACAGGATTCCTCTGCCAGGCAGCCTCACTGTGTATTGTGTGACTTTTCCTGGAGAGACACAGAAAATGTCTATTTGCCTCAGATAGGGCACTGACAATGGAACAAAGAAACGATGCTTCTTGTGTCCAGATGAATTTCTTGCGGTTACTTATAGAACTATGAGTAGCCCAAATACAACTGCTCGTGAAGAAGCCCACCCTTGAAAGCTACATCCCTAGAGCTCTCTGCACAAATGCCAAATAGTTGGGCTTCGAGGAGTGTCCTTTCTTTTTGTACTGTTGCTGCTGTTATGCAATCCTGCTGGAGGAGGGGTAGGCTTTGTGTGTCCAAAGTTCTATGTCTTCCTTGAGCACCTTCCTACCTTATTATTATTTAGGCACAGACTCTCATGGACCCTGGAGCTAGCAAGCCAATAAACCCCTGGGATCCTGCTGTCCCTGCCTCCGCAGCACTGGGAGCATGCATAGGGCATGCAGCACTGCACCTACCTTATTTTCTAACGTGGGTGCTGAGGATCTGAACTCCTGTCCCCGTGCTTCTGCTGCAGGCACTTTTACCAAGCCCAGCCCCAACCAGTTGTAAGTTTTGACCAGATTTGCTTGGTTCTGGATGTTTCTTCAGCTCATCAAAGTGTGTTTCTTTCCCTCCTGGGAAATGAGTGATCGACTCCTGTGTTTGTTCTGCCCCTTTCCTGAAAGGTAAAGCATGATCCCAGGCTACCCAGTTTCACGGGGAAAAACAAAAACCCAGCAGTGCCCGTATTACCCAAGAGCTTGGCAGAAACACAGGATGCCAGCTGCCCTTTCCCAGAAGAGGACTGGAGAGTCTGCCTGTGAGCAGGACCTCCAGGTGTCTCATTTGCACATTAGAAGGGTAGACAAGAGGCCTCTGAGGGTGCAGGTCTAACCAGCTTCCCTTAGCTGTTCTCGTCCCCACTGTCAGGAATGGAAATTCTCTAAAGATAGTTTTCTAAGTGTGGTCCAAAAACCTGCAAGGGCTTCATTTTTGAATTTCACCACAAACCTCTCCAATCAGATTGTGGGAATCAGCCTTTTTTAAAGAGAACAAGCTGCTCACTCCCGGGTGACTTATTTACATGAAAGTTGGAGAACCACAGATGCCCGCCCAGCTCCTCTCCTTGAAGCAGTCTCTCCTTGAAAAGCAGCCCTATCTAATTGAGTTCAGCCTAAAACAGCCCACAGGATCTATATTACTCTCTGAAGAAAATGGAATCGTCTTGTTAGATTAAAGGAGCTCCGTTTTATGCTTGGCATTCATTTCCATACCCACTAGTCATTTGTCTCTAACTCCATTCCCCGGAAGATAAATTCCCAGTTACCCTGATTCAGTGACACCCCTCCTCCCCATACATAACACTTGTTACGACTAACTTTTTTTTTTGCCTCTGTAACTTGCTTGCACAGATACCCCAAGATTGTTTTGAGTTGCCTCAACCACTTAATTTGTCAAAATAGAACAATTGTTACTTGCTTGCATAGATATTGAAGGTCTTTGTGTGGTATTCTCCTTTTAAAGTCCTTCCCCGTATCCCTTCTATCCCTTCTGTGCAATAATCTCGAAGTTGGCTCAGAGATTACTCATCCAGCTAGCAGCTAATCGACAAATCTTTTCATTATAATTGGATCGAGTCTGTAGTCTTTTCCCAGGGGTCACAAACTCCTTCTTAGTCCTTCAAATGGGTGAAGAGACTCCTTCTCCTGCCTGCCCGCATGACATGGTTGGTGAAGAGACTCCTTCTCCTGCCTGCCCGCATGACATGGCAATTGCTTCAGTTTCTTATTCTTCTGGTTGCTCTCTTGTCTCCTCCGCCCTCACACTAGCAGCCTTCCTTTTCAGCTGTCTATACTCCTCAGAGGAAGAAGCACAAGCCAGAGACGACCTTTCTATGGTACAAATGGTGCTATCATTAGCTTTAATCAGAAAGTCGCATATTTTAGGATTTATGCTGGATTTTTGTTTTATTTCAGTTGTTTGGTTTGGGTTTTTTTTTTTTTACAGCATCTCATGTGTCCCAGGCTGGTCTCCAACTTGCTATACACCCAAAGATGATTTTGAACTTCTTATCTTTCCTGCCTTCACCTCTGGAGTGAAAGAATTGGGAGACATGCAATGTCACACCAAGTTTCTGCAGTGTTGTCGATCAAACGTCAATGAGCTATAACTCCAATAGCTATATGGCTGTTTTGAGACAGGGTCTTACTATGTAGCCCAGGCTAACCTTGAATCCCTCCTCTTTCTCCTCCTCTTCCTTCTCTTCCTCCTCCTCCTCTGTGTTTGTGTGTGCGTGTGTGTATGACCTTGTGCACACATATGTGGAGACTGAAGTTGGACATTGGATGCCTTCTTCCACCATTTTACACCTTATATTTTGAGATGGAGTGACTTGCCTGAGCCTGGTGCTTGCCAGTTCAGCTAGACTGGCCAGCCAGCAAGCCCCAGGGATCTTCCTGTCTCTGTCTGCCCAACACAGAGACTGTAGGTGTACACCACAGAGCCCTATACTTTGCTGTGCCAGGTATCCAAAGGTTCTCAGGCTTGTGTGGCAAAATGGCTTACTGACTGAGCCCTCTCCCCAGGCTGACCATAAGGCCTTGGTCTTCCAGCCTGCAAGTGAGTGCTGGGTTCCAGGTGTGTGCCATCCATCACACTTGACTCTGGGTACTTTAAGAAAGTAGCTGATGGTGCATTGTCTTCTAGGAAAGCTACGCATCATGGGATCACCATATAATGCTAATGTTTAGTTCTCATGCTTACCTTTGTACCACTTACGTTAACTTGCATTTGAACTTTACTCATGACCCAGACAGATTTCACTGCCATGTTTCTGCCCACGGTTTCAGGTGGCAATAGGTTTCTGGTCAGTGATCTTATAAAGAGAATGAACAGTCTTAGATTACAGCCACTCGCTCTACCCTTCTTCCCAAAACATACACCACACGGATTCAAGTCTAGCCTTGTTAACCTTCTCAGTGAGGTCTTAAACACATTCTTTGGTTTTATGCTTCGGATATTAAGTGTCCCCCACAAAGGCTCATCTATTGGAGGTTTGGGCTTCAGCTGGTGGTATATTCGACCATGGATGCGTTCACAGCTGAATAACTATAAGGTAGGGAGGGGGTCCTGGCTAGAAGAAGGTCATTGGACCTGTGCCACTGAAGAGGTATCCTGTCCCAAGACTCTTCCTGTATCTCTCTGCTTTCTGGCCGAAAGGAGGTAAGCAACCTTCCACCATCGTGTCTTCTCACCAGGTTTCTGCTTTACCATCAACCAAAGGCGGCAACAGAGCCAGCCAACTGTGGAATTAAAGCCTTGGAAACCATGAGTTAAGATAAACGTTTCCTCCCTTAAAGAGTTTCTTTTTTTCCTTTTCAGGTACTCTGTTCTAGTGGTAAGAAACCATCTCATATACTTAGCTTTACAAGCCCAATTTCATCTGTAAAATGGGCATAATAATAGGAACCCATTAAGACAAATATAAAGATCCAATAAAGTAATTAAACTTTATATGTTGTAAAATATAAAACCACAAATTTGGGTTACTAATAAAAAATTCCCAAATTGCTAATAAACTATAAACTTAACATACTAGTAATTAATAAGTGGATTGTATGTCTCAGTTCTAAATCTTCTGACACAATGAGAACCTGACAAAACCTGTTTCCTCCCCCATCATAACTGACCCATTCTTGTTTGTTCTTGTTGCTCTGTATGTGTGTGTGTGTGTGATAATTCTTTTTTTTTTTAAATCAGGGTAGCCCTGGCTGTCCTGAAACTCCCAGGCTAGCTTCAAACTCATAGATCCTCCTGCCTCTCTCTTCCAATGGACTAAAGGCATGCACCAACATGGGAAGGGAAACAAGGATGTTCGTCTTGAAAGCTGCCACACAGAGATGCGTGAAACCGGAAGACAGTCCCAGTTGTTGACGTGGGGGTCACAGTATACACAGTATCAGCTTCCAGGTTCTCACAAAAAGAGGAAGTTAAAGTTGCTAGCGTTTGATCATTGGAATTCTGCAGAGGTGGGGTCCAAGCTTAGGAAAACCTGCAGTGAGCTTGAGATAGCCCACCAACCCAGGACCACATCCGCCTCACTGCTGACAAAGCCCTCTGGAGTTGTCAGGGACAGTGAGGTTTTGACTAGAAGCCTGTGAATGTGTGCAGATTGTCCTACAGGTATCAAGTTACCTAAGGTTTAACTCGAAAGACTAGGAAAAGGCTTGGTAGTGCTTATCAGAGCCCTGTGCGGTGAACCTCCAAGTTCCTCTCCAAAAGGGACTTTTGCTAATAATATTCAGGATTTGCAGATTGGACAGGAGAAGGGTTTCAGAACACACATCCTTCCCCAAGATATGAACAGGGCTAGAACCTGAGCAGAGGAAAAGGCGAAAGTTCAGTAGTAAATATACCAAAACCACACAAGTAACAAACACCTAATTTTTATTAATAAATTAGTATACTTGAAGGCATTTTTTTCTGATATCAGTTCCTCACCACTAAGCCCGCCCACACAAAGGCAGCCGACATCCACCTTTGCATTAGAGTCTGACGACTAAGCATCAGAGGGCAGGTAGATAAATGAGAGCATAGTTGAAAATTTATCAGACAAGAGTTCTTACAGCTGCAGCCATTTTTAATGAAAGTGATTGGATGACGAAGAAAACCCAGCAAGGCCTTGAGGGCAGACTGGACCTATTGACTATGTGTATTTTTTAAAAAAGAGAGAAAGAGAAGGATAAAAAAAAAACAAGAAAGATATCTTTCAAAGCAAAGCTGGGCATAAAGTGCCACTGGCACTTAAGGTTGGCTTTCCAAGGTGCAGCAGAGGTGTCCCTAAAAGATGAAGATCGAGTTCTTTGGTGGCCCAGGTGTCAAGCCACTGAAACAGCAAGTCCTGGTGACTTAAAGATTTCATTCTCCAGCCCAGAGCATAGTAGCGTTAAGAGGTGCACAAGTTATCAGGCAGTGTACGGTGTCCAGACGAAAACCATACAATCAGCGCTAGGGAGTATGGTCAAGTTTCAGCCATGAATATGAACTATATAACAAGACATGAAGAAGACAACTCAAAGTCGAATAGAGTTACAGTCATCAACAGGGTCGTAGATTCCCTCCATCTCAAGAATGCTTGTAAAGCACAAACAATAAGACAAATAGCAATAATAATTAAAACAGAAAGAGTAGGTGTGAAGGTTGAAAGACTTATGTCTACTTCTAGGAGTCACAAGATGCCATTAGGTTTTTAAGAAGTTGAGAGTCTCGGGACCCAGCATATGGGAGAAGTCACACTGCGTTTATGTTAAGTTTTTAAAGTGCACAGAATAGTGTTGAAGATATATATAAGAAGGCAAAAATGGAGAATATATGGAACTTAAAAAAAAATTTAGTGGTGGGCAATTTCCAACAGTTATACATTGTAAAGGTTTTATACATTCACTTTCAGGAAGAAAGAAAGAAAGAAAGAAAAGAAAGAAAGAAAGAAAGAAAGAAAGAAAGAAAGAAAGAAAGAAAGAAAGAAAGAAAGAAAGAAAGAAAGAAAGAAACCCAAACTCAAGCACCGGCCATACACTCTGTTAAACACATACATACACACCAAAACACAAAAGTCAGAAACGAAATGAAATCACCCCGCCAGTAGGTGATTCCCAGAATGCAGTGCCCCTGTGTTCTACAATAGGTCAGGAAGATGGCTGTACACAGAGTCCAAGAGGGTCTGGCTGGCTTCTTGGCTCTTGACCCCAATGATCTCGAAGAGGCGGTCCAGTTTGTCCTCAGCCTGGGGAATCTCTTCAATCACCCGCAGCTCCTCGGGGTTCAGGATGTGCAGCATGTCATCAAAGATGGGCTGCAAATCACAGGGGTCCAGGCGGACCTGCCGCAACACTGTGTCCTTCTTTTCTGCAGGAGGGAAGGGAGAAGGAGAGAGAGATGAAAGGGATTGGAGGAGCAGATGAGGGGCTGCTGGCATTCTGAACCTAGTAGGTTTCCCCGAGCGTGAGTGAGTGATCTGGGACATTTTAAATAACACAAGCTTCTTCATTTGCTTGGCACGTAAGACCAAAAAAACAGTATTTGCAGGGATGTGGTGTCCCAATTCTGCAATCCCAGCACTTAGGGGTAGAGGCAGGAAGATCAAGGGTTCAAGATCATCTTCCAACCTAGGCTACAAGAGATTCTAGCACATAAAACAACAACAACAACAACAATAACAAAACAAAAGAAACAACAGAAAAAAAAACAGATCTGCTTAATAGAAATGAAACAAGAAACTACTAGAACTAGATTCATTCGATTTTAATCTTATTTTAAAATGATGTGCATATTATGTATCTGTGTGTGCACATGAATGTAGGTATGTTCATTTATGTGTGTATGTGTTTGTGCATGAGTGAGTTTATGTGCCTCATATATGCAGGCAGTATCCAGGGAGATCAGAAGAGGCTGCCAAATCCTCTGGCATTCCAGGAGGTTTTGCGAGCTGTCTTGTGGATGGTGGGAACTGAACCCAGGTCCTCTGTGTTAGCAGCAAGAGCTCTTAACCACTGCGTGTGTCTCCAGCCCTGGCAATGCCATGCTTCAAAAGCAAAGCAATGAAAGACTAAAGGCCCTGGAAATGAGAAAACGGTGTCCTTGGCTCACACTCTATAGTGCAGAAGAGAGACATCTATTAAAATCACCAAATATTTCCTTTAAAATAAAATATATGTGTTATAAATTAAAATAGAACTACACATTAAATATTATAATATATTATAACTTATAATAAAGTATAATTAAGAAATTGCAATAGGCCGGGCGTGGTGGTGCACGCCTTTAATCCCAGCACTCAGGAGGCAGAGGCAGGCAGATTTCTGAGTTCAAGGCCAGCCTGGTCTACAAAGTGAGTTCCAAGACAGCCAGGGCAATACAGAGAGACCCTGTTTTAGAAAAAAAAAAATGCAATAGAAATATGTAAAATTAATTACTCTAAATATGTAACGTCTATGAAACAGGAAGTATCTTAAAAATGAAATACAGAATAAATCTATAATACTCTTCACTGAGATGTGATTAAGAGTTGCCTAAAAACCAGGAAACTTCTGACAAAACCTTGTCATGGACACTGTGTGTAATCAAATTCACTAGCTTACTATCGGGGCTGTGTGAGGCGGCCCATTTAGAATCCCCGCATTCAGGGGAGGCAGAGGCAGGAGGATGATAGCAAACTCCAGGCCAACCTGGTGTACGTAATTCCCAGGCTAGCCAGGGGTACACTGTAAGACCCTGTCTCAAAACAAAGCTAACAGGTTATTTATCAACTTATAATTACTTGAATTTATTTTTTAACAGTTTATGTATCTCAGGCTATCCTCAAACTCAGTATGTAGCTGAGGACAACTGAGTTTTTTGTTTTTGTTTTGTTTTGTTTTGTTTGTTTGTTTGTTTTTGAGGCAATCTCATGTAGCCCCAGGCTGGCCCCAAATTCACAGAGATCTACCTGACTCTCTTTCTTAAGTGTTGGGATCAAAGGAGTCTACCACCACACCCAGCTGACTTTGAATTACTTATTTTCTCAAATGCTAAAATATCTACTGACAGCCACCACACTCTGTTTTTGTGTCTGCTGGGCTTCACGCCTGCTAGGCAGGCACCTTACCAACTGAGCCCTAGCTCCCTACTCTACTATGCTGAAAACGTGTGCAATCTAGTTTAGAGTGAATTTTAGGATCAATTCTAAACACGAAAACTACTTCTGACTCTCCAGATGGGTTTCACGCTTCAGCCTTAGACTCAGCAAGTGTGGGAAATAATTCTCCAGATCGGCTACACTGTCTTTTGTCAGATGTCTCCTGAAGCGCACATTTGATAGTATCCCAAGGATAGCAGCCAATGGGCCTGTATCAAAGCTGGTTCTGGATAGGGCACAGTTGTAAAGACTTTTTAGGTGTATCCATGTTAATTAGTGATGTGGCTCCCTTGAGGACACTTTTATCTTGGAGGTCTTCCTAAACAGGTCACTCAGTGGGCTCAGCTACAACTGGGCTGTCAGAGTGGTCAGGGAGATGGCCCCAGGCCTCACAGAGATGGGTACCTTTGGTAATAAAGGAGCCATTTCTGCTCAGTGCTGAAGAGCCACTGGATGTGGAGTCGCAACGCAGAAGGGGCTCTGACTCGTCCACGAAGAAGCACTTGTTCTTGTCCAGCGGTGAAGGCTCCACTGTCAGGAGAGTGGAATTCTCAAGTTTCACGTTAGGACTGGGGATGGGGCTCGGGCTAAGCGGACTGGGGCTCATGGGGAGAGCCAGTTTGTCTGTTTCCAACTGCGGAAAGAAAAAATAAATAAATTTATTAAATAAAATTGAAATTATGTAGAAACAAAATGAAACTAAACCCTCCTCCTTTAACATTTTTGTTCTGTTTAAAGTTTTTTTGATTCTTCCACTTGTGGGTATTTCTTATTTGCTGTAATATATATGCTGTAACACATATACAATGTCTTACTATGAAGCTCAAGCGAGCTTTGAACTCACAGAAGTCCACCTGCCTGTACCTCCTGAGTGCTAGGAAGATAAGGATGTGAACCATCACATCCTGCTCCAACAAATGCTTGAACCCTTTCAGAGTTCATGTGAAGCCAGGTGTGATGACAAACCAATTTGGGGTTTGAAGATAGCCTGGGCTAACAAGATTTTTATCTCCTCCCCCCAAAAACAAAACAACAGAAAACAACAACAGCAAAACCATGCCATCCACAATCCCCGCCCCCCCACACACATACACAAAACACACATGAGAGCAGATACTGTAATATTAATAAATAGGAGACCTATAAGGCGATGTATACCTGTAATCCCAGCTACTCTGTAAATGGCAAATTTGGTGCCAACTTAAGCCACCCAACAAGACACCTCTTTAAAAAATTGTAAGCAAAAACTAAAGGAGCACATGTATGCACTTATTTAGTTATTTTCCTTATGGATGTGATAAAATACTCCAACGTGAGAGACTTAATGGAGAAAGGACTTATCCCTGTTCAGCTCACAGATCTAGGCACACAGTCCATCCTTCTGGGAGTTGGTCACACGGTACCCAAAGTCAAGAAGCAGAGAGCACTGGATGCAAGAATTCTAGTGTGGCTTTTATTATGCAATCCTGGACCCCTGCTTTGGAAGTGGCCCTGCCTACAGCTAAGACAGATCTCCAGGCAAGGCCTGGTGGTTCAAGCCTAGCAACATGGAAGGCCAACATGGAGACAGAGTGGCACCTGTGAGTTTAGGCCTAGTCTCGTGGTTTTCAGGCTGCTTGGTGTAAGTGTGATCCTGTTCTCCTTTGAAAGAAAGATGAGAAAAAGAAAGGGGGAAAGGGAGGGAGAGAGCCAGAGTTCATGTCAAGTCTATTTGATCTCTCCACTCCACCCTTTCTTTTAAGAAATGTTTCACAATTACACCGGGCACTTTATGTCATCCTCTAGCCCACTGACCTTGCATCACTGGCTTCCCAAGCATCATGGTTAATACTAATTGTCAAGTTGACAAGCTCTACCATCACCTAGCAGTCAATCCTCTGGGAGTGCTTGTAAAGGTGGAAAGACTCACTAGAAATGTAAGAGCTCTTCCACTGTTGGTTGGAATACCAAGCCAAAGAAAAAGGAAACCATGGGGCTAGTGAGATGGCTCAGCAGTTAAGAACACTTGCTGCCCTTGAAGACCACAGTTCAGTCCCTGGTATACACTAATGCTATAAAACCCCAGCTCCAGAGGATCCAGTGCCCACCTCTGGTCCTCACAGACACCCTCATACATGCGCTATGCATGTATTCTTTCACACACAGACATAAATTAAAACAGAATAAATACTTTTTAAAAGAAGCCGAATTCTGACATCCATTTCTCTGTTTCCTTGCTAGAGAGGTGGTGTGACCAGCTGCCTCCGGGTCCTGATGCCATTACTGGACTGGATATCTTATATTGTTTCTTGTCAGGATGCAAGATAGCCAGTCACACAGCTGAGAAAACCACATAACACTCTCCTGAAGCTATTGACGACCACCTTGAGAATGAATACCCATTATTCTCGAAAGCCCGTTGAGAGAGAGGCTGTCAACCTCTCCAGACAAAACATTGACTCGGATTTTAAATGATCACATTACAAAGTCATATAAGACATGAAGGCGACATGCCTGCTTCTTTTGCAACTCTTAATGATTGGGACATTTTTTGCAAGTGATTGGGGACCTGCAGAAGTCACCAGTTCCTGCACACGGCTGACATTCTAGCTGGACATTCCGGTAAACCACCACCCACAGCTGGCTGTGAATCCAGAGTAGGTTCCAGAACTGGTTAACATGCATCCCCAGAGGGGACCTTCTGATCCCCAGATAAGAGTTACGTATATGCTTTGAGTTTTAATTCAACAGGCTCTGGCATAAGGCATATTGAATTAAATGCCCTGAAAATGCATGCAGTCCCTCATTCATGCCAACATCCTCCTTTGTGCCCCCAACTGACAAAGAGCACTTGTCTACATTCTGGATCTCAGGAACATTACACTGGTTGACATGGTCCATCAATATAGCACACTGTTCTTGGAAGGAAAAAAAAAGAGAACTTCCCACCCACAAATTCATGCCAACATAGAAGTCCCACCCACCTATTTCCTGTGCTCATTTAAAACTTTCCATCTTTAATTTCCCAGTGACTTTGCTAGAAGTCGGGAAGTAAGCACCAGATCTCCAGCATAATTGCACAAGGTCCCGAGTTGATGTCCCTGTTGTTAAAGCCAGGTGACTAGAAGGTGCCCCAGAGAATGCCTCAGCAGTGGAATTACCTAGTTAGTATGGCTAATGGCAGAGTCTGCATGGCAAGCATCCTTCTAAAAATCTACTCTCTGGATTTGGGTGCCTGGCTGCATTCTGAATCTACCTGAAAGTTATTTGCATTTTCCTCGTAAGCTCATAGAAACGTCTTTCCTCCTTTTTACCTAATATTTTCAACAGCTCTCAGAGCTACTTTGCAACCCTGAATCAGGTATTGTGTCTCCTGGAATATCTCTAACAGGCTCTATGGAATAAAATAATGGCTCTATTAATTATCAAAGTTCGTAATTTGGCATTTTGAGTTTATAGCAATAAAGAACATCAATATTAAGATGACAGTATTATTTAAAAGAGAAGATACTTGTGTTTGTTTGCTGGTTGTTTGTTTGTTTGTAAGACACAAACAAACTTATATGCCAAGCTGGCTTCTAGCTCACTATGCAGCCAAGGATGACCTGAAACTCCTGATCCTCTTGAGCCTAAATTCTGTATTACAAAGTGATGGGCTATCAAACACATGGCTCTGTGAGTATTAGACAACCACTTTGCCAACTGAACCACATTCCCAACCAGAGAAGATACTAGAAAAAGAAAGCCAGATTTCCTCAACAGAGAGTCTCATCTTCCTTAAAAAATGCACAAACTTGGTAAAACAAAACAAAACAAAACAAAAACCACAAAATAGAGTAACTTAATTTATCCACTAAGCATCTTTAGGCTGTCCAAATTCTCTGTGGGGGCATATTAATTTTCTAATAGAAAAACAAAGCGTGTTATTTTTAAAAGCATCCCCACTGATAAGTATATTTCCCTTCTGCTAATTTGAAGCTCTTGTAGCTGTGGTAACTTGTATTTATATTGGGCTAGAGAACAAGACTGCTGGCATCATGTCTCTGCAGCTCAGACCCTCTGTACTTTTGTGAGGTGTTCATGGATCCAGACTGCTCAAACAACGCCAGCTTACAGAACAGAGAAGCATTCTAAGACCTCCCAGAAGAAAGGACTCTGGGAAAACTTGTCCAGAAAGGACATGAATCCTCCAGATGTTTGTTGCACCTCCAGAAAGACTAGAAAACTGTGGCCTTTTTTTGCTTGAAAGCTGCTAGAGGAGAGAAGCAGAAACCAATGAGAGAAAGAAGGGAGAGCGAGAGAAACAAACAGTAAGAGGAGGGATGGGGCAAAGGGAGAAAGGCTCCGTAGGCAGCCCAACCATAACAGGTCTATTGAGTGTACTTCCAGAACATGCTATTTTCTTTGGCCCAAAGAGTCCTTAGGGCTCTCCCTGATTAGTCTCTAAACAGGTACACTTAGTACTTCCGGGTGCTTACTAATCCAAAGTGGCAGGGAGGGTAGATAAACAGCCACCCATACTTACAGCTGAGTCAGCCCTCTAGTCCCATGGCTGTTATGATTTCCTTTCAGAATATCAGAAACACGGCAGAGTCTAGGGCCTGAGTATATCTGGGCTCTAGGGGCTGTGACAGTGCGTCTAAGCTACACTGGAACATGGCAGCCATCTTCTCATCCCATTTCTACTGAATCCTTGTCAACCCTCCCAGTTCCGGGCTGAAGGGCCCACCACTCCGTGTCCTCAACTCAACTGGAAACCGTCACTGCTATTATGATGCTGAGAAATCATGGCAGGCCTTTCCAGAGAAGGCAAACTGAGACAGTGCAGTGCTTCTTGGCTTCTGAGGATGGTGAGGCATGAACATCCTGCGACAAGGGTGGTGTTGAAATCAAGCAAGGTTTTGACTTGTCTGCTTTGCGACCTGGCAGCAGCCCTGAGTATCCTTTGCCCTGGTCCTAACCTCCCTAGGTACTTCCTCAGGGTGTACTTCCTGTTCCCCACACTTAAATGCTCAAGAAATTAAATAAAAATTAAAGTGTCTCCAAAGTCGCAGAAAAAATCACATCTCATTTACCCAGCTGTGCGCTCTTAGAAAAACCGCTTCCCTTGGCAGACCAGCTCTCATAAAAAGCATAGGCTAGGTCACCTCTAAATTGCTTCTGTTCCATACTGCTTGCTTTATTGTTACCATTGCATTCTTTTTTTTTCTTTTTTATTAGGTATTTTCCTCATTTACATTTCCCATGCTATCCCAAAAGTCCCCCATACCCTCCCCCCAACTCCCCTACCCACCCATTCCCACATTTTGGCCCTGGCCTTCCCCTGTACTGGGGCATATAAAGTTTGCATGTCCAATGGGCCTCTCTTTCCACTGATGGCCGACTAGGCCATCTTTTGATACATATGCAGCTAGAGTCAAGAGCTCCGGAGTACTGGTTAGTTCATAATGTTGTTCCACCTATAGGGTTGCAGTTCCCTTTAGCTCCTTGGGTATTTTCTCTAGCTCCTCCATTGGGGGCCCTGTGATCCATCCAATAACTGACTGTGAGCAACCACTTATGTGTTTGCTAGGCCCCGGCGTAGTCTTGTTAGAGACAGCTATATCAGGGTCCTATCAGCAAAATCTTGCTAGTGTATACCATTGCATTCTTTTAACTACCTCCCCGCTACACACACACACACACACACACACATACACAAATCTTTTCATCCCTCTTTGCCAAGTTACCCCCCAATTAGTTCATTCATCTAAGGTTTATCAGAGTTATTGCCAGTTACCACCCAATGACGATCTCCCTGGGGTTGCACAATCTGTATTCACCAAACGAATTAACGGCTTTGATTCACCAGTGATCCGCTGAAATGGAGTATTAATTATGCAGCCTGGATGCTCCTTGCCAGCCTCTTAAAATGGTTCAACTTAACCCCTTAGCCCCTGGCATTCCCCATATGGATCTCACCATGCTCTCTTCCCTAGGACATAGCCACAGACTCCTCATGACCTCTAAGGAGGCTCATACACAAAAGCCACCCTTTCCACTTAAGGGCCCTTCTATATCTCATTTAATACCATGAAGGAAGGGAAGTTCTCGGCTTGCTCATGAAAAAAAAAAAAGTGTCATTTTACTAACGGTTTCAAGAATGCCCTTTGCTAATCCCAGATGAAACTAATTGCTAGTCCATGAGTTGTACAGCTTCCCACCTAGACCCCATCCCCAGGGCTCGGGATGCAGCTCAGTTGGTAATATACTTGTCTAGCATGCACCAAGCCCCTGAGTTCCATACTCAGCACCACATTAAACTAGGCATGGTGGCACATACCACCAGGTGGAGGCAGGAGGGTCAGTACTTCAAGGACAAGCTTAAGAAGGTGTGGAACTAAAAGACCACATCTTTGAAAAGAGTAGGAGATGGAGAAGAAAGAGGAAAACCTGGCAGTCACAGAATGCCAAGATGGTTCCATCCAAGCTGTCTGCAGCCCATTGCTGAGGAATGAGAACCCACAGCGCTTAGAGAGGCTGAGCCCCATAAACTCGTCACCAACAGTACACAAGCACATGAAGCTGCCCTGGCCTCTGGGCAGTGGAAGGGTTGCTCAGCAGGGGCTGCCAGGGCACGGAACTCAGAACTTTACGCTCCAGCTACGCAGATGCCCTAGGATGGCAGGGTGGGTGAGGGAGTCTGTAAATACCACACACTTCCGCTGAGACCAAAAATTTGTTTTCTATTTGAAAGTAGTGCAGAATCCAGCAGACCAGTGATAGATCAGTTAAGGAGGAACAAGCAAATAGAATTCGCACTAAAGGTTTATCTCAAGGAAACTCCAGCTACAAGGGAGTATAAATGACAAGTGGGTGGGGGGTGTGATGTTATCTCAAGCTTGTTTCCCTCATCTTCCCAATACAAATAATGAATATGAAATTACATTTCAGACCATCTGCAGGTCCGTGGAGGAATTTCAGCTTGAGCCTTATCTTTCTTGCCAGGTCAGTATTTTGTAATACCTGACTCTATCGAATCTGCTGGTCCTTATGTTAGAGAGCAAAAATTCAAATGATAAAGTAATAAAGAAGTGAAATCTGGGGCTGGAAAGATGGCTCAGTGGGTGAAGAGCCCTTGCTGCTCTTGCAGAGGACCTGAGTTCAAGTCCCAGCACTCACACAGTGGCATCCAACCCTCTGTTACTCCAGTTTCTGGTGATTCCATACTTTTTTCTGACCTCCACAGGAACCAGGCGTGCTTGCAGTACACATACTCAGGTGCAGACAAAACATGCATTTTCAATTTTTTTAATTTTAAAAAGGAATTTAAGTCTATGTGCTCTCAGGACTTCAGAGAAGTCAGATCATAACATTTTTATCTGAATCTATTTCATTCCCAAGTTCACAGACTGAAGAATGCCTGATACAATGATTCCTTAACAATATACCAATATAATAAAAAAGATGATGTATTTGAAAGAGGGAAAGAAAGGGTATATGGGAAAGTTTGGAGGAAGGAAAAGGAGGAGGTAAATATGATGATGAAATATCTTAATCTCAAAAAAATACCCAAAACCAAAAGAAATAACAACAACAACAAAAAACCACATTGCCTTCATTAAAAGGAGGGTAGGGTTCCTTTAAATCTTAAATGAGAGGAGACAATAATTTTAAAAAATATTTATATTACTTATTTGCGGGGTGTGTGTGTGTGTGTGTGTGTGTGTGTGTGTGTGTGTTCAGAGGAGAATCAGATCCCTTGAAGCTGAAGTTACAGGCAGTTGTAAGCTGCCGGATGTTGGTAACGGGACTCAGACTCAGGTTGTCTGGTAAAGCAATAAGCTCCCTGCACCACAGCACCATCTCTCCAGCCCTGACACTAACTTTGAAATTATCCTTCTGAAGTGTGAATTCATGTTGTACCCAACTCAGAACAAGGAGTCCTACCTAAAATAAATCAAATTTACCGAACACTTTTGTTTTTCGAAACAGGGTTTCTGTGTGTAGCCCTGGCTGTCCTGGAACTCTCTCTGTAGACCAGGCTGTCCTCGAACTCAGAGATCCTTTGCCTTTGCCTGCTGAGTGCTGGGGTTAGAGGAGAGCATGAGCCACCTTCACAGCTATCACCCCTACTTCTACCCCCAAGCCCCCCAGGATTTGTTTTTTCCAAACAATAAGTACATAGATGGAAATGTCATGATGTTGATTCCCAAACCTTTCAGGAAATACTGGTCAGTTATTTCATATTTGGAGTCACAGACATGCATTATTGTATTGGAAATAGCCACATATATAGAGATAAGGCAAGTATGTTGAAATAAAAATAATTCTTAACAAGCCGCTTCTTTTCTTCTTTCCTCTCCACCAACCTGGCCCAGACCTCAGGTGACATGCAAAGAGGTATATTTATTGCATAAGGAAGGAACTGTGCTCACAACACTTCCAGTCTAAATCACCAATTAGCAGGCAGACAGCACAGGCCCTCTACTGTCTAACTCTCCCTAGGGTCACTGAAGGTCATGGGATGGAAGTAGGAGTAGGAACAGAAGCCAAGACGGACCTCCCTGGGAACTCCCTGGCCAAGCCGCAGAAGAAACATAGATGAGTGAACAGAGAATCTGGGAGCCAAGGCAAAGCCCGGCGTGAACTTCTCCATCACAGAGAGAAACTCAATGCTAACCTGGCTAGCCCATGCCTGAAGCCACTGGGAAATTAGCTGAAGAGTCACTTCCTCCCACCCTGATTAGTTGAGGCCCAGACAACCAGATAGGATTTTACTACAACTGAAGTCTTTCTGAAGACTCTGCGTAAGTTAACCACAGATTAATTAGCCATGATAGATCGCATCTTAAAACCCCTAATTCCAAATCAAGGTAGTTACTGTGATGTTGCCTCTCTGCGGCATCCATGAGTTCTGACCATTCATTCCTGAGAATTAGTTTCAAAAAAAAGGGAGCCCAAAGATTAGCTATGCCCAAGTGTGAACCGTCAATCTTGGTCCCAAGCAAAAGAACTCCCCCCTCCCCACAACCACCACCCTCCCGTGCGCAGATGGAAAAGCTGCGGGAAGCCACAAGACGTGCTTCAAAAGCAGCCAAAGCTGGTAAGAACCAGCTGGCTCCGGAGGGCGGGCGGGAGTGCCCCGCCCAGCTGCTGGGGCGGGTGTCTGCAAGCTGTCCAGGCTGCTGACAGCAGTAGTGCTGCCGTTGCAGCCGGGAGCTGACTCATGGGGTGAGCTTTCTCAAAAATAAAGGAAGTGAGGAAGAGAGTAAGCGGGCTTTCTTGGTTGCGAATGGGAACCCACTCACATCTTAGAAGACTGTAGCCAAGCTCAGCACAGTCAGGATCCTGGGAGATCATGCCGCTTAGAAACCAACCGGGATTCCCCTTAGAGCAGCCTAAACAGTTTTAACCACGAAAACACGTTGCATAAACTTTTAAAAAATCTTGCCCGAGGACCCGAAGAATGGAAAGCAATTTCACAATAAATAATGCCTTGATGTAAAAAGACTCAAGTTAGTCTTTGTTAGTAAGTTTTTGTTTTGCTTTGCTTTGCTTTGCTTTGTTTCTGGAGACAGCAGCACCTCTCTAACACAACCCTTGCTGTGCTAAACCACACTATGTATATATACCAGGCTGGTCCTGAATTCACAGAGCTCTGCCTGCCTCTGCTTCCTGAGTGCTGGGATTAAAGGTTTTACTACCATGTTTGGCTCAAGTAAAAAAATTTTTAAAGATTTCTCCTTATGTTTTATTGTTTAAAACATATCATACCTAGTGTGTGTGTGTGTGTGTGTGTGTGTGTGTGTGTGTGTGTGTTTTGTGTGGAGGTCAGAGGTCAGTTAGGTGAAGTTGGATCTCTTCTTCCTCCGTGTAGGGATAGAACACAGGTTTGACATCAGGTGTCTTTACCCACTGAGGCACCTCAGAGGCCCTCAATTAGGTTTTGTGAGCCTGACAGATTTGATTAAATTAGTATTGCTGAATAAATTCAACCAATTGGTGCTGTTATAACCTCAACACACCTGGTCCTGATGGTCCCCCTCTCAGACTTCAAGGTTTCAGCCCCTCAGGTTCTGTTCCCATAGAGGTTATCCAGTGTGTGAGCAATTTCCGGTGCACTGTTCCTCACGTCTGTGTGTACACAGTACCACTAGGCAGGGACAAACAGTCTCCACCCACGCCACTCATTCTCAAGGGGAAAAGTCCTCTGATAGGCGTGGAGACACTTACCTTCTCTGGCATCCCTGTGGCTTCTACTCTTGGGATAGCAAATACCATAGGCAGTGAGTATGCAGGGTATACAATTTGCATCTCTCTGGAGATATGTAAGGGGGTAGAAGGAAAACATTTCTGAAAGCAGAAGAAGGCACGAGGCTGTGCCCTTTCCTGTCTGACAGTCTGAGGCTAAAGATCTGCCTATGTTACAAGTCCTCATTTTCCTGTCCAATACCAACTGACTCTTTTTCTTACTTTGTACAAATTTATTTTCTTTGAGGAAATTACTCCTGTGCTGTAGACAGTCTCCCCTAGCTGTGTTTATCTGCTTAGGTTAGAACATCACACACTGTACACATTTCAAAAGACTACATATAGCCTCTCATGGTGGGGGTGGGGGTGGGGTGTCTGGCCGATCTCACTGAAGTTTATGTCAAGTGACCCAGGATTAGACTTTAGAAAGACTTGTATGCATCTCCCATAGTCTTTGCCATTTTCAGAAGTACCCTGCCAAAAGTGGAATTATAGATACACAAAATCACACATCCCCCCCCCCCCGCCCCATGTTTTTGGCAATGATTTACGTTAATGATAGGCGAGTCCACCCTTCATGATGCCGACTGGAGCTAAGTGGCTGTTTCCCTGGTGACAAGTTTTAATAGGAAAATCAAAAGCAATGTTGGTCTGTCGTTCAAGGAAAAGGTTGAAATTAAAACAGCTGCATAATACCTGAAGACAGGTCGTGATTTCCTCATGAGCTAGTAGTGACCGGTTCGTGACATGAGGTCATGACAGACCAGAGTACAGTCTAGAAACACAGGACGGAGAAACCTGACCAAGCGGAAACTGTCAGATTATCCCCATGTGTGTTTGGGCTTCGAAACAATAGAATAAAATGTGTTTTCCAGTTCTGGTAATTGATGGAGAAAACAAGCATCCCCCCCCCCCCCGCCACCCCCCATCCATAGTATGGATTCTGATTTTCTTGCTTTTGGAGAAAAAAAGATGAAAAATGCCATCAATAGTAGGCTTAGCCCATGTGGAATATTGAGTCAGTGTGTCTAGGGGAGTTAAGAAAAAGGAAATGTCCATTTCAATCTCTTCATAGCAGTTTCACAGAATATATTTTTAAAGATTTGTTCCACATACCTGAACCCCCTGGTTTGTCCTTTGCTACTTTCTAGGCCATGCCAGTTATAGGGCTCAACACATAAGGAACATGGGATTAATGTTTACTAAATAAAGTGCCTGTGTAAAACTATATTGCCCTTTTCAACAGTGACAACAATAAAATAACCATAGCAGTTATAAAGTGTGTGTGTGCGCGCTTGTGTGTGTGTGTGTGTGTGTGTGTGTGTGTGTGTGTGTGTGTGGTGTGTCTCACCAGTGTGTGAGGCATATAGTGTATCAAGTCCATTTCTGAGCCATGTAGTAGTGCATGCCTTTCATCTCAGCAGTTGGGAGGCTGGTGAATCTCTGTGAGTTTGAGGCTAGCTTTGTTTGCAGAGCTAATTCCAGGACAGCCAGGGCTACACAAAGAAACCCTGTCTTAAAAAAAAAAAAAAAGTTCTAAATGCGGTCGATGGATTCTCCGCAGACACTTGGTCTACTCGCCCTTGCTTCACAGTTGTTAGTTCACTACACTAAAACAGTGGTTTTCAACCTGCCTAATGCTGTGACCCTTTAATTATATTGTAAATTTAATCTCTATATTTAATATTTAATGTATTACATTATATCAGTATTATAATTAATAACATTTATATTTCATATAACATTTTATATTATTGCTATTATAATAATATATTAATATTTAATATACCATGTAATAAAGTAATAATATAATTCCTTATATTGTGGTGACCCACACCCATAAAATTATATTTGTTACTACTTCATAACTATAATTTTGCTACTGTTAGGAATCATAATATAAATATCTGATTAGCAGATGGTCTTATGCGACCCTTGTGAAGGGGTCATTCAAAGCCCCCAAAGGGGGTGTGACCCTCTGGTGGAGAACCACTGGCCTAAAAGAAAACAGAGGAGCCACAAAGAGCCATGCCACTAAGATCCTTGTCACTAAGATCCACATGAAGTGCAGGACTGAGTCCATACACCCTTTTAGTTCAGAAGAGCATTACAAAGCTGTCTGGAAGAAACTGAGATGTGGGGACAGAATGGGGCTTGCCCGAATTCACACATGGAGTGGAGAAAACAAAATTCAACTCTGACCAGGGGAAAGCCCAAATTTCTCACTCCCATGATCTGTTATTGGACGTCTAAAGCCCTGCATTTGATGTGGAGGGCACATTAGAACCTCACCCCTGTGTCTTTCTTACTACAGACCAGTCCAAAGTTTCTGTAAAGTGTAAACTTTACTACTGAGCCAAGTAGAACAGGATGTAAGAAAACACTCCATGTTTGCAAAGGTGCAGGGTTGAGAGGTCCTACTGCAAACAGGCAGGTGTGGCTGCCTACTGTAAACAGAGAAGAAAACCGAAGAGCCGTTCTGAGCGAAACCATGATCTTGTCCTTTAAAACACACAAGCATGCAACAGCTTTAAGTATCCTGGGCATGTCTAGATGAAGAAAACCCCCTGATGCTGTAAGCGCTCACACACATTTCCAAGGGAACATCTGCTCATGTCTGTGAATTGTAATTATCAATCAATCCTTCATCCTGGAGAGGGATGCTTTGAGAGGCAGGGACCACTTTTCTTCTTCTTCACCCAGTACCCGGCAAGCAGCTACTACATCACAAGGCCACTGCAAATAACTAAGAATCTTTACAGAGCATCTTTGGTTCTTGTTTTGTTTGTTTGTTTGACAGATTCTTACTGTGTACCCTGGCTGAACTTTGTAGCCCAGGCTGGCCTCAAACTCTTGGCCATCCTCTTGTTTCAGCATCTTGTGCTAGTAGTACAGGAGTACTACCATCTTCAGCTGAGACTTAGGGATACAGTAATCAGTGAATCAGCCTGAAATGCCACCAAACATCTTCAGCCTATTCACACATATGTCTCCTTTGTGCCACATAACCAGCAACACGAAACACACCTGAGCCTGAAGATGTCATCAATCCCTCAGCAACTGTCCTCCTACTACCCTGAAAGTTCCCCAGGGCCCACAGTCATGCGGAGATCAAGTAACATGTCCTTAAATGACCCTCTATGCTGTAGTAAGTGACACAGCAAAGAGCAGGGGCCAGGTCCACGAGTATTTGCCTAAAGGTCTCAGATCCCTTAGGCCCGAGGGTCTGTTTTCTAGAAAATTAACAAGAACAAGGACCTAAAAACAAACCTCACTTGAATCACCAAAAAGCCAACTGAAATGTACAGCTGGTATTTATCCCAACTCGCTTTCACAACAGTTCTGAAAACTGCTAGTCCCAGTCAGACCCATAGATACGGACAGCTGCTGTATCCTGAAGCTTGGCGGCAAAAAATAAAAATAAAAAAATAAAGCCAGGAACTGTGCTACTCTGCAGCCAGAGCATCGACGACCTCAGTACGGAACACAAAGGCCACTGTATGAGACTGAGGGGAGGCGTGGAAGGAGGAAAGGGGAAGAGAGACAACAGAAGTGTGGCCAACCACTCCCAGCCTGAGAGGAGTGGGTCTCCGAATTGGTTCTACAAAGGCTGAAAATCCCCTAAAGGCAAGTAAGCATTCAAGTAAAGAACAACGAAATCAGCTGTGTTCCAAAGCTGTTCCATGGCTGTGGAGCCTCACCTACCTTATCTCACTGGGCCGAGAGTGTGAGCGTAAGGCAGCCATGCTCAGCTGCCCTGCACCCACACCACTCACGGCAAGCATCTGAAGTCAATGAAAATTCAACTGCTTCTCTCTCTCTTTCCTCCCTCTTCCTCTCCCTCTTCATGTCTTCTCTGTTCCCCCTTCCTTTCTTTCTTCTTTCTACAGAATCTTGCTGTGTTAGCCCACGTTACCCTCAAATTTGCAGCCCTCCTGCATTAATCCCCTAAGGATCACGGGGATGTTCGATTGCACTTAACTTTCTATTATACCCACTTCACTTTATTTCATGGCTATGAACATTTACCTTCATGTATATATGTATGTATGTATGTATGTATGTATGTATGTATGCCTTGTGCACAAAGATGCCAAAAGAGGGCATCAGACACCTTGAAAACATGAGTTAGATAGAGTAAGCCTACATGGGGTGCTGTGAACTGAACCTGGATTCTCTACAAAAGCAGCAGGGCTATTAATTGCTAAGATATCTCTCCAACCCCTTAGTATTAAAAAAAAATAAAAATAAACAAAACAAAACAAATACCCCAGAAACTTGTTTTAAAATAGACTCTCTCTATAGCCCTGACTGTCCTGGAATTGGTATGTAGACCAGGCTGGCCTCAAACGTAGAAATCTGCCTGCTTCTACCTTCTAAATTCTAGGACAGCCAGAGTAACATGGTGAGACCTGATTTTTTTTTAAATCAGAATAAAATAAAAGGTGTTGGACTTAAATGAGGTTGTCAGATTGTTCCAGAACCTTGCCACTAGCCATAGCTCTCACACCTTGTTTTGTGTATCCCAGAGCAGGACACAGTAATGCCTTGGTCAGTTCCAATAACCATTTACTAGGTGCGGTGCAAATAGAATGAATGCTGGCTTTCTAGAAGCCTGTCCAATTTGCATGGGCATTCAAGGCCATCTTCTTACCCCACCAAAGGGAAAGGGGTTGTACATAAAAAGAACAGAAAACAAATATTGCACTCACTAAGCCTCGCTGCGTTCACAAAGAGTTAAAAGTCAAAGTAGGGAAAAGGAGAAAAAAGTAAGTTAAAAAGAAAACCTAGAAATCCAGCTAGCCAGCTTCACTTCTCTTGAGAGCCAGGAGCTGGGAGAAACCATTATCTTCAAACACACCTTTGTTTTCTTGCAAAGGAGAACATTCCAGCCAGCACTCGCTCAGGCAGGAAGGAGTAAATATTTACAGTTAGCTCCATTTTCTAGTTCTTGGGCACTGAACCCAGGCAACTCTCTGCCTTGACAGACCATCCACTTCCAGAGGCTTGGAAACCTGGTGGACCTCCCCATCCAAAACTATGTGACCCCAGCCTTCAGGATTTAAAAGGTCCATTATGTGTGTGTGTGAGTTGGAGTTGGTTAGGAATAAGTCAGGGAGTCATTACGTCCAAAAGAGAAATAAACATAAATGAATTGCTTTCTGGTGGCTATGCCACATCCATCTCCGAAGCGACCAACCACAGGCATCATGTTCAGTTGCGAGGAAACTGAGGCAGAGAAGCACGGTGGTTTACCCAGGGTCCTCAAACTGAGTATACCCTGAGGAATTTGGCAGCTTGTCAATCTCCACTCTCCTTTTCCTACTGGAGTCTTAATGGCTGCTTTCAAGAACAACCAGTACATTAGTCCTCCAACCTCCTGGACTCAATCGCTTGGATCACACAGATCTGTGTGGGGTTGCTTTCATAACTCAACTGCAAGCTCCCCTTGACTTCGTTCCCTGTGCCTTACACATCTGCAGGGCCCAGAGTGCTTGGTATCATACTGTGCTCATAAATGCTTACAAAATGGAGATTCCAAGATAAAAATCCTCTCCATCTACTTGCTGTTCTGGGAGGAGGAACAGAAACGCAAGCATTAAAGATACCAAAAGAAAGTAACCGGGAAGCCAACCTTCTAATTCCTAGCTATCCCTCAAAACTAGAGTAAAATAATAGTTTGTGTTTATTAGTTATTATTGCTTATTTATTGGGTACTGTGTGACCCAAACCTGAACAGTGTGGTTTAAACAAAGGGGAATGGCCCAGGTAGTTAGATAGAATATCCCAGGCTGGTCTCACAAACTCTTCCTATAACTGAGGATGATCTCGAACTCCTCATCCTCCTACCTCCATCTCTGGAGTTCTGTGATTACAAAGCATGTACCACTTTGTCTGGTGTATGCAGGGCTGAAGATGGAACCCAGGGCTTCCTGAATGCTATGCGGCCACTCTACCCACTGAGCTACATCCCCAGCCCCCTAAAATCTTGACAATGAAAGCAAAACAGGAGAGGGGGAGAGATAGAACTAACGTTTTCTGACACTGGGTGAAAAGGACACATTTATAACATACTTTGTAGCTTAAGTTATGGATGCTGTAGTCCTCGTGGTATTCATTAAAAATATGTGTGTGTGTGTCTGTGTGTGTCTGTGTGTCTGTGTGTGTGTTACCCTTTTGTTTGTTTGTTAAGTAGCTTTGTTTGTGGGAGAGGTACTAGGGGGAAGGTGCACTTGCTGACCTTTTAAAGGACTGGAGTTCAGTTGACAGCACCGACATTGGGCATCTTACGACTTTCTGTAATTTTGGTTTCTTGGGTGAGGACATACATACACACACACACACACACACACACACACACACACACACACACACACATACTTTTTAAAAGAATTTGGATAGATCTGTCACAATCCCATTCACCTCCAACTATCACCCCACTGTGTAGCTACTTCTCCCAAATGCACATGCCTGGAAGAATCCTTCACGATTCTGAAGGATCTGTGTTCAGCTTTAGACATTGACCTTAGAAGAAGAAAGCCCCTCGGATGAAGAAAGACCCAGCCTCAGGAGGCCTTAACAATGAACACCATGGTTAATACAGGACCAGCTGGTCTGGCGAACAGTAACTAAAAGCCACACTAATGCCAACCCTTTTGAATAGCAGGATAATGTAGGTGTTCTCAGCCTCACGAGAGGGAAGAAACATTAGCCATTAAAAATGAGTCATTTTTACACATTAAGAGTCCATTAACTCCTGGGGCAAAGTCCCAAGTCCTCAGGAGTGCCACAAAACACAGGAAAAGCAATTCCACCCGAAAATGTGAACAGTGAGTCTTAATTATGCCCCCTGCTTTCTGAGTCTCCAGCTTGACTCAACAAACCTCAGAGAGAAGCTATGGATGGTGGATTGTTCCATACTGTGCAGTTGTTATGAACTGGCAGCCAGGAATCAGGCTTGTTGGCTTCTAGAATTAGAGTAAGAATGGGACCCAGGATGTTGCTATACAATGATGCACATTACTAAAACATGTGATAAGGAGTTTAGTATTGCCCTCTCAGCATGCATCATAATACCCAGGCTACAGAAAAAACAAGCTGGGAGCTACAGGATGCTTGCAGAGTATTATCTCTCAAAATACAGGAAGAAAAGAGAGAGAGAGAGAGAGAGAGAGAGAGAGAGAGAGAGAGAGAGAGAGAGAGAGAGAGAGAGAGGAAGGAAGGAAGGAAGGAAGGAAGGAAGGAAGGAAGGAAGGAAGGAAGGAAGGAAGGAAGGAAGGAAGGAGAAAGAGGAGGAAAGGGGAGGGGGAAGGAAGGAAAAGGTGGATGGATTTTCTTATTTCTTTTCATTTTTTTGTTCTGAAGAAATGAGAAAAGGAAGTGTGCATAAGATTTTAGCATACTGGAAGAGGTACTTTGTGCTTTATAAATTTCTTATGCCTCTTAGGTTATTAATTGTTCCATTGCATACTAGTCATCTCTTATTTTATTGTAGTTAGTTTGGGGTTTTTGTGTTTTGTTTTGTTTTTGAAAGAGGGTCTCACTATGTAGCTCTGGCTGTCCTGGACTTCATTCTGTAGACCTGACTGGCCCAAAACTCACAGAGATTCACCTGCCTCAGTGTTGGGATGGATCAAAGGCATGCACCACCATGCCTGGCCACAGTAACCTCTTATCCTTTTGGAACCATCACAAATTCGGAATAACCAAGTTCTAATGTAGCCTAATTTGCACTATCTTCCTCCTCAGTGTTGTCAAGGAGAGCAGGCAGTTCATCCCCAAACTGCTGAATCTATCTTCAGTCTAGTCCTTCCCACTAAAGCCAACAACCATGAAAGCATAATAAACTTTCTCTGTGCTCCCTCTATTTTAACTGCAAGTATCTTATTTAGATAGAGGATAAGTATTCCTCTTGTTTTTCCAAACCCAACTATTTAAAAGCCTAGCTGTAGCTGGGTATAGTGGTCCTCAGAAATTAACTCTTAGAAATTCACAGCACAGAGCCACAGAGGTGGCTTAGTGGTTAAAAACACTGACTGCTCTCGAAAAGGACCTGGGTTTGACTCTCAGCACCCACACAGAGGCTCACAACCATTTGTAACTCTAGTTCCAGGGGACCCTACACTGTCATCTCGCCTCCGACGGCAACAGGCATGTACATGGTGCACACACATACATGCAGACAAAATACACATACACATTGTGATGGTTTGTATATGCTTGGCCCAGGGAATGGCACTAGTAGGAAGTGTAGCCATATTGGAGTAGGTGTGTCACTGTGGGTGTGGACTTTAATACCCTTGTCCTAGCAGCCTAGAAGTCAGTATTCTGCCAGAAGCCTTCAGATGAAGATGTAGAACTCTCAGCTCCTCCTACATCATGCCTACCTGGATGCTGCCATGTTCCTGACTTGATGATAATGGACTGAACCTGTAAGCCAGCCCCAATTAAATGTTATCTTTATAAGCGTTGCCTTGGTTATGATGTCTGTTCACTGCAGTAAAATCCTAAGACACACATTAAGAACTCTTTCTTTAAAAATTACAACACATCAGTATGTGCGATTTAATGTTTATAACTGACTTATTAGTAATTTTCCCCAACGTTTCGCATTTCAAAGAGATTTAAAAGAAAAAAAAAGACTAAGAATTTTGAAGGCCACTTTCAAAGTCAGCCAACACCTACACAGTTTCACCCTAACATCACCACTAAAATACAACTCATTTGACCTATGATCACACCACTAATGAAGAGATATTACAGATAAAGGAAACATAACCCTGAGTCCCTTGCTATACAGAATTTGGTGCAGAATGGTCATGAATTGAGCTGAAGTAGTGAACTACTCTCCACCCAGCTTTTACAAATAGTGGATATGGACCTCAGAACACATAACACGTGCAGAAGGGCCTTTAACCTCAAGTGGGTTTTATCAAGTCTCACTGGCAGAACACATCGAAAAACTTTAATCAAAGTCAATTTGACACATGATCCAAAAACAAATTTTCTACTTAATTCATGGGTTTTTTTGGGGGGTGGGGTGGGGGGGAGCTGTCCAATAAAGAACGGCTGAGTGGAATGAGTTACATGATGGGAATCGCCATGCTAGAGTAAGATCAGTAACTCAGGCGCCTGAGACTGCATGTTCATACTGTTGTTATTAATGCTTGTGTGATGGTTTGTATATGCTTGGTCCAGGGAGTAGCACTATTTGGAGGTGTGGCCTTGTTGGAGTAGGTATATCACTGTGGGCATGGGTTTTAAGACCCTCATCTCAGCTGCCTGGAAATGAATATTCTGCGAGCAGCCTTCAGATGAAGATATAGAACTCTCAGCTCTGCCTGCACCATGCCTGCCTGGATGCTGCCATGCTCCTGCCTTGGTAATAATGGATTGAACTCTGAACCTGTAAGCCAGCCCCAGCTAAATGTTGTCTTTTATAAGACTTGCATTCGTTATGGTGTCTGTCCATAGCAGTAAAACCCTAACTAAGAGAGCCTACAAAGAAGGTTTGCAAATATGATCAGTGTCAGAAAAACTGGATGTAACCTATCTTTGATCACTTCTCTAACATGTATTAGAGCCTGGATTCAGATCCAGGGTTATTTGGCTCCAAAAATAGTGCTCACAGACACCAATAATGTAAACCCCTGGAATGTCCTCGGTTCCCCATCTGATGAAGGTGGTTGAATAAACAAGGTGGGTCAGTCCTCATACCACTTGCTGTTACATACTCCCAAAGGCAGGGATTCTCAACCCCACATCCTGGAATCACCTAGGAAGCTTAGAAAACAGATGGTTCACAATGCCCTCCCTTAAGGGTTCTGTTTAACAGGTGTGCAATGGGGTTCCAAGCATCACACAACATCCGAAGTCCCACAATGGCTGTAAAACACAGCCACTGAAGACCTCTTCCCTAAAGACTAGAGCTGTACTTTTAGTGTAGGCGCATGTACACAGAAACACACACACACACATGTGCCCTCTCGTACCCACACATGCCCATGCTTACCCAAACACCAGATATCAGCTGTTTTTCCTTGCAAGCATCCCTGCTGAAGTGTGAAGTTCTAGGACAAACACAACCGTGGAGGGCTCACATTACCTGCGTAGTGTCTTCCATCAGCCCACGAATCTTCTCCACAACATCATTGCGTCGGTGCTGGCGCAAGGCGCTAATAAGCTGGGCAAGGCTGGCCTCAGGGCCACGGATGGTCCAGTGCTGCAGAGCCGCGTAGGCCCGTTCATGGTCTGCAGTGTATCCATTGGAGAAGGCCGCCACCTCCCTCTCGCTGGCGTTGCAAAGAAACTGATAGATGTCCTTCCACTGGCTTCCCACCTGGGCTGCTACAAGCTTCAAGATGTCAATACCTGTGCCAGAGATAAAAGACAGTAAACGTCTATGCAAGCATGTTCTATAAGGAAGCCTTTCTGTTATGCTGGGTCAGATAAATGAGTCATCTTCCATAAGTAATTGGCATATACACAGCCCATCATGGAGATAGCGTGACAGCATTATAAACTCTATTTTATGGAGGAAAGATGTGAATCACTGACAGAACACTGGCCTAACGTGCATGAGGTGCTGGGTTAGATTCCCAGCAACACAGAGAGAGAGAGAGAGAGAGAGAGAGAGAGAGAGAGAGAGAGAGAGAGAGAGAGAGAATAAACAAACAAATAAAACGAGTCTTTTGACAATAGGTTAGCTTCCTGAATACACAGGAAAAGATCGGTTGATCTTTGTGGTGAGACAAATTGTCCCCCAAGAACTGCTTTTGAAAGCAAACCAATCAAAGCAAACAAATCAATCTTTGTTACTACTAATTACAATTGCAATAAAATAAATTAGAACTACACACACACACACACACACAAAGTGATGACTTCGTTGAAATTTGGAAAACCAGAAACCACAAATGAAGACTTGAGTGTACTTGACACAGTCTTGGCTAAGTAGTATGCAGATTCTAAGACCAGTGTCTTCTATGTCAATTGACCACACATCCAACTGTTCCAGTCCAATGGTGTTGTTGTTTAAGAACATGTAACTAGGAGGGCTACAGAACTGGTTCAGCTGTTAAGAGTTCAGATTTCTCTTACTGAGGACTGGAGTTCATGCACCCATGTGCAGGGGCTCGAAACCACCTGTAACTCTAGTTCCAAGAATCTTACTTTTTTTTTTCTGTCCTTTGAGGGCACTGCACGCATGTACACATCCCCCCTCCCCCCATACACACAGTGACAGACAGACACACAGAGACAGGGAATTAAACGTAAAATAACTTTTTAAACATGAACATCTACCATAGTGAGACATAGCAGATAGTCTGTAATCCCTGAACTAGGTGTGTAAAGGCAGAGGGATCAGTTTGAAGGCAGCCTAAGTTACATGGTGAGACCCTGTCTCAGAAAGAAAAAGAAAAAAAGACCATCTATCTTCTCAAATGACTCAATGAGCAGTTTTCTGCCCTCTTATTCAGCCCTCTGCGTTGACTTGTCAGTTACGATGCAGACAATGGCCCCAATGACAGCATCATACTAATAGCAGTTATTATCTTCCAGGTTTCAAGTTAAGGCATTTAGCTCACGGAACATCTCCAAAAGGCATTAATATTCCAACTGCACACTTAGAATAAGAGGGGAAAAAAATCAGAAAAGTTAGGCTACCACCGCTAAAGTAGGTGTGGTTGGGACACAAGCCCAGTTACCAGGTTAGACATAAGAAATCCCATAGAAGCAAACACCATTAAATGTGTGACTACATGCTACCTTCCATGACAGGAAAATGCTTTTGAGTAAAGAATCAATGCTGGTAATTCTATAAGAATTCTTTACCCTGCCCCAAGATTTAATATCCACTAGTCCCCCTCATCCATAGAATGTAATCCAGGACTCTCCATAGATGCTTAAAAACATAGAGAGTGCCTAACCTTGTAATCTGATGCCTCTCTCATCTTAACTGGCACCTATCGTACATTGTAGTCCATACCTTCTAGTATGAGGAACAGACAAAACCAACATGCATTCCTTTTTCCTTCACAATTGAAGAGAGGGTTCATTTTTACTGTGTCAACAGACCACATACCCAACTATTTCGGCCCAAGATAATCACTCCTTAAGAACATCTAACTTAACAGGGCACAATCAATCGTACTTGCAACCTCAATATACAGAAGGTAGGGGCTGGGGTGTGGGGGTGTGAACACATCCTCAGTTATAGGAGTTTGCTTTAAGTTGAGAAGTCTACCTTTTCACTTAAAGGGAGCACTTCGTGGCTTCCTTTTGACATATTCGAACAGCTGGCCTTGTTACTTCAGCAGCCCAAGAGCACTGCTAAGTGAAATGATTATCTTAACCTGTTAACTAGGACAGCTAGCCACTGTGTGGTTATCGAGAAGGTAGGGTGCCCCGGGCGAGCACAGTGGGCAGAGGGATGGAGACTTCTGGTCAGAATGAACTGGATGCTAAAGAGACTTCATCACATTTCTCTGCAGAGAATACACCTGTGGTCAAAGTGGAGGTTATTCGATGGTCAACAAGCGATCAGTGACATGTCATCTCTGTGAACACGTGTGTTAGTCCCTAAATCCGATGCATCTAGAGTAGAATCAAAGCCCCAGGTCCACAGCCTTAGATAAGCATCTGGCGGAAGCCTCTGTCAGGCAAAGGGTGTCTGGTGTCTCCGGCTGCTTCTCTCTACAATCATAAGCTGCTTGAGCTTGGATTTATATGCCGTGTTTTGTGTCAATAGGAGTGTGAGCGATTTTCTACACCAGAACTGTTAGTGGTAGTGATGGCTTGCTTAAAAAGAGCTCTTTATTACTTATTTCTTTTCAGATGAGGTCAAGTTTCCAAGTGAGGTTTAGGGAAGAAGAAAAGAGAATAATAATAATAATAAAAGACACTTTTAAAAACTTTCAGTTTTTGATGAAAATATTTGTGACACGAGCTAGCAAATGCTGGCAAAGAACAATGATACAGAAATCTTTCTGAAAGCAGTGGACTTGGAACTCACCATAAATTCTTTCCTTGCCACTCAGTTCTGTAGGGCTAGATGTGTTGGGAGATCATGTATACATAATAGGCCAGGTCAACCCCTAAAAACTCTTTCTAAAACCAAAGATTCTAATAGGATTCTAATAGGAGGCTCCTTTCTTGTCCACGAAAGTAGAATGCTACTCTGTGTGTGTGTGTGTGTGTGTGTTTGTGTGTGTGTGTGTGTGTGTGAGAGAGAGAGAGAGAAAGAGAGAGAGAGAGAGAGAGAGAGAGAGAGAGAGCGAGCGAGCTACTAATTGAGACACTGCTGTTCTCCTCAAGGTGAGTCTCAGACAGCTGGCTTTTCAGTTTTCCTAGCAATTTTTAGCCAGATGTACAGCTTTTGATCTCAAGCAAACGAGTCTCCTGAGAGAGAGAGAGAGAGAGAGAGAGAGAGAGAGAGAGAGAGAGAGAGAGAGAGAGAAGAAAACAAACCCAAAGCCTATTTAAAATTTCTGCAGGTAACTTTAAGAAACAAGCCAGCTCTTTGTGGTCAATGTGGTTTAATGTGGTAGGTTCTTTCAAACACCGAAAGGCTTGTTAGTCCCTGATTCTTAATTTAGGTCAATTTGGCTAAGACCCATGGTGTCTTACATGAAAACACGGGTGCTTCAGCTTCTAAGTAGGACCATTGTTTCCATCCCCATGAAGCCCACGACAGTGTGGCTTTGGACAAACCACTAATTGTCACGTGCATTTCCTCAACTTACAATGGAGAGGTTCACTGTCATCCCTGGCAGTCAACACTTCCTATGAAGG
Organism: Mus caroli; assembly: GCF_978045245.1. NCBI lineage: Eukaryota > Metazoa > Chordata > Mammalia > Rodentia > Muridae > Mus > Mus caroli. The sequence continues at coordinate 51,734,161 of NW_028227273.1, forward strand.
TAATTCGTCTTAAAAATTAGCTACATGAGCCGGGCGGTGGCGGCGCACGCCTTTAATCCCAGCACTCAGAAGGCAGAGGCAGGTGGATCTCTGGGTTCAAGAACAGCTTGGTCTACAGAGTGAGCTCCAGGACAGCCAGGGCTGTTACACAGAGAAACCCTGTCTCGAAAAACAAACAAACAAAAAAATAGCTATGTGATTTTAAGTGCTTCGTATATGCTGAGCATAGAAACTTGAGGCTCAATGCATGCAAATACTTTACAGAGTAATTACAGACTCTAAAAGCCTTTTTTTTTTTTTTTGGTCACAAAAATAAAGAGAAAGGAAATCGGAAGAAATGAGAAGAAAAACAGAAGTACAGGGACAACGACACCTTTCTTGAACTCAAATGAACTTCAAACTAAATTTAAAACCTCCAAGAGTTGGGTTTCGCCGTGCCTTCTTCCCCCATGAGACGTTTCCATTGTAAAATGCAGAGTCGGCTCCACAAATGCCTGTGCCAGCAGCGCCCTTGGCCACTGTCGGCTCCCATTCTGGATTTGATAATTTAAAGATACAGTAGACAGTGGCTCTCCCAGGAGACAGTAGTCTTTCAAAGTATTGTCACCAAACCCCAGGGAGAAAACCAGTCAGAACTAGTCCCTGGTCCCGCCCTCTCCATCACCACCAGGGGAAAGAGAGAGACTTATAGAATATTTCGTAGCTGTCTGAGGAGCGCCACTCTGTCAGGCTAATTTGTGAGCATCACACTTTCTGAAACATGAAGGCAGAGGAATATATTAACAAAAAGTGGATCGATATCATGGACACCGAAAACAGTCAGACTTTGAGCAGTTTTTCTGTTGGGGGACGACTGGGCTTGGTGGGCCTCCTGTAATTTCAGCCCTTAGAGTGTGAATAGAGGGGATCCCTGGAGCAAGATGGCAGCCAGACTAGCTGAATCGACGGGTTCACCCAAGAGACCCTGCCCCGTGAACTTGTCAGCACATCACACACAGAGATACGGGCAGAGAAAAGGGATAAGGGAGAGCAATACAACTGTAGAGATTGGTACAAAATTAGAGTGATAAGCCAAGTCGGGAAGAATGAGCAATGTGCTCAGAAAGACTTCAGAGACAGTTATTCAGATTTCTCTTTCCTCGTTGCTTTTTATTTATTATTCCTTTCTAAATGTATTCACAACACAAACATCAAACACATAAGTCACACTTCATATAAGTAAGTTCTGTATCTGTGAGTTTAAACAACTCTAGATCAAAAAGAAATTAGATGGATGGATAGATAGATAGACAGGGCAGACAGACAGATAGATAAAGAGAGAGAGATGATAGATAGATAGATAGATAGATAGATAGATAGATAGATAGATAGATAGATAGATAGATAGGGTCTTGCTCAACTCTTTTGGTTTCTTTGCTATTTTGTTTTGTTTCTTGAGAAAGGACCTCATGTGGCACAAGCTGGCTTCCAACTCCCTGTGAGACTGATTCTGAGGAGGTGGAGAAATGGATCAGGCATTCTAAGAGCGCACAGCCCTTGCAGAGAACAGAGGTCTGGTTCTCAGCACCACAGCAGGTAGCTCACAAAGGCCTATAGCTACAGCCCCAGGGGCTCCATTCCTCTCACCTCCTCAGTCAACTGCACTGGCACGTGGATTCCATATAGGCAAGCACACGTACATAATTTCAAAACCAAAATAATCTTTAAAAAATGGACTGAAGTCACCTTAAATTCATGATTGTCGTGTCTAGCTCCAGGAAGGATGTACATGTACGACCACCCCCATCTCCAGCATGTTTTCTTGAAATCTATCTGTATTTGTGCTGGATGTGTGCAGGCATCTTTGATGATGACTACTGTGAATGATACAGCAGAAAAACTATTTATGAAGTATTCAAATTACGTGATGCATTATTAGTAATCCAGAGAGGATTTAAGATATCCAGGAGTGTGTGTATAGATTATATGCAAGTACTATGCCATCTTACATAAAGGACTTCAGTAGCTCCAGACTTTGGCACACTTAAACGGGCCCTCAGAACAGTCTCCCATGGACACCAAAAGACCTCAGGACATATTATGATATTAATAACTCTAAGACCAGTCTCCTATGCATGTTAAAAGACTGATATCTGTCATATACAGGTTTGGATATTGAGTCAGCTGACATATATGTATTTGTGGATAGTGAGAGACCAGTGTAACACAAATATATATCTGAATATTAATATCTGTGCTGGCTAGTTTTATGTCATTTTGACACAAACTAGAGTCTTTTGGAAACAGGGGACTTTGATTAAGAAGATGCCTCCATCAGACTGACCTGTGGGCAAACCCGTGGGGCATTTTCTTGATTGATGATTGATGTAGGAAAAGCCCAACTCACTGTGGGCTCCAGTACCCCTGGGCAAGTGGTCCTGGGTGCTATAAGAAAGCAGATTGAACAAGAGAGGCAAGCCCATAAGCAACACTCCTCTGGGGCTCTGCTTCAGTTCCTGCCTCCCCGTTTCTGCCCTCTGTGAGGTAACTTCCCTTATTTCTCTCACTGACAGAGCATGGCCTGACAGTCACAAGCCCAACAACCCTTTCCTTGCCAAGTTGCTTTTGGCCATGGAGCTTTATCACGGCAATAGAAACCCTACCTCAAACAATATGGAAAGACCACTGTGCTTATGACATAGAGATGCATGTAGACCTTAGAATCATGTATTGACAGCCTTTCATATTATTTGTAATCTCATGTAGAGAGATTTGGGACCACTACAAGGCCACTCGGCTTCTGTTGTGGTTAATCGGGAGTGTGACTCAAGAGAGTCATGTAATCAGCCCCTGTAACTCTGCTTATCACTGAACAGGGCCATCCGGTGTTGATGTGAGCCCATTCCAGGCTGGCCATGGCGTGGGTGCTTCTTCCTGGACTATTCGTTCTTGCCACACTGACATTAGGACAGTTTGCTCTGAGGCTAGACAGTCTATTTCTTTTCTTCAAAATTAAACCCTAACCATGCCAAACTCAACAAACTCTGTGCCAGCAAAAGTGTCTGCGACTTTGAGAGCGCGTCAGTCTTTGTTGCATGATTCCTAAACACTATCGTAGTAAGAAAACGGCTCTCGGGACAACTACAATTTGTCACAGGGTTCTAACACAATTCGATCTACAGAAACAGATCGTGAGGTCGATACAGTCACGGACCACAGTTATTTAGAGAGTTGATAACTAGCCACACACACACAGCATACACCTATTGACAGGTATTTTAGTGAAGACAGTGAACAATCCCACTCAGTCATTAGTTTATATATGAAACAACAGCAGAGAAAACAGATCATTTCTTGGCCTCTGTCCAAGTAAAGTTCCGAATCCTAAAACACAGATACAGACTCTATCTGTTGACTGATCTGCTTCGTTCAACTTTATGGAAGGTTCACTCTCCTTGTCCTTATATTGAAAATTATCAAGACCCTCAATCCACTAATGGGCTGGCACAGAAACACTGAACCCAGCATTGCTTTTTCCACTGTTGCTGGATGCTGGAATTCTGGAGATTGATTGACATTCTTCCACCTCAAAGAGTCTTGTTGCCCTGACTGGCCTGGAGCTTCCTGTCTAGACTGTCTAGACTGAGATAGCTCAAACCATCAGCTATCCCCCTGCCTCTGCTTCTCAGGTGCTAGACTTAAAAAGCATAAACCACTATGCCTGGCTCTAATGATCAACAATTTTAAAGAAACTGTTGAGGGTATCAAATCATATGAGCCAGAGGCTGCATCTTCCAGGAACTGCCAAGGAATGTAGGTGGCTTTGGATGTCAGGGGGAAGCCCTGAAAACAAAGGGTCAACTTAATAGAAAAATGATAAAATGAAAGTCATCAGATAAGGTTTCAAACTCTAACGTCTGTCATTAGCAAAGAACAACCTTAATAATGTTAATATCTTCCGCTCCTAGGGTAGGAAAAGTAAGAAGACTTACATGGTATCAAGTGGGAAATGCCTATCTCAACACCTTGGCAATACTGTAACACACCTTCCTCTACCTGTCCCAGATCTGCATTGACGAGGGTCTCTGGGAGAATGGACTATGAGCCATTCAGTGTTCAGCACTGAGTGACGGGCAGGCAGTGGATTTCTGCTGCTCATACTGTACGAATCCCACAACTACTGGGGTAAGTCACATCCAAAATCACCTATATGGTAAGTGGAGGAGAAAGTGCTACTGTCCCATCCCTACCACACATGGGAGAGGTCATGGCAGCATTCACTGGGTTCTTCCAAGAGTGGTGAGACATTCCCAGTCCACAACAAGAAAACCTAAGAATAGAGGCATGACGCGCTAAATGGTTATCATGACAAGTGTTATTGTCCAGAACATGCTAGAGCTCTGAATTCTGTCGTTATTAACACCTGAACTCTGACTTTTCCCCATTGGAAGAAGGGTTGAGGCTCTTTTGTCTTTGGAGACATAAACATCTAAAATGATTGCTTCCAATAAGGACCTATGTGAAAGCCTTCCTTGAAAGAGAGGGATGAACAGCAGAAGTCGTGAGTCAGGAGAGACAAAGGCTGGCTGTAGCCCCAGAACAGACACAATACTCTGAGTGTACTGGTTACCCTTTGTCAACTTGACACAAACTAGAGTCACCTTGGATCTCTGAGGTAGGGAGAGCGCGCACGTATAAAAAGGGATCCACTATGTAGAAGTCCGAGAGAGGAAGGAGGAACCAGCCAAGGAGAGCAAGAGGAAACAGTCAGCAATACAGGAGGAGAATAGGAGTCTATAGAAGGGAAAAGGTGTATCAAGGAAACAGGACACGAGTGCTAAATGCTGCTGCAGGCCAAGCACATAAAGACTGAGAACCACACTAGGATTGTGTGCTTAGACTGCACAGAGCAAAAGTGTGGCTAAAATACTACCTTGTTTTATCATCACTCTGACCGTGCAAATGCATATCAAAACCTAAGCCTTCCCATGGCTTAGGTACACCATGGGTCATGGGTTTGTTTTCTCCCTTACAGGTATCTAACAATACTGGTAGGTCTCACAATTGGTAGTGTCTCAGATTTGATCAAATGCAGCCTGCTATGACATCATCGGGTATTGCTTTTAACCAACTGCAACTCTGATGTAATCCACCAACCAAACACATTGAATCATATACATTGGCTGTAGTATTAACAAACCAATGATTTATGAAGACCCTTCAGCACAATTTCAGAAAGCCTTTCTCCTTTGTAAAAGTTGTTTATGTCATGTCTGACCAGGCTGATTTAAGGACACACATTAAGGATATTATTTCTTCTACTTGTATTCAGGTCCTTTGTAGGGAAAATGCTAACTTGTTTTTCACTGTCTCAAAGAACTTATATTGGAAGACAGTTGGGCAAAGGCCTGAAAATATATTTATAATAGTAAATTCCTTTCCCCTAAGACCTAGAGGCAGAATTCAAGGCTGGATGCCTGACTGGCCAGCCTAGAGAGCACAGCTGCCTCAGATGCCTCTCTGGTCACTTGGCTACTGTGCACTTGTTTATGAACGTTCAAGGCTATAGCTGGAAGAGCCTTGCTCCTCCAGCAGTTCTGTGTACTTCAAAGTCCTCCAATGGGCTCGTAAAGTTCTTACATTGTAAACAATGAGGATCTGATCTTAATCCCTAGAATGCATGGGGGGAAACATCCAGGCGTGGTAACAAACAGTGCTCTTGTGATCCCAGTCCTGGGTGAATGGAGAGATGCACATCCCCGGAACTCATGCACCAGCTGGCCTAGCATGCTGCCCATCTCCAGACCAATGGGAAGTTACCCTATCTCAAAAAACCAAGACGGAAGCCAAGCATGGTGGTGCATGCCTTTAGTCTCAGCATTTGTGAGGCAGAGGCTGGCAGATCTCTGAGTTCAAGGCCAGCCTGGTCTACAGAGAGGGTTCCAGGACAACCAGGGCTATACAGAGAAAGCCTGTCTCAAACAAACAAAACAAAAAACAAAAACCAACAACAAAAAAAATAAGTAAACAAAAAACTGGGAGGGGTGGGGGCAAAGTGGACGATACTTGAGGAATAAAATCTGATGTAGTCTTCTGGTCTCCACATGCACACAAATATACTCTGCAGGAATGCTCATGTATTTATATACAGGTGCCCAACTGCATGCGAGAACACACACACACACATACACACATACAATAAAATCTAATAGCCTAACAGGTAAAATGCATAGAAGAAGCTGAGGTTACTGAGATTATAGCTCAGAGGTAGAGTGCTTGCATAACATGGACAAGCCCTGGAGGAGACCGGGTGGGTGATGGAGTAAGGGCGAATGGACCTTAGAGTTTTCAAACAGGAAGGTACTGTCTGCAGGGGAATGACATTCCTGAGAGCAAATGTGGGCTGTTCGGTGGGGGTCTGGGATGGAGACCAACCATTCCCACCCTGTCGTGATGGCAATCCTGGGCTGGAGGGGGACAGTACACAGCAGCCTCTAACCTCTAAAACGGAATAAGCCACTCGCCTTTCAGCCAGGCCTCCTGGTGCTTACACTTCAAGTCTACTTCCCATAGGAAGTCTGGACTGACTGACAGGGTGACCGTCTGGGATTCTGGGTCATGGAGTTTTCCCGGCAAGGGAAGGTGAGGAGTGTTCAAGCTGACTGGTATTGAGACAGCATTGAGCCACACAGGCAAATGAGCTGGACCAGGAGGACACTGTCAACTCTGACACCACAAACAGGTCTCACTTTTCCAAATAGTTCCTACTATGAGTCTGTTGCTCCTACTACGAGCCAAATCAAACCTCTTTCCTCAGGTTGCTTCTGACAGAGATTCAGTCACGGCAACAAGAAAGGTAGCTAATAAACCCTGTTCAGGAGCTTTAAAGAGCTTATTTTTAGGGGCCAGGGAGAGAGCTTTGTGGGTAACGGTGTCTATCATCCAACCTGAGAACCTAGTCTGACCCCTCGAGACCCCAGGCAGTGGGGAGACAAAAGGGATCTCCAGGAGTTATCCTTGGACCTCCACATGTGCACGAAACACACACACACACACACACACACACACACACACTAAAATGAAAAGGGAAATCTATTTTAGTAGACAACATCTTCGAGTCTGCATCCTGACATCGTCTTTGGATCCCTCATGACGAACATCCCATTACCTCACTCTAAACAAAATTGGAATGAAGAAGCATTAATTCTGTTGCCAATCCCTAACCCTTGATTGTCCCTTCACTTCTGAGCACTGCACATAGTAGGTTTACTGACGTGGGTGATGGACTGTTTCCTTAAAGTGCTCCTGAGTCCTGGGCTCACTATTTTTTCTGATATACCCAGGGCACACACATCTGTCATCTACCTACCAGCACTGCAAAACCTCTGAGAAACATGTACACATGAAACACAGACAGTCCCACACCCAGAACGGCACTACCTCGTAAACCAAGTCCACAACTGGGGTAGATCTACTGCTTCCCCCTAGAAGGAGGAAGAAAGCATGTGAAGAGGGTGCTTCCTTCACACTCCTCACCTCACAGACCAATCCTGACAAATAACACTTGAGACCAACGGAAACCTTGAAGCCATCGATTGAGGCCAAGAGAAACCATTTATCCTTGTGCGCCAGGTAAGGTGGGATGACGTTATGTTTCATTTGCTTTGACAGTGAGTTAGTTGGAGACAGAATGGAAGAAATGGTAAATGTTCTCTCCAAAATTTCTACACTGAAACCACAGCTCGGTTCAGCAGCAGGGTCTAAACCTTTTAAATATGAACACTAAGTAAACTGAGTCCCCCTTTACACAGTTGCTGCTGCCACAAGCCCAGTGTTGCATAGCATTGGGTCATAAGCACCATGCCGATAAGAGGCAGGCCACCAAGCCAGCCAGTGTCTACTTTAACTTTACTCTTTCATTTCACTGTATATGGGAGGGATTTGGTTGTAAGCTGGGGCTCTTTGTTTTCTGAGACGGGATCTCACTCTATAGCCAGGGGTTGGCATGGAATTTACTATATAGCCAAAGCTGGCTTCAAACTCACAGTGATTCTCCTGCCTCACCTTCTAGGCATAATTACAGGCATGAGCCAACACCTCCAGATCCCCATTCAACTTTTGCATCGTGAAGAATGGGAGTTTAAGAAAGAAAGAGATATTAAAGTTATTTGAACGTTCATGATACAGGTCTCGCAACATTCTGACCCCACTAGAGCCAAGTTAGAGCTGCCTCTTCTACACCTCCTACGAGACCAGGTATCATGTCTGCCTGTGCCTCCAGTGGTCCCTTCTCCCACATCCCTAGACTGTACCAGTGCCCTAGGAAGAGTTTACCTCACTGCCAGTACAGACAACCAGAGGAAAGGTCTTAGCCTCCAGCCTCTAAAGGATTAGACCCTGACTAGTCAGGCGATAGTCAACCTTCTTTTCCAACTCCTTTTACAATGGACAGTTAGACTCTGTGGCATTTTATAGCCAAAGTTCCTTGGGTAAATATTTTTTTCCCTTGTAGTCATCTCTCTTGCCACACATGACTCATTTAATTTTACCCATAAGAATTTCTAACTGGGTTTAAAACACTGGGTCTCTGTCCCAAGCTCAGCCCTCCATGAATGAACGCCTCGGTGCAGCTATGGCGTTATCTTCATCAGCAACAGGGAGCCAAGCTAGTAGATCTATTAGTATTACATATGATCTCATTCAGCCCATAAGAGGAAGCCCATGAGAGAGGAGCCATGCCCACAACACAGATGAGAAACTGGGAGGCTCAGGAGCGTATCACAGATGTTTAATCCTCAGTGAGGTTGACTCATGGCCCTCTTCTGTCACCATGCAGCTTCCTGGGGACTAAGGGTTCCCTAGTCCATCTTTACCAGTCTTGAATGTGTCTTTGTGTATGTGTATATATCTACACACGTGTGTGTTATTTTTACATGGGTTCTAGGAATCGAACTCAGGTCTTCAATCTTGCAAGGCAAACACTGTACTGTCTAAGCTATCCCTTTAGCATCTGTCTTTTAACATAAGTATTGTTAATACGGCTCCCCCATAACTGCCTGTTTCCCCCCCACAGGGCCATAAAAAAGCAGGCAGGTAGGGGAAATTTTTGTAATAGTATAGTTGCAATGGTCTGGCTTCCTGCCAATGGTCTGTCCACATCACAACCCTCCTTCTCCATAAAGGACAGAAGCAAGAAGCAGTGTTACTTAGAACCAGCTGGAGTCCCTCAGCGCCTCTCCAGGCCTGCTACCAACTGGGTATGAACTCAGGATACTGGATCTTCCTATGCCTCTGTTCCTGATAGGCAAAAAAGGGTACAATATTTACACCATAAAGTTTTCCTGAGACTTAAAATGGAAACCTGCAGATATATTTCACAGCGCAGGGTAAGCATTTGACATAAGTGAGCTATGATTTTTTTTTCTCCCCCCCCCCCCACCAACCAGCCTTAATAATAAAGTGTTTTTCTAGACTGGGCTGGGGAAATGGTTCGGTGGGTAAATCCCTTGTTGTACAGCATGAGCACGTGAGTTTAGATCCTTGGAAGCCAGATGCAGCTGTGAGCATCTGTAATCCTGGTGCTCTATGGAGACGTGGGAGGCAGAGATAGGAGAATCTCTAGATGGTGGCAGATCAGCTTGGCAGACATATACAGCAAGGAAGAAGAGATCCTGTATCCAAACAAGATGGAAGATGAACACTGACAGTAGAGACTGTCCTCTGACACACACCCCCACACACATAGACACACACACACGCACACGTGCATGCATGCACACACACACCCACACACGGTCATGCACATATATGTATATATAAAGAGAGAGGGGAGAGGAAGGAAGGGGAAAAGGGTTAGGGATGGAGGGAGTAGAGAAAGGAGGGAGGGAGGAAGAAAGGAAAGAAGGAAGGAAGGAAAGAAGGAAGGAAGGAAGGAAGGAAGGAAGGAAGGAAGGAAGGAAGGAAGGAAAAAAAACCTGATAAATTTTCCTTAGACAAGAGAATTTTCAAGGGAACCTGAGTTGGGTGTAGTCAAAAGTTCCCCATTCTCTGAGGTGCAGGCTGTTGGGATGAAAGAAAAGGGGACTTGAACTTCCTTGGCTCTTCAAAGGTGGAAAGTTTTGTGTGTGTTAAAAGACTTTAACAATTTAAGTTTATACCTTTCACGACCAAGACCTCCATTTCCGAGCGATTGGTTTTTGTCTTCCACACCCTGGAATCATTGAGCTGGGGTGGTTAGCAAAAGTAGAGACACACCGGGTCCCTCTCTTACTGATTAGTATTCACGGACCATCATCCTTCTCGTTGGGGCGATCTTGGGAGAGGTCAAAGGGTGTTCCTCGTCTGGGACAGGCCATCTCTCCATCTCTTTCACACTCATCTACTCCTTGGCCACTACTGAAGACCTCCAGGGTCCTCCAAAGCCAATGACCTCTCTGTTGTCTTACTCCCAAACTGTGGGCAAAATCATGCGATCCTTTGACTGGCAAGGCAACATGGATAACATAAGAAGTACTATCCCAGAAGTCGGGAGCCAGGCCTTAACTTCCCGCCCCCACCCCCATACTAAAGCATCACAGCTTGAGCAAATAACTTCCTGTGCTCAGTTCTACCATCTGTATAATGTGAATGGACATTAGACAGCAGGAGTTCGCCTCTTTTTCCCCCTCTCCCTTCCCCCATCCACACCGCTGCAGTCTCATCGATGTCCAACCTCTAGGTTTTCCAAAAAGCAAAACAAAAACTCTTCTCACATGACCAGGGCCCTGTAAGCCCTAGACTGCTAAGACTGAACCTCGATCTCGATAATCAAGCACACATAAATAAAAAACAGCACTGAAAACAATTTAGAAATCAACCTTTACAAAAAAAAAAAAAAAAAAAAATTCCAGGCTGTCGAGATGGCTCAGCAGATAAGAGCACTGACTGCTCTTCCAAAGGTTCTGAGTTCAATTCCCAGCAACCACATGGTAGCTCACAACCTCTCATAATGAGACCTGACGCTCTCTTCTAGTGTATCTGAGGACAGCTACAGTGTACTTATGTATAATAATAAATAAAATCTTTTTTTTTTAAAAATCCCAGTGTTTTCTTTACCTTAGGATTCCTTAAATGTGATGCTGGCTACCAACCTCAACCATATTTCCCCTATTGTCTGAGAATAAGCCCGAACAATGCACCTGTGCATGCTTGCTTTCCTGTATGACCCAAACAAGTAATTCCGCTCCAGCTGGCTGGCTCGTCAGGTTCTCCTCAGGTAAACAGCTCACCAGTAGCTAACAATGATTCCCAGATGAGAGGGACTATAGCAAGAAGCTGAGCTGAGAGGGAGCAGGGAATAACTAAGACAGAGAATAGAATCTCCCTCTAGCCCAACATCCCTTGCTTCAGTTGTCCCTGAAGAAAGCCACGGTTGTCATGGCTAAAGATGTCCCCAACAGACAAGAACTTTGCCTGAGTCTCTGGAGAGTCACCTTCTTCAAGTCACTTACCCCACGGGCAACACCAGGCTATGCCATGGCCTTTCTGCAAGGGAAGTAACTCATTTCTGGAACTTGAGTTTTCTATCTCTATATGAGTGACCATTTCTTCCACCCCCATAGACCACTTCGGAGTATCCTACAGAACTTAAATTCATAGCTGCAATGGATTGCAAGCAGGCACTAGCCTGTGGTAAACATGTAACTTAAAAATCCTTTTACTACTCGACTTACACTCACACTAATAGACCATGGTTAGAGTATGTAAATTTTAAAAAGGCTTCAGGTTAGCCTAAACTTTATTGCTGGATACCAAGCAATGATTGGGGGGACATTTAGACATGTCCATCCCTAGTCCTTGTTTTTTACAGATACATAGGAGCTGCTGAGCTCTTCACAGAGCTTCACAGAGCCACAGCTCTTCACACTGGCTTCTAGAAGCTCAGGAGTTGTAACTGGGGCTCCACCATGACACCAAGGTCTCTCAGTATTCAAGTTCAGAAATAAATGCGAGCCTTAGTCATGGCTCCCCCATTGCTGGGATTCACAATGCATGTTGGACTATTGTGCCACGTTGAAAAGATTGTCTCCAAACATTAGTTCTGGAATAGTTGTTGAATCTCTCTCAATACTAAGGGATCCCCTACACCCCACATAAGCGCAGAGCCCCTATATGGTCTCAGCCTTGCCCAGCCTCACGTGACACACACAAGTAGAAGTATTTACTATTCTACCATCACTCTGTCATCAGCTGTCCTTGGTGTTTTGGTGAACATGAGATCCTTCTGTAGCCTAAAGCTGGGATTAAGCCTGGCTTCCCTTCTCTGAGTAGCCATACACTACTCCCACACTACAGCATATGCAGGACCCACATGGCCTACATTTCTATCAAATATCAGGGTGACGTGACGTGCACCCAGCTAAGGCAAAAAAACACATCATCATATTAATCATCTTCAGCCTTGACCTCTGGGACCTAAGCCTTTAGGTGTCCTGATTTTATTAAAAAGCCTCATTACCAAAGAGAGTAATGTCTGGTCCAGGATCATCCACAGGCTTTTTGCAGTAGGTGGGAAGATCTAGGCATCAGCTGTCCTAGCCACATGTCATTTCTGCAGCCTGTGGCTGCACTTCAGGACTACAAGCAAACCTTTAGGAAATGAGTTCGTGCCTCCACTCAGCCCTCTCTTACTTTTTAAGCACTTGCTTTACAGATGGCTCTTGCCTGTATAATCCTGCACTTTCCCTTACCTTCCAGCCCACACATACCTCAGTGAATACTGATTTGAGACAATCAACCCTCTCTGTTTTTCCCTTCAGGCATACAGATTGGTGTCGGAGTTCCAAATCTCTAAGCATCTGTCCACTATCTCCCTTAGACTCACTCCCCCTTCAAAGTATATTGGAAGTCGAGGTTTGAACCCAAACCACCGTGTCCTCCTTCCTCTACGGTTCTGCTCTGATGAAGAGACAAGCTGTATGAGGTCCGTGCAAGGACATTAGTGAGGTAGGCCCACATGTAAAATGGCAATCTCTGTGTAAAAGCCAGGATATTACTGGGAGGGGATGGAGGGATTTCTAAATCATTTGAAATGATGAGGACAGCTATTACACATTATAGACCTCTCAGTCACTCAGCTTTGTTATGCATCCCTGTAGCAGCGTCAGCAACGGATGCCCCTAAAGGTAAAATTGAGCACAGTTAAGCTCAAGGAGGGTTCCAAGAGGCGTGGATCCGCTTACCTGAGCTGCTCCAGTGAGCAGAAGGTGAAAGAGAAAACTCCTGAGAGTGGCAAACCTATGGCCACGGCCCAGCATGTGCCACCTGATCTTACAGATCAACTTTTGTTAGACTCTGACCCCTCTGATAATTTACACACTGACTGTGGGTTCTTTTGACACTACAAAAACAGAGGCCAATGGTTGCAACACAAACTGTACCATCGCATCCTGCAGTTATGGAGATTTCCTGTGAGGCTCGAAAGTAATCGGTGCTGGAGTCTACAATTGACCTACAACCCACCTACCCTAAGAGCCCTCGGTTTAAGGGCTGGAGAGATGGCTCAGTGACTAAGAGTGCATACTGCTCTTGCAGAGATCCTAAGTTTGCTCCCAGCACCCACAATGTGCCTATACCCCACACAGATTCACATAATTAAAAAATAAAATAAATCTTGAAAACAAAAGCTTTGTTTACTTTCCTAGCACAACATCATTGTAAGCCAACAGGGACAAACTCAATGGTTCAATAGATTTACATTGAAACGATCACCTTGCAACCTTGAAAGAATAAGGAGACCGGTCCTTGGATGTTCTAGACCACTGCTATCCTGCAGGATGTGCTAGACAATGGAAATGTTCAGTCTGTCCCAATGTGATCAGGCAAGTATTAGTTATATATGTCAATTAGGCATTCAGGTTATTATTGGTGCAACCGAGAAGTTGAATTTTGCTTTTTAGTTAACTTTAGCTTAAATACCTCAAGGCGTGTTGCTACCACAGGAAATAACTCAGGCATAGGCCATTGGAGCCCCAAGGCATAGGCCAAGTGTAGGGCCAGCCACATGTTAAAACCTAGTGCCTCTCCTCTAAGAATTTACAAGCTATGAGAGGAGATTAGGCAAGATAGTTACAGTGACCGATGGAAAGAACTAGAAATTCAGAAAGAGTATCTTAAAATAGATTGCTATATAGAATATTACAGGCGTAAACTTGACAGGGTGTTTGTCTGCATACACAAAACCCTGGGTTCAGCCCACCGCACCATAAGCCAGGTCAGACATACCTATGATTCCAGCCCTCCCGGGATTCAGGAAGTGAACGCTGAGTGGTCAAAAGCTTAAGGCCATCCTCGGCTATGCAATGTAATGTCCCCAGCCCAGGCTACATTAATCCCTTTTTAAGTACAGAGAATGACCTCTCTCCCTTGTGGCCACCAAAGCAAAGCAGTCCACACCTAAGAGAGCCCCAGAAACCTCACAATGTTTGCTGCTGTCCACAGGTCACGTGGTACACACTGTCAAATGCATGCTAGCTGCCTAAGGCAGACCACTGAACAACTAGGCCAGCCAGAAGCTACACACACTCTAAACTAGGTAAATCCAGTTCCCCTTTCTTACTCCCTTTTCTACGTCTCATTTTAACTCATAGTCTAAAACCTAAGAGCAAAAGGAAGCATAATCCAACACAGTAACAGCAGGGCCGGGCAGGGTCGTGTTCCTCTCCGCTCTTTCCCACACTTCCCCCGTCAGTACATGGTGGACGCTGGTCTCAGCTTCAGGCACTTTTGAAAATGCAAGGAATGGGGAAAAAAGACATGAGAGATGGTAAATAATTGAAGGAAAAGAAACAGCAATGGCACCGGTTAGAAACAACCGTGAGAGCGCACAATTGGTTCCTATTCTCAGCACTTCACTGCCAATGGGGCTGGACCTTCTGCAGACATAAGGAAGTGAACAAGGTGGCTTTTGGGGGGATCTTCCCATACTTCCTCAGTGCAGTTGTAGGGAGACTAAGTTTTACTATCATTATCATTTAGAGTGTGTGTGTGTGTGTCTGTGTGTGTGTGTGTCTGTGTGTCTGTGTGTGTGTGTGCTTGTGAATGTGAAAAAAAAGGTCAAATAAAAGAATTTTCTGTGTAGCCTCCATTTCTTTCACCTTATTTGTCTGTTTGTTTATCTGTTTGTTTGTTTGTCTTTTGATTCACTGTGTAGTGAGGCTAACCTACAACTCATTTTGCTGTCCTAGAACTTGTAGCAGCACCCCTGCCTCAGGCTCTCAAGCGATCTTGCCTCTATGCCTGGCTTTTGCACTGATCATCTTTAGAAAATGTTTATTTGTTTAAATTACATGTAAGTGCACGCGAGAGCAGGCGCCCACAGAGACCAGAGACGTTAGCGTCCCTTGGAGCTGCATTATCTAAAAGGCTGTTCCAAGGCTGTCTCTGGAAGAACAGTTTGGGCTTGTAACCACTGAGCATCTCTCCAGCCCTTTCATTCCCATTTTAAATCAAGTGGAACTTTTGTACACCCACCCACACTGACCCCATTACCTTGGGGTTATAATACAAAAAGAACTCTATTTCCACAAAGACGACAAAGGATGGCAATTAGAGCCCAAACAATAGGCTCACATCATTATGACAGCTTAACCTCATAACGAAATCTTTAAATAGGGCTCATAGATAAAAACTCTAGAGGGATTTACTTACGATCCCCAGTGCTACAGTGAGTATATTGAAAGAAACCTCTGCTTTTTCCGACCATGCCAACCTCTTCTGGCTTTGGAAAGGAAGGAAGCTATGGAGTACCAAAGCACGTAACCTCCGAAGGTGCAACTCCTGCGTCTAACCAGAGGATTCCGTGAGAGCAGAACCACAGTGCTTGAAACATCAACTTTAGAAACTGTACATCAATGGCAGACAGAGAAGCCCAAGAGGACTTTATGGTAAGAAGACAAAAGAGCTGAGGTCTGACAAGGCAAGAAAGATCCCGCAGGTCACTGAGACACAACACAACCATTGCAGCCATGACACACAGCAGCAATGAGATCCGTACCTGCTCAACATTGAGACCTTCAAGGTCACATCACAGGAATAGGAAGTGACATGACCCCCTCCCCCACTCTGTTCCTGAAGATATGTTTATGGACCACTATTGGATGCTATGGAACAGGGCATCGTTTTCTTTAATGGGGAAGTAAATAGGAGGCTAGTTAGATAGAGGGTAGCATTCAGAGAGAAAGGAAGATTGATACCAGAGCTAATGGCTAGAGAATATAACCACAGTGCATTGTGTGTCCAGATGAAACTGTCATGCAATAATAACAATTTTGTAAAGAGGAGCCCGGCATGTCCCTGTTACAATGGGCAGTGGTAAATAAAGGAGGTCTTCCAGGACCTTTGATGGAAGACTCCTGGGTATTCAGTCCTCATTCTCATAAGCCATTCAGTATGAATGGACAAGAACCAGGAAAGGATCTCGTGAGGCGGGATAATCTGCGGCCCGAGCACAATACAGTCAGATCAACGAGGCATTGTTCGTAGCGAGCCCAGCGCACCTGCTGCAGCTTTCACGGAACAGACCCTCTCTTTGTAATAGGATTTTACCTGCTTGCACCCTTGAACCTAGCAATTTGGAAAGAAAAAGGCCTTCCTCAGAGAAACACCTCAAACTGAAATATCCCAATGCAGAAACCCGGGGAAGGCTGAACTACAGAAGGGGCTACTTACACCCGACAGAGATGACTGAAAGACACCCGGTTAAAGGGACCAAAGTGTGTGACTAGGTTGGATTTGATTTGTCTGCTTCCATCCCTTTTATATAAACCAGGATGTTGTTGTAAGGACACATGACATTTCATGAGGCAAAAAGAGCTGTAAGAATGTTGAAGGTCGGACTGATGAGGTGGCTCAGAGGGCAAAAACCCTTGGCATTAAGCCTTAAGACCTGGGTTCTATCCCTGGGGTCCACATAGTGGTAGAAAAGAACTGACCCCTATAAATTGTCTTCTAGCCTTTACCCATGCATCGTGGCATGCAACCACCTCAACACACTATGTAAGTAATCAAATAATCACGTAATACATTTTTTAAAAGAATGCTTGAGGTCATCATTCTCTAGTGCTTTCTGCTCCGGGGCCAGCCTTTATTACCACAACCTGCTGTATTCTTAGAATTTTAAACCTACGCTCCAAAAGCATGTTTTTAAATATATCTGATCACAAACTATAATAGCCAATTATTGAGTAATAGCATCATCACAGAGAGATAACTTTGCATTGACATCATCTTAAAAGGAGAAGTCACATGTTCTATTAACAAGGTAGACTCAGAGCACAGGTAACTCCAGGGGGCAGCTGAATATGAAATTTGATCCTAGACTAGATCTGACCCTCAAGGGAAAAGTTGTCCATCCTCAGAGAAGAAAGTGCTCAGTGAGACAGTGCTGGCCATGCAAGTGTGAGAAGGAGAGTGTGAATCCCTAGCACCCAGATGAGAGCCGGGTGGGGCAAGGACCACCTGCAGTCTTAGGTGGTGATGATGGAGGATTTCAGAGGAAATCTGGAGAGCTAGACCACGCTGAGGCTTCCGTAAGAGACCCTGATCAGAAAAGAGAATGGAGAGAGAGCTCAGAAGACACGTGATATCAATATCTGGCCTCCACACTCACGTGCACATATGTACATACACATGCCCACACATTTACCCACCTACATATAAATACATACACACACACACACACACACACACACACACCAAATTAAAAAAAAAAAAAAAAAACAAAAAAAAAACACACCAGACAGTGGTGGCGCACGCCTTTAATCCCAGCACTTGGGAGGTGGAGGCAGGCAGATTTCTGAGTTCGAGGCCAGCCTGGTCAACAAAGTGAGTTCCAGGACAGCCAGGGCTACACAGAGAAACCCTGTCTCGAAAAAAAAAAAACAAAACCAAAAGCAAAAACAAATGTTCTTTCTGTAAAGGGCCTAACTGGATATGTTAGTTGTTTGATTCTTGAGGGTATTTTAGTGGGGTTGTTGTTGTTGTTGTTTCTTTGTCAACCTGACACAAGCTAGAGTCACTTACCAAGAGGGAATCTCAATTAAGAAAAATGTCTCCATTGAATTGGCCCATAGGAAAGTCTGTGAGGCACTTTCTTGATTAATGATTGATATGGGAGGGCCCGGCCCTTTGTGGATGGTGTTACCTCTGGGTGGGCTGTATAAAAAAAATCAATCAGGGGAGCCTCGGGGAGCAAGGCAGTGAGCAATGCTCCTCCAGGGCCTCTGCTTCAGTTCCTGCCTCCAAGATCCTATCTGGGTTCCTGCCCTAACTTCCCTCCATGATGAACTCTGACATGGAAGTGTAAACCAGATAAACTCTTCCCCCACCTCCAGGTTTCTTTTGCTTATCATAACAACAGGAAGCAAACTTGGACACCCGGCCAACAAAAGAAGCCATGTACACAACAAAGTATTGTCCCAACTTTCAGTTTACTGAGGTTGGAAACTACGAAATATTTTACAAAGAGAATATCTTTGTTGTGAGGAAATATATTAATTTATTAAAGGGTAAAAGCCCATGAAACAATTTGGGAAGTTTATTTTGTCTATTGAGTAAATGTGTATATAAGTATGGCATGTGTTATAGATACATGCCATTAAATATAACACATTATTCTGCAATACAATCTCTATTGTGTAAAATTACTATATGGCTTCAGAAGCAAAGAACAGATGACAACGGGTAAAATCTGAAGGTGGGATGTGGTGGCACATGTGTGTAATTCTAGCATTAGGGAGTCGGAGGCAGGAGGATAAGGAATTCAAGGGCAGCTTTGGCTATGTGGTGAATTTGAGGGCAGCCTGGGCTGCGTAAGACACTATCTCAGAACAACCACAGCAATAAGACCAACCTGACAACAGGAATACAGGTATTGTTTGCCCTCCTCTCCTCACAACTTCTAAGTTAGAATTATGTGACCAGAGGAAGGTTTAAAAAAAAATTATTAGAAAGGCAGAGGGTTGATGGTGAGGCTTTCTAGCCACCAGATTTCCAGAGAAGTCTAGAGGGTCAACATAGGCTATCAGCCAG
Organism: Mus caroli; assembly: GCF_978045245.1. NCBI lineage: Eukaryota > Metazoa > Chordata > Mammalia > Rodentia > Muridae > Mus > Mus caroli. The sequence continues at coordinate 51,753,208 of NW_028227273.1, forward strand.
ATATGGCCAACCAGCAGCCCAAGAGCCATAGGCATCCCGTGACAGCTATGAAGACAGCGCAACACACTCACAGGAGACAACTTGAGGCTGTCACATCAGAAATTGGACAGTTCTGGGAGTCTGAACCAGGCAGAGTGCTGCCCCAGCATTCAGCTGAGCAGTCTCCCAAGTCTTTAAGGAAGGCAAAATAAGTTGGGTTTTAACGTTCCTTTCCAACTTCCTGTAATGGTTTTATTATACAAAACTTGTACCATTTGTGGGGTACTAACAAAAAGAGGGGTAAAAGGACAAAATCCTACCACACTGGAACTGTTCTTCATGCTGGCATCTTTCCTTCCAACCTCTGAAGGTTTAAAAGAGTCTAGACTGTGGCAAACTATGAAGCTCTGTCTGTTCCTTTTATGCGATATAAATGACTCTTTGGACTGGGTGAAAACATCCCATTATACATGTACAGTTCAGCATTTGCTCAGCTCTTTCCCTAGAATTGATACTTTATTTGTTTGCAATATTTTTGATTTACAAGGCTAAGTTAAATAGCTATAAGGTTAGCCAGGCTTGCCGTCCCATACCTCTAATCCCAACACTAAAGATGCTGACATAAAGACTCACAAGTTCAAAGCCCGCCTGGCTACAGAGTCAGACTTTGTCTCCTCTCCCCACAAAAGAGCGTTTATGTTCACTGTGCTTGCTTTTAAAAAAATATCTGTTTATACCTCAGTAATAGAGTCCCCAAATAGAATTACTATACCAAAGAGTATATGCACTTTCAAAACCAGTTTGTCGGAAGGTGAGCATACACCTTTATCTGTAAATGGGAAAGGAAACATCTGAATGGGATTTCCAGAACCTGCCTTCACTCAGGAAAGGAAGTTACAACCACAGCGGGGAACAAAATTGCTGCCTTCATGTCAGACTGAGCACAGAGACAAATAAGTACTGTAAGCTATTTTTGCCCTTAAAAGAGAAAAGACCAAAATATTTCAGCCTCTATCAACACACAGAGGCTACTAAGTGAGAGGCACAGCCTCAGATGAAGACAAACCTCTTATGGTGTATATCCATCACTTAACAGATATTTCTGTTCCCTGGATTGGGTGAGATTCTAAACATTTAAGAGGGAGGTGTGTGTGTGTGTGTGTGTGTGTGTGAGAGAGAGAGAGAGAGAGAGAGAGAGAGAGAGAGAGAGAGAGAAGATACAAAGCCAACAGCAAGATTCACATCTAAACCTTGCAGCCCAGCTAACTTATAGCAATTTAGTCTTGAACTCCCATTTTTTTCCTTCAGCCCTGCGACAGAAAAGGGAAGTGTGGGCTGGCAAGATAGCTCCGTGTACTAAAAGCTCTTTGTTACACAAGCCTCAGTTGGATCTCTGGAGCGCACAGTTAGAAAAGAGAACCGACTCCCAAAAGTTGTCCTCTGACCTCCACATGAGAGTATGTTCGAGCATGCATGCATGCACACATGCACATACAACCACAAATAGTATGTGCTTGGGTTTTTTTTTTAAAACAGAAAGAAGGAAGGGTCACAGTAGTAAGAGACATGGTGCCATGAGTCCTGAACAATTAATCTCTTGTTTGAGTGAAACCTCGCTAGATTAAATTCCAGCTTTTGCTAAAGAACACAGTTAAAACATATAAGTCCCTCACAGTGACTTACAGGTAGGTCCCTGATTCAGTAACCTTTTCCAGTTTCAATGGTGCAAGGGAGGGAAATGGAAAGAGGTGATCCTAACTGAATTGCATCATTTGTAATAGATGATTAGAATCATGTTCTAGAACCTGCTAGATCCTGGAAAGTTCTTGGTGAGGAAAAGGGACTCCACACACTACAGATTCCCCACCCCTTGAGAGACCAAGAGTGAGGACGAGCGCTCTACACGCAGAGAGGAAGCAGAAGAAACTCACCATGGCCGTTTCGGTAGTAGATCCATTTCTCCCGGTTCTGGGTGGGAGTCAGGGACTTCTTCAGCCCTGCCTTTTCCACTATGGCACTGGGATCCTGCCGGGGCCCCTTTTTGAGAGTCCTGGAGCTCTTTCGGATACTGCACACCACTATCAGCACCAGGACCAGCAGAAGGAAGAGGACGATCATCCAAGGCAAGTGCTCATTGATGTCGAAATGCTTGTGTGCGTTCTGTCTGGGGTGGCCCCTCTTGGGGGCCTTGATGGCTGTGCTGGACTTCTCACCCGTGGCCTCCATGGATGATGGCAGCAGCTTCAGAATGTGTCTGTGGTGGGGGGCTTGCTGGTGGGTAACTTGTGGTGGGTTTGGCAGGGTCCTATTAGTGCCTTCCTTCCCACTCGTTGAGCTCGTATTGTCAGGCACTGTCCCTTCCTCGATGCCACTTGGTACCTTAGTTCTAACAGAGGCAGTAGAGTTGGAATCTGTTGAGTTCATGCCTAGAAAAAAGAGTAAGGAAGGGGGGAAGAACTTTTCCATATTTGGGCATCTACACATTCTCTCCTGTCCCTTGTCACCTCCAAGTGAGGGCAGATAATCAAGAAAGAGATGATTGTTGGAGCTAAGATTAAATATTATTTTGCCCATTTTAATAAAGGTCCTAACAGCATCTTTATATAAAAGATAAAAATATGAATAGCTAAACTCTGTTTCTGTGCCCAGAACATGGGCATCTTTGGGGAAACCAATATTTGAGCTCCCTAAACAGCTTCCCCTCGATTTTTAAGTTCTACGTGGACAAATGTCTATCTGTCACTAGTAGCCCTTCATTGATTGGATTGTGCAGAGAACTCATTTCAATTAAGTTCCTTTGCTTGCTCTCCTCCTCCCTCACCTTTCATGACTCAATGATGAAACAGAGCCCATGGCAAAGATAAAGGGAAGGGCTAGGGCTCCACGCCAACCCTGTGCAACAGGTCAGTCAATAGAGTAAGGCTGGACTCTCTCAGGAGCCATCTCCAAGCTCACACAGGGTTGGGGCTGGCTCTGTGAACTGCTTTCTGTGACATTTCCACAAAGCCCTCATGAAAAGAGTGTGAGGGATGGAACCTGAGACAGAGCCTGACTTGTGTCAGCCACTGGAGCTACTCATACCTGTCTCTTCATTTCAAAATGGCGGGCATGAGAAATCGTTCCCTGCACTTGAAGGCCAGACATCATCACACATGACACAAATTGTGTGCTAGCAGACACAATTTAAGTTGGCCATATCTCATGGGAACTAAGTGAAATGAAAGAGGATCTAGCAAATTTTGAACTTCTGCCTGAGTGTTGATGGGAATGTGACAGACATGGATAAAGGCCATGAACTCAAGCTAAAAAAAAAAAAAAAATTAAGTCATTTTTTCCAGATGCGAGGGCTGGTTACCTTTACTCAGATTTAAACTTCTCTTTTTTTGTCCTACCTTGGAGTCAACATTCCTCCCTTCCTTCCAGACATAATGACAAGCTCTCCCTTGCTTTCTCTTCTTCTGGTTCCATCTACACACGATTAGCTCCATTTTACATAACTTTTTTAATCTGAAAGGAACCTTAAACAACTAAAATCAGTCAACTCACTCATTCAGGCCCAGCACTGAGTCAGTTAAGTGATTTACATAAGGTCACACACTGTCCTTATTTCTCGAAGTTCTTTATTCGCCAGTTTGATGTAACCTAGTTTCTAGATATCTGTTGTCTCCTAATAGAAACCTTCTGAGTTGCAATATTTCTATTAAGTCCAAAGAAGCCAAATTTAATTAGCCACAAAAAATGAAGGTTCCCTCCTCCAAGGGATGATTTTTTAGATTTAGCAAAGTGGAGAGAACATCTTTGGTTAGCAGCTCACTCTACTGGGCTCAAAGCCTTCCTCAAGCAAGTAATTCGTGGGGTTGAGTTACCTTGGGGCTCATAGGTGGAGGAAGGGACATCGTGGGGTTCCATATGCTCAGGGTGAGAAAAGGTAGCTGTGCCAGAGGAAGGTGGGCTTGTGCTGGAGAAGAACAGGCGCATGCCACAGACGTTGTCTGTCTCCTTGGTCCCTGGCTTGACCACCACCAGGTTCTGACCCAGACAGTCCGTGTGAGCTTTACACTTCATCACACTGGAAGGCACGTCAGAGAAGGTACCCCGAGCGCACTGCTTACACCGCACATCTTCATTCTCTGTCCCTTTCTTCCGCACACCCCAGCCCACGGGGCACACTGTATGGGGAGCGCAGGTACCATTAGACTGATACATTCCAGGTGGGCAGATGCATTCTCGGTCAGTCAAGGCAGCACAAGGTAATCTCTCAATCATCGGCCATGGACATGGCTGACTACAGTCATGGCATCTCTCTATGCCGTTCTCGTGCCTGGTAAAGGTCCCCGCGGGGCAGCTGCTGCAGACTCGCAGGCTCATGTTGGTACAGTGCTCGGAGACGTACGTTCCTGCTGGACACTTGTCGCAGGTTAGCACCTGGCCAGTGGTACGGTCAACATGGCGGTACGTGCCAGTGAGACTCAGAGTCTTTTGTTCTGGTTGAGCTGTGATGGTGCTGAGGAATCCAAGCTGAAAGAAATAAGAGAGGTGTCAGAGGAGCAGAGGAGAATAGAGCAACAGCAACAGCAATAACACGGTCATCACCACTGTTCAAGATCTGGCGGGTACCACACCAACTTGACATCAGAAAGAGGAAGGTGTGTGCCAAAGTTGTCACTTCTATAGCACCTGCATACCTAATGATAAACTTTTGTTTTGTTTTGTTTTGCTTTGTTTTGTTTTGTTTTGCTTTGTTTTGTTTTAACAAACAGGCATGCTTTTGACAGTCCTGGTATGTGCATTCAACAATGGAGCTGATGCTTTTAGATTCAAACCCAGTTTGTCCAGTCTCTGAAGGCCACAACCGATAGACACAATCTCTGCAGGCATCCATTGAGAAATATACCCATTGAACTTGGGTCCAGCAAGAATAACTCAGTGTTCATGTTCTAAAATAAAAACTTCACCCAGCAGGTCAGAGTTTCACCAACTTCTAGATTAAAAACTTGGAGGACCCTTTGGGTGTGGTAGCATATGCCTTTCATCCCAGCACTTGGGAGGCAGAAGCGGGCGGATCTCTGAGTTTAGAGCTAGTCTGGTCTACCAATCGAGTTCTAAGATAGCCAGGGCTACATGGAGACACCCTGTCTGGACAAACCACACACACACACACACACACACACACACACACACACACACACACACACCTGGTCCCAAGTTCCAAGTCCTGAGATGCTGTGAAAGAGAAGCAGGGAGCAAAGACTAGAGTGACTGCTTCCCTGGGGCTGTCAAAATGAAGGCCCTGATAGTCTTTGCCATCCTCAGTGAGATGGAGAAATTTGTATGAAAATCATGGCTGCCCCAAGCTACCAGCTACCGAACAAATTCCTTCTAGATTTACAGATTTACAGCTACATCAGTAACTGAAAGAAAAAAGAAAAAGAAAAAGAAAAAAAAAAGAAAAAGAAAAAGAAAAAAAAAACTGTTTGCAAGGTGATCAAGAGTTTGTCTTCTTAGCATCTCAAAACTTGACCCTAGTCTATTCTTTTCCCAACCCCACAGTTATGTGGGGCCAGGGTACTTCCCGGCCTCTCACCGGTTCTGGAGTTTTCCTCCTTAGAGTTTACGGTATACTTAGTTTTCTTCCTTCTGAGTCTGAAAGTAGGGGGAGAGACGGTTGGCAATGGATAGTGGTTGGTTTTCTTGTTGGGAAACTTAATTTCATATTAGAAATTGAGAAAGAGAAGAGCCTGCTACTTGGTGATAAGTCTCCCCTCTCAGCGTTTGGCTTGGCCCTTCCTTTTCCTGCTCCCTCTACTTGCACAACCAGCCCAGACACCCTCTCCTGAGTTCAGCAGATGCCCAGGGTGGAGGAAACTATCTGTCCAATGGAGCCCAAGTACAAGATTAGTGCCCCACCCCCACTGTAGACTCAGAAGTGTGCACCCTGGGGAGATACACAAAGCTCTAGGAAATGGAGCCTCAACCCCAGCCTCCCCCACCCAGGGTTCCTGATCCAGGGAGCCACCAGACTAGACAAGGATCCAGACTTTTATTCTAAGACAGGGATGATAGGTTCTTTCCTGATGTCTGACTTGTTGGGGTCACTTAGCTGTGTTCAAACCCCACCCAACAATCGCACATTCCCTACACTCTATACCACGCTTGCTCCATTTGGGATTCTTGATTTTGTGGGGGTAAAATTATTTTGAAGATATTTTGTTTTGAGATAGAGTCTTATTTTATAACCCAGGCTGGCCTCGTGGAAATCCTGACTCAGACTCTCCAATTGCTGGGATTATAGGTATGAGCCACGGAGCTGGGCTAATCCGTTTTGCTTTTTTTTTTTTTTTTTCAGTTTATTTGGTTGATACAGAGTCTCAATATACAACCTAGGCTGGTGTCAACTTTGTAATCCTCCTGCCTCAGAATCACAAGGTTATAGGTTTGCACAACCATGCCTGGCTCCTTTATCAGTTTTTAAGGGACTATAATATTGACCTATAAAATTACCTCATCTATCTCCTGCAAACAGAATAAAGGAGAGTGTGAATTAACTGTGTTTAGCGAAGTGGGTGGAGGAAGAAACCAGTGGGACAGAAGCAAGTGCTGAACTGGACAAAGATCACAGGGCTGCCTCTTGCCAAGGAGCAATGGGAGGTAGGCTCCAAGCCCCCTCATTTCTGTCTCAAACAGAGCAACTCTGCTTTGCAAAGCCTAATCAGAGGGAAGGCCTGTTGAGAGCAGAGCTTATTACTCCAACAAGACTACAGGGTCATCTAAAGTCTCTCCCAATTCCAGAGTCAATAGCTAATCCCACTGTGCTATTTAAAGAAGAAGAAGGAAAAACTATCTAAACAAGAGTTTCCCCTTCCAAGTTATGGAAGTACTTGCCGGTACTAGGGAGACTCAGACAAGAGGATCACAGGATCCAGACCAGTCTGGGCTACATAAAGAAACTTTGTCCCAAAACAAAACAATATCCCCTGGTGATGGCGCAAGTTTGTAAACCCAACACTTGAGAGGCTGAAGTAGAAGGATCAGGAGTTCAAGGCCATCTTTGGCTACACGTCAAGTTTGAGAGTCACTTGAGCTACCTGAGAACATGCCTCTACATACATACATACACACATACATATATACATACATAGTACACACACACACACGCACACGCACATGCACATCCACACATGCACATATGTGCACCTCACACATTAGCTCTTCCCTTTAACCCCATGGATCTGGGCAAAAATAGACCAAATGGAAGACAATATTTAAAGATGGCCCCTGCACAATATAAAAAGATTATAGCAAAAGCTAACACTAGAGGAGAAAACAAACAAATGGGAAAGGGGAGACAAGGTCATGGATAGTGAGAGTCAAGAAAACCGAGGTTGGGTCCTGCCAGTTAAGACCCTTGATTTCTCCCCCCAACCCCCGCCATGTGTATAGACATGGCTAAGACAGGTCAGAGAGATCTAACATAGTTTCAGGCTTTTGAGTACAATACTGAAATTGCCTGGGAAGAGTGTGTATCCAGTGGATACATCAGTCTACCTGTAATCCCATCACAGAGATGTCAGGGGATTCCTAGAAGAAGCAGGCTAGAGAGATGACACATATCACTGAGCTCTGGGTTTGGCTTAAGCACCTGCCTCGACAAATAGGGAGGAAGAGCAATTGAGAATGACTCCCAATGTCAACCTTGGGGCTCCATGTACACATGGAACCACACATGAGAGCCCAGACACACACACACACACACACACACACACACACACGAAAATGGAAAAAGAAAAAATAATACTGTCTGAGATGATTTTTGAAAATACTTTCTTCATGTACCTCGTCTTATCTCTGAGACCGTTGTGAGTCTACAACAGGGTGAGGAACTTATTTTGTTTGGCTGTGGGGTTTTTTTTTCTTGCCTTTTTAATCAGTCTGAGTGTTTCTGGTATCAAACTAACTCTTGAGTCCCTAACACTAAACCAAGACCCCTCTGACTGTAAAATTCTTTGATCCTGAGCCACATTTTGGACAGAGTCCAATCTCACTATCAGAGTCACCCCCTGGATCTCTACCTAACCTGGCATTTTTAAATAACTCAATATTAGCATTTTACTTCCAACCCCCCCCAATAAACATCCATATAATAGTCCTAGCAATTTGGAACTACAGATTCTCAGCTTCCCCATTCTCTTGTTTGAGTTGGTTTTATGTATGCAAAGGGAAAAAAAGCCAACCATGTTGCTCTGTGATTTCTCTTTTACTAACTTCTGTTACATCACCAAGATCTGTCTGTTTTAACATACAAACTTTCTCATTCTAACAATTCAGAGCTCTTCAACAGAATGAGCACATTCTAGAGAGCTGGCTTAGCTGTTAAAGGCTAGGCGCACAACCAACAGGATGGGTATGTCTTACTTCAGAGGGTCTTCCCACCAAGGCTTCATTGACTGCTTTCTTGCATGTATATAGGTCAGGGTATAGTTTTCTATTGTGCACAACTGCTTCTTCCCTCCCATACCCCTCACCTAGCTTCTCTTCTCTCCACATCAGTCCAAGTAGCAGACACTATCACCCTGGCCCCAGTCTTTTGACATCCTAAATGCAATCGATAACCTGGAGCGACTCCATTCTCTCACCCCTAACAATATAAAACATATACACAAACATACGTACATAAACATCCCTGGGTGGATCAAGCAGAAAAAGTCAGGGAAAGAACTGGACAAAGATTTTGAAAAGAGGAGGCATGCTCTTACCCAACCTGTTGGGAAATCAACGGGATACTGGTTTGCTCACTTAGGAAATGAGCAGGTTGAACTCAGTAGTAGTATTCAATCAACTCTACCCTCCTGCGTGTTGTGATTCTGTCAAATCCCGCCATCCTTATGTAGCCTTTAAATCTCTTTCTAAACACCCAGATGCCAAGCAGATGAGCAAGTAGCCCATCACACTTCCTGTTTCTGTCTATTGTACCAGCGTCTAATTACATAGTGTCTCTTAATGTTGGTTGGCAGTCCCGAAAGTGTATATACTTATCCTTCCTTAATGCGTATAAGCAGCTCAAGGCCAGGGACTACTGTACAGACTATACTTCCTCTCTTGCTCAACTACCTAATGAACACTAGGAAAATAATAAGCAAGCCATCCTTCAAGCCAGGGGCCAGCAAAGGAATGCCAACATACCAGCTCGTCTTATAAACAAGCTTCCTAGAATCCAGACACTGATGTAGCTAGCACCCGTGGCTGCTCTCAGGCTACTGTGGGAAAGCTACAAAGCTATGACAGAGATCATTCTGCCCAGAAACCTCAGTTAGCTTACAGTTATCACTTGGCCCTTTATAGGTGAAATCTGCCAGCTCCCAAAATGGGTATCTAAAGAAATACAAACAATGCAGAGACCAGCTGCTCAAAGAAACTTCCTGGCCTCCCCCATAAGTTTCTCTATGAACAGAGTGCTCTCTCTCTCTCTCTCTCTCTCTCTCTCTCTCTCTCTCTCTCCCCACCCACTCTAACTCACACGCTCAATCTGGTTCCTTCACACTCGGCTTCAAACTCTCACTTCCCCCTGACATCTGAGAAAAAGCAAAATCATCCAGAGAGACAAGACTTCTCCTTGGTTTCTTCTTTTCCCTACATGGTTGTCATCGTTTTCTTACTTACACACTTATACTCTGTGTGTCTTCCCTGGAATCTATAATGCGGAACAGCATGTAGACTCCGTATCCATTGACTGGACCACACGCCCTCTTTTCCCTTCCTGATGAGAAGGGATGAGTTGATGAGACCCACTGATGCTATCCAAATCCTCAAGGACCCAGCTCATTGATACGGACTTGTTGACTAAACGGGTGAATTTTCAGACCACGAATAATTAAAATTAGTAAACTAAACAATAATGGTGGAGGCGGCTGCTGGGAGTGAGAGACACCAAAGCCTTCACAATGGTGCCATAATATTAACTGAAAAATCCCAATAAGGTACCCTGGTTCCCTTCAGCATGAAAGCAAAGAATTTGTTCACCTTCAAAGACACTGAAGACATTACTTTCCTTTTCTGAAAGATGTACTTATTTATTTTATGTATGTGAGTACGCTGTCGCTGTCTGCAGACACACCAGAAGAGGGCATCAGATTCCGTTACGGTTGGTTGTGAGCTGCCATGTGGTTGCTGGGAATTGAACTCAGGACCTCTGGAAGAGCAGCCTGCGTTCTTGTTTGCTTGTTTCCCCACCTTGTTTGTTTGTTTGTTTTTTGTTTCTTGTTTTTGTTTTTTTCCGAGACAGGGTTTCTCTGTGTAGCCCTGGCTGTCCTGGAACTCACTCTGTAGACCAGGCTGGCCTCGAACTCAGAGATCCACCTGCCTCTGCCTCCCAAGTCCTAACAGAACTATAATTGGCTTCTAAGAATTAGCTTCTTCATGATACTCAAAATAAAAAAGCTAATATACTAAAGAGTACAAATATTCTTCTCTCATTTAAAAGAAAGAAAAAAAGAGAAGATTACACTTTGTGCTTAAGATTATAAGCAATATAAGAAGGTTAGATTCTCTCTGTGTTTAAACTGCAGTTATTATGAAAATTCCATGTATCTAAGAACGTCACCTACAGGGCGGAGGGAGGGTATAGGGAACTTTAGGATAGCATTTGAAATCTAAATAAACAAAACATCTAAAAAAAAGAAGAAGTAGAAGAATGTCACCGTCAACAGTGGATAGACGCATCAAGTATCAGCATGCTGTCTCAAACTGTGTATTTGGTTAAAAAAAAAAAAGCAACCAAAAACTCTACAAGTGTTTATTGAATGATTAGAAGCTTAAACGAGAGAAGCAGAGATCAAGTGGAGAGCAGCACTTGGTGCAGGTGACTGACTGTGAAGGCTTCCAGAGTCTCACCGTGTATCCTGGTGGCCTATAGCACACCTATGATGTGTCACTTGCAGTTTACAGCACAGGTGGGCCTGACTGAAGACAAGAAGCACCCGGATGTGTGAATCCATTTCAGAATGTGGACATCTACTTATTGTTCAGCAATTCCGCTTCCATGACCTCATCCTTCAGATAAACAAGAGATCCCTTGGTAGCTTAAAGGTTACAACAGATCTGTGCCATTTGACGTTATTCTGTGTGTGTGTGTCTCTCTGTGTGTGTGTGTGTGTGTGTGTGTGTGTGTGTGTGGTATATGCATGTGTGTGTACAGGTGCACATGCCCACGGGGAAGCCGGAGGAGGATGTAGGAAGATATAGAGTGTCCTACTCCATCCCTCTCCACTTTGTTGCCTTGAGACAGGGCTCTCTCATCGAACCTGGAGCTTGCCATTTTAACAAGACTGGCAGCCAGCAAGCTCCAGCAAGCCTCCTTGTCTCCAGCCTCCATAATGCTGGCACTACAGGTGCTCACAAGACCACATCCAGCCTTTTTACATGAGTGCTAAGGATTCAAACTCAAATCTCTTCACATTTGTAAGCCAGCATCTTACCCACTGAGCCATCGTCCCTGCACCAGGCAGACATCACTTTCATTTTCTCTCAAGTTCTAGTAACATTTCATTGTAAAACAAGCAAACTCAAGACAGAGGTGGACCTGCTTTTCCTTAGTGAGAAGCAGGAAAATTGCTCTGGACTTTGATATAGAATTTTTTCATACATATATACATATACATACACATACACATATACACACATATATATCTGTATAGTTACTGTAGAGATTGTAAGGTAATAAAGTTTGCCTGTGAGGATGACTATGAAATATGATATCTGATGACAAAGACAGAGCTGGTCAGCCCTCAGAATTGTTGACCAGATAGCTGGGCCATCATTTTTAATTTGTAATATAAACACTGGATGGCTATAATTTCCCAGATCCGAAGTTGGGGAGCAGGTGGGATACATACAAACAAACGGTTCAAGGACAAAGGTTCCACAAATCACAGACAGGATATTTCCAGTTATGTTATATAAACTTGGTTGGCTCTTTCATTTCTACTGCCTTCTCTGAAAAGAAGGAAAGAGGAAGGAAGAAAGGAAGGATGGAAGAGAAGGAGAGATGGAGGAAGAGGAGGATGGGAGGGGTGAGAGGAATGGGAAGGAGGGAGAGCCATCTCCTATTGCCAAAGCAAAGGAAGCAGGGACTGTTTTTAAAGCTGGTGACTATAGAGAATGCCAGAGCCAGAATGTGCTGACTGTAGGAACAGAAGGAGGCAAGCTCAGGGGACACTGGAGAGGAAAAAAACAGGGAAGATTTTACCTAGGAGCTGTTTTCTCTGAAACCCGCAATGCAGAAGAGAAAGTGCATACAGCAATCAGTCTCTGGACCACAGCCCCGTCTCCCTCCAACACAGTAGTTATTTCTTTATTCTCTGCTTACTGAGAGATGCCAATAGGATGCCCAGTGAGTAATAAGTGAAGTAGTATCACACAGAAAACAGTAGATGATGGAAGGATGCAACTTCATGCTGACTGGGCATGTCCGGAAGAGCATACAACCCAGGCCAGTGCAGCAACTGAAGCTTCAAAGTATAAGGAAAAAACCATTTAAGCCTAGAATGTAGCACATACGCCTTGCTCGCCCAGGTACCTGCTGGCTGCCATCCTGTGATACTAAGGAATATAGATGTGGTCTCTTCCCATGGATCCCATCACAAAGTAGGAAAGCTCACAGCCAGGGTGATTAGGGTCTTCTGGGTGGTGATGCAATGACAGGGGGTGGAGGCTCTGAGAGGGTGCCACCAAGATGGAGACCAGTGGTCAGAACACACAAGGTTTTTATATTCAGCTTGCTACTTTCAGTTCTACCTCAATCTCTGGGATGAGGAGAGGGGTTGAAGGTTAAGTTAAGTCACCAATGGCTAATGATGTAGTAAATTGTGCCTATGAAATGGCACCTCCATAAAACCCTGAAAGGACAAGGTTCAGAGAGCTCACAGTGTCCAAGGCAGACACAGTAGCTCCCCAGCTCCACGGTGCTCCTTATATGGCTGCCCTAAGCATGCCTTCCTCTGCATGCTTTATCATGGGCCTCCTTTATGTAGAAGAGAGCGATATTCAGAAAGTGTTTCCCTGAGATATGTGAGGCCATGCTTACAAGTTAACTGAACCCCCTGAGAGCCATAGGAACTCTGACTTACAGTCAGACAACAGAAAGCACAGGTTATAACCTGACTTTTACTCTTGATACCTGACGTTCGTTAGAGTCCGTCTTGTGGAATCTAGCCTTCCAACCGGTAGCTATCTTGAAGCAAATAGGGTCGGGTGTGAATTGAAGATACCCTGTGAGTGTCAGCTGGTGAATCTGGTTTCTGGGCTGAAGAAAATTACATATTTTTTCTATCTTTCTAACCTGGGAAAGAGCCAACGTCCAAGCCTCTACCTCCTCACTTGTAAAATGGACACAGCAATAATAACTGCCATTCTAAGTTGTTTTGATAATTAGTTACACAGAAGGAGTATGGAGAACATGTCTGACATGATAATTGCTGGATGAATACCAGTTTGGGAAATTATCACCCCACCAATTTATGATTTTACCAGACTTTAAGTTTATTACCTGTGACTAGACAATGTTTTAAAACATTTCAATTATATCTTAAGTATAAATTTGAGAAATGTTTCCTTTTTGTTTTGTTTTGTTTTGTTTGTTGTTGTTTTGTTTGTTTGTTTTGTTTGGTCATGCTGCAATTAAATCCAAGGTTGTGTGTGTGCTAGGCAGGTTACATTTCCAGCCCCCAAACTCTAGACTTTTTTGTTTAAAGGTGTACCCAACTCCAGCACAGTGGCATACACTGTAGTCCCAGCACTCTGGGGACAAAGGCATGAGGAATATCCCAAGTTCAGGGCCAACTTGAGGTATGCAGTGAGTTCAAAGCCAGCTTGGTGTACTTAGTGAGTTCAAGGCCAGATGGATATACATAGTGTATTCAAAGTGAGGCAGGGATCCACACCAAAACTGGCTCAGAACAAGCAAACAAGAAAAGAACTGCCAGCTGGGTACACGCCTATGTGCCTAGTGGTACTTGCCTATCTACATGGTGGTCCATGCTTATGACCCCAGAATTTAGGATGGAAAGACGGGAACATCACAAAATCCAAGGCCAGCTTGTACTAGACACTGATTTCCTATTCAAGCTGATTTCCATAGGGATATTCTTTCTCAAACACCAAAAATTTGGTTATTTCTTTTATTTAATTTAATAAAAGATTATAATCCTGAAACTCACTTCCCCGAACACAGAACACACTGTAGAAGTTTTGTTTTAAAGCAGACGTCAAGATAAAGACAGGAGAAAGCAAACCTACTTTTCACGCTATATTAAAAACAAACAAGCAAACACTTGGGATTCTGGGGATGTGGCTGGCTCAGCTATTTGAGTGCCTGCCTGGTGAGTTCCGAGACCAGCACACACCATAATCCCAGCACTTAAAACGGAGGCAGCTCAAGGTTAGCCGTGGGTCAGCCTAGTCAACCAGAGACACTATCTCAAAGTAAGTTAATTAATTAAAATGAAATAAACCTTGGCTTATAACAAAAAAATAATAAAATAGAAAGGATTTATAATTAGTAATCTCACTTTAGATGCCCAGAGCACAATTAAGTAAGGGTTTTCCAAAGTGAGTTGCCCCAATTTGCTCTCACACAATATTAATGCCCTGATCTAAAAGCAGGCTGGACTCTATCGCCGTCTATTTTTGTATAGCCTATAGGCCTACAACAGTTTTATAGTCTGATAGCTGTGAAGTGAGGAGGATGAATGAGTAGTAATCTAGCACCTGTGAAAACTGTGTGAAACTCAAATTTCATTATCCACATATAAAGTTTTATTGAAACACAGCCAGACTCACTCTTCGAGACATTGCCTGCACATGTCTTGCACAAAGGTGGAATTAAGTAGTTACCACAGATATCATAAGATAATCGTACTGCCTAGCACTTTACAGAAAAAGTCTCTGATGCCCTAGTCTAGAGTTCAGAAAATACTCCATATATCTTCTGGATGGGTACAATTAATATATCAACTATCACCTGTCCCAGAGACTCCACGGAAGAACAGCCTGAAATGGTGAATCAGCTGGGCCCAGCACTCCCCTGTGTGTTTACCCACAGAATCCATTACACACACACACACACACACACACACACATATATCCTTCAGAACACACCAAGGGGATTCCCACCACATATACGACACCAATATCCAGAAATATCAACAAGTCAACCAATAACATTATAAAATTCAAAGCAATCAGGATTCTTTATAACTACCTGTCAAAGGATGAATTTCTAACAAAATGGGGGAAAAAAAGAATATTCTCAGACCCAGAAAGGAAAAGGTTTAATAACACAATCCTATTTTTTATGATATTATAGTAGAGTCCAGTATTGGTGCAATGGATCATTGGGCAATGGGGCTTAACACTGAGCCTGACGGGTAGAGAATTCTATCCCCAGGACCCATAGACTCCATAAATTGTCTCTGACCTCCACGCACTGTGACACAGAGATGCCCACGTGCACACAAACAAAGTAAATACGTAAACATGATCATAAAAAGTCAATAGGATGTAAAGCAATGCCCTTACAGCTAGTAAGAACCTATAACCAGAATGATAAATAGAATTAATAAAAATAAGATTAGCATAACTTCTACTCGCTAGTGAGACCATGAGTCATTAAAAGTCAAGCATCGTGCAAGTATGTTTATTATGCCCCTAGAAATGACTAAACTGTCACAGAGACCACCAAAGGTCCTTACATCGCTGAATTAAAAAGAAGATAAGTAATTTGAAATGAGAAAGTCCAGTCCCGGCAGATTCATGGACTAGAAAGCACATTTATAGGTGGCTGGTGGCATGCTGAATTGATTGTCTTCCTAAAAAACAATCTGGCAATCTGCAGCGAACGCCATAAAAACCACTCATTCGTTTCCTCTGACCTGGCAATGCCACTTTGGGGAATGCAATCAGAGGAAACAACCTAAAGGGGGAACAGAGCATTGCTCTACACACAGATGTCTGTGCTGCTGGATGCTGCGGAGGAAGGACGGCAGCCCAAATGCCTGGTGACGGTCGCGATGGCTCAGTGCGCTTCGGACCTGCAGAGAGTCAGCTATTTTAAAATGGCAAAATCAAGGCCCAAGCCAATGTTCATCACCAACACTTCAAACTTAACTCACTACACATCAGAAATTTAGGGTTCTAATCCTACCTGCCACGCCCCCAGCCCATCCTTCCAATCACAGTCTTCAATTTAGGAACCTAGGAGCCCGCCTCCTTTGACACCACTTGCCCCCTCCCATCTCACCACCAGTAAATTCTAGAAAATTCATCTTCACTGTCACTACCCCAGGACTGTGCTCTCCACCCTGTGGAAGCAGCGGACCTCCAGCTTCCATCCCCCAGCAGGCTTCGGGAGCGATCTGAGAGCTGAGTACAACTCAGAGGTAGAGCACTTGCTCAGTATGTGAAAGCCCTAGGTTCCATCCTCAGTATGAAAAGCAGGTTTGTTTGTTTGTTTGTTTGTTTGTTTGTTTTTCCTTATTGATTGTGGCCTGATACCCAAAAGCAAGCAGTTAGCCAACACAAACTGTACTCAATGCAAGGAGGCTCGTGCGAGAGGGAGAGAAAGTTGGGTAAGTCATGCGGTGGGGAGGATCTGGGAGGCGCTTCAGGAGCAATGGAATCAAAATACACTAAATGGAATTCTCTAAGGATTAATTAAAACTTCTTTTTTCAGTGTTGGCAGGTGGGAGTGAAGCTCAGTGGCTAAGCACTTGCTGGTCTTCCAGGGGACTGCATTTGGTTCCCAGAACCCATATTAGTGTCTCAAGACTGCCAGGAACTTTCTGGAGATGTGAGATCTGGAGATACACAAGGTTTTTTTTTTTTTTTTTTTTTTTTTTTTAATGTTTCAAGCCATGTTATTACCCTGCTTCTCCTGCACTGAATGACATCTTCACTGTTTCAAGGGTCCCACGACACACAGTCCCACTGCCTCTTCCCAGTCATAGTGGTCAGAGATGAAGACACAGACTCTGTCCTCCACTGGGGCTATTCTACATACCGGCCCCTTCCACTGAAATCCACTCCCTTCTGCTTTATGACGATTACCATGAAACATCACGTTTTCTGGGAACTCCAAGGGAAGACTACAGATAACCTGTAGTCACTTCTATAGACCCACACCCTTGCCATGCCTGCTACTTAATAGATAGTCCTTAACGCTTTAGTAAGTTGATGAAAAACACAAATATACCCCTGTAGGAGAAAGGGAAATAATTATGGAAAGAAAAATGGGGCCAAAATAAGCACAAACATACAAGTTGGACTGTTCTGAAAACCTGTCACCTTTGCCTGCAAGTTTCCTTGTCTCGTTCGTACCTTCCTGCCTCTCTGAGTCCTTGCTGAGCAGAGCTAGCTAGCCATGTCTGCAGTGAAATCAGACAGTGGTCTTGTCACAAAGGTTTTTGGGAGACCAGACTCCAATCTCTGTTCTGGGACTAATACATCATTTCCTTCCAGCTTTTGGCTTTCTCTGGTCTGCTAAGGCTACAAACTGGGATTTCAACAGATCTCAAAGCTCATTTAATTAGCGTAGCTCCCTACCCTTCCAACAGTGTAGTAGATGGGAATCAAAAAAAAAGAGACCTACGCCTGGTCAATGGACAGAGAATAGAATACCTAGAATACCTTGGAGTGTTAGGTGCTCAATGAGACGGATGTATCTCAGCCCCTCCCCCACAAGGCTCAGGGATCTCAAAGAAGAGGAGAAAACTTGTAAGATCCAAAAGGATCGTTTGATTATAGTGAAACAGTATTTGCTAGAAATGTCAGGTCCCTGCACACATGAAGTGTGCATGGTTGGGACTGCATGCACAAGACCTGTATAAGACCAAGCCAGTCAAAAGCCTGCGTGGGCAGGAGATGGAGCCATAAATTCTCACCCCTAGCTGAGCAGCCGTTAGGAATTGATGGCTGTTTGTGGAGGAAGACTCCATTTTCTTTGGGGATGGGGCTCCTGGCAGGCTGTCCATGCCTCAGTAGATAGTCCTACACTCACGTACCTACAGGTGCATGGACTTAGTGGGTTTAGAGAAAGAGCACATGAAATTGGAAGGGAAAGGTGATGGGGAGAGGGGGCTGTTGGGAGAAGTTGAAAGGGGAGAGAGTGAAGAGCTGTGGATTTGATCAAAACGTATCATATGCATGTATGAAGCTCTCTCCTTTTTTCTCTAACGGCTTGTTTATGAGGGTGCTCCAGTAACTGTGGCAACCTACCCACTACATTCCTAGCACGAACCACTCAAACCATGGAATGAGAACCGGAATGAAATGTGGACAGATGCTAGTCATTGCTGGTACAAGCTATTAGCTTATCCTATACAAAGAGTCAGGCTGGCAGCAAAGAAGACCCTAGCAGGTCCTCAGGTGCTCAGACTAAAGGAGCAGAAACTAACTACACAGCAGAGTGGAGCCCACACCTCGCTGTTACTCATTAAGCAAATATTTTTCAAAGTGACCCAGGGCTGCAGGAGAGCCAACACGCCCGTTCCCTATTTATAACGTTTCAATTTGCTGGGGTGTCTTTCCATCTCAACCGTGGCACCATGGCTCGTCAGAGTCACACCATAGGAAAATGTTCGCCCAATGTCTCCACGCCCTCCCCTTTCAGCTCCCACACACCGTGCTCACAAGTACCAGTAGTTTTGGCAAACCATTCAGGTACCACTGTGAAACTCAGAGAATAAAACGGGCATGTTCATCTCTTGGGTAAAGCCATTCCCTTTAGAGAAAACAAACGTATGTATGGGAAGTTGAAGTGAGCCATTCTGTTCACTTGTTCCATACTCTCTTGGCAGAGAGAGCTAAGTGTTTGAAACTATGCTGAGCTAGATTTCATCCCTCTCTCCAGAACGTAATAATGGGCAGATATCGGAGCAAAAACTCTATTAAACCTTATTCTGGATTCTGTAAAATGAGACTAAAGCTGTCATGTCTGGGACTTGTAAAATGTACGCTGTAGGGCTTTACAGAAGATATTCAATGCAGTAATGAGAACCATTTCTATAGTATATGAATGAATATATTACATAATACTTTTTATAATATGTAAATTAAATAACATCCCAATATAAGGGGTTAGCAGCCATTTGCTTAGTCCTCCTCCAAAGACCACTAACACAGGAGCTCTACTGACTTCACAGCTGCTCTCTTGAGGCCAGGGCACGTGGACAAGCTCCATGTTCTTGTCTAACTCTATTAAGCCCATGTTCCTTTTCCCTCCAGATTTTGCAAATGGTGCCAAGCAACAGAGCCACTACTGTGATCCTGGTTGCAGAGAGCAAATGGAACACTATATAGGCCTGTCTCATAGCTCTACTAGCCGGGTTCTGATTTGGCTATGTGCTTCTCTTCAATTCTTTTTATTTGTCTTAGACCTGCGACGAGTCATGCATAGTCTGCAACCATTCTGAAGAGAAGATCAAAGGACATGGGGCAGAATCCTGCCAGCTTACCGAGGCCCTGCTGCATCCCACACCTTCCTGAGAGCCCCCTGAGCACAACTTTCCTAACACTACAGACATGTTGCCTCCAACCAGGACACACACGACCCCAACTTCAGCACTCTTCATGAATGTTGATTGCGCATCTGCCTTCTGTCAACAGCCCAGTCATCAAAACCTCTCTCCATAAGCAGAGGCCCCACCCATATTTCTGAACATCTGCCAGTCTCCCTCCAGGTTAATAATCACTGTCCAACCAGGTGGCAGCCTTCAAGCCAATTTAAGATCCTGTTGATTTTTAGGTATTTGACAAATATAAACACTGGAGAAAGCCAGTGTTTATCCACGATCTCGCCTCTATTCCTAAAGAACACGACTCAGCGACCTCTAATGCAGAAGCAACCAAGTCCAGCCTCCTGCTGACACTCAGTGGACCAAGCTGCTCCTACTAATGGCTTCAGTTGTCATTCTGTCCATCCAATATATCTGCATCTCCTGCTCCAAACGGACTCAACTCCAAATGACCACCGGATACCCACCAAAGTCCTGAGTTAATCTGGGCCCTTTTAGTCACAGAAGAGAAGCACCTGAGTTTGCCAAGAAGTTGCTGGTGGTGACCTGGCATTACTGCAATTTGCCAGGCCTGTGCAGGGGGGAAGCAAGCCAACAGAGTATTAGTGCTTTCTGGAAAATAGGCAGAGCTGTTTACGCAAGGAAAAGTCACTCAATTCGTCCTGGCCCTTGAATAGTCTGATGATGCATCTCACCGTTTCCCGTCACCAAAGGAAAAAATAATAATAATAATCGTGAACTTTATGTAAGCCAATTATAGTTTGCCTGCTGGCTGAGTTAGCACAGAGCCAATTTGCAGCTTTTCTACCAAGCCTCCCAAAAAGCTTTGCCTCTCCTCAAGATGGAGTCAAGTGCAAAAGTCAAGATGTGATGTCCCCAAATTCCAAAGAGAAGACACCAGCTACTCACTGGACCCAGCTCTGAAGCCAAACCCACCCCTGACGACTGGGGAAGGCAAACTACCCCGCCCAATATGGCATTAACTATGGTTGCTTTATCTAATTGGTAGACATTGTCCAAATGTATAAATAGTCAGCGGACCTGTGCCCGTGTAACTACAGAGGTTTTTTTTTTTTCATACTAAGTATACATCTTATTTGAAAAGAATATTTTTCTTGTAGATTCATCTTAATTGCTTAGTTGTCCTGGAGGCTCTGTCTGTCTGTCTGTGACTAAATCTTGAGAGCCAGAGATATACAGTAAGTCCAAATGAGAAAGCCTGACCCTACTCTAAACTTTGTGGGGATAACTTATGGGTTAAAAATCAGGAGTTGTTCAATCCAGGAGAAGATCTGGGTCACTTGTTCCTCCTCATTAACAACTTCCCATAAGTCAACTAGCATACATCATTCCAAGATTGGAAAGTTTTCCAAAATAGAAGTGTTTTCCTCCTCTGACAGACTTCATATTTTGAAGATGTGAACATCACATCTGTGTCTCTCTCGGGGTCTAGCATGCTCACCCATTGATCCATTGACACCGGCCACTTGTTTTATAAGCCACAGAAACGAGCTTCATGCCAAGCAAGGTTCTAATCCCACTTCATCACTGGGCTTCCACTGCTTAGGATCCCGCCTCTGCACCATGTAGATTTGGTAAAATGAAAAATAGTCACTTCCGCAGTGTAGGCTGTTCTTTCCCTCAGCCAAGCAGTGTGGGGTGTTAGATCAGTAACAGCTTAGGTTCCCTCCCAGCTTCCACAGTCTAAGATGCTACATTAAAGTATATCAAAGGGAGAGAGCCCTCTGTATGCCCGCCAGCTCTGATTTCATATTCTAATTGGATCTGTCACCAAGGCTAGGACTTGAGTGCCCCACCCCACCCCAGATGACCTCACATGTACACTCCTGCCCAGGCAGATAGCCATTTTCTGTGATAGTTGGAAGTCAGAAGGTAGAACTCAGGAGCAGTGGCCAACAGTAACACTTGGGACCCTCTAGGTAAGACGATGTGTCTGATGATGTGTCTGACCATTTCTCACCGGCAAAAGAAAAAAAAAAAAACATAAGGTATTTTTTTCTTTTGGTGACCAGAAATGGTGAGATGCCAACTGCCTAGAAAAGGGATGGCCAGACAGCTGGACAACCTATTGTGTGGAAATCTTTCCCTCCTTCCCTTTCCTCTCGACAGCCAACCTCTCATGTACCAGCCTTGCACGACTCAAATTCATGGCATTATTTTCAATTGCTATTACATATGTGCACATGTGCATAATACATATGCACATGTGTTATATTCACATACATATACATGTGTGTGCATATGTTTGTATTTATGTGTACATATTGTACACACACATATATATTCCTTAGTAACCCATATTTCTAATTTTTTTGACTAGGGCTGAGGCCCTATGAGGTTACCCGCTTCTGTGTTAGCCTGTCTACTGGTGTTATCCCTGTTCAGATCCTGCTTAGACAGCCATGCTGTTGAAACTTCATGAGTTTCCCTGACATTTCCAGGAGACACGATCTCACAGCAACTTCTGTTCTTCTGGCTTCTAGAATCTTTCCACTCCTTCTTCTGCTATGCCTTCTTCCCTGTGCCTTCAGGGCAGGAATTCTCAGTCCGTGGATAACAGCAGTTTCCAAAGCTCCAAATCCAATGTCTTTACCAAGGAGGTTGCTTTCCTCCCTTGACCAGCCCTTGCAATCAGTCTATCTGTATAGTCAAACCAAGCTCCCTAAAGGCAAGAGGCACCTCTGACTGCATCTAGCATTGCAGTAAGCAAGTCCTTCTAGGACAATCCCTAAACCACTACCGATCTAAATGTCTCATTTAAAGAACTTTGGCCTGGAACGTGTATGCTGCGTTTCAGTTTGTGAGTAACTTCCAAACATGACACGGTCACTTCAACACATCAGCAACAGAAATGCAAGCAGCTAGACTGACTCACTCCAAAGGTCCTTGTGAACTTCTCACTTATATTCCCCAATTAATCAAGCCACCGTCTCAGCTACCTGCCAGCAATCCTTCTCTGTCCTTATACTCATCAAACAACTTGAAGTTGTAAAACGGGCAGTGTGGTACCCGGGTGAGAGAGAGTAGGAGCCAAGGAGTTCCAGCCCAGAGTCACCACATACTACAACAGACCAGTAAGATTCTTGGAGACTATTCTCTCATCCATAGAATGGAGGTGACACCTGTTTGACAAGGATGGTGGGATATTATGTGTAAATTAGCTCGCTGCTCTTTTGACAAGTTCATACAATAGGCATACATATCAGAGCCTATAGTAAGCTCATCATGCTAATAGAAAAAAAAAAAGAGCCACTAAAAACAACAAAGACTGCTATGGAAAAAAAAAATGAGAGAAGGGTAATTGGAAGCCATCCTTATTTCTTTATCTAACCACCCTGTATATACATAGCATTAACCTTCGTGTATCCCCCCATTATTCTTCTAGGTACCTCACACCTTGTTTACTTGAGCTGTCCTACCTGGTGTCTCCGGTTAATGCGGCCAAGATTACCAATGGGACCAATTCTCCTGAGAACAGTCACCAGATCACTGTTGTATACAGAAACAGGGCCCGTCCTGATGACTGGACCGTCCAAAGTGGGGATGGAGAGGGTCATCGCATAGCTCCTGATGGTTCTTGGCTTATCCCCACACTCCAGGATAGTCAGCTCATCCTCCTCCTACTCCATCAATTTAAAGAAAGCCCTTTTGCCATAGTTACCAGGAAATCAAGGGACCCTGTAGCATCGTCACCTTGAGATTGTCTCTAAAAGACCCTTCATAAACTTCATCAAACTGTCAGACTTCCACTGTCAGGTCATCGGTTACAAATCTGGGTGCAATCTGTGGGTACATTGAGTTTGATCATTTAATAAAAAGAGCTAGGCCCTTTCTTGGTTAGTTAAAGCATATGTTTTTACTATACTGAGACCTTCAAGGACCTATATCAGGCTAAAAGATAAAAAAAGAATTCCAAATTACGACTATACATTGAGCAGTAACTTTAGATTGGATGTGAGTGGACTGATCTATAAGGATTGTATCTGT
The DNA here is from genome assembly GCF_978045245.1 of Mus caroli. NCBI lineage: Eukaryota > Metazoa > Chordata > Mammalia > Rodentia > Muridae > Mus > Mus caroli. Next base: position 51,776,757 of record NW_028227273.1, read on the forward strand.
GTGGAGCAGGGACACACAGCAGTATATGTGCTCATCACTGAAGCAGGTCTAAGACCTTTGGAGGGAACTCAGCAAGGGACCTAACTCAGGTCATTAGGATCAGTGCTTCCATGAACTCGCTCAATCTAAGACTGTCAACTCAAGTCCACGGTCCCAAAGACTCTCTGATTGTTTACTATCCACACTTGTTTAAAGGACTTGGACTTTGCCGTTGTTATAAAAAAAAGACAGAAAAGAGTCTGTCAAGGGTTCACTGAGATTTACCTCATAAATGCTAAGAACAACAAACTTTCTTTAGCCTCCTCTCTTTCTCTCTCTCTCTCTCTCTCTCTCTCTCTCTCTCTCTCTCTCTCTCTCTCTCTCTCTCTGTGTCTCTCTCTCTCTCTCCCTACCTAAACACACACACACAGAGAAAGAGAGTCAGAGAGAGAGAGAGAGAGAGAGAGAGGGAGGGAGGGAGAGAGAGTCAGAGAGAGACAGAGAGAACCAGAGTGTCTGTAGAATGAATTCCCAGGCCATAGCAACTGTCATGCCTTGGGATGGAAGCAGTAGATCTTGGCTGGCCAGGCAGTAAGCCCTTTAGGGAAAGGAGACAAGAGGCCTGCCTTCCCTTACACAGCCCAACCATGAAAACAAGCTCTTTTTTGTTTTTGTTTAGTTTTTAGCTAACAACCTTCATCCTCCCTGCAGGGATGAAAGACATGATTGGTTTATGGTGTCTCAAGGGTTTGAATTCAAATTTTCTTCCACCTAATTCCCCACTTGGCCCCAATATTGGAAATAAAGGGCCAGCTGGGGGTAAGTTTTGGATAAGGGATGATGTCAGGCTTTGATCAGATAAAGTGATGGAGGATTGCGATCCGGGCACGCCCCAGATTTGGGTGCTGAGAGAGCCTGCATCATCTTGCTTGGTGACATGTCTAAACACAGAAAAGGAGAAATAAGAAAAGGATGGGAAAAATTAATCCCCTTTATGTAGCTCTTTCCCCTCCCCCTCGACTGAGAGCCACAGCGCCGGTTGGCTCCAAGCCTGTGCTTTAGAGGCGCCTGGGTCTCTGGGTCCTTCTTCTTTTCCTCCCCCTCCCACCCCACCCCCACCACCCACCCCCGGCTCCTTCTTCTTCTTCTTCTTTTGGCGTGCAGAAATCAGGACCCATCTGAGCCAAGAGGGAGGAGAGAAGCAAGGAAGCTGAAGCAAGGGGTGGCCTGCGCCCTACTCCGGAATGCCTCGCGCGCGGAAGCATGCAGCGGTTGCTCGCGTCCGGAGCGCACCGGTCCGGCTGTCTCCACTGCGGTAGCATCCGGACATGACATTGCAGTAGCGACAAAGGAGCGGCCACAACCGGCAGCTGGCTACTGACAGGACTACTCGGGCCTCGCACCGCACCGAGGGTCTGGCAGCGAATGATATTGGGGTGAGGCTGGGTATTGGGGTGCGAGATAGGCCGAGTCGGGGGCAAAAACCCTGAAATGCGCAGAACCTCGAGGCGGACACCTCTCGCGCCTCCTTCAAGCAGCCAGGTTGCAAGAAAAATAATTAACACTCACTAGCCTTAGCTCTCTCTCTCTCTCTCTCTCTCTCTCTCTCTCTCTCTCTCTCTCTCTCTCTCACACACACACACACACACACACACACACACACACACACACACACACACAACGATCTAGTAGGAGTCCTCCTCGGTCTGGCTATTGCCTTGTAACCAAACCCTTCCAACCCGGCTGGTCCCACCGCGCGCCTCCCGCACTACGGGCCCGAGGACCCGCCCGGCTCCCGGACACAGGCTCGAACGTAGCCGCCACCCCAGGGTCCCCTCCTATCGCTCACCAGGAGAAGAGAGCCGGCGACCATCGTGGCTCCGACTTGGCCGGCGGTGCGGCTGCAAGAGGCGAGGGCGGTGATGCTGCTTGCCGGGGTCCCCATGGCCGAGCCCGGGGCTCGCAGCGGCGCCCGGGGCGCTCGGCCCCACGGCAGCTGGAATCGGTGGCTGTTTCTGCCCAGCGCCGCATCCACCGCCGCCTCACGGGCGGTGAGCCCATCTACCTCAAGCAGCCCATGTGCACTGCAGCAGCCAGGCGGCCAGGCGGAAGAGGGAGGCAGCAGGGGAGGCTCCGAAAGGCGCTCAGCACCTGCCCAGGGGCGCTGGCGCCCGGGCGGGGAGAAGCAGGCGCGCTCGCAACCCGCGCCTCCCGGTGCTCTCCAACGACAGCGGCTGCGGAGAACCAGAGAGCAGGGCTAGCCGCGACAGTGCTAAAGAGCGACTTCCCATAGCGAAGCTTCCAGCCACTATCAAGCACTCGCCTCCTCCGCTGCCTAGACCGGCCGGCGAGGGACTGAGTCGGATGGCCACTCAGCTCGGGGACACACGTGGTGGCGCCGAAGGGGCGGAGAACGACCCTTTGTGATGTCACCCGGGAGGAGGCCGGGCTCTTTGTGCAGATGGAAAGAACTTAAGGCGCTCCAGAAACCGAGGGGAAGGAGAGGGTGCCCCTTGGCGTTAGCTGGAGGAATTGCGTTTGCTTGTTAGCCTGCGAGTCCTGCACACAACCCTCACCCCGACTTAACTTAAAAAAAAAAAAAAAGATTCCAAGTAGATTGTATGTAAAACAGAGACTATTTTCTTTTCCTAACATAAATATTAACAACAGCCAATATAACTTGCGCATAATGGCGCACGCCTGTATTTTCATTTCCAGGAAAGCTGAGGAAGGAGAATTTGAAGTTGGAGGAAAATTCTGAGCTACACAGAAAACTCTTATCTCGTGCATAAATGAATGAATGAATGAATGAATGAATGAATGAATGAATGACCTGAGCATAACGGTGCCATTAAGCACTCTGTAGAATGAGATATGAACTTTTCCAATTCCAGACCACCAAAGTTGAAGTTCCACACAAGCTTGGCTTACAAAATCCAGTCTCAGAAATCAATCAATCAATCAATCAATCAATTAAAGGAGCTAGAAAAAAAGCAAAAACCATGAAGCTTACATCAATTGCCAGACACAAAGAGGACTATGGGTTGGTTCCCAAACTCTGCTGTGTTTTGAGGTGTGCTGTGGTCACACTGGAGCAAAAGGTAAAAACAAGTGTAGTCTCAGCATTTATGTGTGGCTCCCCCTCTGCTTCCTGACTGCAGATCTGCCTCCTCTCCTCTCCTCGCCTGCCTCTCCTCTCCTCCCCTCTCCTCTCCTCTCCTCTCCTCTCCTCTCCTCTCCTCTCCTCTCCTCTCCTCTCCTCTCCTCTCCTCTCCTCTCCTCTCCTCTCCTCTCTTCACCTCTCCTCACCTTTCCTGCAATAACTGTATCCCTGAAACTGTTAGCCAGAAGAAAGCTCCCCATCTCTCAGTCTTGTTGGGTATCTGTTCTCAGCAGTGAGGAACCTGGACAGAAACAACACTAAGCATCCCTGACAGGGAGTTGCCATGGTAGGAGCCCTATTTCCTTCCTTGCCAGTTAGTACATGGAGAGTTGGTTCTTTTTCTCGGCATTCTTTGGAAGAAAGAGATGTATTTAAAAATTAATATGAGGATTAATCCTACTCTCATCTTTCAAACATCTGCCAGTTAAAGAAATAAAAAATATATTTAAAAAAAGCTTGACCATAAACCCTGAAGGGGAATGCTGTAATATTAAGTTTCCAGTAAAAAAACTTTTTTAAAATTCTGAAAAATACTACCCTTAAATACAGAATTTTGTGAAAGGGGGTGATATTTCAACTTGAAATTCTCAAACTCTCTACGAGGCTTCCAAAAGTGAAAGGGGGTTACTATGTCTTCATGTATAATAGGGCCCAATTAATTCTTCAAAACTTCAAATTATTGGCCACCACAATCAAAGGTCTTTCTGTTTAAAAGGGGGGGGAGTGAGATATTAAAGAAAAGGGGTCAGCTGACACCTTGCAGACAAATATGAGTTACTTGAGGTAATGTATGATTTGTTCTTCCTAGCTGGGAGAGTTTAATTTGCGTAAGTGTGGTTCTGACCTGTTAGGTCTCTTTGTTCTTTCTATTGCTTTCATGTTCCATAAGGTCCTTATGGGGCACTAATCATCTCAATTCAAATTTTCACGGGCCTTTGGGTTTGAGTTTGGTTTGGCTGGCTGGCTGCTTTTGGGTTGTGTTTTAGACAAGGTCTTGCTGTGTGGCTCAGGTTAGCCTCCAGGGCATGGTCATCCTCCTTCACCCCCACCTGGGTTACAGCCATGCAATCACGATGCCTCTTGATGCAATATATTCAGTTCATCTTGCTTACTGCTAACTAAGTAAAAACCCCTTGGTATTCTTCATCACAAACAAAAACCAAACAAAAAAAAGTGTCTATTGAATCTAGTTAGAATATAAAATGCTGGTGAGATGGCTCAGCGGGTAAGAGCACTGACTGCTCATCCAAAGGTCCTGAGTTCAAATCCCAGCAACCACATGGTGGCTCACAACCATCCATAATGAGATCTGACGCCCTCTTCTGGTGTGTCTGAAGACAGTTACAGTGTACTTATTTATAATAATAGATAAATCTTTGGGATGGAATAAGTGGGGCCAACCAGAGCAAATGGGGTTGGCTGGAGCGAGCAGAGGTCCTAAATTCAATTCCCAACAACCAGATGAAGGCTCACAACCATCTGTACAGCTACAGTGTGTACCCACATACATAAAATAAATAAACAAATCTTTTAAAACAATATATACAATGTCATTTCTCTATTGCATGTTTAAAATAGAGAAATGTCTTTCATTTTACACTGTAAACTGTTTTAATTACTTCACAGCCACATATTCAATGGCGTACAGATGTCCTTACTTACACATAAATGGTGAATACTCAACCATAAATAATGGATTTTCTGCCTAAGCTCCAAAGAGAGAGGTAAGTATTAATAAGATGTGACTATAGCTAAAATGGAGAGCTACAAATGAGGCCAAGCTAGACAAGAGCAATCTCATCTTTGCCATAAAATAACTGCCTCTGATCGCCAGCCGAATTTAAACTTTACATGCTTCTTCCAAAACTGTACAAATCTGGTTTCCTCGCCTCAAGCTCATCACCCTTAAAACTTCCCATTTCCTCGGTATATTTCCAATCAATGCATTTTTCCATGTTTCCATTCCACCACCACCCCCATTTTCTAGGTAAAGCCTCTGTGTGCTGAAGGCAGCAGTAGTTTTGCCATCTTCTCCTCTGTTGGTTATATTTCTAAACTCTATCCTGATTCTTCCTTTCGGAAGCTGTAGGAAATTTTCAGCTCTAAAAAGTGTGTGGCATGTGCGGGGTTCTAGCAAAAAGGGAAGGGGGAATAGGAAAAGGGGTGAGGCTTTAATGGGAGGGGGAAGAATAAAATAGAGGGAAAAGAGGGAAGAGGCATAAATAAGACTAAGTGAGTTTGAAAAGGCAAAAGGAAAAGTTTATTTCATGTTATAAATCCACGCATAGCGGGGCGAGGCTGAGTGGTTAAAAGCACTAACTGCTCTTGTAGAGGACACAGGCTCAGTCTCCATCACTCTCGTGGCTGCTCACAACTGTCTGTAAATCCAGTTCCAGGGGACCTGATGCCCTCTCCTCTAACTCTCTCAGGCATCGATACACATGTCCTGCATGTACACGGATGCCGGCAAAACATTCACACACCTATAATAGATCTCTAAAAAGAGCACATGAATAATACATAAATGAATACAAGTGTAAGTATATGCATGTACTGCATACGTGTGCTTTAAATGGTGTTATACCAGCTTGGGCTATAATGCTCCCTGCAAGAGCCAAAAACTATCTAGTACCATGTATGAAAAACCTCCATGCTGTTGGTCAGAGAAGTCCCAGCGGCTTCTGCTGTTCTCTTTGGTGCCTCCCAGAACCTGACATTAAACGTGTATGGCTAAAGACAACACACACTTTGGACACAGGACTTGAAGGAATCAAACTGAAACTGACCTGGAAACCTCTGTGAGGACTAGGTCTCCTGGTAAAAAGGGAGAAAAGCCACCGTCATCTCTAACTCCAGTTCCAGAGGACCTGGTGCCCTCTGCTGGCCTCTTTGACCATCAGCCGTGTAAGGGGCGCATAGATAGAAGCAGTCAAGACACCTAGGCATATAAAATAAATAAATAAGTCTCAAAAAAGAACAGAAGAAGTCATAAATTTTAGAAGGGAGTGGTTGGGGGTAGGAGCCAGGATAAGTGGGGTGGTAATGAGGTAAATAACAGTATTTGTGTATGAAACTCTCTAAAATATTAACTTAAAAAAAGAACACCGGCTGCTCTTGCAGAGAACCTGGATTTGATTCCCAGCACCCACATAGCAGGTCATAGTATCTATAACTCCAGTTCCAGGAGGTCCAGCAAACACCTGCTCCTGACCTGTACAGGCATCAGGCATGCACAAGGTATACATGTATACATACAAGCAAAACACTCACACACATAAAACAAATAAGCTCATTTTTTTTAATGGAGGGACGTACAACATTTGGGTGTAACCAACTGCTTTCTGATGGGACATAAGGTCTGCTGTGTAGGAGAAAATGTGTGTCTAGTTCTGTAAATCTATTCAAAAGCCTATGATTAGGCTGAGCTATGGTGGAGTGGATTTAACAAGACTAAGGTTGAACACTAAAAACTGTATGAAGCCAAGTTCAGAGGGGGAAAAAATAGAGCATGAAAAGTTGCCTAAACAGGAGTGAAATTGTGTTTCCACGGGCCCTGCATATTTGTGTATGTAGGTGTACAAGGCACTGTTGGGTACCAGAGATACAGTAAGAATCTTTCTTTCTTTTGAAAAGCCCGCCATCTCCTCTCCAGAGGAAAGGGATACGAATCGTTAATAGTACAGCATAGCACCCAGGGATAAGTGCCTGTCTATCATAACGTGTGAGGTCAAGGGTTCAATACCCACCTCTGCAAAAGGAGAGAGGGAGGGGAGGGAGAGAGGGGGAGGAAGGGAGGAACAGAGAGAGTGTGTGTGTGTAAGTCAAGGAGTGTAGCTACAGCATAGGTAGGCATGGATTATAGGAACTGCCATTGTCCCCATGACAACCCACACACCCTATTTTCAGCTGACAGTGTGGCTGCCCAGAATAAGAAGACACATCTTCTACCCCTCCCCTCCCCCTGCACCGCATGTGGCTAAAGATCTGCCCAGTCAGAATTCCTTCTAGAAAAGTTCCCACTGGCTAAGGCTGAGGAGTTATCATCAAGCCATTCATATGGGATCTCTGAGATTGACTAATCTTAATTCAAATTGTCTTCTATCTCCTGGAGTTTGACCCTTCTGCCCAGTCAAGCCTCTTTCCTGGATGGTCGCTATTCCTCCTGCTTGTTTTTCTGTGGTCTCTCAGTCCTTCAACAAGTTGATTATTCATGTGCTAATAAATAAATAAATAAACCTATTATCTTTGGGGACTTTCAGGAGCCATGTCAAATGGCACTTTACCTAGAGAACTTTATACATTTGCTGTATGAGACATAGACCCTTTTCTACTTTCCCCTCACGTGGCTCAGTGTCATGTATGATATTATCCTATGGCCAGTTTACATCTGTGTACCTCAAAGGTCCTCAAAGGCAGAGTACGTATCTTAATTTTCAATTCTCTGTAGTGAAAATTGGAGGTAATGACCTTGCTCAAAAAATATTTGTTAAGTGAAACAGGCTTGGAAAGGCTGGCAGCAATGGAGGAGTTAACACATGGGATCTGCCCGGCTTTTCCAAGACTTAAACCTTTCCAAGCTGTATACAAACAGTAAAGCTTTCACCCAGGATGTACCAATGTCCTGCTCATCCCTGGACTCGGATCAAACAACTTCTCTATGGCTCTGATTCCCTACAACTCACTTAACAACCTCCTGTTCTTTGGTCTCCGAGGAAATATCCACCCTTCAGTGGCCCATAGCAAGATCAGGTACCTGTGCATCAGGTCTCCGTGGCTACGGCCACAAAGACGGCAGCCCTGGATAAGATCAAGCGGGGATAGCATTGCAGAGACAGCATTGTTCTGAGGCTTCCTTCTCTCTTTGATGATAAGGAAGGGATGATTTGAAAAGCAAGCTGGCCAGTCTAATCAGAAGGTGTGACACCTCTGCTTTGCTTCCGAGAACAGTGGGGTGATTCTGCCTAACATTTCCTGAAACAATGCTGGTCAATAATAGGCGCAACACTGCACAAAGATGCTTGCCTAGAAATACTCGTCCCGTGTGCTCTTGGGAGTCCTACCTTTAATAACTCTTCATTTTACCATAAGATTGGGGGAGCGGTTATTATGGTTTGTTTTGTTTCTCTGAGACAGGACAGGGTCTCATAACATAGTCTTTGTTGACCTAAAACATGATTTGTAGATCAGGCTGGCCCTGAACTTGTAAAGATCTGTCTTCCTCCCTAGTGATGAAATTAAAGGATGCACAGGTAAGCCAAGATTTGTTTTTATTTGAGTGTGTGTGTGTGTGTGTGTGTGTGTGTGTGTGTGTGTGTGTGTGTTTGTCTCAGAAAGAGAGAGAGAGAGAGAGAGAGAGAATGTCTTCTGTGTACAAGTATCCTCACAGGTCAAGAGAGAGTGTCCAATTTCCTGTAGCAGGTTGTAAGATTTCTCCCATGCCCCCAATTCCCTAGAAACAAAACATGCATCCTAGCTGCAGGCATCCTAAATAGCTGAGCCATCTCTCCAACCCTCTATTACCTATTTATTTATTTATTTATTTATTTATTTATTTATCTATCTATCTTAGCTTGACTTTCACATTAACCAACAGTGTGGTTTAGGATAAATCTCTGCACTTCCCTGTGTCTATTTGAGATAGCTTTTAGACAATTTTTTTTATTTTTACTTTTGTGTTGGGCCTGCATGTATATATATGTCGTATGTGTGCGCCTAGTACCCATAGAGGTCAGAAAAAAGATGTCAAACACCCTGGACTAGAGTTACTGATGGTTGTGAGCCACCTTGTGGGTGCTGGAAACCAAACCCTGGTCCTCTGCAGGAGCAACAAGTACTCTTTACCAATAAGCCATCGCTGTAGTCCTCTGGTATTTTAAGCTTCCTTAAATGAAAGATGATAAATATGGACTAAGAATGTGTGTGTGTGTGTTGGGGGGGGGGTGATCAACCCAAGGCTTCATGCATGCCAGGCAAGCACTTTGCCATTGAGTACTCCCAGTTTCTAAGTCATTTTTATATCCTTTCTACTACTGAAATTCTAGAACACTAACTGGGAAACATCCTATGGATGTTTTCTCCTGGTTATGAATTGTGTAGGCAGTCTGAAGAAGGAGGAGAGACAAGAGGGAAGAAGGAACTGTTTGGACAGGAGCTCTGAGCAGATGCAGGAAGACTTAATCTGTCTGCCATCATAGGTGTCTCAACACAAACCCATACGGTAAGGGAATATATACTTTCATCTCTCTGATTAAAGATGACTACCCGACTTAGTACTACTGTACAAGTTGTCACCTTGACACAACATAGATTCACCTAAAGAGGAAGTTTCAGTTTTCAATTGAGAGATCTCTTTGATAGTATTGGCCTGTGGCCATGTCTCATAGAGAATGTCATGATTGATTGATGTGGGAGGACCCAGCCCACTGTGGGCAACACCATCCCTAGGCTAGCAGGCCCGAACTATATAACAAAACTAGTTTCATCATTCCAGAGCAACAGAACTAAGGAGAGACAGATAACAGTTAAACACATACACTGTAGTCACCACCTCCCTCTCTCTGGAAGTCTGTGGTGTGTGGTGTGTGTGTGTGTGTGTGTGTGTGTGTGTGTGTGTGTGTGTGTGTGTGTATACATGTGTGTCATTGTGGGGAAGAGGTGAGAGACAGGAAGGACAAGTTAGCTAAGAAAACAGTGTAGAGAGTGTAGAGTCCTGACACAGTCAGGCCTGAATTAGGAAGATGGAGGACTGCTGCTTTCAAACTGGTCCTAATCATGTTAATTGTGTGTGTTAATGAGTCTGCCACCTTTCCTCTAAGTGATGTTGACACATGTCTGCTCACACAAATTAACGGGCCCAAGGACTCACACATGCTGACTAGTGTCAGAGAAGACACGTGTGCAGAAAAAGAGGAAGGCAGAGAAGAAGAAGCAATATAGGAAAATAACTACTGACTTTTGTTTTTTGAAACAATCTCACTGGTAGCCCTAGCTAGCCTGGAATGCACTATATAGACCAGGATAGCCTTCAACTCACACAGATCTGCCTGCCTCTGCATCACTAGGATTAAGGAATGCACCAACATGCCCAGAGCAATGTACTGTATTTTTGTAAAGCAGTAAAATGGGTGGGGGTGGAGCTCTCAATACTAACAAGTATTAAAAAGCTTAAACAGCTGGAAATGTCGATCACACTGGCTTGATCTTTGCATGGTCTATTTGTATATCAAATGATTTCAGTGCATCTAAATATATGTGTGTATGTGTGCATGTGTGCATGTGTGTATGTGTATATGTGTATATGTACATATGTGGTGTGTGTGTGTGTATCTTTGCTCTCTTGCCTGCCGCACCTTGTTCCCATCTCTCCCCTTTCCCTTCCTCTGCGCATCTCCCCACATGACCCAGCTCAGTCTAGTCATGTCCACTCTGAACTCTGCCAGATGTCCCTGCTTCTGGCTAGGCTTTCCCAGCTCCAGATGATCTGATGCCTTCTTGTGCCTTCATGGGCACCACATTCATGTGCACAAAGTCATAGACACAGACACACATAATTAAACATAAAATCTCAAACAAACAAATAAATGAAAATGTGATTAAAGATAAGGTATGATTGTAACACCTAGGAATATGAGTGGGTTAAATAATTTTTAAGAAACTGTTTAAAGGAAAGATGAGACAGTGAACAGCCTGTCAATCCTCGGCCCCTTCCAGCTGTGTAGAGGAGTCTACATGTTTCCCTAGCTTTGTTACAGTCAAGCATAGTCCTCACAGGCCCGTGTGTTTGAACACTTGGTTCCCAGATGGTGGATGCTGTTGGAGAACTAGCGTATTTGCTGAAGGAAGCGCATCCCTGGCGGCTGAACTTGAGAGTTCTTTTCTTAGCTTGAGCCCACTTTCTGTTTGCTGTCTCTGCTTCCTGTTCACAGTAAAGGATGTGATCACTCTGCTTCCTACTCCAGCTCTCAGGCCCCACTGCCTTCCAATCCCCCTACCATGAGAGACTCTTTTTTTCTTTCTTCTTTTTTTTTTTTTTTTGGTTAATATTGAAATTTTTAATGTAAAAAAGACTAAGTCAATTTTTTTTCTTTTTTTTTCTTTTTTTTTTTTTTTTTTGGTTTTTCGAGACAGGGTTTCTCTGTATAGCCCTGGCTGACCTGGAACTCACTCTTAAAGATTAAAGGCGTGTGCCACCACGCCCGGCCTAAGTCAACTTTTTAAAGCAAACATGCCGTAACAATATGACGTCATTTCCATAATCAATGCCCATAAAATGGCATCAGTACAAAAATCTAAGCAAAGACCATAGAGTAGTAATTACAGTATCAGGTAATGTTGGCTTTAAGAAGAAGCTTTAACAGGTAAGAAAGGAGGAGCATAGGACATAAATGTAAGTGTGCAATTCAAATTTACAAATTATAAAAATTCTCCATTCTTATATCTGGTTTCTTTTGAATGGCTAAATTTTAGCCTAATCTTTTTTTCCCCATCAACAAGCCAATTGGACAAACTCATTTACCCGAATTTACATGTAAGTAATGTAGAAAAACCGGAGACATTATTCAGATGAGTAAATTCTATTCGTTTTCATCATCTCTGTGATCAGGTTGCAAAGGACAAGCTTTTCTCTTTGCTTTTCCTAAGCCACTGCTTTCTGCTTCTGCAGGAATCTGGTTCTCCTTTTTAGAACCTTTAGGGGACAGCCTGAAGAAATCCCCGATGCCTTTTTGCCACTCAGGAGTTGGGCGCACACAGACTGGGTTCCCTCCTGCATACTTACTTTCAGCTTTTCTCGACGAACTTGAAGAATTGGTGACAAAGGTGGAGGAGCCAAGCACCTTCCAAGGGGCTTGAGAAGCCACCACTTTTCTGTAGGCTCCTGGAACGTAGTTTGCTTTGGTCCGCACCATGTTCACACAAGAAGAGACAACTTTCACCGACACCCCAACTGCAGATGTCTCACTTAGAGAAGAACCCCCATGAGAGACTCTCATTCCTCTGCAACTGTAAGCCCAAATAAACTCTGACTGCTGTAAATTGCCTTAGTCCTGGTATTTTATCACAGCAACAGAAGATTAAATAATACAGAAATCGATACTCAAGAATCCCTGATCGTGTTGCTTTTTGCAGGACTGTGGACGACCTTGGAACTTGGTACTGAAAAAGCAGTTGAATACTGTAAATAGAACAGAAAGGCCATTGTGGTAGAGTCATGGAAGACAGTAGTGCTCAGAGAAACAATTAAATGTTTACCCTTTGTAACAGGTGCCTTGGTCATGGGGTCTCTTCCCAGCAACAAAATCCCAAGA